>NC_135896.1:85414382-86005610 GCF_964194155.1 Cetorhinus maximus
CCCATGACAATTAGTCACAGAATTGTTACAGCACAGGGGGAGGCCACTCAGCCCATCGTGTCTGCATTGGCTCTCCGAATGAGCAATGCACCTGGTGCCAGTCCCCCACCTTCTCCCTGTAACCCTGAACATTCTTCCTTCTCTTACAATAATCCAATTCCTCCTTAAATGCCTCGATTGAACATGTCGCCACCACACTCTCAGGCAGTGCATTCTGATATTAACCACGTACTGCGTGAAAACCTTCTCCTCATGTCTCCATTGCTGCTTTTGCCAATTGCCTTAAATCTGTGCCCCCTCGTTCTTGATCCTTCCACCAATGGGAACAGTTTTTCTACTCTGTCCAGACCATTCATGATTTTGAATACCTTTACCCAAATTAAGGGGGAAAAAAATACCTCCAGATAAGCGGTCACATCCAGTCGGGGAGATCACATAAAGTAAGTGAGAGAAGGTATGGCATGACCTCTGCTCCAGGAAGCAACTAGTGCAGCTAACTCTTGAAGACATGCAGGGAATCAGCAGCAGTACACCAGCCAGCAATGTGTTCCCGAGGCTCTAGTCTCTACTCTCTGAGAAATAAAGAATTACTCAACATCCAGCCTATTCTTTTTCCTCATATTTACATAGTGTTAACCTGTGGTTAATGATCTCCTCACTAATTGCCAGAGTCATGCTGACCTTGGATCAAGTTTCATGCTTGCTAACTGAACACACCGTCCCAAAGCAGCCAGCTGGCAGAGCAATATATTTATGCTAGCATTTGTATTCCAAATCCACTCATGAATCTAAAAGTTTGTATTATTCCAATTGGCGTCTGATGGGTTTTCATGAATTTGAACTTTTACATGGAAAACATCGCACAGTAAAATGCCCCAAAGCCCTTCAGAGGGCCATTAAAAAAATGGAGTTTGCCATTGAGCCACATAAAGAGATATTTGGACAGGTGGCCAAAAATGTGTGGTCAAAGAGGTAGGTTTTAAGGAGCATCTTAAAGGAGGAGAGAGTGAGAGAGAGAGAGAGAGGGGGGCAGAGTGGTTTAGGAAAGGTATTGCGGAGTTTAGAGCCCAGGCTGCAAAAGGCATGGCTGCTAATGGTGGAGCAATGGAAATCGGGAATGTCCGAGATGAGAGTGCAGGGATCTCAAAGGGTTGTCGGGCTGATGAGCTTACAGAGTTAAGGAGGGTTGAGGCCATGGAGGGATTTGTACACAAGGTTGTGAATTTTATAACTCTAGTTCATTGCATGAGGGAAAACTTCTTGTAAAATGACACTTAAAAGTTGCCACTGTGGTAACAAAATCTATCGCTCCGGTCCGCTTAATCTGCAGCGAGTGTTTTCTGTATGTGTGTTGGACACAGTCGATGTTATTTGTCTACAATTTGCCTTTCCTCTGTGTGGTTCCTGAGCTCCCCCGGTGGTTGAATAAGTGTAATGCTGAGGTATGAAACGAGATCGAGTAGCTAGCTTTTAATCCCAGGGCTGTGCTGAGTTTATCAAGGTGTCCCAGGATGCCAGTAGGGGAATGGGTCAGACAGTGTGAGGAAGGCAAATGAAGCAGCTGGCTAGACTAGGCCTGCTGGAAAGTCAGCATGTGTGGATACCAGGTGATAGCTGGGTGTGATGCCCTCCATGGTCAAATAGGCCCCTAGAACTGATTGTTTACTTTCATAACCGAAGAGTGGCTGTTTGACCATGGTGCTGAAGTGATTGAGGATGGGGGTGGGGTGGGGGAGGGTGTGGTTGGTAGGGGCATGTAAATAGACATTTTAGAGAGACCGGGAGATAGTAACTTCCTAATTAAAATGTATCAAAACTATTTTCATAAGCTGGGAGGGTGGGGGGAGGTTCACACAGCAGTGGAGCGGGGTGCAGGGTGGGGTTGCTTTGTTGTCCCTCCTTCCTTTTCCCATGCTGACTGCTACCCCAAACCTGGAGAGAAATGACTGTCCTCTAGGTAGGATTCTTGAAGCCCATCTCCATCAGGCCAATTGCCCCTTACTGGGTGTCATTTTGACTTTGCACCATAGTGTGTAACAGGCGATATGGAATCAGCTGCCTGTCTCACGTCTATCTCAATGATCATTTCCATCAGAGTTGATAGGAGAGATGTATAACAGGCCCATTATCAATATTATTCCTTTTGCAACTTAGCCCAAAATCAGAACGACCCCCATTAACTAATCTCTCTCCCTGCCCCAGTGTACTGAAATTCGAAAAGAAGAAAATTAAAAAGCAGACCCTTAAACTCTCATTTTGCAGCACACTCAGTAGGTTAACAATTTCAATGCGCTCTTTTATTGTGCTGCAAGGGTATGTTTGTGTAACTATGTGTGCTTGTATGTCGATGTACCTATGCATATACATGTGTCTTCATGGGTATATACCTGTGTTTGTATATTTGTGTCCATGTTTGTTTGTGTGGAGGAGACTATTGTAAAGGGAGAGTAATGTAAACAGTTTGTTTTGTTATGAAAGAGAGACACAAGTTTACCTTAGCCCAGTGATGTGTGCATATCTGTGTAGATGTCTGTATGCATATGTACATGTGTGTGTGATTGTACATATGTGTGCATGTGTATCTCTGAGTAAATAAGTCTGTGTATGTTTGCATGTGTCTGCACATTTACCTACTTATATGTATGCGTATGTGTGCATACCTGTCATGTATGTCTGTGTGTGTGTCCATGCATATGTGTGTCTATGTGTCTGTATATGGATCCGCGTATATGTGTGTGGGTGTCTGTGTATATATGTATGTTTTTTTCTATTCTTTCATGGGATGTGGGCATTGCTGCCAAGGCATTTGTTGCCCATCCGTATTTGCCCTTGAACTGAGTGGCTTGCTAGGAGGGCAGTTGAGAGTCAACCACATTGCTGTGGGTCTGGAGTCACATGTAGGCCAGACCAGGTAAGGACAGCAGATCCCCTTCCCTTAAGGACATCAATGAACAGAGCATGAGCCTGGGCCTCTGGATTACTCATCCAGTGAGATTACCTATTATATCACCATCGCCCCCTAAAATATAGTCAGCAAGACATGTGAAAGTTTGATCTGGACAAACACCACTCCCGTGGAATGCAAGTCCTGGAGTGGGCCTTGAAGCCAGGCCATTCCAGACCAGAGGTTGATGTGCTACTAACTGAGCCACTCAGGGTGTGTAGGTTGATGTCCTTGTATATGTATGTGTGTGTATGTGTTTGTGCATGTATGTGTGTATTTGTCTGTGTATATGTTTATGTATGCATATGTGTCTGTGTATGTGTGCTTCAGTGTGTCCATGTGTGTGTGTGCGTCTGTGCATGTGTGTCCATGCATGTGTATGTGTTTCCGTGTGTGTGTACATGTCTGTATATGTTTGTGTGAATCCTCGTGTGTGTGTGTGTGTGTGTGTGTCATTGCCTGTGCATTTGTTTGTGTGTGTGTGTTTGTTTCTGTGTGACCAGGTACATGGGGAGGCCATTGCAAAGGGAAAGCAATTTAAATAATTTGTTTTGTTATGGAAGAGAGACTCGAGTTTACCCTAACCCGGTGAGGTCAGTGACTGTCAATTACAGTCATAGAGTCGAGCCCTCACAATTAACATCCGCGAGTCCATCTCCCAGGGTAAGTGAGACTTGAACAATGCTGATGAATGAACAGAGCCTTCACTTATATCACCTGGAAACACATGGAAATTTTGCAGTGTAATTTTCCCTATAACAAACACATCACAGAAACAGATTTCCTTTTGAATTGTCCCTTAGAAAACGAGGGAGAGATTGAATGGGGTGGGAGGTGAGGGGGGAGAAACGTAAACATGTCGGTTTACGGTTTGTTGTATTTTTCCACAGGGAACGCAGGGTATCGCCTGTATTTTGCCGAGGTGTTTGAAGTGCCGCGGGCCAGCACAGCTTCCCATCACGGGCGAACGGATGGGCGGCCAATGGATTTGCAGCCAGAGGAGAGAGTGGAGATTCGGATTGGGCAGAAACTGCAGCAGATTGGGGATCAGTTTCACAGCTCCTACATGGAGAGGGTAGGTAGCAAACTGCAAAATGAGGAGGGATAATACATCATGATAATACCCAGCGAGATCTGACACACTGTCGCATATTCTGCCTGCTCCAGGCACCCTCACCACTCAACCCTTTCTTTAACAGTTTGAATGCAGCATCGTGCTACATTGCCCTTATGGTACTGCACACCCCGGCCCTCCCCACCCCTCCCCACCAGCCCCACCTCCCAACCCTCCCCACCAGCCCTACCTCCCCACCAGCCCCGCCTCCCCACCCCTCCCCACCAGCTCCACCTCCCCGTCCCTCCCCACCAGCCCCACCTCCCCGCCCCTCCCCACCAGCTCCACCTCCCCGCCCCTCCCCACCAGCTCCACCTCCCCGTCCCTCCCCACCAGCCCCACCTCCCCGCCCCTCCCCACCAGCTCCACCTCCCCGCCCCTCCCCACCAGCCCCACCTCCCCGCCCTTCCCCACCAGCCCCACCTCCCCGCCCTTCCCCACCAGCCCCACCTCCCCGCCCCTCCCCACCAGCCCCACCTCCCCGTCCCTCCCCACCAGCCCCACCTCCCCGCCCCTCCCCACCAGCTCCACCTCCCCGCCCTTCCCCACCAGCCCCACCTCCCCGTCCCTCCCCACCAGCCCCACCTCCCCGTCCCTCCCCACCAGCCCCACCTCCCCGCCCCTCCCCACCAGCACCACCTCACCGCCGCTCCCCACCAGCCCCACCTCCCCGCCACTCCCCACCAGCTCCACCTCACCGCCGCTCCCCACCAGCCCCACCTCCCCGCCCCTTCCCACCAGCCCCACCTCCCCGCCCCTCCCCACCAGCCCCACCTCCCCGCCCCTCCCCACCAGCCCCACCTCCCCGCCCCTCCCCACCTCCCCGCCCCTTCCCACCAGCCCCACCTCCCCGCCCCTCCCCACCAGCCCCACCTCCCCACCCCCCCCCCACCAGCCCCACCTCCCTGCTCCTCCCCACCAGCCTCACCTCCCCACCAGCCTCTGACACTGTAGCTTATGCCACCTGGAGCTGATCCGCTCTCCTATTATACAATGACGAACTTTGTGAGTGATCTGTCCTCACCACAGCTCTCGCCACCTGTACCAGTTGCTGTTCTACCAACTGTACAAAATACAAAAACAGGGAGCACTTAATGTTTAAATGGGACATGGACTCTCCTGGCATTCCACAGGCATTGATGCTGGAACCATTTCCGCAAACCATTTAGACTCGTGAATTGGAAATACAACTTCAAAATTTGCGGCAAAAGCAAACTGGGGAGACTGTTAGTCCTGAGTAAGACTGCAGAAAAATCCAAGAAGATTTTAACAAACTTGCCGACTGGGTTTTTTTTAATTCATTCACGGGATGTGGGCTTCACTGGTTGGGCCAGCATTTATTGCCCATCCCTAGTTGTCCTTGAGAAGGTGGTGGTGAGCTGCCTTCTTGAACTGCTGCAGTCCCTGTGGTATAGGTACACCCACAGTGATGTTAGGAAGGGAGTTCCAGGATTTTGACCCAGTGACAGTGAAGGAACGGCGATATATTTCCAAGTCAGGATGGTGAATGACTTGAAGGGGAACTTCGAGGTGGTGGTGTTCCCATCTATCTGCTGCCCTTGTCCTTCTAGATGGCAGTGATCGTGGGTTTGGAAGATGCTGTTGAAGGAGCCTTGGTGAATTCCTGCAGTGCATCTTGTAGATGGTACACACTGCTGCTACTGTGTGTCGGTGGTGGAGGGAGTGAATGTTTGCGGATGTGGTGCCAATCAAACGGGCTGCTTTGCCCTGGATGACGTCAAGCTTCTTGAGTATTGTGGGTGCTGCACTCATCCAGGCAAGTGGGGAATATTCCATCACACTCCTGACTTGTGCTTTGTAGATGGTGGACAGGCTTTGGGGAGTCAGGAGGTGAGTTACTCACCCCAGGATTCCCAGCCTCTGACCTGCTCTTGTAGCCACAGTATTTATATGGCTAGTCCAGTTCAGGTTCTGGTCAATGGTAACTCCCAGGACTTTGATAGTGGGGGATTCAGTGATGGTAATGCCATTGAATGTCAAGGGGCAGTGGTTGGATTCTGTCTTGTTAGAGATGGCCATTGCCTGACACTTGTATGGCTTGAATGTTACTTGCCACTTGTCAGCCCAAGCCTGGATTTGTCCGGATCTTGCTGCATTTGGACATGGACTGCTTCAGTGTCTGAGGAGTCGCGAATGGTACTGAACATTGTGCGATCATTAGCGAACATCCCCACTTCTGACGTTATGATGGAAGGAAGGTCATTGTTGAAGCAGCTGAAGATGGTTGGGCCTAGGACACTACCCTGAGGAACTCCTGCAGTGATGTCCTGGAGCTGAGGTGACTGACCTCCAACAACCACAACCATCTTCCTTTGTGCTAGGTATGACTCCACCCAGTGGAGAGTTTTCCCCCTGATTCCCATTGACTCCAGTTTTTCTAGTGCTCATTGATGCCACACTCGGTCAAATCGGCCTTGATGTCAAGGGCAGTCACTCTCACCTCACCTCAGGAATTCAGCTCTTTTGTTTATGTTTGAACCAAGGCTGTAATGAGATCAGGAGCTGAGTGGCCCAGCCAGAACCCAAACTGGGCATCAGTGAGCAGGTTATTGCTAAGCAAGTGCTGCATGATAGCCCTGTTGATGACCCCTTCCATTTCTTTACTGATGGGGCGGTAATAGACTGGGTTGTATTTGTCCTACCTTTTGTGTACAGGACGTACCTGGGTAATTTTCCACATAGCCAGGTAGATGCCAGTATTGTAGCTGTACTGGAACAGCTTGGCTAGGGGTGCAGCAAGTCCTGGAGCACAAGTCTTCAGTACTGTTGCTGGAATATTGCCAGGACCCATAGCCTTTGCAGTATCCAGTGCCTTTAGCCATTTCTTGATATAACGTGGAGTGAATCGAATTGACTGAAGACTGGAATCTCTGATGTTGGGGACCTCGGCAGCAGGCTGAGATGGACCATCCACTCGGCACTTCTGGCTGAAGATTCTTGCAAATGCTTCAGCCTTGTTTTTTGCACTGATGTGCTGGGCTCCCCCATCATTGAGGATGGGGATATTTGTGGAGCCTCTTCCTCCAGTGAGTTGTTTAATTGTCCACAACCATTCACAACTGAATGTGGCAGGACTGCAGAGCTTAGATCTGATCCGTTGGTTGTAGGATCACTTAGCTCTGTCTATCACTTGCTGCTTATGCTGTTTGGCACACAAGTAGTCCTGTGTTATAGCTTCACTAGGCTGACACCTCCTTTTTAGATATGCCTGGTGCTGCTCCTGGCATGCCCTCCTGCACTCTTCATTGAACCAGGGTTGATCCCCTGGCTTGATGGTAATGGTAGAGTGGGGGATATGCCGGGCCATGAGGTTATAGATTGTGTTTGAGTACAATTCTGCTGCTGCTGATGGCCCACAGCACCTCATGGATGCCCAGGCTTGAGTTGCTAGATCTGTTTGAAATCTATCCCATTTAGCACAGTAGTAGTGACACACAACACGATAGAGGGTACCCTCAATGTGAAGGCAGGACTCTCCACAACGACTGTGCGGTGGTCACTCCTACCAATACTGTCATGGACAGATGCATCTGTGGCAGGCAGGTTGGTGAGGATGAGGTCATCCTCATTTTCCCTCTTGTTGCTTCCCTCACCACCTGCCGCAGACCCAGTCTAGCAGCTATGTCATTTAGGACTTGGCCAGCTCGATCAGTAGTGGTGCTACCGAGCCACACTTGGTGATGGACATTGAAGCCCCCACCCAGAGTAGATTCTGCGCCCTTGCCACCTCAGTGCTTCCTCCAAGTGGCGTTCAACATGGAGGAGCACTGACTCATCAGCTGAGGGAGGGTGGTATGTGGTAATCAGCAAGAGGTTTTCTTGCCCATGTTTGACCTGTGGTGTGTAATTGGCCAATGAATTTCAATATAGATAAGTGTGAGATGGTGCATTTTGTTAGGAGGAATACGTAGGCCACATACAGCTTAGAAAATAAGTGTTTAAATGGGTTACAGGAGCAGAAGGATCCAGGATTTATCATCATCATCATCGTGTGTTCTGCCCAAAGGCAGGCCCTTGGCTCACTGTAGTCTTTCTATATCTCTCTATCTGGCGCCATTCTTTTCATTTGCCAACAATTGCCTTCAATTTTCAAGCCATCAACATTGATATTCTCTTCCTCTTTTTCCATGAAATCTTCTCTCCATAATGTCTCTTACTAGCCTGTTTCCTCCTAAGATGTGTCCTACCCAATCTTTCTGCCTTCTCATAATTATGTTCACCAAATTTCTTTGCTCATTCACTCTCCACAGCATCTCATCATTTGTTACTTTCTCTGTCCAGCAGATCCTTTCTATTCTCCTCCAAACCCCAACATTTCAAAGCTGTTTAGCAAGTTGGTCTCCTCCTTCTGTAAGGTCCAAGTCTCACGTGCTCACATTGCAGGTACAGTAAGCAACTAAGAAGGCGAATGGTACATTGGCCTTTATTACAAGAGGATTCTCAGAATAAGGGGCAGGCCACTTAGGACAGAGATGAGGAGGAATTTCTTCACTCAGAGGCTGGTGAATCTTTGGAGTTCTGTGGCCCAGAGAGCTAAGAAGGCTCAGTGGTTGAGTATGTTCAAGACTGAGATCAATAGACTTTTGCATGTTAAAAACATCAAGATACTGGGATAGTGGAGGAAAGTGGTTTTGAAGTAGAAGATCAGCAATGATGTCACTGAAAGGCAGAGTGGACTCGAACGGCTGTATGATCTGGTCCTGTTCTTATTTCTTATGTTCTTAAAACGACATTCCAAATCAAGCACTTTCCAAATCTCCTTTTTCTTGTTTATTCAGCTTTTTGCTTAGCAACTGTCTTTCCTTACCAAATATGCTCTTTCCCATTGCTACCCTTGTTCTATTTCTTTGTTGCATCTTCCATTACAGACATTATGCTTCCAAATTACTTGAAATCTTGCATCTGTTCTAGTTCTCTCCTTTCTATAAATACACGGATAATTCTTGGTGATTTTGAGAAATGCATCACTTTGGCTTTGCCAATGTTCACTTTGATTCCAAAATTCATGTCTGCTGTTACTAATTATCTACTAGTTCTTGTAATCCTTCTTCTGTGCTTGGTACAAGTGCTTTGTCATCTGCAAATCTAATTGACATTATCATTCACTCCCCAAAATCGTAACGCCAAATTCAGTGTCTTCAAACGCTTCTTTGCTTCTGCATAGACATTGTAGAGGACTGATGCTAAACCACACCCTTGTCAAACTCCTCTTCCGATTACAAATGGGGCAGAATCTTACGCCTCACAGGAGGATGCGCGCCCGACCCGATTGGGTATAAAATAGCGCGAGAAGACATCAGGTGAGCGTCCCGACGTCATCCTGCACGCGCGCAATCTTCAGGTCGGCGCGCGCGCGGGTGTCAGAGCCACGCCCGCCATCAATTAAGAGGCCGCTTAAGGACATTAAAAACCCAACCGAACCCAATTTTACGTTGCCCGTGCGATTCCACGTTCATCACACGGGCAGCGGGGCAGCCCACATTTTGCAAAAGCTTATCCAAGGACAGGATAAAAAGGGTCAGCAGCATTGCCAGTGTGAGTAGTGAGGAGTTTAGGAGATAGTTTGCTGCTGGTTGCTTATTGGTACTTGGCAGCTTCATCTCTGTTCTGAGCTCCATTTTTAGCATTTCTAGGCTTCATTTCAGGACTTCAAGGCCCCGGGAGGATTCAGACCATGTGGACCCTTCCAGGTATCAGACAGCCTTCCCTTATGCTGGTAATAGGGATTCTGTTCTTTGCTGGTGGCACCTGCTCTGAGGAGGAAGAGAGGGGCAGAAGGGAGAGGGGGCCAATGCAGCTTCCAGGGGAGGGGCCTGTGGGAGGAGAGGCGCAGGCACAAGGGGCGCAGGGCCAGCAGGAAGTCCAAGGCAGAAGAGGCTGCAGAAGACGGCACTATTCTGCTGCCAGGGTTTACAGGCAGCGATGCAGCTACCTCAATATGACTGAGGTGCAATACCGAAGAAGACACTGCCTCTCCAAGGAGACTGTGACCTCCATTTGTCAGAGGATTAGGCCTGAGATCAGCTCTGACTGTGTGGGTGGACACCCCATGCCAGTGGCTCTGAAGGTCACAGTGGCCCTCAACTTCTATGCCTCCGGCTCTTTCCAGGGGTCAATGGGGGATCTTTGTGGAGTCTCCCAATCAGCTGTCGACACTCTCTGCCTCCGTCTGCACCTCAAGCGAATGTGAAGTGCCCTCACTGCTGTTCACTGACATTCTAGCCTAAGATCTAATGCCCACCGAGGTGCTGGTATCTGCGCTGGTGCCTGGTTCAGAGAGTGGGTGTTACGCAGGTGCAGCTGATGCCCGACAATCCTCTGGTGTCATGGGTGGCTCTTCGGGGTCCTGCAAATAAGTGAATCTAAGGGAGAACAGTGACATGTCATTAGTTTAAGTCATCACACTGTCACTGTACATGCCAAGCACCCTGGTGAGACAGTGGAGATCTGCATCATGTGCCATCGTCTTTCAATAATCAATGGAGGCTCCAATTTTGAGGCTCTCATCAATGATGAGACTACACAAGAATGTTTGCACCATCTGGAACTCTCACCTCAGCGCACTGCACTCTTATCTTCATCTGACACCCCAGCCTCTCCGTGACCAGCTGAACGAGGAGCATGGCGCCTCTCCAGCTCCAAGGCGTCCTGCTCGAATCTGGTTAGGATTAGGAGATTTGGGGGGGCCTCCGCCTGTCCTTGACCTCTCTATGATGTTATGGCTCATCTTCTCCTGAAGGACAGAGGAGCATGGATTAGTCCACTCTCTACCTGCAGCACTATTGCAGTCTGGCCAACCCCATCTGAGGAACACCTTGCAGGGCACATCCAAGCCGTGGCTCTCGAGCCGCAAGGCACTCAGGCCAAGCAGTCAGGGCTCACTCCCTGTTGGCACTAATGCCCCTGAGCTCCAGGCGGGGGCATCCAAACCTTAACACTTCACCACACTGATCCATACCAAAATGGTACTCACCCTTGCCAAGTGCAGCAGGTCGTTAAACCTTTTGTGGCATTGCACCCACGTGCGCCGCACAACGTCGTGGCTGCTGACCTCGGCTGCCACCTCCTCCCAAGCTCTTTTTTTCAGGTGCGGTGGTCTCCTCCTTCCATCTTTGGGGACAAGGGTGTCCCTCCTGGCAGCCACCTCCTCCAGGAGAAACGCGAGGCACTCACCCAAAAAGCGGGGGTGCCGAGCGCCCTCCCGACTTGCCCTACTGTCTGGCGTCTCCAGTTATATTTGAGGTCATGGCTTCAGTTTCCAGCACGCAGAAGATATGTTCTTCCCTGGCAGCCTTCAAGGAGCTCCCTGTGCCGCTCTTGGACCGCCCACTGGATTGCCATTAGACCCGGCGGCCGACAGGCCCCTGCCCGGCCCTTCCCGACCATTGAGAAAACACGTTTCATGCTGTGCGGTCCTTAATCGGCCGGCCAGCGTGAAGTCGCGGTCAGGGGCCAGTCGCAGGTGGCGGCCTGTTTCCCGACCAGTTGTGGGCCTGCCAATCGCCATGGGTAAAATTCAGGTCATGGTTCTGATTCCCTGTTGGCTACTCTTACTGTTGCTGTTTGCCCCATGTACAGATTTCTCATGAGTCGGCTATCGCTCCAGTCCACTCCAACGTCTTTCATGTCAAGAGTTTAATCTGGTCAACCTGATCGAATGATTTTTTTCAAAATCTACAAAACAAACAAGTGATTCCTGTCCAAACTCTAAACTGCATTCCCTCATTAATCTTATAATGCCGACTGCTTCTCTTGTCCCTCTTCCTCCCTGGAATCCAAACTTGTCATCTCTGATGTAGTTCTGTGCCTTCCCACTCACTCTCTTTGCTGTAACTCTCAACATAGGTACCATTCACCAGGATGTTGCCCAGGATGAAACATTTAAGTTATGAAGAGAGGTTGGATAGACTTGGGTTGTTTTCGTTGGAGCAGAGAAGACTGAGGGGTGACCTGATCGAGGTGTACAAGATTATGAGGGGCATGGACAGGGTGGATAGGGAGCAGCTGTTCCCCTTAGTTGAAGGGTCAGTCACAAGGGGGCATAAGTTCAAGGTGAGGGGCAGGAGGTTTAGGGGTGATGTGTGGAAAAACTTTTTTACCCAGAGGGTGGTGAAGGTCTGGAATGTGCTGCCTGGGAGGGTGGTGGAGGCGGGTTGCCTCACATCCTTTAAAAAGTACCTGGATGAGCACTTGGCACGTTATAACATTCAAGGCTATGGGCCAAGTGCTGGTAAATGGGACTAGGTAGGTAGGTCAGGTGTTTGTCACGTGTCAGTGCAGACTCGATGGGCCGAAGGGCCTCTTCTGCACTGTGTGATTCTGTGAACATAACCTTCGATGCATGGGCAATCAGACTCATTCTATGAAAGTCAGAACATTGCCATGCCTTTGGCTTCCTTTCATAGGGTGATCATTATTGTCTGCATGAAGTCCTCTGACCACTCTCCTGATAATAAATATCTTTGCACAGCTTGGTAAACATTGACATTAAGTTTGTTCCCATCTTTTAATCAACTCCTCAGGCATTTTATCTGTCCCAGCAGCTTTTCCAGTTTTTATCTCATTTATTGCAGCTCTTATCTCACTGTCCAGCATCCTGGCGTACACGTTGACAAATCATTACAAGTGACAGTACAAGTTAATAGGTCCATAAAAATATCAACAAAGGACTGGGTTTAATTGTTAGAGGAATAGAATTGAAAATCAGAGAAGTTAGGTTAAATTTCTATTGAATCTTGGTTAGACCATGCTTGGAATATTTTGCGCAGTTCTGGTTTCCACATTACAAAAAAGGATATTGAGAAGCAAATAAGATTTGGAAGATTGATTCCAGAAATGAGGACTGAACAGACTCTTTAGATAAGAGAGGCCTGAGGGGGTCACCTGGTAGTGGCCTTTAAGATTAGGATGGTGTTTGATAGGGTAAATGTAAAGATGTTTCTGCTTGTGGGGAGTCCAGAACTTCAGGCCATAAATATAAGATGGTCGCTAATAAATCCAACAAGGAATTCTGGAGAAATCTCTTTAGTCAGTCTGATTAGAGTGTGGAACTTGCTATTACATAGAGCAGTTAAAACAAAGAGGTGTGTTCATAATGCACCCAAACAGGTTGAGTATCAGCCTGTAAGTCGGTTCGGTGGCAACAGCATGGAGTTTGATCCCAGTTCGAGCTGGGGTGGATGCAGGAGCTCCCTCCTTGCCCTACCCATGGTGGAGGGTGTGGACCTGCCTACGAGCAGAGAACTCAAGAAGAAGAATTTGAAATGAATATCAGCAAACTCTTACGGGAAGCTAGGTAAGTACATGATGGAGCTAGGCAAAGAAAGATATAGGATTAGATGCAACAAGGTGGATGCATGCTGATATGGAGCAAAAGTACTGGCATGGGTCAGTTGGGCTGAATGGCCTGTTTCTGTGCTGTAAATACTTCTATTAGAATATTATTCAGTGGCAGTAAAGGTGAAAAGATTTCTTCCTTTCTCCAAAAAGCTAAACAGTGAAGGGCCTTTATTATTCTGGATTAAAACAGAGCTTCAAACATTTATACAACAGAAGGTATGACTAGCCCTCTGTGAGACCATTTGCCTAAACAAAGCTCAAAGACAACTACTAGTTGCTTTGTTTCATATCTCATGGACCCATCACATCTCAGGAGTGTGATGGAATACTCCCCACTTGCCTGGATGAGTGCAACTCCAACGAAACTCAACAAGCTCGACACCATCCAGGACAAAGTAGCCCGCTTGATTGGTACCCCATCCACCACCCTCAACATTCACTTCCTCCACGCCAATGTGCAGTGGCAGCAGTAGAGTGGCACACGCTACAAGATGCACTGCAGCAACTCACCAAGGCTCCTTCGACAGCACCTTACAACTTGCAACCTCTACCACCTGGAAGGACAAGGTCAACAGATGCATGAGAACACCACCACCTGGAAGCTCTCCTCCAAGCCACACACCATCCTGATTTGGAAATGTATCACCTTTCCTTCACTGTCGCTGGGTCAAAATCCTGGAACTCCCTCCGAACAGCACTGTGGGTGTACACATGAACTGCTGTGGTTCAAGAAGGCAGCTCACCACCACCTTCTCAAGGGCAATGAGGGATGGGCAATAAAAATGCTGGCCTAGCCAGCGATGCCCCCACCCCATAAAATAATTTTTTAAAATGTAATTGACTGTGCAGTTTGACCTGTTGGTGGGAGGTGCAGGTAAATCCACTTGAATGTTGGCACAGAGAGCATCCATACAGTCTGCGCCAACAGATAGTAGACAGCATTAATAGCCCAGCTCAATGCCAGAGACATGGGGCAATGTGCCAAGCAGACACAGTTGTCATACCAAGAGAAATGCTTAATTATAACTGGATGGTTGGATTAGTGTCTGTTCTGTGCATATAAGCAAAGAGCCCACAGAGACCATTTTTATTCTCTGATTTTTATTACCTGCAATGGGCACAATGAAACCTGTGGTTTCTTGGTGTATTTTATTATATAAATGCTCAAAAAAATCTTAGTTGTAGGAGATTCTAGTTTCTAATGGAAAAAGATCTGTACATTGTATTCAAATGCAAGGACACAATTTCAATCGCTCAAGCATAAACTCTCTTGGGTTTTACGCTGCTCCATGAAATGGGGTGATGGGGAGAACAGAGCTCATTGGATTAGCTCTTTCAAATAGCTAGCACCAGGCATGATGAGTCAAATGGCTTCCTTCTAGGCTGTGAGATTAATATTGCTAAGCTTGCCTATGTCCAATTCTTTGGTGATGTTTGTTCCTATCAGTCAGGAGACGAGTACTGGAGAATAGTATGAGCTGAGTTTAACATCCCGCAGGCTGACCCGATTGGGTGTAAAATCGCGCGAGAAGACATTGGGCGGGCGCGCACAAAGGTTGGAAGCACGCCCGCCGACAATTAAGAGGCCAATTAAGCTCATTAACAGCGCAATTGTCTCCGATTTTTCGTGGCCCGTCCAACCTCACAGTTGGCGGACGGGTGAATCGGCCAGGCGCCCTTTGCATTTTTCATCAAACCTCATCCAAGGGCGGGGTGAAATTTCCGTTACAAAATAAGACAGAAATAAATATCTGTGGGCAGCATTTTTATCAGCTATATTTTCAGGTGATCTATTGTGATACATGGCCTTTTTTTTTTCAGCTTTTAAAACCTTTATTTGGGCCTTTTCAGGTCTGCAGCTCCCTGAGGCAGCTGTCGGCCTCCAGGGATCTTTCCCGCAGCGCCCACCCGCGCCCACATCACGTCATCGCCCACCTTCTTCCTGCCCCCACCCCGGCAGCACCGAGCATTTCAGCGCGAGTTTCACGCTGGCTGGCCGTTAATTGGCCAGCCAGTGAAATAGCAGTCGGGAGCCGATCGTGGTTGGCGGTCTGTTTCCCGACCACTGAACCGCTTGCCGATCGCACGCCTGCCACCGGTAAAATTCAGGCCTATATGTTTTTTAGAATATCTACTACAGTGTTCACATAAAGCATTCTCTAATCAGATACAGCTTAAAGCTAACTCCACACTTCCTCAACCATGTGGTATACGGATCTATCTATCTGGCTGTCTGTCTGTCCATCTATCCGTCTGTATGTCTGTCTGTCACAAAAAGCTAGGAGAGTCTTGATTCTATCAGATGACTGGAGATTTTACAAGATGGATCAAAGCACCTTCCTTATCTGTACCTGTCTTCGGATATTTGACACAAGATTTATTTTTTGAAGATTATTGTTCTGGCAAAATATTATTGAAAACTTGGCCCCATACTGCCCATCCCCCACACTGTACCTACAAACTATCAGCCATGCCTCGGTGGTAGGGTCACGCGTTCACGCCCCACTGCTTCATTATCCGTGGAGTTATGAATGGAACTCAACACTGTTCAGCCATCACTGTGCTATATTAATGCAAGTCCTTCCATTGAGAAACTGAGTACACAGCAGTGTATGCCTAGCAGTGCTGCCTGACAACTGCCCTGTGGGTTCAAATGCACAGACCAGTATGGGTCTTGCGTTCAACCCCTGCTCAGCAGACCTCAGCATTACGGGTACTATAGTTGACCTCAGTACCTCTGAAGTGAGGTGGGGAAAACAGCCAGTGACCCCTGTAGAAATCAGCTGTAAACCAGATTGGGCCTGGCAGTGAAGTTCCCCTCCAAGCCACTTACCATCCTGACTTGGATATATATCGCTGTCCCTTCACTGTCGTTGGGTTAAAATCCTGGAACTCCCTTCCTAACAGCACTGTGGGTGTACCTACACCACATGGACTGCAGCGGTTCAAGAAGGCAGCTCACCACCACTTTCTCAAGGGCAATTAGGGATGGACAATAAATGCTGGCCCATCCAGTGACACATATATCCTCTGAATTAATAAAGAAAATGCTTGCTGCAACTGCATAGCATGCCTGACACTCTCTGTGAAGACTAAGACATGAAGAATGGTCATTAAAGGAGAGAGCCAGATAGTTGCCTATACCCTTATCCCTTCCCCAGCCACTTCATCACTGGTGCTAATGAGGGCCACCCCCCTAAATCAGGAGGGAATCTCCAAACATGTGATCACAGGGAAGCCTTCCATTGAGTAGATCCCCAAACAGTAAAGCCACTGTGTGTTCGGTTTGAGAAAACAACAACAACTTGTATTTACATAGCACCTTTAACGTGGTAAAACATCTTAGGGCTCTTCACAGGAGCACGATTTGACATTGAGCCACATAAAGAGATACAAGGGGAGATGATCAAAAGTAATTGGTCAGAAAGATAGGTTTTAAAGAGTGGATTAAAGGAAGAGAGAGAGCTAGAGAGGGGAAGAGGTTCAGGAAGGAGTTCCAGAGCTTGGGGCCTAGGCAGCTGAAGGCGTGGTAGTCATTAGCGGGGCAGAAGGAATCAGGGATGCACAAAAGACCAGAATCGGATAAAGTTTCAGACTTATCTGTTGGGTTTCAGAACAAAACATGCCAAGGGACCTGGTGACTGATGGTGAGCTAAAACCACGAGTGAATCAGGAGCATAAGTTGGTGGTTTACTTTCTGGTAAACCATCAAGCTCCTTTATGCAAACTGTATATAAACCATGAGGGTTACTGCCTGGAACTGACTGCCAACCACTTTGTTAATCTCCATTTGATGCAATCAATGTTTGTGCCACACTGACCACAGGGGCCTGGCATTGGGACATGGGAATTGCTGGATGGAAAAGCTCACTCCAGTTAGCCTTCAATCAGCTTGATAGTCGCTTGATACAACAATAATAGATTTGTTGATGAATCCATCAATCTCTATTAATTAGTCTACGACAAGCCCAGACATGACATGATAGTGGTGGAGACCTTTGGAAACTCTCTTTATATGATGCCATGTAGCTCGAGTCATCTACTATGCTCTTTTACTGCCCAGTGAGTGGAATTAAGGAATATGGTTTGATATAATGCTGCACATCCCCTTTTCGCCTCCCTGCACCTCAATTTTTTTCCCATTGCCAACTGCGAATGTCCAGGCTGATTTTGAGGTACAGTTCCACATGTACCAGTAAAGTTTGTTTGCCGGGTGCCTTTTCTTCATGTGTGACCCCAGATAGCGTAGACAGTGATTGGGAATGAGTGTTCAAAGCACACCTGAATTTGTCTTTGGAATCATTCTCCCACCAAATAACAAGAGACGTGACATCGTCCATTGGGAGAAAAAACTGGGCCTGCTTTGAAGAAAGAAAGAACTCCCATTTATACTGCACTGCTCGGGATCTTAGGATGGTCTAAAGTGCTTTACAGTCAATGAACTACTTTGTGAAGTGAAGCCACTGTTGTAATGCAGGAAACCATGGCAACCGATATTTAATGTATATTTTTTACACTTCTTTTAATGGACAGCCGCAGAGGACTTTGAAGCAATGTATACCACTTCCCCATTCTCCCAAAGTTTCAATCAGATGTGTTGTGGGACTCACTCAGGGCCAATGGCTGTTTGGAGAATGAAGCCAGCCAAAAACTACTGAGCCCCACATGCCCTGCGAATCTGCAGTCCTAGCCCCACCATCTCAGCCTGAGTGAGGGCAGGGCAAGGGCACGGAGCATGGCGGCAGTGGGCTCCCTGTGGGATCAGGCCGGAAAGAGGATGAGACCCAGGTAGATTTTTAACATGAGGGGAGAGACCCAGTGCCCATGTTCTGAGGGAGTAGGGGAGCTGAGGGATCCTCCTGCACTGCAACCTGCTTTGCTTAATCAACGGCGAGTTCTTATCAGCAGTGGGCCTCGGTGACTGCTCTTATACAATGATGCCTTTGTAAGTGGTGCGTGCAACAGTTTAGTCCAGCGGTGACTGCTCCTGTCTGCCTGTATTGTCTGTGTTTATATGCTGCTCTATATTTAGGGGCTGAGTCATCACTCCAGCTGCCAGCATGACTCGCCCTAGACTACCCACACCAACTTGTGTCCCTATCGGTGTGTACGCACGGACACTCATTGTGGTAGAGATAAACACCCGGGGGGGTGAGGCATGTGGGTTAGCCATTTGCTGTAAACTAGGAGGCATTTCTGCTCTGCTCAATGCTCTGCTCAATCCGCCAGCATCTTGCTGATTCCCTTCCCTGTGCATGTCAAAATGGAACCTGCGCTATGCCCTAGACTGACCTCCCACAGCAGAGTCCCGCAGGCAGTTGCACGATTTAGCATTCAGTTGCTTGGCATCACTAAAGGTGCCGCAGTTCAGAGGTTGCTGAGTTGCCTGGGACTCTGATCATCTCCGGTGGAGGTGTTGGGGGCAAGGGGGAAGGGGGAGGACGAGGGGTGAGGGAGATGAGGTGGAGGGAAAGATGGGAGAGAAGGGGAGGAGTAGGGCAAGCGATGTGGGGGGAAAGGGGAAGAAGGGTTTGGATAGAGGGGATTTGGGGTGAGTGATGGGGAGACAGTAGTACGGGAGGGGTTAAAGTGGGAATGGAGATGGGGTGGCCATGAGGAGTGAGGGAGAAAGGATGGGGCGGGGGTGCAGAAATGGTGAGGGGCGGAGTGGAAGAGGAAGGAACTGGAATGCAGAGAAAAGGGATGAGAAGCGGAGGGGAAGGTAATGAGGTGAAATGGGAAAAGTGAGATGAGGGTAGAGGTGCAGATAGGGTGAATTGAGGCTCGTGCCACTGCATCAAGTTCTGTTTAAAACATATTGCAAGGCAGTTTAACCCTTTATTCGCTGCCCTCCAGTTGGGACAATGGGGCTTGTTTTCGGGGTTGTTCCCCCATTTTGGAAACTTGTCCCATTCTCAGGTGCATCTTGCACTGTCCACTGCTCCCTATCCCTTGATGGGTGGGCAACTGTGGGCTACACACCATGCGGCTTCCTGAGACGCAAAGTCAGTGAGCGAGACCCTTTCCCTGGTGACATAAATAAAGTTTATCAGCAGAGCCCTGATCTGACCTCCACTCCTGCAAGAATATGGTTCCATCTTTTGGGTGTGAGACATGTGACTACGGCCAAGGCCCTGTCTGACAGGATGATGCAAAAAGATAGCAGGGCGCTATTTTAAAGAATAGCAGAGGAGTCTGGCCAATAGCGATCTCTCAATCAACACCATCAAACTTATCATAACTTCATCGCTATATTTAGGGAGTTTGCTGAGTTCAAATTGGCTGCCGTCTTTCCTATGTTATAGCAGTGACTGCAAATCAAAAGATATTTTGATTGGGCAGTGTGACACATGTGCTGACTAGTACTGTGACCATGGCTAGTGTGATCCATGTGCTGGTAGAGCTCTGTAACAGTAGCTAGAGTGACCCACGTATAATAACTAGCACCATAACCATACAGCCACTGTGATGACCCCACCTTTTAATGAAACAGACAGCAAAGCTGGTGAGATTATGTCGATCTTAAATCTGTGCAAAGGATTTTTGCAAGCACTCTACTCCCACTTGAAAGGAAGTGTTTGTTGTTTTTTTAAATCAAAGTCAGCTTGCAGCTGGAAGTGATCTCAGTGTTCTATTGTGCCTAAGGCTATGGCAGGGAGGAGGCTTACCAGTCAGTGGTGCGTAACACCTGTAACAGTGTTGCCAGTGAGCGTTTGTGCACATAAAGCTTCACTGTGAGACTTAACTCCGCAATGCAGGGTCTCGGTTAGTGTTTTGCCCTCAGGGCACTGCTGAAGGGCAACTGGTGATTCATCCCCTCTTGTGTGGCTGATTTGAGCTGTCTGAGCATCTGCAGGCCTGCTAACCTCTTGCTTACGCAGAGGAGCATATTGAGCCATTAACAACAAAGCTGTGAACTTCAGCTTATCCAAAGCTCAGCTAAGGATGCAATTTAAACACCAGTTGTTGTTGTGAACCCCCGCTGGCTGTCTCCACTAATGGACTGGTAAAGCCAGAGGACCTGCTTTAAGCGCAGTTTAGGATCTGGATGCAAATTGCACTGGTTTTGAAAAGTGTTCCCCAGCAACCCCCCACCTCCCCCACCCCTGTTTCAACTCAAGCTCATTTGGATATTGCCAAATGCTCAAATCTGCCATGAACCGACGCAATTGGGGCAGGATTTTAATCATATGATTGTTAAAATAAAAATGCATCCACTTTAAAAATATCCCTTGATGTATTTAAGACGTAACTTGGAACAGTTTGATTAATGCAGCGGAAAGTGGGCTGATCACAAAAACAAGCACATTTAATCATCCAGGCCGACTCTCCAGTGCAGCACTGAGGGAGTGCTGCACTGTCGGAGGTTCCGTCTTTCAGATGAGACATTAAACCGAGACCCCCATCTGCCTGCTTGGGTGGATGTAAAAGACCCCGTGACACTGTTTCGAAGGAGAGGAGGGAAGTTATCCTCCGTTTCCTGGCCAATATTTATCCCTCAATCAACATCACAGGAAAAAAAACCTGATTATTAGTTCCTTATCGCAGTGCTCTGTGTGGGATCTTGCTGTGCGCAAATTAGCTGCCGTGTTTCCTTCATTACAACAGCGACTGCACTTCAGAAGTATTTCATTAGCTGTAAAGTGCTTTGAGAAGTGCGGTGGTCATGGAAAGTGCTTTTTAAATACAAGTCTTTCTTTACTCCTTTTTTTCAATGTCAACTCGCTATCTGTGAGCAACATGAATTTAAATTACTGAAAGTTACTTTAAAAAAAAATACAGAACTATTCGCTAGCTATGTCAAGGTACGGTAGTCAGTTTCTTAATGAACTAAAAGAAATTATATTCAAAAGCTTTTAAAATGTGCCTATTAGCGTCCTTGCGCCTAAAACAACTGGCTGAATGTTTAGAGATTCCTTGAGAGCCTGCCTAGCGTAGAAAACATCTAGCTAGAAACAGGCATAAACTCCACCTGCCATAAAACTGTCTGCGCACCCCGGATGAATTAATCACCTTTGGGCTTCTCCGCCATTCTACCCAATCAGTGGACCGGCAGCAGGAGAGCCTCAGCAGGGCCACAGGGTGGAGTAGGCACTGCTGAGGCAGGTCAGTGACTGGGAGGGCACCTCAACATGGAGACGACCTTGTGGTGAAAATCACAAGTGCTGCAGGCCGCAGCCAATAGGCCCCTTGGGGGCAGAGGAGAAACTCTTCCGCAGGAATTGTGAGTGCGGCCTGTCCTGCCCTGGCTCCAATGCCCCACCCTGGCCTGCCGCAGGAAGGCTTCCTCCTTTGAGCTGGCGGCCTCCACATATGGTGTAGGGGATGTTCCACTGGTGGTGAAATGCTGCTGAGGCCACAAAATTGTCACTAATTGGGGCCTTCGTTATCTTAATTTCCTGCCCACCTCGGTGGGGCGGGCAGCCGATCTGGTTCCCTGCCAACCCCAAGGGAACTTACCTGGCGACGTGAATGTGCGGTGAGCCGTCCCTCATTTTTCTGGCTCCATCCATTACCTCCAGCCCCATCTCGACAGGGGCCGGGACAAATTCAGCCCAAAGAGTCTGTTTGCTTTCCAGCTGACGAGGAATGAATGAAAAGGCGGGAGAATGGGGGTTGAACAGTTTGAGGTGGGAGGTCAAGGGATCAAACCTTCAGAGTTACACTCAACCAGGATTGAAATGCTAATCCTCTGAAGGCCTTTGTCCCAATGTCAGTCAAGCTAAGGTTTGACGTTAACGGGGACTTTTGATTTAGCGGAGAGAGCTCCACAGAATCTCTTCCTGTTGAGGGGTTGAGATGAATAACATTGAGGTTTGTTTTGACTGCTAAATGTTTTGTAACACTATCGCAGATTAGCTCAGCAGAATGTTCGGCACCAGGCCAAGTTTCACAAGAGTCGGGTTTCTGATGATTTCCTTCAGAATTATCATAGAGTCATAAAGCGCGGAAGGAGGCCATTCTGTTCATTGTATCCATGCTGGCTCCTTGAAAGGGCTATCCATTTCTTGCTAGGTGCCATCGTCAATGTTGTGCAAACCGTCCACCTTCAAACCAGCCCTCGAAGGTTCTTCCTATCACTTCTAACAAGCTATTAGAAAGGGAAAACGTCTACTTGGTGCTTTTGATGATCCCTTGGGCATTCTAAAGAGACCTTTACATCCAATGAAGTACTTTGAAGTGTTGTAATATAGGGAGCACAACAGCTAATAAGTGCACAGCAAGCTCCCACAAACAGCAATGAGTTAACAAAAAAAGTCAGAAAATTAATTTTAAATTGATGACTGCCTCATTGCTGACCAGAGAAAATCATCTTTCCTATTCACTCTATCAAATTAGCTCCTACCCTCCTAAATCTTAGTTGGCTGCATGCTTTCCTCTTGGCAATGATGTCAGGAAGCACTTCTATGGAAAGTGAGAGGTGGTGGAAAATCTGGAACTCTTTCCCCAAGAAGCTGGTAAGGCTGGGAGAAAATGGGTGGTCAATTGAATAATTCAAAACTGAGATTAGTAGATTTTTGAAAGATAAACAGAAAATGCTGGAAAAGCTCAGCAGGTCTAACAGCATCTGTGGAGAGAGAAACAGAGTTGACATTGCGAGTTCGAATGACCCTTCTTCAGAGCTGAAGAAGTGTCCTTCGGACTTGAAACATGAACTCTGTTTTTCTCTCCACAGATGCTGTCAGATCTGCTGAGTTTTTCCAGTGCTTCCTGTTTTTCTTTCAAATTTTCAGCATCCGCAGCATTTTGCTTTTATATTAATAGATTTTTGTTAGGCAAGAGTATTAAGAGTTATGAAACCAAGGTAGATGGAGTTAAGATACAGATCAGCCATGACCTAATGAAATGTCCATATAGCCTGCTCCAGTTCTCTCCCTCTCATGCCCTCCAGCAGCAGAGGGTGGGACTGGGGAATTAATAATGGGAAACAAGAAAATGGCAGAGACTTTGAACAAGTATTTGTAACAGCCTTCACATTTGAGACATGGAAAGCATCCCAAGAATGGTAGAAAATCAAGATAAAGGGGAAGGAGGAACTTAAAACAATCACCATCAGTAAAGAAAAAGTTAAGGGAAAACTAATGGAACAAAAGGCTGACAGGTTCCCTGGGCCTGATGGCCTGAATCCTAGGGTTTTAAAGTAAGTGGCTGCAGAGATAGTGGATGCACTAGTTGTAATCTTAAAAAAAAACCCAAGACTCTGGAAAGGTCCCAGCGGATTGGAAAACTGCAAATGTAGCACCTCTATTCAAGAAAGGAGGGTGACATAAAGCAGGAAACTATAGGTCAGTTAGTCTAACATCTGCCATTGGGAAAATGCTGGAATCCATTATTAAGGAGATGGTAACAGAGCGTTTAGAAAATCATAATGCAATCAGGCAGAGTCAACATGGTTTTGTGAAAGGGAAATCTTGTTTGACAAATGTATTAGACTTCTTTGAGGATGTAACAAGCAGAGTGGATAAAGGGGAATTAATAGATGTGGTGTATTTGGATTTTCAAGGTATGTGATAAGGTGCCACATAAAAGATAAGGGCTCATGATTTTGGGGGTGATACATTAGCATGGATAGAGGTTTGGTTAACTAACAGGAAACAGAGAGTCGGGATAAATGGGCCATTTTCAGGTTGGCAAACTGTAAACAGTGGAGTCCCACGGGGATCATTACTGGGGCCTCAACTAGTTACAATCTACATTAATGATTTGGATGAAGGGACTGACCGTAATGTAGCCTAATTTAATGACAATACAGGAAAGCAAGTTGTGAGGAGAATACAAAGAGTCTGCAAAGGGATATAGATGGGTTAAGTGAGTGGGCAAAAAATTGGCAAATGGAGCATAATGTGGGAAAATGTGAGGTTGTCCACTTTGGCAAGAAGAATAGAAAAGCAGCATATTATTTAAATGGAGAGAAACTGCACAGTGCTGCAGTACAGAGGGATCTGGGTGTCCTTGTACATGAATCACAAAAAGTTAGCAAGCAGGTACAGCAATTAATTAGGAAGGCAAATGGAATATTGGCATTTATTGCAAGGGAGATGGAGTATAAAAGTAGGAGTATCTTGCCACATCTGTTCAGGGCATTGGTCAGACCACCTAGAATAAGATGAACAGTTTTGGTCTCCTTACTTGCAGTGGAAGCATTTCAGAGAAGGTTCACCAGGTTGATTCCTAGGATGAATGGGTTGTCTTATGAGGAAAGTTTGAGCAGGTTGGGCCTATATTCTTTGGAGTTTAGAAGAATGAGAGGTTATCTTATTGAAACATATAGGCCTGGATTATCAGGATGACGGGGTTTCCCTGCCTGCTACCTGAAGAGTCAGTGGCCAAAGCATCACCACCAATATTGGCTGCCCTGCAGCCAGGAGCGTTGATTGGCTGGGAGTGGGATTTCTGCCCCTAATTCGAAAGGAATTCCCGCCTCAGAGAACTGCCGTCTAATAAGATTGGCCGGCATCTCTCTAGTCTTAGCAGCGCCTGAAGCTACAATGGAAAGGACTGGTACTGCAAGCAGTCCCCAGAGTCTGAGCCCCAGGGGTCCAGGACCAAGTAAGTACGGGGGTCTTAGGAGTACAATGGACAATTCCAGGTACCACACATCAGAAAAAATGGAAAAGCCTTAGAAAATGCTAGAAGCACACAGTAGCTCTGGCAGCATCTGTGGAGAGGGAAACAGCGTTATCGACCTGAAACATTAACTCTGTTTTTCTGTCTCCACAAATGCTGCCAGACCCGCTGAGTATTTCCAGCATTTTCTGTTTTTATTTCAGATTTCCAGCATCCGCAGTATTTTGCTTTTGGAAAATGTCGGGGCTGTAGTCCTTGGAACAAAGGAAGATAAGTGGTGACATAAGTAAAGGTTTTCAAGGTGATGAGAGGTTTTGGTAGAGTTGGCAAAAAGCTATTCCCTCTGGTGAGTGGGTCAGTAATTGGAGGACACGGATCCAAAATAATGGGAAAAAGGGTGGCTGAAATCTTTTCACTCAAAGCGTTGCCTGGATCTGAATCGCTTGATTTGATGAGGTAATGGAAGCTGACTCCATAAATTATTTTAAAATGGTGTTTAACAGGTGCACTTGGATGAGGAACTTATAGAGTTACAAACAAAAAGTTAGGTGTGGGACTAAGCGTGGCTGCTCGTTCAAAGAGCTAGCACAGGCATGATGGGTTGAGTAGCCTCCTTCTATTCGACATGTTTTGATTGTTCTATCATTTCCATTTGGTCCCACTCCCCTGCTTTTTCCCCATAGTACTGCAAAGGTTTCCTTTGCAAATATTTATCCAATTGCCTTTTGAAAGCTGCCACCACTCATTCAGGCACTGTATTCTAAATGATAAATGGAGGGTAAAAAATTCTCCTCATCTTTCCCTAGTTATTTTGCTAATCACATTGAATCTGGGTTCTCTGGGCCAATGTGAAAGTTTACTCCCTATATACTCCATTAGGTGGTTTTGTGGCACAGTGGGCAGTGTCCCTGCCTCTGAACCAGGAGATCCAGGTTCAAGCTCCACTTCAGGACTTGATGGCCCAGGAAGGTGCATTCATAATGCAGCCAAACAGGTCAGGCATCAACCTGCAAATCCTTCCAGCACATGCTAATGGCAGGTGGTAAGAGGGGGGAGAGATTCCTGGTCAGCCATATGATGAAAAGAAAATTGGAGCCTCTACCATCACTATTCGTAACTACAGCATGTATGCCTAAGTGCATGTAGCCACAGTAATTCAGACTCCCTGTGTGAACTGTAATACACCATCACCACTATATAGGTATGAGTGTGATGGTGGTGTGTGCCTGGAAGATCCAGAGGGGGTGTGTTGGGGAGTTCTGTGGGTGTGTCTGCAGGATAGTGTGTGTGTGTGTATGTGAGAGAGAGAGAGACAGGTGCTGTGTGTGGATGGGGGGAACTGGTGTGTGGGGGTGGTCTGTGTGTCTTTCCTCTAATCATTCATGGGATGTGGGCATCGCTGGCTAGGCCAGCATTTATTGCCCATCCCTAATTGCCCTTGAGAAGGTGGTGGTGAGCTGCCTTCTTGAACCGCTGCAGTCCATGTGGTGTAGGTACACCCACAGTGCTGTTAGGGAGGGAGTTCCAGGATTTTAACCCAGCATGGGGGTGGGTGATGGATGGTGTGTGTGTGTTGCGGGGATAGGCTGGTGGCAGGTCTTTATGTGGTGTAACGTAGGTAACGAGAGAATCAGGTTCAGCCATGCTGTCCATGTGATTGAATGTCCAGTAACGCTTATTATCTGGAATACATGCCCACCCCCATACCCACTCCTCCAACACCACCCACCATCCCCCACTCGTTCAACCCTGCCCACTCATCCCCTCCTCTTCCACCATCGTCACCCCACCATGAAACTGCATGCAGCCTGTAAAATCCTGACGTTTCCCAATATAAAGTGATACCTGTGTCTCACCATTTGTGTTGCATTTAAAACAAATGTACTTTGAACGCTGCTCAAGTGCTGTGCGACCAGAGCTCTCTGTTCTGATATGTCAAGGCTTTGCAATTTCTCACAATGGATTTTATTCTTCTTTCACAGCGTAACAGGAACGAAAACCACGTAGACCAGCCCTTCTGGTGGCGGCTTCTCCTGCTCCTCTTCACCTTGATTTTTGACCCTGAAGAGAATGTGGAGGCGGCAGGGCAAAGGTGAGGCCCAACCTCCCCATTCACCCCTCCACTGTGCAACCAAAGGAGTGCTGCGAATGGCACTAAACGAGGGCACAAAACCACGGGTTGGAAGACACACACCGCTGGTCGGATGGTGTTACCTTTCTCTTAAAAGCGGAAATGGAGCTTTGCTTCTCATAGACCTCCAGTAGAAACTTGCTGTCCACCTTCATGTGCTCCCCATCTGCCACCAATGCCTCATTTCCCAAAGGCTGGACTCCTGATAAGCCCCTCAACTCTGCGAAGAATGTGTTCTACTTCTTTTTTCCTGTTCCTTCCAGAACTCAACAAAAAATAATAGTGAACAAAAAAAAACACACACAAGCACAGCGGCGGCAAGAAGAAGAAAGAGAAACAAAATGGAGACACCTTACCATTCATCAAATCATCAAAGCCGCACCAAAGAGTCTTTAGTACTAAACCAAAGCAAATGTCACTGGATTCTCAACGTTGGTTATGTGCAATCCCATAGAGGTTTACCATATGTTTGGTATATCTTTCATTCCCCCTTAACTAAGTGACCTCTCCGAGAACTAGATTATTTCTCCTGGAAGAGCTAAGATTGAGGTGCCTTGAAATTTTTGTGCCCAACTCGTGCACAAAGTCCACTGTTGGGCTCCTATTGTCTTGCTGAAAGCTTTGTTTGCCAATGGTTTATTTAAGATACTATGTTGTGACCACTTTTGGGTTTCGAACTTTGTTGAGTGAGTATTGGCATTCGGGCTGAGAGCATTGTCTCTCCAGCAGGCCGGTTTTTCCTAGACTGACTGCACGAGCCCAAACAGAGGCTTAGACTCCATTTCTGACCAATTGCCTTTCCACTTCACTTTAGAAGTCAGTTATTATTTTGGAAAAAAAATGAAAAATATTGCAGAGCAATGACCGTTTTTCTGATTTGTGCTTTAGTTATATGAGGAACTTGCATGTTATGTGGGGTGGACAGAGGAGAGAGAACCAGAACCAGAGAGTGAAAATGCGCTTGGAAGTGGCTGAGACACCATTCGGCCTATAGTGCACATGCATGCCCTTTGGAAGAGCTATCCAATTAGCCCGGCTCCCCACACTCTTTCCCTATAGTCTTGCAATTTTTTTCTTTTTCAAGTATTTATCCAATTCGCTTTGAAAAGTGACTATTGCATCTGCTTTCCCCACTTTTTCAGGTCATAACTTTGCCCTGTGTAAAACAACTTCTCCTCATTTTCCCTCTGGTTCTTTTGCCAATTATCCTAAGTATGTGCCCTCTGGTTACTGACCCTCATGCAGTAAAAACATTTTCTCCCTTTTTCGTACATCAAAACCTCATGTAATTTTGAACAGCTCTATTAAATCTTGCCCAATTCACCATTTCAAAGATTGCTGACCTTCTGGGCTTTTTGAGGGAGATTCTGACCTTATGATTCAATCTGAATCGCTCTCCATTCAGATCCTTAAGCGAGAGCCTTTTCTTTCTCTTTCGCTGCACCAGTTTACTGGAGGCCTTGAACTGCTTGGTAAGGGTACAGTTCTGCAGGCAATGGTTGGTACATCATCTCAAGGCTCATTATTCACATGAATGTTGTCAGGTTAGCCAGGCATGGCACCATCGTCAAGCCAAGTCCTGCCCTCACCCACCATTCACTTCCAGCAGGCATTGCTTTATAGCAGAAAGATAAAAACAAAAAGCTAAAAGCTACTGCGGATGCTGGAAATCCAAAACAAAAACAGAATTACCTGGAAAAACTCAGCAGGTCTGGCAGCATCGGCGGAGAAGAAATCAGTTAACGTTTCGAGCCTTCATGGCCCTTCGGCAGAACCGAAGGGCCATGAAGGCTCGAAACGTTAACTGATTTCTTCTCCGCCGATGCTGCCAGACCTGCTGAGTTTTTCCAGGTAATTCTGTTTTTGTATTGCTTTATAGCAGCTGGGAGCCGGAATCATGGATGAATTTCCCCTCCTAAGCCAAGGACCACTAGAGCTAAGATCAGCTAACACAGCATAGGCAGAAGTTGAATTTGGGACTGTATGAAACTTCACTACTACTGTAATAACTTGTTGAGCTGTTTAGAGAGCTCGAGAGCACTCGTACCCACAGAACCACTAAGATACCATTTATCCTTCCTACCTTCTGTGTGGTAAAGGACTGCAATTTCTACCATACTTATGCATTGATGGTGTTCCAAGATTATTGGAGCCTAAGCCAAGTCCTCAGGTCACTGCAAAGCCCTCTCCATTTCCAGTGAAGGTTGAAAATTGGTTTCTGATGCCATGTTGTGCCCATTGTGCCACAGGCTGTCTTTCAGATGGTGTAGGGAGAGATCTCCAGTGTACAGGCCCATACAGAGCTGCCCATCACTGGTGGAATGATCAGAATCTCCAGTGTGGCCTGTGCTCTTGGCCCCTGTTGGCTTGAGGTGGGTGTCTTGAGGTTCCCAACCCCAGGGTGACCACCTATTTAAACAGGCCGACATTACTAACGCCAATCTTGACAATCCCATTTCTAACAGAAAGCTACTTAAGTCTACCAGGATGGTGCTAAAAAGTCCCTTTCCACTAACACTTTTCTAGGACCATGAACATGTTGCTCTTCATGAAGGAATCCTGGAAGCTTACAATCAAACTCAGTGAGTAGCTGACTGATGCAAGCACTAAGTTCAGAAAGGGAGTGGTACTGAAGCTATTTTGGCAGCACAGGAGATCATGCCAGCGATGGGCCAATTATTAAACAAAACCCTTCAATGCAAACAGTCTTCAATGACCCTACAAGCATTCATAGTCTCAACCGTATATTGCTTTGACTGCATGCACCATTGTGAGAGCTTCCTGTTCACAAATTGGCTGCTGCCTTTTTCTACATTGCAACAATAGCTATGTTTCAAAAGTGCTCATATGGATGTGAAAAGCTTAGGGATGTCCTGAGGTCGTGAAAGGCATCAAATAAATGCAAGTCTTTTATTTAAAACGGCTTAGGCCTTCGGGAATATGGGGGGGGAGGGGAAGAGGCTTGGAAATCTACGTTCCCAGATCTGCTGCTTAAAGTCCACACTCGTCATTGAGAAGCTTCTCTTAAAAGATTTCCATAACCTTAAAGGAAAAATTCTTTACTGAAGGACTAAAGTCACCTTGCACGTCACCATTTAATTGGGATCATTGCAGTGGCTCTATAGATTTGGCCATGCGGTCCAGATGGTGAATGTGAGTCAGCTAGCCAACCATAGAATGCGGTGCCCCACCTACTTTTCTGCTATTGACCAAAACCTTCTGCCCCCTGGCCCAAGCTCACTGAGGCCAATTCCGCATTCCCACCTACTGCCCCTTCAAAGTGGCTTTGTTTACCATTTTTTCTTGCTGATCCACATTAGATCATCCACCCTGATTGGGGGAATAGATGGAGTGTTGGCGGGGGCGGGGTAAAGGAAAGGGAGGTGGGCAGTTGTTGCCAGTGCCACATGTTAACCAGCCATCAGCTGCAAACACGCCTGAGATGGGTTATGAACATACATATAAACATATGAATTAGAAACAGGAGTAGGCCATTAGGCCCCTTGAGCCTGCTCTGCCATTCGATAAGATCATGACTGATCTGATTGTGGCCTTAACTTCATATTTGCCTACCTCTGATGATTCCCTTGTTAGTCAAGAATCTATCTACCTCAGCCTTAAAAATATTCAAAGACCCTGCTTCCACCGCTCTCTGGGAAAGAGAGTTCCAAAGACTCACGGCCCTCTGAGAGAAAACATTCCTTCTCATCTCCGTCTTAAAAGCGGAGAGCCCTTATTTTCAAACTGTGTTCCCTAGTCTCTCCCGCAAGGGGAAACATCCTTTCAGCATCCACCCTGTCAAGTCCCCATAGGATCTTATATATTTCAATAAGGTCACCTCTCATTCTTCTGAACTCCAATAAATACAGGCCCAGCCTGTCCAACCTTTCCTCATAAGATAACCACCCCACCCCCCATCTCAGGTATCAGTTGAGTGAACCTTCTCAACTGCTTCTAACGCATTTATATCCTTTCTTAAATAAGGGGACCAAAACTGTACACAGTATTCCAAATGTGGTCTCACCAGCATCCTGCATAACTGTGGCAAAACATCCCTACTTCTAATTCCATTGCCCTTGCAATAAATGACAACATTCCATTTGCCTTCCTACGTTTTTTGTCTCCTACCACTATTACCAGTTCCATAAACCTCTACGTGTTTTATTTGCTGGCTGATCTATGACCTGTAGCCCTTGACCTGCAACCCAACTGAGAAGCAGACCATTGCATCATATCTGATGGGATTGGCTCAATAGTAAGAGATGAAAGGGTATTGAATTAAACATTAATTAACTGCTAGCTGTTTATTCAGGCTACTTACAGCTAGTTATTAGATCATCAGAGCTAAACTTGGTATAATTATACTGCCCTCAGTTCAGGTGCAGACTAATCCCATTGTGGTAATGCTCTTGGTTATATTTACAACAACTTTTTCAGTTGTTGTTCAAGGAAATCAAAAGGTTTTATTAGCGAAAGAAGAGCAAGAAAGGTCTAATGAAAGGCTCCAGCTATTTTAATTAGTAGACCCTGGTCTGGCGCGGCAGGAAGCAGTAACTCTGAGCTGCTTCCTTGTCACTGAAGCCTGCCAGTTGCAATTAATGCTGCACACTGAACGCTTCAACTCATGCTACCTCTTGCACGCACTTTCTCCATCCTTCTTTGTCACAGGTTTTCTCCTTCCCTTCCCCCTTCCCCTGGCCAGTTTTCAGCTATCTCATCAGACCTCTCTGTTCTTACATTCTGTCTATTTCTCGCTGGCCTGTGCTGTGTCTTTGTGTCTCATTATTTCTCTTTCCCATTTGTTCTTTCCGCATTTCTCTCTTCTCTTTCATACTTCCTTGTGTTCTCTCTAAATCAGTGCAATTGAGATTTTTTTTCTTCTCTCCCACCTTTCTTGCCCTCTCACTCTCTTCCTTCTCGATCTCTTGTTCATCTTTCTCTATCTTAATCTTTCACTCTCCCCCACCTTTAACAAAACCGGCATCCCTTGACAACTGCACTTGAATGTGCTGGTTATTAAATGGAAATGGCATTACCATCACTGAATCCCCCACCATCAACATCTTGGGGGTTACCATTGCCCAGAAACAGAACTGGACTAGCCAAATAAATACTGTGGCTTCAAGAGGCTAGGAATACTGTGGCACATAACTCACCTCCTGACTCCCCAAAGCCTGTCCACCATTTACAAGGCACAAGTCAGGAGTGTGATGGAATACTTTCCACTTGCCTGAATGAATGCAGCTTTCACGACACTCAAGAAGCCTGACACCATCCAGGACAAAGCAGCCCACTTGGTTGGTACCCCATCCACAAACATTCACTCCCTCCACCACCAATGCTAAGTGGCAGCACTGCATATCATCTACAAGATGCACTGCAGGAACTCACCAAGGTTCCTTAGACAGCACCTTTCAAACCCATGACCACTACCACTACCATCTAGAAGGACAAGGGCAGCAGACATATGGGAACACCACCATTTGCAAGTTCCCCTTCAAGCCACCCACCATCCTGACTTAGAAATATATCGTCGTTCCTTCACTGTTCAAAATCCTGGAATTCCCTTCCTAACAGCACCGTGGGTGTACCTACACCACAGGGACTGCAGCGGTTCAAGAAGGCAGCTCACCACCACCTTCTCAAGGGCAACTAGAGATGGGCAATAAATGCTGGCCTAGCCAGTGATGCCCACATCCCATGAGTGAATAAAAAAGGAAAGACTTGCATTTATATAGCGCCTTTCACGACCACAAGATGTCTCAAAGTGCTTTAATGATATTGATTGTTGGACTTGGAGCAGCAAGGTGGCTGCTACCTATTGCACAGTTCACTGCTCTGCTGCTTGCACTTGCTGCTTTGACAGTGCTTCAGATTTAGGGAATTTGAATGGCAAAAACTGTCCTCACATGTTGAGGTGCAGATCAGCAAACCTAATTTATGGTGCAGCGGCCGAAGAGGCTGAATGGCCTACTGCTGTTCCTGATATTTCTATGTTACCATCCTTCAGAATTGGCCAAAACCCTTGAGATTATCTCTGTTCCTTTCCTGTTTATTTTCCCCTTGGTCTTGCCATGTGCAATGCCTTGCGGAGCTATCTTCCTTTCGGAAGAAAGGAAGCTGCCCGGAGATAATGGGCTGCAAGGGAAAGTAGGTGATGTGATGATGCAGTGAACTGAAGATTGGTTGCCAAGGTGATGCCAAGATACCCCTTTGAATTTGCTGCTTTAAGTACCACCCAGGCGGAACAGAGATACCCCTTGTTGAAACATTCACAAATTTGTAAAGGACTTATTGTTTTACACTATTGCTTGGACATTCAAATTGTCCAAGTTATCACAATAGTGCAAAACCACTTAAATCACAGATAAAGCATGGAGCGTTGGTAACACTTGTGTCCAGATATGAAGCATTTTGTTTGGATACCTCTTGAAACATGAATTTGAACTTGTACTATGAATTTAGCAAAGTACATCAATGTAGATGGGGGTTTTTCTTTAAATGAGTTGCCAGGGGCAAATCTTAGGCCAGTTAGGTACAAAGGGAAGACCTAAACCTACCAACTTTAGTTGGACAGGAAGGCTCTGTCATATGACCATGACTCCACCCCCCCATACTCCTGCTATTGGCCCTTAGACATGCCCATCCTCACCATTTCCCACCTTCTCCTTCATATCAGAAAATGAACACTCTTTATTAACCCTGCACCCCGTCTCCAATATTCTTTATAACTAAAAGAAACACATGCATTTATTTTTTTTTTAATGACCTTCTGAACCTTCTCCTGGATTTGCTAGTAGCAGTGTACAGGAGATTAGTCTTTAATTCCTGGAAACTCCAGGAGAATCCTGGAAGAGTCAGCCACATGTGGGTCTGGAGTCATGTATAGGTCAGACCAAGTAAGGACAGCAGATTTCCTTCCTCAAAGGACATTAGTGAACCCCATGAGTTTTTATGACAATCTAGTAGCTTCACAATCACTATTACTGGCACTAGTTTTTAAATTCTAGATTTTATTTCATTTATTGAATTCACATTCCTCAGCCACGGTGGGATTTGAACCCATGTCACCAGATCATTCGTCCAGGCATCTCTGGATTACTAGTCTATTAACATAACCATAAACAAGGGGGAGTGGCACTTGGTGAATTGCCCTTGTAGGGAGCTGGCACAGACATGATGGCCTGAATGTCTTTCTCCTGTGCTGTAACCATGCCTCTGCCAAGCTTGGTTTAGAAAGATAAGAGGTAGATTGAGGGAGATGAAGAGTTCCACAGTGTTGATGTCCTGTGATAGAAAAAGTAAGACTGTGCAATGAGGTTTATTGGTAGCACAGTGAGAATGTAGGTGGGGAAAGAAGGATATGTGGTATGTAGCAACAACAGTACAGTTATTGTGTCTCAACAGATGCTGATAGACATACATGCATATACCCATGTGTACAGATACATGTACACACATTCATACAGGTTAACGGAGTCATCCTTTCAATGAATCATCTTATGGTTTCTCCTTAAAAATTGTCCCATCAGGGGAAGGCAGCAAGTGACCCTCCCTCCCTCACCCCCGCCACCCTGGCTGTCCAGCCTTGACACTTGACCCTTCTGTGACTCTGAGCGAAGAGTTGCAACATTTGCTCGGGAGGAACGGGAAGTGAAGCTAACACTGGTACTTTTACCCATCCCGGCGCGTTTTGTGGGTGCAGCCTTTTTACAAAAAAAAAAAAAAAAATGTTTCCTGCAATCTTTGAACACTGAGCCAGCTAACATAGAAAGACTGCCTCAAGAATGGACAACTGATAAGGAACTGCACAGAAAGCTCATCGCCGACTGCCTCAGTCAACCTTGTAAAAGGTACAAGGAAGCTCCCATTTGTTTCTGTAATTTATTCTGTATAATTTATTTTGTGTATTACTGGTCTTGTCTAGTTTGTCTAGTGTGCAATTTCTTCGCTTTACCTTGAGGTGGCTGTGCCAGCTCAAGTGGAACAGGCCAATTTGATCATATGCTGAAACTGGCACCTTAGGAGTTGGCAGAGGAGGACAAGTGCCCAGGGGGCGGGAGAACTAGCCACTGTCATAATGCAATTGTGGCAATTATATACGCTGGACAAATATTGCTTCCTCCCTGATGTCACAGTCAGGACCCCAATATCATAACTGCTCGCTGTGACGTGGAACTTCCTTCACCGAGTGCTGAGATGCCATCATCCAAGACTTCACAGCCCTCTCTCCCCGATTCACCTCCAGAGATCTGAACGATGGTCCAATTTGGGGAAGGGCGTCGAGATTCCTTTCCCCGTATGAATGTTTGTACAGAAAAGGACTGACTGGAGTTAGGTCTCACACGGCCTTATGTTGGGAGGCGGGCTTTTGCTGCTGGTTTCAGAAAGTCAATGTATTATCTTTTGTACGAGCAAACCTCCCTCTTCCCTGGACCTTTGGAAGTTCGGTTAATCAATACCCTCTCAGAAGAGTGGAGTAGGATCTCGATAACTAACTTTCATCAGGGCTCTGCTTGGATCGGGCTGAGGAAGAACAGAAGTGAGAGGCAAAAAATGCGTGGTAGACCATTTTGAACAGGTTGTTATGTGTGGACTCTCCAATGAGTAGGGATCAAACCAAACTTTCCTGCTGCCAAATCTCTCCTGGAGGAGCCTCTCTGTTCCACAAATGTTTGCACCAATCGGCAGACTCTAACTCGCATGATGATCGTACAATTGGTAAACCAGCAGCCGCTGAACGAGAGAGGGACATTCCACCTTGACCATCAGCAGAGCTGTGAAGATGTGAGTGTCACCATCGTTTCTCAAAGCGCGTGTGGTTTTAGGATGAATTGAGAGGAGCGGCCGCACATGCGTAAGCTGTCCACTGCATTACGAGTTCCTGGGTGTCATTTTCTTTTTTTTGTTGTACATCTTAGCAAATCTGCTTCTCTTCCATGTCAGAGTTTCTCGATCAAACTACTTACATATCGACTACTTTAAAGGCTGTTGGTCAAAAGCTAGCCCAAGGTTGGCTAATACAGACCAGGCTGTCACGAAAGGACAGTCAAACAGGCCCCGCTCACATCGTCTGTAACCCTCAGCACGGAAGTGCACCTTATTCAGACCTCTCTCAGGGGAATTGTAAGAAGTAGTGTTGTTTGGGAGGGTGGGGTGGGGAGGGTGGGGGAGGGTACACAGTTGCTGCGTCTATTTGACAGTGTTTAGATAGTGACTGATATTAAACATAGGCTAAAAATAATCGTTCCATATAAAACACACAAAAAAAGGGGACAGGTTTAAAGATCACATACAAAGAATATCACCCATGGGCCCTCAGACCAGTTAACTACTTAACTGGAGCGTCAGAACCCAGCTGGGTTGTGAATACAATAGCTGAGCTATTTTGCCTGTATCCAATGACATGGTCGGAGAAGGAGCAAATTATGGGATTAAGGATAATGGTGGAACAGTAGTTATGAGAGGAAGGAAGACACTGGCCAGGATTTTCCAGCCCCGTCGTGGCAGCCCAGCCAAAAGCCCATTGACTTTCGGCAGGGCCGGACAATCCGGACGGTGGGCGGGGCCAGAAAATCCCACCCACTATTTTAAAGTGGTTGGATTAAGATTAACAGAGGTCTGTACAGCTAGACAACGGACTCCTTTCGCCATTCCCGTCCTGAGTGTTACATCAAATGAATTTAGGTTGCGGTAATTCAAGCATGGAAAAGGCCACATGAATTTGCGATTAAGTACAGAGTGTTTTTTTTTAGAAAATTAATTCTCTAGTCGTTGGCATCGCTGGCAAGGGCGACATTTAATTGCCCATCGCTGGTGGTCCCGAGTAAGTGGTGATGGGCCTTCTTCTTGAACCATTGCTGATGGCCTGATACAATAGAGTAGCTTACTGATTCACTCCAAAGGGCACAAGCCAATCATGCTGTTGTGGGATCTTGCCATTCTCTGTTCAGCTTGGCAATTGCATTTTTGGATTTTCCTCCCCTCATCCTTTAAAGGTGTGAGGCCAGGTTTGGGTGGGGGTTAATAGGGCCACGACCACCCCTCTGATTCGTCATCAAACTGGACGTTCTTCACACGTGAAACTTGAGCGTAGGTTATTGGAGGGAAACAAATCCTGATCAACTGGATAGTAGTCAGCTATAATATTGCTCCTTGTTGCCATTCTGTCTCAGACCATGACGCAGTAAGGAGATCGAAACCATGCTTTTCCTGGTATGCGTGGCTTAACTACGTTTGAGCCAATGCATTTACCGATCATCAGCGTAACCAGTGGAACTCCAACTTGGCAGTCATCGTAGAACAATTGACCATAGGACCTTCGTGAAGATAAGCCTGTTGTACACAGCTAATGACTGATGAAGAGTGTATAACACATGGCATCTTCCCCATCTGCCCCTCCTGCAGCTTGCTAGGGATCTTTGTATGTGATCTTTAAGTGACAAGGGTGCTGACTTTTCCCAACACACGGGTTCTCTCGAAGTGATTGGTTTATGAACGGGCACAGCTCTCTCCATCACCTGTAACGTTAGGTTGGAGACAGAGGTAAGAGACACAAATATGCAAACACGCACTGGAATGTCATTTTTGTATTATTGTAGAGTTCATTATTTTTCCTTCTCTTTTTGCCGAAAGGCTTTTTATTTCTTTGGCTTTTCAAAAGAAATGTGGTTTGTACAGCGTGATTTTGTGCTTTGTGGGTTTCGAGCTTGTCTGCTTCTGTGTCCAATGAATTCTGTGACCCTTGATGAGAAGTTCTCGAGAGATAAATGTCCTCAAACCTTCTGTACCAGCAGATCACAATCACCTAGCTCTCACAACAAGCTGTATAGACCTAACCATCTCCAGCGGAGAGCTCGAGCTATAGAAACACCCCTAATATTAAGAACATTGACGGTTCTGCCCAGGGGTTGGGAGATAGGTCCATGGGCGTTTGCTTTACAATCTGCCGATGTGAGCTTGAGGGTTTTAAAATTCCTTAACTCCTAATGGGGCCAGAGGTATCCTGTGATGAATTTTGAGCTGGGACACTTAATAGGCAGCCAGGGGGATTGGGAATCCTTTCTTTAGGAGCGCAGGAAGCTAACAGCTAAGGAAAGGCTCCAGCTGGCCCAGGAAAAAACACCCCTCATCAGCCCAGCCCCTGAATTATCCGTCCAATTCTCTTTTCCACACTTTACTGAGTCTTTGAAGGGAAAGTGGAAACTGGAAGAGGAAAGGTCTGGGTTGACTATATCTCAACAGTAGCTTTCCACAAGGACGGCTAATAAGCAACAAAGGGTTAAAATAACCAATTTCCCATATGAGCAGCAGGGTCTCCTTATAATGTCAGTCTCCTGTTTCTCAACCCTTCATCCCTCCAAGCTGCAAGCTTTGGTGTAGGTTTTGTGTATGAGGTCTCAATGTCTTTTCATGCCTCTTGCTTATGTGTCATAGCCAGGGACACTGCTTCTTAGCGACTGAGATCCATGTGGTCCCATGGTATCACACAGCCCCAAATCCTGGAAGGAAACAAAATCCTGCCAGATGACTAAAATAATGCATCTCAGAGTCTTGTGGTGAACCTCTGAGATACATTATTATATCGTTGTTATACATTATTGTTTCGTTCACCTCAGTGAACATGGGGCGTGATTTTGCCATCAGCCCAGCTCCTGGCACCATTGGGAAGCTGGGTGAGCCTTTCCCCTGGAATGAGGTAGAATCAAATGGATCTAAAGAAACTCAGCCACGGGCATGAACTGAAAGGAGATCTGCTGTACAACTCAGCTTCTCCTTATATTTGGCTTGGTCTGAATGGGAGGAGGGTGGTTGGAGACTGCACATAAAACTGCAAGATATGGAAACTGGAGCCCACTTTCCTGGCCAGTGTTTACCCCTCAACCTACAACAACAACTACTTGCAGTTATATAGTGCCCATACATAGCAAAACATCTCAAGGTGCCTCACATGAGTGTTAGCAGACAAACTTTATCACCATTAGAAACAGATTAACTGGTCGTTTATTCATTGTGGGAGCTTGCTGTGTGCAAATTGACTGTGTGGCAGGACTGCCTACATGTTAAGAAGTACTTCATTAGGTGTGAAGCACTTTGGGATCTCCTGAGGGTGAGAAAGGTGCTGTGTCAATGCAAGTTCTTTTTAATGAGAACTTTAATCCATTAATCCCAGCCTCTCCTTTGCTGACACTGAACATGCAATCCTGTGATTCTGCCACTCTGACAAGATTTTAACAGTGTCAACATGGGATGCATGCTCTCACAATCCGATCTGCTTCTAAGTAGGATGGACCTTACCTCATCATCTCTGGCTGGAAAGCTCATTATAAATATTCCCTGACCCCCTCAGGTGATCAGGAGCAACTCCACTTTATTCACTCACCCCTCATGTTGCCACTATTCAACCAGGAAATAACTCCATCAGCCCTCAGCTCTTGACAGTGACCCCCTAATTGGGTTAGGTGGAAGGGGGAATGTTAAAAAGTAGAAACAAGGTGCAGCAGAAAATTAACTGCAATTAATCACTTCTGCTGTTGTTCAGCTTGACTGGTAAAACTAGTCTTAGTAGCCATGTGAAGCAAGTGCCTTAAGCACTAAACCTTCCTGTGCATTTATTTTTGATTATTATGCAATTTTTCATTACACAGGGGCTTTCAATACATGAATTCTAGCCTTCAACAGCTCCACCCCCACACTGCCAACATTGGCCTGCTGACATTAGCTTTGTGGTCCAGTGCCTTCCTGAACCAAATCATTGTCTGCTTGGATGATTGTTAACTGCCAGTCAAATAGCCTTCTCTTCCTTCTCCAACATTTTTATAACTGAAAAACTAAACTAATATAGGTAAGTGATCTGATTGCTCACAGCACTCACCCACCTCCTTAAGATTGTATGCAAGAGTTTCTCATTCTCCTATATCAGAGTGATTGACAACTGTAAATACAGAGATTATTGAGGTTAGGAACATCGGAGCAAGAGTAGGCCATTCAGCCCCTCGAGCCTGTTCTGTCGTTTAATGAGATCATGGTTATGTGAGCAAAACTCCATCTACCCTGGTTCCATAACCCTTAACCCGCCTATCAAATCAGTCTTGAAATTTTTAAATGACCATCAGCCTCGACTCCTTTGACAGGGAAATGGTTATTCTCCTTCCTGAAGTTAAAATTCAGAGTTGTTTCAGGGAGTTTGAGATTGGGAACAGAAGCAGATGTATAAAGTTACAACCCATCAAAGACTGATCTTGCTGCATTTCTATTCAGGGCAGTAAATGGATGTTAATGGATAATGATCTTGTACATATGGCACATGGCAGACTCTTGCCTCCACACACTGGGAAGCTTGTGTTAATAGGACATGGCACAACACAGCCCCGCATGACCTACTCAGCTATAACTGGCCAGTGGGCTTTGTGGATGGTGCGTTATTTTAATTTGATTCTCTGGTTTCCCAGATCACAGCCCATTCTTTACTGAAACTGCTCGAAGTTTCCCTTTTGTTTTCTGTACATGTATATTTTTCCCCAAAACCTTGAAAGGAAGTCTTGAAAACTGCACAATCCCAATCAACAACAGACAAGAGACCCAGTGATAATGTAGCACGGTTTAGAACGAACACCTTGGGTATTGTGTGTGTTATTGAGACTCGGGGAAGTGCACTCAATAATTGTAAATAGCTGATAATGGGAGCTGATTTTCTGTTTGTGCAATATGGCTGTATATTGAGGCTTGGCTCCTTCTCTCCTACATAAGCTTATGGATTCAGTTTTATGTTTGTAAAGTATTTGTAAACTTCTGTTTCTAATAAAACCTATTGAAGTATAATGATTGACGTCCTTTCACCTTGACACATTCTCCACTATTATTTGAAGGCATTTCTTTCCCCATTGATTCTGAGTGGTGACAATGTGCGGAAATGAATGCCCTGTCCCCCGAGGTGAGTTTGGTGGCGGGGATATTTAATCAGGTGAGGGCCCCACCGCCTTCCTCTGCTGCCCCGATTAAATCCGGGACAGGAAGGCTCATGAACAGCCTACCCGCCCGTTGCCAATTGAGGCCCTTAAGCGGACAATTAATGCACACTTAAGGGCCTCATCCCGCTGCCACTGGTATTCACCTAGCGGCGGCCTGAGACCTCTCATGTCAGAAGCCCAAAAAGCAAACCCTGTTGGGGTTGCTTACAGGGCTCCAAGGGGGTTGGGGGTGTGTGGGGTGGGTGTCCCTCATTCAAAGGCATTCAGCACCTGATAGAAAGACCCAGGTTCAGGAACGTGGGGGACCACTGAGTGCCAAACCCTCTTGCCCATGCTGCTGAGCCCCCTCCACCCCACCCTGCAACCCCAACTCTGCCACCACTCACTGGCCTGGGATCCCTCTGTGAGCATGGCCCTCAGGTGGGTGCATTGCCAGCAGCTGCCGCTTTTCACTGGCACAGCTGCTGGCAGCTCTCAAAGTGGGGGTCAGGATTCCTTCCCCCAGCGTCCCTGATCCTGGGAAAGGCCCACCACTGCTCAGTTAAGAGAACGATTGGCACTTAATTTGGCAGGCCTTCCCAAAAGGAGGCCACGCGGGCCTCTTACTGGCCCTCCAGCCAGTGGGCAAGACGCCCATAGCCGCCTTTAAATACCACCCAACATTTAAGATTTTTCTTCAACATTTAAATTCCTGGGAATTTATAATTACATGTTCTCAACCCTCCCTATCTCTGTAACCCCCTCAAACCTGACAACATTCTACATTCATATAATATAAAAGCAAAAAACTGTGGGCACTGGAAATCCAAAACACAAACAAAAATAAAAATATCTGGAAAAACTCAGCAGGTCTGATAGCATCTGCGGAGAGGAATACAGTTAACGTTTCGAGTCCATATGACTCTTCAACAGAACATTCTACATTCCACCAGTTCCTGCCTCTTACACATCCTCAGTTTCTTTTACTACACATTGGCGATTGTGCTGTCAGCTCCTAAGCCCTGGACTTCCCTCCCAAAGCCTCTCTGTGTGTCCACCTCTCTCTTCTCCTTTAAGATTTTAAAATTGTTTAAAGACTCTTTAAAACCTAGTTCTTGGACCATACTTTTGCTTACCTCTTTCTAACATCTAACATCTCTTTCTGTGGCTCAGGGTCAACATTTGTTTGATAACGTTCCTCTGAAGCGTATTGGAACATTTCACTCTGTTAAAGGCATTATGTACATGTAAGATGTTGTTATGTCATTTGTTTGCTGGTCTGATTAGTTCAATGTTTCAGAATCGATGGTTCAAGTCCCACTGCAGAGACTTGAGCACCTTCTCTAGGCTACCACTGCTGCACTCTCGGTGGAAGAGATATTAAACCGAGGGCCTATCTGCCCTCTCAGGCGGATGTTAAAAATCTCAAAGACATTATTTAAAGAAGAAGGGAGATCTTCCTGCAGTCCTGGCCAATATTTATCCCTCAACACTAAATAAGAGTATCTAGTCATCTCTTGAATTGCTGTTTGTGAGGCAGTGTGCAGATTGGCAGTGCCTGTACTTTAGAAATAGTCCTTTGGTTACAAAGTGCTTTGGAACATCCTGTGTTGGTTGAGAGATAAATATTGGCCAGGACAACAGGGAGAACTCACTTCTCCTCTCCAATGTGGCAGCCCATACACACACTTGCCAGTACTGAAGTACCTTTAAGTATGACCCAACCTATCATCCTCCTTTGATGGTTTTCCAATTTTTTTTTTAGCCTATTTCCATTCCTTGCCTCACCTTTTTTGTTTGCATCAATTGCACTGGTCTCAGTCACCCTCCTTACTCAGTGCAGGTTTCCATTATTTGTGTGCTACCACAGATTATTCTACTGTAGGGGCATCACATACTAGTTTCTACTGTAGAAAATTTGAAATATAACTGAGAAGTATACAAAGCGATCTTTCCCCCACAGTGTTCTGCAGAGAAGCACTAAAAAAAACCGCTGTAACCTCATCATGAACCCACTAACCTCATTATTACTGTATTTCCTATTGAAATAATACGGTCAGCATGTTAACTTTCTTCTTCCTCTGAAGATGCTACCTCAAGATTCAACAGGTAAAAGGTAGTCTTCTATATCCTTTGGGCCTAGATATTGAGCCCCCGATGATGATTCAGGAGCAGGGACCCCAGTTCCTTTTTCCCCCTCATAAACATGGTAGTGCTCAGGCCAATTCTAGCACGCTACTGAGTTGAACTGATTCGGCCCAGCCTGGCTGAAACCTGAGGCCTTCCAGCTCTCTAGGGCTTTATAGTATCGAACTACATTGCACATTTCCCACTAAACTGTCGGAACCTGTACCTGAGAATTCAACTACTGGGAATAAAGAATATGATTTAGTTCTTCTACAATGGTTTTTTTCAACAGGCAACTGAATCCAAATCTAACCCAGGGGCTAAGAGTTTGCTATTGGTATTGGCCTAGATCCTCTGGCATTGAGCTGGCCAACTACTCATTAAACTGGCATTCTTTGCAGTGGAAGCACAGGATGGATCCTGATTTAGGACCCCATGCTGAGCACCAGGCCTGGCAGCTCAGCGGAGGCAGCTCCCCGGCACCAGGCTGGGTGGCCATAGGAGTCGGAGGCTCCGTGCCCCAATGATGGGGGCCACAGGTAGGAACAGCCACAGCCCAAGTGAGTCCACTGGAGGGGTGAATCGAACTGCCCTTTGGAAGGTTCTACATCGATACAGCCGACGGCCAATGCCCTCTCTGTGGAGAGACTGCAGGACTAAGATAGGGCTCACAAGCCATATGCGAACCCACAGCCAACACTGAGCTCACTCCACACAGCCAGTCATAAGGAAGAATCACCCTCAACAGGAGGGATTGCCAATAAAGAAGTTAAAGGAAGATAGCTGAGGCAATCTGTATATTAGTAAAGGGAACAGTGCCACCTGACAGGTGGGTAGCAATATTTCGAGGTTATAGCTAGCAGGAAAGTTTGACCAGGCTGGATCGCTTTTCCCTGGAAAGGAGAAGACATTAGGTGTAACCTCCTTTAGTACCCTGGGATGTAGATTATCAGGCCCTGGGAATTTATTGGCTTTCAGTCCCATTAATTTTTCCAGCACTATTTTTTTTAGTAATAATAATTTCCTTCAATTCCTCCTTCTCACTAGACCTTTGGTTCCCTAGTATTTCCGGGAAGTTATTTGTGTCTTCCTCCTTGAAGACAGAGCTAAAGTAGTTGTTTAATTGCTCTGCCATTTCCTTGTTTTCTATGATAAATTCTCCTGTTTCGGACTGGAAGGGAACTACATTTGTCTTCACTAATCTTTTTCTTCATACATACTTATAGAAGCTTTTACAGCCCTTTCTTATGTTCCTTGCAAGTTTACTCTCACAATCTATTTTTCCCCTCTTAATCAATCTCTTGGTCCTTCTTTGCTGAATTCTAAACTGCTCCCAATCCTCAGGCTTGCTATTTTTTCCAGCAACGTAATATGACTCCTCTTTGGATCAAATGGTAGCATTACCATGGCTGCCTCAACTTAGACCAACAGAGTCATAGACAAAAGAAAGGACTTGCATTTATATAACACCATTCAAAACCTCAGGACTCAAGTGAAAAGGGGTTAACCCAGTCTTAATAAGCACTTTACAACTGATGAAGTACTTCAGAGTTGCAACTGGTAATGTCGGAAATGCAGCTGCCAATTAGCGCACAGCAAGCTCCCAAGAACAACATTGCCAGATAATCAGCTGAAGGATGTGTGTTGGCCAGAACAATGGTGGGAACCCCTTGGCAAGTCTCGCAAGCAGCAGTGAGATGAGCAGCTGAGTTTGCTGGCATTGACTGAGGCACTATTTTTGGCCAGGACTTTGGAGAAGCTCCCTCCCTTAATAGCACCCTGGGAACCTGAGCACCCAACCAGTTCAGGCAGATAGAATCTCAGCTTAAATTCCTTCGAAGGTTGGTCTCTTCAGGTTGTGTCCTTGTAGAGTCAGCCGAGATAGTACTCTCAAGTCAATTTGAAGTCAATGGATGCATCAGCTTTACTCAAGTGAGAGGGGTTTAACCCAGTCTTAATAAGACTGATAGAATAGGAGATGGTGGGGGATTTCTAAAACAGACAGCTAGTTCAGCCCTCCAACTGTTGGCATGAGTATGGTCTCTCAATTCAACAAATAGGCTGAGGGTTACAACCTGTTTCCCACAGCTCAGGTGGTGAGTGGTCAGAAGGAGCAGTAGCGTGCAGTTGAGAAATTCCCTGTTTTTTTCACCAGAATAACCCTGAAGCAAGTTAATTTCTTTCTATTCTGACTTTGTGGTGATATGTTAGCCCAAGACCCCACTTGTCCTCTGAAGTGGATGTGAAAAATCCCACGGCAGTATTTCGAAGGAGATCAGGCATCGTGGCCTGTAACTCTCAACCAATATCGCGAAAACAGATTGGGCCTAAACTTCCGGCCTCCTGGTCGTCAGAGGCCAGACGGTCAATTGAGAAGCACGTCGGGATCCTCTGGAACTCCTGACGCACTAAACTCCATGGGAATTATCTGGGGAGTTTCAGCTTCCGATGGGGAATACCCCTGCTCCCCGGGACCCTCCGTGAATGTCTCTGACTCTGAATTAGAGTTGGAGACTTAGGGCGGTTCCGATGTACCTACCTGGATAGTTACCCAGGAAATATTAGACAGATTATAACCTAGTCTAACCCCTGGGTAATTACACAACTGCCTCCTAGTCACCCCCCTGCCCACCAACGCCCAGATTAACACTGAAGCACCAACTACCTTCCTGACCACCCGACTATCCTCGCAAACCCCCTGATGACCCCCCAACAACTCACCTGACTCCCGTCCCGGCAAGTGACCCGACTACCCTCTTGATACCCCGACCATCCAACAACTGTCCCGACCCCCCGACTAACACCCCCCAACCACCTGACTATCCCTATGATCATCTGACTATCATCCTGACCCCCTGATTAACCCCCTGAGCCGACTACCCTCCTGACCCGACCTGACTACATTCCCAGACTGACCTGACAACTCCCCAACCCGACTACCCACTCACCCACTTATCCACCCACCCTCTAACCACTTACCCACCTACCTCCTACCCCTGCACATTTACCCACCTCGCCCACTCACCAACAACACACACTTATCCACCTATCCCCTATCCCTACCCACTTATCCATCTAACCACCTCACTGAGCAATCCCCTACCCCCTACTCACCTACCCAACTAGCCTTACCTAATTACCCACCTACCCCCTACCACTTAGCCACTTACCCACTTACCTGCATATCCACTTTTTTTATTCATTCATGGGATGTGGGCATTGCTGACTAGGCCAGCATTTATCGTCCATCCCTAATTGCCCTTGAGAAGGTGGTGGTGAGCTGCCTTCTTGGACCGCTTTGCAGTCCATGTGATGTAGGTGCACCCACAGAGCTGTTATGGAGGGAGTTCCAGGATTTTGACCTAGCAACAGTGAAGGAACGGTGATATATTTCCAATTCAGGATAGTTAGTGGCTTGGAAGGGAATTTCCAGGTGGTGGTGTTCCCATGTATCTGCTGCTCTGTCCTTCTGGATGGTAGTAATGGTGGGGTTTGGAAGGTGCTGTCTAAGGAGGCTCGGTGAGCTTCTGTAGTGCATCTTGTAGACGGTACACACTGCTGCCACTGTGCGTCAGTGGTGGAGTGAGTGAATATTTATGGATGGGTGTCAATCAAGCAGGCTGCTTTGACCTGGATGGCGTCAAGCTTCTTGAGTGTTGTTGGAGCTGCACTCATCCAGGCAAGTGGAGAGTATTCCATTACACCCCTGACTTGTGCCTTGTAGATGGTGGAAAGGCTTTGGGGGGTCAGGAGGTGAGTTACTTGCTGCAGAATTCCCAACCTCTGACCTGCTCTTGTAGCCACTGTATTTATATGGCTAGTCCAGTTCAGTTTCTGGTCAATGGTAACCCCCAGGATCTTGATATGGGGGGATTCAGCGATGGTGATTCCATTGAATGTCAAGGGCCATTGGTTAGATTCTCTCTTGCTGGAGATGATCATTGCCTGGCACTTGTGTGGCATGAATGTTACTTGCACTTGTCAGCCCAAGCCTGGATATTGTCCAGGTCTTGCTGCATTTGAACATCGCCTGCTTCCGTATCTGAGGAGTCGTGAATGGCGTTGAACGTTGTGCAATCATCAGCGAACACTTCTGACCTTATGATAGAAGGAAGGTCATTGATGAAACAGCTGAAGATGGTTGGGCAGAGCGAATGCGGAACTCCTGCAGTGATGTCTTGAAACAGAGAAGATTGACCTACAACAACTACAACCATCTTCCATTGTGCTAGGTATGACTCCAGCCAGCAGAGAGTTTTCCCCCTGATTCCCATTGACTCCAGTTTTGCTAGGGCTCCCTCAAGGCTCACTCAGCCAAATGCTGCCTTGGTGTCAAGGCCATTCACTCTTACCTCACCCACCTACCTCCTCACCCGCCTACCCATTGTCTCACTGACCCACTCACCCATTCACTAACATCCATTCACTAACATTCACACTTGGACATTCTTATCATATGGCAGCTAGTGCCATACAAAGAGGGCATGCCCTCTCTTCCCCTAACTCTACCACAATCTAATGGAGTTCTCTGAGGGACGCTGCGCTCTGTATTTCTGGGACAGCTGGGCTCAGAAGACCCTGATAGAAATGTAGAGCAGGGTTGAGTCAGGGAAATTTGTGGGCTCAGTGGCAATCCGACAATGATTGCTGTTCCTCGGAAGATCTGGACCATAATCTGGTCATTAACACATTGCTGTTAGTGGGATCTTGCTGTGTGCAAATAGGCTCCCGCATTTCCTACATTACAGTGGTGATGGAAACACTGAAGGTGTGGCCTGAGCAGAGCCCCCCTGCACTGTGTCATTTGGCCTTCTCTGATTTCTACTCCACCTTTTTATCTACATTATATTATTGTTTCATTTCTATTTGCTCCTTGCTGTCAGCAGTGATTGAATATGTTGAGTGTTAAGTCCTTTGAGTTAGAAGGCTATGGATTGAAATCCCACTCCAGAGAGTTGAGCCCATATTCCAGGCTCCAGAGCAGCACTGAGAGCTTTGCACTATCACCGTCTTTCAGATAAGACGTTAAATCTAAGCTCTGGCTGCCCTGTCAAGCGGACAGAGAAGATCCCGGGGCACTGTTTCAAAGGAGAGCCCAGGGCTTCTCTCAGTGTCCTCGCTAATACTGTATTTATCCATAAACCAACATCACAAGAACAGATTATCTGGTCATTATCACGTTGCAGTTAGGCATGCAGCAAAGTGACAGCCGTGTTTTTGACATTACAACAGTAATTACTCTCCAGAAAGTACTTCGCTGGATGTAAAGCGCTTTAGAATGTCCTGAGGTCAGGAATGAGTCTGCATAAATGCGTTCTTTCTTAACATCCTTAGAGATCGTTCAACTTCAGTATTGGGTGTTTTGACTCCACTCATGGAGTGTTGAAATCACCCAATGTTTTGTTTCTTCCCCGTGCTGCCCCTGCTTGAGGTCACTGTCCAGGGGTGAAAGAGGGGCACTTCCCCAGTCTGTATGTTGGTGCTGTAAACGTGAGCTCATCTGAAACGCTGCTCATATTCAAACTTGCACCAAGTCCCATGCACCAGGGTTCAAAATACACGGGGGGAGGGGTGGATGGGGTGGGGGGGGGTGGTTGGTGGGGGGGGTGTAGGGGGGGTGTTGGTAGTGGCCTTTAAAACCTCACAGATAGCCCGCGAGAAATCGAAGACAGGAGCGAGAAAGGCCGCCCCCATTGATATCAGCTTACATTCTCGCTGAATGATTGGAGGAGCGGGTGTCTTGCTGAGAGGGGGAAAACAATGCAGAGTTTGATTGGGGGAGTAGCAAGCGTGGGAGAGACAGAATCTGTGAGGAACTTCTCCTGCAGTCACAGCTTCTCTCACTCACTGCTCCAGCTCCTCCAACCGTAAGTTCCCTCCCTTTCTGCTCTTGCCACTCCTCCAGTGAGCAGGGTTTCACAGGGAGGGGAGGGAGGTGGGGTGTATTGCTTGTAAGAGTCGGCCGGCAGTCGACGCACCTAAAAGATCGTCCTGCAGCCATAATGTGCTGCCAGCAACCTAAACAGGCACAAGAGTGGGACTTCAGCCCGTCAGTGGGAGGAAGGCCCACCCTCAGGAGCTGCTGGCCAATCTGATTGGCTGGGAGCTCCAGCAGTGCCAGAACTCGGTAACGGGCCGAGCAGGAACTGCAGGCAGGCCCACGCAGATCTTCAGTGGTTCCGGGAACCAGGTAAGTCCCTTGCTTTTAGGGCGGCGAGGGATCGGGCAGACTAGGGAGGGGGCAAGGGGGACTGGAAGAGGCAGGTTTTGGAGGGACATAGGAGGCCCGGGGGAGCTGCCTGCACCAAGGATGTCTTCAAGGCAGCAGCCAGTGGGGAGAAGGTCCGTCCCATTTTAATACGCACAGGGCGCCCTCTGAAGGGTAATCCCCCCACTTCCTTCTTGCCCTTTTGCAGCTTTTGCGACACTGCCGCTTGCCTACCCACGCCAACCATATTATGTCACGGACGGCTTAATCTTCGGGTCAATTGTCTTGGTAAAATGTTCAATTGACATCAATTATTTATTTACAAATGCCGGCAGGCTGCTGGTTTCGGTGCCTGTCCACCTACCTACCACATTGTGGGGGGCAGCCAGGGTTGGGTGGGAAGGGGGTGGGCTTGCCACCCCTCATATTTCATGTGCCCCCCACCGCCCCCGCCCTGCCAAAAACACTCCCGGTGCGTGGGAGGGGGACGTAAAATCCCTCCCTATAACTGGAGGAGCACCAAAGGTGGGAGGGAACTTGAAGGTTTGTGGTCAGGGAGCAGGATGAGTCCGACCTGTTCGACATCCTCTGCGACCTGGAGGTCGAGGACCGAGGAGAAGAAGCAGAAAAAGAAAAAAAAAGATGGTGGAGGAGATGGCTGAAAATCCAGTAACCAAGGCCGGGAGCAGGCCCTGAAGTGGGGGGGCGGGGGCAGAGGGGTCACCTGTACCAAGAATGTCTCCAAGGGCAGCAATTGGATAGAAGGTCCGTCCTATTTTAATTTCCCTGTAACCCTGGTGGTGCTGATGGTGGATGAGGAGACAATCTTAGTTCATTATTACATGTTGGAAATTGTATTTAGGTGATGAATAGAGTAATTTCAGATGACAGGCAACCATAGCTCATGGGTGGTGACAAGTTCAGCATTGGTGGTAAATTATTTTGCACAGTTTGTAGAATAAATGCACTCTCAGGTCAACCTAGATTCTTATAGCTCCAGATCTCAGCTCATGATTTCCAGACACTTCGATGTCTTTTGCCCACTGTGAGCTGAGTCAAGGGATGGCAGCCCTTTAGGTGAGATTTGCCATCTTTGACTGTTAATATATTTGATCTACTCCCAGGCTGACATTGTCCATAGTTGGTTCTTCTCTATCAACCTCTCTCTTTCTGAAATCATGATTTTCACCCCATTTCCCCCCTCCCACTCCACCCCCAGTGAGAAAGGAGCCCCCTAAAACCAAAATATAGATCCCAAAAATCAAAAAATAGCCCTTGACAAATTTAAACGGAGCAGTTTTCTTTCTCAGAAGGAGCCCTCGGAGAAAAACGTATTTTAAGTCCTGCTGTTCATTCAACACCTGCTGACCGACATTGGCTCTCAATCTGGAAACACATATTAAAATTCTCAATCTTGTGTTCGAATCCCTCCATGGCCTTGTCCCTCTGTAATGTCCACCACCCTTACAAATCTCCGAGGTCCCTGCATTCCAGAAATTCTGACTTATTCCGCATCCCTGATATTCATTGCTCCAGCAGTCCCAGCAGTGGGAACACCACCGCTTGGAAGTTCCCCTCCAAGCCACACAACATCCTGACTTGGAGTGACACCACTATTCCTTCACTCTCTCTGGGACAAAATCCTGGAACCCTCTCCCCAACAGCACTGTGGGTGTACCTACACCACATGGACTACAGTGGTTCAAAGGCAGATCACCACCACCTTCTCAAGGGCAATTAGGAATGGGAAATAAACTCTGGCCTAGCCAGTGATGCCTACACCCCATAAATTAATTTTTAAAAATGCTTCTTAAAACCTGCCTTTTTGACTGACCTTTTGGCCACCTATTCTAACAGGCCCACAGCATCATGGATGACATTATACCGCCCTCTGAAATAGCCTAACAAGCAACTCAATTGTATCAAACTACTACCAAAAAGTCAAATAAGGATGAAACCAGGTCAACATCAACCTAAGCACCAGTCACAACAAAGGCACACCCAGCCCAGTCGAACCTGCAAGGTCCTCCTCATTAACCTCTGGGGACTTCTGCCAAAATTAGGAGAGTTGTCCCCAGACCAATCAATCCACATAATATAAAAGCAAAATACTGCTGAGTATGGAAATCTGAAACAAAAACAGAAAATGCTGGAAAAACCCAGCAGGTCTAGCAGCATCTGTGGAGTGAGAAACAGAGTTAACGTTTCGAGTCCGTATGACCCTTCTCCAGAGCTCTGCTGAAGGGTCATACGGACTCGAAACGTTAACTCTGTTTCTCTCTCCACAGATGCTGCTAGACCTGCTGAGTTATTCTGTTCTAGTCAATCAACAGCTTGTTATAATCACACTCACCAAATCATACCTCACAGCCAATGTCCCAGACTTTTCCATCACCAGCCCTAGGTGTGGCCTATCCCGCTAGCAGGGCTGACCCAGCAGAGGTGGTGGCACAGTGGTATACAGTTGGGAGGGAGTGGCCCTGGGAGCCCTCAGCATTGTCTGTGGACCACATGAAGAGTCATGACGTCAGGTCAAACATGGTCAAAGAAACCTGCTGATTATCACCTTTTATCCTCCCCTAGCTGATCAGTGCTCCTCCATGTTGAACATCACTTGGAAGAAACACTGAGGGTGGCAAGGGCACAGAATGTGCTCTGGTTGGGGGAGTTCAAGGTCCATCACCAAGGGTGGCTCAGTAACACCACTACTGACCGAGCTGGCCGAGTCCAAAAGGACATAGTTGCTAAACTGGGCCTGCGGCAGGTGGTGAGAGAACCAACAAGTGGGAACAACCTACTTCACCTCATCTTCACCAATCTACCTGTTGTAAATGTACCTATCCCTCGATGGGGACAGTTCTCCTAATTTTGGCAGAAGTCCCCAGAGGTTAATGAGGAGGACCTTGCAGTATTGGTAGGAGTGACCACGCACATCCTTGTGGAGACAAAGTCCCCGTCTTCACACTGAGGACACCCTTCATCATGTTGTATGGCACCGTCACTGTGTTAAATGAGGTAGATTCAGAACACACCTAGCAGCTCAAAACTAGGCATCCATGAGGCATTGTGGGCCATCAGCAGCAGCAGCAGAATTGTATTCAACCACAACCTCTATCCTCTAGGCCCAGCTTGTCCCTCACTCTGCCATTACAATCAAGCCAGTGGACCAACCCTGGTTCAGTGAAGACCATAGGAGAGCATGCCCGGAGCAGCACTAAAGGTACTTAAAAATGGGGTGTCAACTTAGTGAAGCTACAATGCAGGACTACATGCGTGCTAAACAGTGGAAGCTGTGATAGACAGAGTTAAGCAATGCCACAACCAACAGGTCAGATCAAAGTTCTATAGTCCTGCCACAATCAGTTGTGAATGGTGACAGACAATTCAACAACTAACTGGAGGAGGAGGCTCCATAAATATCCCCATCCTCAATGGAGATGGAGCCTAGCACATCAGTGCACCAGGCAACGCTGAAGATTTGGCATCATCCAGAAGTGCCAAGTGAATGATCCATATCAGCCTCTTCCTGAGGTCCCTGGCATCACAGATGCCAGTCTTCAGCCAATTCGATTCACTCGATGGGTTGTCAAGAAATGGCTGAAGGCACTGGATACTGCAAAGGCTATGGCTCCTGACAATATTCTGACTGTTATACTGAAGACTTCTGCTCCAGAACTGGCCCCTCCCATAGCCAAGCTGTTCCAGTACAGCTACACCATAGGCATCTACTGGACAATATGAAAAATCGTCCAGTTATCTTCTGCATACAGAAAGCAGGACAAATCCAACTGGGCCATTACTGACATATCAGTCCACTTCAGTCATTAGAAAATTGATGAAAGGTGTTATTGACGGTAATATTAAGCAGTACTCGCTCAACAAGAACCTGCTCACTGATGTTCAGTTTGGGTTTTGCCAGAGCCACTCAGCTTCAGGCCTCATTACAGCCTTGGTCCAAACATGGACAGAGGTATGGGGAGAGTGACTGCCCTTGAGGTCGTGGCAGCATTTGACCAGGTGTAGTATCAAGGAGCCTTAGCAAAATTGAATTCAATCAGGGAATCGTGGAAAACTCTCCATTGGTTGGAGTCACATCTAGCAAAAAGGAAGATAGCTGTGGTTGCTTTATTTTTCTTCATTCTTTCATGGGATGTGGGCACCACTGACAAAGCCAGCATTTGTTGCCCATCCCTAATTGCCCTTGAACTGAACATTTCAGAGGACAGTTAAGAGACACATGTAGGCCTGACTAGGTAAAGACAGCCGACTCGCGTCCCTAAAGGACATCAGTGAACCAGATGGGTCTTTGCGACAATTGATGATAGTTTCATGGTTACCCGATGGGATTTTCCCCACCCGCCCGCCACAGTGATCTCCCAGTCCCACCGCGAGTCAATGGACTTCTGGCTGGGGCACCGCCTCACCCACAGCGGGTCCCACCCGAGACGGGACCAGAAAATCCCAGTCACCATTACTGAGATTAGCTTTCTTTTAAACATTCCAGATTTATTAACCCATGTCCCCAGAGCATATGTCTGGGCATCTGGGTTACCAGTCCAGTGACATTACCACTATGCCGCCATCTCCCCCCATGAGTTGGCGGGTGGGGGGTGGCACGGGTTGGGTTGAGGGAGGGTGCAACCATCTCACTCCCTAGGATATTGCTGCAAGAATTTCTTAGGGTTGTGTCAAACCATCTTCAGCTGCTTCATCAACGGACCTTCCATCTATCATATGCTATGAAGTGCGGATGATAACTGATGATTGCACAGCACCATTTACGACTCCTCAGACACTGAAGCAGTCCATGTCCAAATGCAGCAAAACCTGGACAACATCCAGGCTCGGACAGGATAAGTGGCAAGTAACATTTGCACCACACAAGCACCAGGCAATGACCACCTCCAACAAGAGAGAATCTAAATATCTCCCTCTGACATTCAACAGCGTTATCATCACTGAATCCTTCATCAACATCCTGGGGGTCACCATTGAGCAGAAACATAACTGGACCAGCCATCCAAATACTGCGGCTACAAGGTGAGGTCAGTGGCTGGGAATTCTATGGCGAGTAATTCACCTCCTGACTCCCCAAAGCTTGTCCACCATCTGCAAGTCACAAGTCAAGACTGTGATGGAATATTCTCTACTTGCCTGGATGCAGTTCCAACAATACTTTAAGAAGTTCAACACCATCCAGGACAAAGCAGCCCATTTGATTGGCACCACCCTCAACATTCACTCCCTCCACCACTAGCCCATTGAGACAGCAGTGTGTATAATCTAGAAGTTGTAGTGGTTGCGTCTCTGGCACCGAGGCTGGACCCTCAGCTCAGAATGGAGGGAGGGAAAAGAGGAGAGCAATAGTGATAGGGGATTCGATAGTTAGGGGGACAGATAAGAGGTTCTGTGGGAGAGATCAAGAATCCCGGATGGTCTGTTGCCTCCCTGGTGCCAGGGTCCGCGATATCTTGGATCGAGTCCTCAGTATTCTCAGGAGGGAGGGTGAGCAGCCAGATGTCATGGTCCATGTAGGGACCAATGATGTGGATAGGAAGGAGGAGGAGGTCCTGCAAAGAGAGTTTAGGGAGTTAGGTGCAAAGTTGAAGGACAGGACCTCCAGGGTTACGATCTCAGGAGTGCTACCCGTGCCACGTGCTAGTGAGGCTAGAAATAGGAGGATAATGCAGCTAAATATGTGGCTAAGGAGATGGTGCAGGAGGGAGGGCTTCATGTTTCTTGACAATTGGGCTCTGTTCCAGGGAAGGTGGGACCTGTTCCGACGGGATGGTTTGCACCTGAACTGGAGGGGGACTAACATCCTTGGGGGTAGGTTTGGTAGTGCTGCTCCGGGGCATTTAAACTAGATTTGCAGGGGGAGGGGAACCAGAGTGTTAGAGCAGATAGTGAGGTGGAAGAGGATAAAGGTCAAGCGAGGAATGCATGTATAGACAGAAATCAAAGGTCCGTACGTGATAGAAATGTTCTCAGGTGCATCTATTTCAATACAAGGAGTATTGTCAGAAAGGCAGATGAGCTTAGGGCGTGGATTGGCATGTGGGATTACGACATTATTGCTATTAGTGAGACTTGGTTGCAGGTGGGGCAGGACTGGCAGCTCAATGTTCCGGGTTCCATTGTTTCAGACGTGATAGAGGGGGAGGGATGAAAGGGGGAGGAGTGGCATTACTAGTCAGGGAAAATATCACAGCTGTGCGTAAGCAGGACAGCCCGGAGGGCTCGTCTACAGAGGCCATATGGGTGGAGCTGAGGAATGGGAAAGGTGTGACCACACTAACACTAATTGTATTATAGACTGCCCAATAGACAGAGAGAATTGGAGGAGCAAATCTGTAGAGAGATAGCAGACCGATGTAAGAAACAGAAAGTTGTGATAGTAGGAGATTTTAACTTTCCACATATTGACTGGGACTCCCATACTGTAAAAGGGCTGGATGGCTTGGAGTTTGTCAAATATGTTCAGGAAAGTTTTCTAAATCAATATATAGAGGTACCAACGAGAGAGGATGCAATACTTGATCTCCTATTAGGGAACCAGACAGGTCAGATGACAGAAGTATGTGTAGGCGAACATTTTGGGTCCAGTGACCACAATGTCATTAGTTTTAAGCTAATTATGGATAAGGATAGGTCTGGTCCTCGAGTTGAGATTCTAAATTGGAGAAAGGCCAATTTTGTGGAAATGAGAAAGGATCTAAGAAGAGTGGATTGGCATAAGTTGTTTTCTGGCAAGGATGTGTCCAGTAAGTGGAAGGCATTCAAAGGCGAAATTTTGAGAGTGCAGAGTTTGCATGTTCCTGTCAGGATTAAAGGCAAAGTTAACAGGCATAGGGAACCTTGGTTTTCAAGGGATATTGCCGATCTGGTTAAGAAGAAGAGAGAGGTGTATAGCAGGTATAGGCAACAAGAAACAAATGAGGTACTTGTAGAGTATAGAAAATGTAAGAAAATACTAAAAAAGGAAATCAGGAAGGCAAAAAGAAGACATGAGGTTGCTTTGGCAGATAACGTGAAGGTAAACCTGAAGGGTTTCTACAAGTACATTAAGAGTAAAAGGATAGTAAGGGACACAGTTGGTCCCCTTGAAGATCAGAGTGGTCGTCTATGTGTGGAGCCTCACGAGATGGGGGAGATCTTAAACAGTTTTTTTGCATCAGTATTTACTCAGGAAACTGGCATAGTGTATGAGAAGGAAGGGAAACAAGCAGTAGTTTCATGGAACATATAGAGATTAAAGAGGAGGAGGTGCTTGCTGCCTTACAGCGAATAAAGATAGATAAATCCCCCGGGCCTGACATGATATTCCCTTCGACCTTAAGGGAGACTAGTGTAGAAATTGCAGGGGCCCTGGCAGAAATATTTAAAATGTCCTTAGCCACTGGTGAGGTGCCGGAGGATTGGAGGGTAGCTCATGTTGTTCCGTTGTTTAAAAAAGGCTCCAAAAGTAAACCAGGTAATTACAGGCCAGTGAGCTTGACGTCAGTAGTAGGTAAATTATTGGAAGGTGTTCTGAGAGATCGGATATATAATTATTTGGACAGCCAAGGGCTGATTAAGGATAGTCAGCATGGCTTTGTGCGTGGTAGGTCGTGTTTAACGAACCTTGTAGAGTTTTTCGAGGAGGTTACCAAGAAAGTAGATGAAGGAAAGGTTGTGGATGTTGTCTACATGGACTTTAGTAAGGCCTTTGACAAGGTCCCACTTGGGAGGTTAGTTCAGAAGGTTCAGACACTTGGTATCCATGGAGAGGTTGTAAACTGGATTTGAAATTGGCTATGTGGGAGAAGACAGAGAGTGGTAGTGGATGATTGCTTCTCAGACTGGAGGTCTGTGACTAGTGGTGTGCCTCAGGGATCGGTACTGGGACCATTGTTGTTTGTTGTCTATATCAATGATTTGGATGATAATGTGGTGAATTGGATCAGCAAGTTTGCTGATGACACTAAGATTGGAGGCGTTGTGGACAGCGAGGAAGGCTTTCAAAGCTTGCAGAGAGATCTGGACCAACTGGAAAAATGGGCCAGAAAATGGCAGATGGAATTTAATGCGGAAAAGTGTGAGGTGTTATATTTTGGAAGGTCAAACCAAGGTAGGACATACACAATAAATGGTAGGGCACTGAGGAGTGCGGAGGAACAAAGGGATCTGGGAGTTCGGATACATAATTCCCTGAAAGTAGCATCACAGGTAGACAAGGTTGTAAAGAAAGCTTTTGGCATACTAGTAAATTTACCATGTCAGATGGTAGCTCGTTCCACACTCTCACCACTCTCTGAAAAGAGTTGACGTTTCGAGTCCTCATGACCCTTCAGCAGAACTGGGTAAAGTTACGAGAGGGGTGAAATATAAGCTGGTTTAAGGTGGGGGGTGGGCTTCATAAATCAAAGTATTGAGTATAGGAGTTGGGATGTTATGGCCATCCATTCTTAATTAGCACATTCTCTTAGATAATATTTAACCTTTAACACGTCTTTGTTCCTTTGTCTGTGACATCTTTTGATTATCTGCTCCTATCACTGCTTGCTTGTCCCTACTACCACCCACCCCCCAACTTCTCTCCGCCCACCCCACCCCCCACCTTAAACCAGCTTACATTTCACCCCTCTCGTAACTTTACTCAGTTCTGCTGAAGGGTCATGAGGACTCGAAACGTCAACTCTTTTCTTCTCCGCCGATGCTGCCAGACCTGCTGAGTTTTTCCAGGTAATTCTGTTTTTGTTTTGGAATTCCAGCATCCGCAGTAGTTTTTTGTTTTTATCTCTGTGTTATGGTGAGGTTGTATAAGACATTGGTGAGGCCAACTTTGGAGTATTGTGTGCAGTTCTGGTCGCCTAACTACAGGAAGGATATCAGTAAGATTGAGAGAGTGCAGAGAAGATTTACTAGGATGTTGCCGGGTCTTAAGGAGTTGAGGTACAGGGAAAGATTAAACAGGTTAGGACTTTATTCCTTGGAGCGTAGAAGAATGAGGGGAGATTTGATAGAAGTTTACAAAATTGTAAGGGGTATAGACAGAGTAAATGCGAGTAGGCTCTTTCCACTTAGATTAGGAGAAATAAACACGAGAGGACATGGTTTTAGGGTGAAAGGGGAAAGGTTTAGGGGGAACATTAGGGGGAACTTCTTCATTCAGAGAGTGGTGAGAGTGTGGAATGAGCTACCATCTGACGTGGTAAATGCGGGCTCACTCTTAAGTTTTAAGAATAAATTAGATAGATACATGGATGGGAGAGGTCTGGAGGGTTATGGACGAGTTGCAGGTCAATGGGACTAGCGGAATAATATTTTGGCACAGACTAGAAGGGCCGAATGGCCTGTTTTCCGTGCTGTAGTGTTCTATGGTTCTATGGCACTGCAGCAACTCAGCAGACTTGTTTGACAACACGTTCCAAACCTACAAGCTCTACCATCTAGAAAGACAAGGGTGGCAGATGCATGGGAACACCATCCTAACTTAGAAATATATCATCATTCCTTCACTGTCACTGGGTCAAAATCCTGGAACTCCCTCCCCAACAGCACTGTGGGTGTACCTACACCACATGGACTGCAGCGGTTCAAGAAGGCAGCTCACCACCACCTTCTCAAGGGCAATTAGGGATGGGCAATAAAATGCTGGCCTAGCCAGTGATGTCCACATCCTGTGAAAGAATTTTTTAAAAGCCCAGTGTGTGGCTTGGCATCAAACCTTCTTTGATAATGTTCCCACAAAGCGCGCTGGAACACTTCACTATGTTAAAGGTGCTGTATTAAAGAAAGTTTGTTGTGATTTAGTCATGGAGCAATGGGAGTAAGGTCTGGGGAAGGTCTGTAGCGAGCTTTTAGCGCCCAAATTTGTAAAACCCAATCCTGATCTACATCAATTGGATGCCCTTCTATCCCCTCACTGAACACTATTCAGTGCCAGACTTCACCGAGGGACAGTAGCATTTATCTGGAACCCAATCAATGTGTGCACAAGGCAGATTTCTGTTCAGCGTCATCTGCTAGTTTTGTTTGGCCCAAGTGGCTGAATTAATCACAAACTGGGAGGCAGGCAAAGAGTTGCAGGTCAACTATTTTTATCCGGCATTGAGGGAAAAGCTGAGTCAGGTATTTTTTCTCTGGGTGGTGCAGTGTGTTCAATCCATGTTTTGGGAGGTTGGGGGCACGGGGGAGGGCTGTTGCTGAAAGGAGAGAGAAAGAGAGAGAGAAGGCTGAGGCTATAAAGGGAATTGTACAGATTATTACCATAATATTTAAAGAGGCCCCTCTCCCAGGGATTCTAACTTTAATCAACCTCCTGTGATGCCAAGTTTTTGAGTATTTCTCAATGCTTTCTTGAGCCATTGAAGTAACGCTTGGTGAAGTTTTTCCAGTGAGGTGGGGGAGGGGGGATATCGGTGCACTCTGTTCTGTCTAGTCAGCAGAATCCTAAAGCTCTTAGGGGGCTCCTATGTAGAAGCCTTCAGCTGTTTCCCTTGAGGGTTCTTTATATTTTCCTTTGGACAATTTTCTTGCCCCTTGTTTCCCCTTTTTGTCACTATTACTGGCTGGGGTGGAGATTCACACACAGCACTGCCACACTTGGTGTACCCACTGTTGTATTGCAGGAAATGTTTGGCCAATAAATGCTGGCCTTGCCAGCGATGTTCTCACCCTGTGAATGAATAAAACAAAAACCCTGCAGCAATCAATATGTGCAAGATCCTAAAATATAACAATAAGATACATAAGTAGATAATTGGCTTCCACCAGGAAGGGCAGACGCAGCCTCAGTTTAGTGTCTCTTCCAAAAAACAGCACTTTCGGCAGTGAAGAGTTGGAAGTGTCAGTCTGGATTACGCGCTCAAGTTTCTGGAGTGGGTCTTGAAGTCATAACCTTCCAGTTCAGTGTCCTATGATGGACCACAGCCAATATCTCAGTTACCGCTGTGTACTCTCTCCGAATAGGTTTCCATCATAATACTAACTCCTGGCTCATCTGTTTTAAAGAGTAATGCCAAATCACATAGTTCAATGTCTGTGTTTAACTAGAAGTAGGATCTTGGGGAGATAGGAGAACGTCAAAATCGCCCTCCTGGACTTGGCATCCAGCCAGCTGGTGGGGCAGAATTACAGGTGCCACTAAACTGCCAAGCTGGCACCAAAGTTCAGGAGGGTCTCTGAGGAGAGTGGGAAGGAAAGGGAGGAGCTTTATCTTTCATCAAGGAGCACTCCTAGCCCTGAAAAGGAAACGAAATAACTTCCTTTAAACACCCTCTTTCTGATCCACTTCCTGCTGACATCACCTGGAGGGAAATTGCATATTGCAATATTAATATTACAGGCTCACCCCAATGATGTAATTGAGTGCCAATTTGGATATTTAAGTGCAGGATATCACTAACTTCAGGGAGGTTCCCATTGCCAGCTGCTCACTGGAACAGATTAACGTGGAAGATGGCTGGACTCCTGCAGGACGTTGGTGGGTTGACCCCTTGCCTGCCAGGGAGGCAGGGTTCGAGTCACTCCTCTTGTGTTTTTTTAGTGCAACTTTTCCTACATAAGGACATCAAGGGATATGGAGCTCAGGCAGGTAACTGGAGTTAAGGTACAGAGCAGCTGGATGACCAAATCCTGTTACTGTCAGTGGGATCTTCCGGTCCCACCTGCAGCAGGCATTCTGGTGGACGGACCAGAAAATCCCAGCCTGTGTCCCTAACTGATGTTTATGTCTCATTAGTAAACCATTCCGTACTTGTCCCGGCAATGTTTGATAGGACGCAGAGCTGGAGTTTTACTTACTATCTAACCTGTACTATTTCTGCCCTGGGCGTGTTTGATAAGGCAGCGTAGAGGGAGATTTACTCTGTATCTAACCCCGTGCTGTATCTGCCCTGGGAGTGTTTGATGGAGGCTGTGTGGAAGGAGCTTTACTCCATGTCCTGCATCCCACTTTTCTGTGAGTGTTTGAAGAAACTGTCTGGCATAGAAGCCTGTGATTATTTATAGTCCTGATCTGTTCTCTTTCTCTCTACACTCGGGGAGATTATAATGAGGGCACAAGAAGAAAATATAACAAACCAAAACAAAATAAAAGATTAATTAATTGGAGAACATTGTGTAACATGTCTCTTGAAAATGTGTTTTACCCTTGGCTAATTTAACCCTCTTCTTTAGAAGGCTTTGACTCATTGATGGGCTGTGGTTCAAGGTTCATAGTCAAGAATGGTATCTCTGAGCTATAGAAATACTCCCAATGCAGGTACAACACAGATTAGATACAGAGTAAATCTCCCTCTGCGCTGTCCTGTCAGTTACTTCTGGTGCAGGTACAGCAGGGTTTAGATATGGAGTAAATCCCTCCACTGTCCCATCAAACACTCCCAGGTCAGGTACAGCAGAGATTAGGTATGGAATAAAGCTCCCTCTGCACTGTCCCATCAGGTACTCGCATCAGGTACAGCATGGCTATAACAATCGGGTGGGATGACTTTTCACCACACTAGGCTGGGGCCACCAACATCACTCAGGGGAGCCCTCCTCGCCACCTCAGGACAGACCTGGGGCACTATCCTGGAATGCCACTCCGCTGTCCTGCTCAACTGCATGTTGCTGAAACATCACAACAACTTAGAGCCTCAACACTAATGTGCTGCTGCAATCTTCTAAGCATTGAGAGTGCTAGGTGTCTGAGGGTTTTGTTAGAACATGCTGTCCTGCTGTGGTTCAGAGTTAGGTTGTGTTTGGTACTATGCTGTGTCCCTTTCAGAAATCTATTAACTTAAATATTGTTTCGATTTGGTCACCCACCCCTTTCTCTCACACACTCCCTCTCTATCGCTCTCTCTTACACTCTCAATCTCATTCTTTCTCACTCTCACCCTTTCACACGCTTTCTTTCTCTCTCTCTGTGACTGTCACTCTCCCTTTTTTTCTGAGCTTCTCTGATTTTTTTATATTTCTTTATATTTCTATTGCCTGTTTATTTGTCTCTCCCACCACCTCTGCCCATTTCTCTCTCCGTATCTGTTAGTCTCTCTCCTCTGCCCCAGTGTTTCAATTTGCCTCTGTCTCTCTGGCTCTGTGTCTTTCTACATCCATCTCTGTCCCTATGTCTCTAAATTTCTGTCTTTCAACTTCTATCTCTGTCCCTCCCTTACCCCTTTATCTCTCTGGGTGGAATTTTAAGGCCCCATCGTGATGGGGGCGGGGCCATAAAATACGGGAGGCGTTCAAAAGTCCATTGGCTTCAGCGGGACCGTAAAATCCCGTTGGTGTAAAATTCCGCTCCCTTGTCTGTGTTCTGCCCCTCTGCCTCTCTGTATCTCTACAATCTCTCTGTCTCTGTGTTTCTCCCTCTCTGACTCTTTCCTGTTCCTATCGCTCTTTCCTAACCTCCCTGGAGGAAGGTGGGATCATCATTCCTTTAAGTCTCAGATTTTATTTAATGATTGAAATGCTTTTGATGGAGTACTTTGGCCCGCAGAGTGAAATACCTGAAAGGCTGAAACGAGTAAGGGGGAATGATGATGGAGATCACTACCAGTCAATATTGATGTTGAACGTGGGATTGAGTTGTCCATCAATTGTAGATTCTGGGAAGTTACAGTGAGTTGGGTTTTAGTGAATGTTTAGAGAAGGAAGGAGTAGACCATTCATCAGTGCTCACAATATAAACCAAAGAATGAAACAGTGTAGGAGGAGGTCATTCAGTCCATCATGCAAATGCTAGCCCTTTAAAAGAGCTATCTAATTAGTCCCACTCTCTGCCCTTTCCCATAGCCCTGCAAACCTTTTCCCCTTAAGGTATTTATCCAATTCCCTTATGAAAGCCATGATTGAATCTGCTTCCACCACCCTTTCAGTCAGTGTATTCCAGATCAGAACAACTCGCTGTGTTGAAAAAAATTCTCCTCATTTCATCTCTGGCTCTTTTGCCAATTATCTTCAATCTTTATCCTCTGGTTTCCGACCCTCTCGCCAATGGAAACAGTTTCAAGGGTGTTCAAGAAAAGGTACAGAAATGGAAAAAGGGCTGTGAAAGTTAAGGTTAGTTTCTTTGTAACCACGTTGTGAAGGCAGTTCAGGCAGCAGGACTTCCTCTATATTGGGAGGCCTGATGATATGATTCTCTATGTAAAGTGGTTCCTCACTATGTGACACTACGCTCGTTGTTTAAAGGAGCCAGTTACAAAGCTCTCCCTTCACTGCATATTCTGGTGTTAAGAATTGCCTTCTTTGAAGTGGGCTTCCTGAGGTGTATCCTTCCCCTTGGTTCTGAGACTCTCTTTAAAGACCGCTGTCAAATTTTGTTCCTTTCCCCTGTTTTAGTTGTTGTCTTCATCTTCCTTTGTCTGTTGTGTGCCTACCTCTTTCCCCCGACTCTGCATCGCCAACGTCCAACTCCCCACCCACCCCCAACCATCCCCCAGAAGACAGTGACTCCTTCCCTAGCCTGGTGCATTCCAGTCCCTCACCAAAATGACTGCCCTTCAAGCCTTAACTTGGGTATTGTGCATCCACAGGGCATTTGACTGTGTGGGGCTGCGCAGCAATGCCCAGCCCTATCCTCACCTGGTGCCTGCACATTCAAATGTACACTTTACCTCAGGGTTCTTGACCAGTGATAAGGGATAGGATTTGTGGCTGTTTCCCCTCTTTCAACAACAACGTCTTGCATTTCCATCACATCTCTACAGGGCATAAGCAGACAAAATCTGACAGTGAAGAGATAGTCGGATAGGTGACCAGACGTTAGCTCAAAGCGGGATTTACGAAAGAGAGGGGGAGAGAGGCAAAGAGGTTTAGGGATGGGATTCCAGAGTTCAGGGCCTAGATGGCTGAAGGGGGTCAGCCACCCATGGTTGTGGAGGGAGTGGGGTGTGAACAGGAGACTAGAATTGGAGGAGCACAGAGGTTTTTCAGAAGGTTGTAGATCTGTTGGGGGGTGGGGTGGTTACAGGGATGGGGAAGGGACAAGGCCTCGGAGTGATTTGAAAACAAGGATGGGAATTTTAAATTTGAGTTGTTGCTGGGTGGGGAGCCAGGTCATCAAGCAGAGCCAAGGCTGAGGGGTAAATGGGACTTGATGTGGGTTAGGAGACGGAGAGATGGGTTTTGGAAAACTCAGGTGTATGGGAGGGTGGGATACCGGCCCGGAGTGTGTTGGAACCTTCCAGGGTAAATGATGAGGGAAACTGATATACTGACTTAAGCTGGCTGATTGAGGCTTCCTTGTGAAGCAGGCCCTTGAGCTGGCTGTTAAAGGGTTAAGTTTTTTTTTTGCCCGGCAGCAGCACGCAGCTTAACTGAGATTCTCTACAATGTACCACAACAAGTAGTCCTTGTGGGCTGATCTAAAGCATCTTCGTGATTAAGTGTGTTCTTTGTGCTTCAGGCTGGACGGAGGCCAGCCCCTGTGTGCCTGAATCAGCAGGAAATCATGTAACTGGGCGGGGGTAGGGTGGATGGGGGTGGGGGTGGTGGGGGGGAGCGGGGGTGCTGTGTGGTGGGGGAGGGTCAGTGTGTTAGTCAAAAATAAAACACACCGGGCAACAAAGTTTTTAATCTTTTGTTGGGCTAATCTGCTGCTTCTCTGTTTCAATACTCTCGGGATGTGGGCCGCCAGTGACAAAGCCAGCATTTACTGCCCATCCCAAGCAGCGTCGAGTGGCTAGCTTCACGGAGGATGGGTAAAGAATCAACCATGTTGGGTGCGGGGCAAGAGCCATTTTAAAGTGGAGGCTGAACAAGGGCGGCAGGTTCCCTGAAGGACGTTGGAGAGCCAGTGGCGTTTTTACAGCAATCCACCAACTTCATGGTGACCTTTACTGATGCCAGTAAAGCTGAATTCAAATTCCCAAAATGTGCCAGCAGGTTTGAGTTCACCTTCTACTGATGAGGCCCGGATTACCAGCCCAGCAACAGAACCACAACACTATGTATTCATGCTGTGGTTTCTTATCTGCTTCCTCAAGGGAATAGTCACTGTTTGTATTCTCTCGTGCAGTTCTTCCCAATTCTTCCAGCTGCCAGGGGTGGAGGGGGTTTAGATTCTGAGTTGGCGGGGGAGGGGGAGGGGGTGAGGGGTGGTGAGGCGTTTATTTTTAAAAAGAAACACCTACCTTTTCACAGGCTTTGTTTCTCAGCAGCAATCAGGCCACAAAGATCTGTCCATGGTCACCAACAGTTTTTAAAAAAAAACTCAAAGGTTTACAGACGCCTCACAGCTGTTAGCACTCAGTCCGAGCTCCATGGCGACCATTGCTGCCTCTGAGCTCTCATCCCCAAAATCCTGCCTTGTGACCCCCATAGGGGGGGTGGGGGTTGGGACCCACAGTTTGGGAAGCCCTGCTTTAGGGGGCAAGGGGAGAGGGGTAATTTGAATCCACACTGGCAATGGAGGGGATGGGGGAAGCATGGTGGGTGACAGCACCAACGTTTCCCTTCTTTTGAACATTACCATGGTCTGAATTTTTCTCTCGTCTCCCCACCGAGCCCTTCTCTCCTTATGTCCTCACAGTGTTGAAATTAAGACTCGTTGCATCATCCCCTGACCGTTTTACCTCAGGTCACCATGTTATTGCCCTCGGTATCCTCCTCCCATCGGGTGGCCTGGCCACCTCTTTGCCTCAAATTCTTTTGCACACTTGGTTGTGTGACACTGCACTGTCGGCCTTGACCCTTCACACGGAGTTTTCTCCACTCAAAACATTGTTTAGAAAGCTTTTCCTGGGTCAAGGACAGGAAAATGGGAAATTCCAAAATGGCTGCCTTGCTCATGCAGAATTTGAGACAGAGTCAGGGACAACACAATCGTTTATAAGGACAGGAACTTCATAATGTGTCGTGCGCACTTTCCGTGCACAGGGTGACGGAATTCCATCCCCAAAAGGGCGTGGATGCTGGTGGTCAACTGACATTTTATAAAACTGAGGTCAATAGATTTTTATTGGGTGCGGGTATTAAGGGTAGGGGGAGCAAAGGCAGCTGAATGGAACCTTTCCCACACCCTTTTGGGGATGGAATTCCAGATTTCCGTCACCCTTTGCACGGAAAGTGCGCACGACACATTATGAAGTTCCTGTCTTTATAAACGATTGTGTTGTCCCTGACTCTGCCTCAAATTCTGAATGAGCAAGGCAGCCATTTTGGAATTTCCCATTTTCCTGTCCTTGACCCATAAAAAGCTTTCTAAACAACGTTTTGAGTGGAGAAAACTCCGTGAAGGGTCAAGGCCGTCAGTTCAGTGTCACACAACCAAGCGCAGTCGAGGTCAGCCGTGATCTAGTTGAATAGCGGAACAGATTTGAACGAATGAATGGCCAACTTCTGTTCCTATATTCCTGATTAACCCCAGGGATTACTTCCAAAATGCAGTGTAGGATGTCAGCATTGATTATGCCTCACTCTGGGCCATGACAAACCTGTTTCCCTTTGCATGTAGTGTTTACAGGGAGCTATGAAGGTGCGTGCCTGTATTTCTATCTTACATCAATAGCACTGATTACGATCTGGAGTATTTCCTCCGCAGCTTTTCTTGATATGGTGGCTGGCTTTCAGCTGTTCTGTGCCGCAGGTTGCTCCACCCATTGTGCCAATGCACCTGCTGTACCAGATGCGTCTTTGGCAAGGATGTGAGAATGGTGAGAGGGTAAAGGAGCAAAAAGGCTAACAAGATTGAGTTCAACTAAGTATAAGCCCAGGCCCAAAGAGGGAATGGAATGGCTATGTGATTCTTCAGATGGCTACTCATAACACTATTTTCATTTCACTGTGCTTATGTTTTTCTTCTGCTTTCTATAGAAACTAGAAGGTTCTGCCCCTGACAGCCTTATCCAATAAAAGCAGCATAGGGCGATCTGGGTTGTTTTTATACTGGTGGACAGTTGGTGAACTACTATTGGCGAAGGTCCTCACTGAGTTAGCCTTGGCTCAGTGGATAGACAGCCTCGGGATCAGGAGGTTAAAGGTTCAAAGCTCCCTTCAGAGACTTCAACGTACAATTTGGGCCAACTCTCGTCTCTGGTGCAGCACTGAGGGAGTGCTGTACAGTCAGAGGCACCAGATTTTGAATGAGATGTTTTATCCTTTAGGTGGAAATTAAAAATCCCATGGCACTATTTGAAGAAGAGCAGGTGAGTCCTCCTTGGTGTCCTGCCCAATATTTATCCCTTAGCCAACTTCACCAGAACAGATTATTTGGCCATTATCGCATCGTCTGTGGGATCTTGGTGTGTCCAAATTTGTTGCCGCTTTTCCTACATTACAACAGTGACTACAGGCAGAATCGTTCCGGATGTGCATTAATTGCAGTCACAAGTGGCTTTTCACACCATATTATCTCAAACCCGCCTCATTAATTATGCATTCCTGGGAAACACGCCATTTCGATGGCGGGTGGACTCTCATTCGCTCGCCACGCCATCACCTCGCCGCTTCATCATGCCGGGTGCCATATTTAAAGTGCAGCACGTGCACACACCTCTCAGTGCTTCCAGCCCAGGACAGCTGCACAGGAGACATGGTCCCAAAAGGCAAAAAGACTGCAGGCCCCAGGTTTAATGTCGCGTCCCTTGAGTGCCTTTTGGATGCAGTGGAGGCCCACTGTGACGTCCTCTGCCCCCGCTCTGGCAGCAACATCACCAATCCAGCATGGGAGGCAGTGGCAGGGGTGGCCAGTGCCAATGCCCTGCAAAGGAGGGCAACCGCCCAGTGCCACAGAGGCTGCATGGTCTCAACCGTTCCGCCAGGGTAAGTCACTCTTCTCATCACTCTCAACTCACACACTCACAAACCCATCACACACCCACAGGGATTTTGCACCTCAAGGGACAACACCACTAACTCTCACACACACCCTCACATCTCCATCAGGCTCATATCCTCTGGAACTCACATCCTCATCCCATCCAGGGCTCCACTCACCACACAAACATCCCATGCAGTACCATGTGTCCTCTCACACCCTCTCCATCTGCTTTCATGCAGGAGAACGTTGCTCACATCAGCAGGGAGAGGTCCTAGGCCAGGGTTGGAGTGAGCTATATCAGGCCCCTCACTCACTTTGAGGAGCATGCCATCACGCTGACTGGTGAGTGCCTTCTCAACGCAACTGTGAGTGCTCTCTCTCTCTCCTGCTTTTGACTCTGATGCCATGCACTCATTATCTCTACTTTGGTTCACAGGGAGCTCTGCCGAGTGACTGACACCCTCAGTCAGCCAGTCCCTCAGCTCCATCCAGGTCCTCACTTCCAGCCAAGAGGACACCCCCTCCATTGAAGAGCTGGAAATAAGCAGCCTGGAAGACCCGTCACAGCGCTTACCCACACCCTCCACTAGCGCAGAGACACACAACTCAGTGGGACCTAGATGTAGAGCAGGCTCGGGTTCACAATCTGGGGGTCACTGCACGGACACGTGTCTGCAGTAGGAGGAGGCAGGTTCAGCCGAGCTCCCCGGCACTCAAGGGACTGCTGGGGAAGAGGCATCTGTGAGGTCCAAGTCAGATGACGAACCTCTGGATTTGGCCTTCCAACTCATTGTGGAGAGTCAGCAGAAGGTGGGGGAACATCATGCAGAGCTGTTGGAAGCCCTCAACAAAGTGACACATGAGTCTGAGGACTGCGTCTTCCTGCTCTCTGACGAAGTGGTGCCCGCATGTGCGTGTTTGGAGGTCTCCATGGGAAGGATGGCAGATGCCATGGAGACCCTGGTCCAGCAGAACGCGGAGATGTGTGCAGACCTGCTCTCCATCGCGGGAACCATGGGTGAGTTCCTGCAGTGGCAATGAGAGAGGGAAACAGGGCACCTCAACGTTCCTCCAGGTGCTCCTTCCCCTCAAGGAGTCAGGCCAGGTCTCTCGGTCACCCGAAGGGAGGAGGAGCGGCAGCTGAATACCCCGAGTCATCCACTCAGGAATCTCAGAGACTGTCCTCTCCATCCGAGTCCCTTTTGCCTGTGACCCCCCTCAACCTCATCCTCTGTCACCACAGAGGGAGTAGCTGGCCCACAGGATGGCAGACAAAGCAAACCAGGGCCCCCAAGGCCTCGGCTCTCCAGAAGATCCACGCCGAAGTCATCAGAGGCAACAGGGCCAACCATTGCACAGGCTGTCTCCACCCCTGCTGCAGATGTCAGGGCAGCACCCAGAGGTCTAAGGCGTTCAAAAGTTAAGAAATTCTGATCAAAGCTGTTTGCACAGGTGAACACATTTTGTCACTTTATAATCGGAAAATATTTTCACTTTCACTGAATAATATGTAATGGTGTCTTTCAGCTTCATTGACAGACTTCACGAGTCCTCCCACTGCCTTCCCCCTCCGCCCCCCCAACTAGCAACTCAGCGACACACAGCCGGACCACGAGTGATTCTGGAGGGAGAAGTGTGTGTGTGGCAGGACCTTTCAGAGCCTCGTGCAAACACTCTCCCACAAACACGGATCCTTCCTGCTTCACACTCATCTCACTGCCCTGAGCATTTTCAATGTTCCCTGCTGGGGTTCGCTTTCAGTTCTCCATCTGAGCTGATCTGCGTCTCCACCCACCCACTGATCACACTCCCATGCAACACATGTTCTCACTCACCACGACTCTTGTTCCACTTTTTCGATTTAGCCAGCATGGTAGTGCTACAGTTTCTCTTGCGGTCCCCGCACTCTCCCCTCCCCCAATCACCCATTTCTTTCCCCGTCAATCCCCCGACATCATCCTCCGCCTCCCCACCGTCACCGACCAGCCAGAGCCCTTTACTTTTGGGGGTGTCCTGATGACCGTGCACGTTCCCTTCCTTGCCAAAAATCCCACCCCCATCCAAATTCACCTCCCCAACCTCCTCCTTCCTATCCCCTCGGGTCTATGTCTGCCTCCGAGTCCGCACAAACTAACCTCGCCGTCCCTTCTACCGATACTGTCACACCCTCACCCTCCCACCCTAATGCTTCACTCAGCCCTCAGTCATTCTCACCATTCCCTCATACCACGCTCACCCTCAGTTTGCTCCCCAGGAGGCAGTCATCGACTCAATAGAGCCCTCCCGTGCACATTCACCTGGACATCCCCCTCTCCCAACTCCATCCTCCCTTGGAACTCTTTCCTCCCCCTCCCCGGTATCCCCCATCCTCGGACGTCCCCCCACTTACTCCTTCCCCCTTTCAGACTCCTTCCTCCACCCTTACTTCTTCCGCCACCCTTACTCTTTCCCCTCTCCAGACTCCTTCCTCCCCCACTGGATGCATTCCACCCCCTGGACTCCTTCCCTTCCTTGGACTCCTTCTCCCTCTGAACTCCTTCCCTTACACCTTCCTCCCCCCTCACACCTACCTTCCTAGTTGCCGTATTCACCTCCAGTATCCTATCCTCCCCTTAACTCTGTCCACCCTCCCAACCTCACCCCACAACATCTTCACCCCCCTCCCAACCTCACCTCCCTGACACCTTCGTTCCCCCCGACAACCTCAACCCTCGGACATCTTCATCCGCCCGCCATCTCAGCCCCCTGACATCTTTGTCCCTCCTCCCAACCTCCGTCCCCCGACACACCTTCCTCTCCCAGTCGATCCTAGACCTTCCTCTCCCACCTCCCCAGTAACATCCTCCTCTCCCAAACATAGTTGGACCTTCCGCTCCACCCCCTCGACCATCATCCGTTGTGAGCAGACCTTCTGTGAGTTGCTTCGAGGCAGAGCCATGTCCATGAGAATCAACCCAGCATGCAATGGACGTTCCTCCAGGCTCTTGTTGCTGTCAGGCTCCAGTATCTTCAGCTCCTCCATGTCTGCGGTGTGAGCAAGGCCCTGATAGTAAGTCCCGATTTCTGCACATCACACTTGTCAAGACGTGTTCTGCACCGGCGTGTTTTCCCGCCGACGTGGGCAGATGATCCAACAGGAATGGTTCCGACAGGCTGGCCTTATAATGATAGGCACAATGAGGTCCCCGACGTCTGATGCGGGAAATGCAGCCCACCACTGATGGGCAGAGTGGACGATGGCAAACTGGTTTCACAACAACGTGAAGCCAATTTTTGGCCTCGTCGCTATATTGTCCACTCACGCCACCAAACACGCCCAATGCCAGCAGACACGGAAAACCCTGCCCAACGGTTCAAAAGCACTCAGTTGGCTGTAATGCACTTTGGGAGATGCTGAGGCTGTGAAAGGCGCTATATAAATGCAAGTCTTTCTTTTTGGGGGCGGGGTGGGGATGTGGGCTCTGCTACTGATAGCTGTGCAGTAAATAGTGGCTATTGGATTGGATTAGGTTTGACTGTGATTCCCACTGTGTTGCAATGGCCTGACAGTGCTCATTTCTGAGTCTCAGAACAGCCACTTTGATGGGAAGAAGGATGGACAACTGCACGGAATTGTAGCTGAATGTGATTCTCTGCCGTTGAAATGGTTGAGTGAGGGTGGGACAGAGAAAGAGACTGAATTCTCTGTTTGTGCACTGGATTCTGAGGGTGGCTGTGATTGTGGCTTAGTGAGTGAGGACAAAGACAAGGAGACAGACTTGGAAACCAGTTTAAGATGATATGAAAGATAACAGGGCCTGAAATGTTAATTCTGTTTCAATTCTCCACAGATGCTGACAGGCCTGCTGATTAATTCCAGCATTTTCTGTTTTGATTTGAACTGCTTGAACTGGGTTGCCAGGTCTCCGGGATAATCCGTGAATCTCCAGGAATTAAACATTAACCTCTGGCCCGCCGCTGTACTGTGAAGATTTCATGAACCTTTGAGTTTGGCGTGGGCTTCATTTGAAGTCTGGGATAATTTTTTTTTTGGTTTCTCAAAGCACAGCTGCTTTGACATTGCTTTATCTCTTTTCACAGTCACTGGTGTTTGTGGTTGTTTGTCACACATTTTATCGGATCTTTCTATCGTGTGGTTATTGTTTGGGGATTTTCACACACTACCAATGCTCATGAGGTCTGAAGGCCTCTTTGTGACATGCAGCAACAATTGCAACTGCTGCATGCTGTAATTTAACCAACTACATATGTAAAAGGTCTACAGGAAGCATAGACAGTCAATGGAACTACACCCTTCACATACCTCAGGATATGCCACAGTGCTTTGCAGTGCATATAATGGTTATAATGTAGGAAATGTGGCAGTCAAATGGGATCTTTCACTTCCAATTGTATGGGCGGACATGTTTGACATCTCAGCCAGGAAACTTCCGCCAAAGCAGCGCCGGAAGTGTCCTCCCGGATTTGGGCTCGGAGTAGAGGCTACAAGGGAAAGGTAAGTAGTGGGTAAGGTATTTACTACTTTCATCGCTTATAGTTTAAGGTCGTTTTGTGGTTTACAGTTTGTATACTCTACAGTAACAAGGATCAGGAAAGAAGGGCCCTAGAGTCATTGACTTAAAAGGTTTAATTTAAAGGGATAAGTCATGGCAGGAGCGCTCAAAGCCGTGGTGGGTTCCTCGTGCTCCATGTGGGAAGCCGGGGACATTTCCAGTGCCCGGGACCAGCAAGTGTGCAGGAAGTGTGTCCAGCTGCAGCTCCTGGAAGCTCAGGTTTCAGAGCTGGAACGGCAGCGAGGGACACTGTGCAGCATCCGCGAGTCTGAGAGCATCGTGGATAGCACATTTAGAGAGGTGGTCACACTGCAGATGAAGGGACTTGAGGAAGGAAGGGAATGGGTGACCACCAGGAAGTCCAAGAGAAACAGGCAGGTAGTTCAGGAGTCCCCTGGGGTTCCGCTCTCAAATCAGTATTCCATTTTGGAGGCTGATGAGGGCACTGGTTCCTCCAGGGAGTGCGGACAGAGCTAAGCTTCTAGCACCATAAGCAGCCTGTCTGTACAGGAGGGGAGGAAGGGAGGAAGAGCAATAGTAATAGGGGATTATATAGTCAGGGGAACAGATAGGCGCTACTGTGGCCGTCAACATGACTCCAGGATGGTATGTTGCCTCCCTGGTGCCAGAGTCTGGGATGTCACTGAACGGCTGCAGGGCATCCTGGAGGGGGAGGTTGATAAGGTCATGGTACATGTTGGTACCAATGACATAGGTAGAAAGAGGGATGAGGTCTTGCATCAAGAATTCAGGGAGTTAGGCAGTAGACTAAAAAGCAAGACCTTTCGGGTTGTAATCTCTGGATTACTCCCAGCACCACGTGCTAACGAGCTTAGAAATAGGAGAGTAGCGCAGATGAATACGTGGCTTAAGAGTTGGTGCAGGAGGGAGGGCTTTAGATTCCTGGATCACTGGGACCGTTTCTGGAGAAGGTGGGACCTGTACAAGCGGGACGGTCTACATCTGAACCAGAGTGGGACTAACATCCTTGTGGGCGGGTTTGCTAGTGCTGTTGGGAGGAGTTTAAACTAATTCGGCAGGGGGAGGGGACACAGAATGTTAGCAGAATAGGGACACATCATAATACAGTAAAACAATCAAGTCAGAGGGAGTACAGCTGCAATAAGCTTCAAGGGAGTAAGGCAAGGCTGGATGGCCTCTACTTTAATGCCAGGAGTATTACAGGTAAAACAGATGAGTTAAGGGTGAGGATTGACATGTGGAATTGTGATATAGTAACCATCACTGAGACGTGGTTGAGGGAAGGGCAGGATTGGGAGCTCAACATTCCGGGATATAGAATCTTCAGGCAAGACAGGGGAGGGGGTAAAAGAGGAGGAGGCTTTGCATTATTAGTTAAGGTGTCAGTTACTGCAGTAAGGAGAGATGATATCTTGGAGGGGGCATCGAATGAAGCTTTGTGGGTAGAGCTTAGGAATAAAAAAGGGGCAAACGCATTATTAGGTGTTTATTATAGACCCCCAGATAGTCAGCGGGAAATTGAGGAGCAAATATGTGCACAATTTGTGGAGGTGTGTAAAAACAATAACAATAGGGTAATTATATTAGATGATTTCAACTCTCCCAACATTAATTGGGATAGACATAGTGTTAAGGGCTTGGATGGAGTGGTTTTCTTGAAATGTGTGCAGGAGAACTTTTTAGGTCAATATGTAGAGGGTCCAACAAGGGACGGTGCAGTGCTGGACCTAATTCTGGGGAATGAAGCCAGACAGGTGGCTGAGGTGGTGTTGGGTGAGCATTTTAGCGATAGCGACCACAACATGATGCAGTTTAAGTTTGTTATGGACAAAGAAATCGACAAGTTGCAAAAAAATGTTTTGGATTGGGGGAGAGTGGACTTTCGTAAAATAAGGCAGGATCTGGCCAAGGTAGACTGGGAACAGTTACTTGTGGGGAAATCTACAGAGGAGCAGTGGCGGTGTTCAAAAAGGAAATGGGGAGGGTATAGGCTCAACATGTTCCCTCTAGGGTGATAGGAAGGAGTAACAAACCCAGAGAACCATGGATGACCAGAGATATTCAGGTTACGATGAGAAGGAAAAGAGAGACTTTTAGCAGGTACAAGGGCAGCAAATCAGCAGAGGCATTGGTGGAGTACAGAAAGTGCAGGGTGGAGCTTAAGAAAGCAATTAGGAGAGCAAAGAGGGAATATGAGAAAGCTCTGGCTGGTAAAAGTAGGGAAAATCCCAAGATATTCTATAAGTATATCAATGGGAAGAGGATAACCAGGGAAAGAGTAGGGCCCATAAGGGACCAAGGGGGCAATCTTATGGGTGGAGCCAGAGGACATCGCTAGAGTGTTGAATGAATACTTCACGTCTGTCTTCACCCAAGAGAATGAGGATGAAGGTATGGAACTAGGGGAGAGAGACTGCAAGGTTCTTAAGCAAATTGATATAAGGAGTGATAAGGTATTGGAGGTGTTGGCAGGCTTAAAAGTGGACAAATCTCCAGTTCCGGATCATTTGTGTCCCAGACTGCTGAGGGAGGCAAGGGAGGAGATCGCAGGGGCTCTGACCCGAATTTTTAATTCCTCTCTGGCCACGGGGGAGGAGCCAGAGGACTGGAGAACAGATAATGTGGTTCTGCTATTTAAGAAGGGTTGTAGAGATAAGCCAGGGAACTACATGCCAGTGAGTCTCACGTCAGTGGTAGGGAAACTATTGGAGAAATTTCTGAAGGAGAGTATCTATCTCCACTTGGAGAGGCAAGGTTTGATCAGGGATAGTCAGCATGGCTTTGTCAGAGGGAGGCCATGCCTAACAAATTTGATTGAATTTTTTGAGGAGGTGACCAGGTGTGTAGATCAGGGTCGTGCAGTTGATGTAGTGTATATGGATTTCAGCAAAGCCTTTGACAAGGTCCCACATGGGAGACTTATAAAGAAGGCAAAGGCACATGGGATACAGGGTAATTTGATAAGGTGGATTCAAAATTGGCTTAGTTGTAGGAGACAGAGGGTGATGACAGAAAGCTGCTTTAGTGACTGGAAGCCAGTGTCCAGTGGCGTACCACAGGGATCTGTGCTGGGTCCCCTATTATTTGTCATTTATATAGACGACATAGATGACTATGTGGGGGGTAGGATTAGTAAGTTTGCGGATGACACAAAGATTGGCCGGGTGGTTAACAGTGAGGTTGAGTGTCTTGGGCTACAGGAAGATATAGACGCAATGGTCAAATGGGCAGATAAGTGGCAGATAGAATTTAACCCTGAAAAGTGTGAGGTGATACACTTTGGAAGGAGTAATTTGACAAGGAAGTATTCAATGAACGGCAAGGCACTAGGAAGTTTTGAGGAACAAAGCGACATTGGCGTATGTGTCCATAGATCCCTGAAGGCGGAGGGGCATGTTAGTGGGGTGGTGAAAAAGACATATGGGACACTTGCCTTTATCAATCGAGGCATAGATTACAAAAGTAGGGAGGTCATGTTGGAGTTGTATAGAACCTTGGTGAGGCCACAGCTGGAGTACTGTGTGCAGTTCTGGTCGCCACAGTATAGGAAGGATGTGATTGCACTGGAGGGGGTGCAGAGGAGATTCAGCAGGATGTTGCCTGGGATGAAACATTTAAGTTATGAAGAGAGGTTGGATAGACTTGAATTGTTTTCGTTGGAGCAGAGAAGACTGCGGGGCGACCTGATTGAGGTGTACAAGATTATGAGGGGCATGGACAGGGTGGATAGGGAGCAGCTGTTCCCCTTAGTTGAAGGGTCAGTCACAAGGGGACATAAGTTCAAAGTGAGGGGCAGGAGGTTTAGGGGGGATGTGAGGAAAAACTTTTTTACCCAGAGGGTGGTGATGGTTTGGAATGCACTGCCTGGGAGGGTGGTGGAGGCGGGTTGCCTCACATCCTTTAAAAAGTACCTGGATGAGCACTTGGCACGTCATAACATTCAAGGCTATGGGCCAAGTGCTGGTAAATGGGATTAGGTAGGTAGGTCAGATGTTTCTCACGTGTCGGTGCAGACTCGATGGGCCGAAGGGCCTCTTCTGCTCTGTGATTTGCATGTTGGAGCGTGCGTTACATAGGCAGGCACATTGTGGTGAGGCCTGATGCAGACGCTGTTGTTGGGGGGGTTCAATTTTCAAACAGTGAAATCGGAACCACTATGCTGGCCACGTACTTAGCTGCGCAAAGGTCTGGAATTTCCTGCCCACTCACTTTTCGGCTTCTCTCTGCTCCTTTCAGACCCTCTTCAAAAGTAATCTCTTTGGCCAAGCCTTTGGTCACCTGTCCCTAATATTTCCTTATGTAGCCCATTATCAGATTTTGACTAGCTGATAATGCTCCCGTGCAGTGTCTTGGGACCTTTTACTGAATTAAAGGCGCTATATAAAGGCCAAGTGTTGTCCTTGTTGACTCAAGTTTGGGAGTCAAGTTACTCACGAGTCTTTGATCTCACATCAAAAAACCAGAATCTTCGTGTAAACTAGCCAAGTGACCAGAAAGTTAGTGAGTGAAATTCCTGGTTTGGGTTCCTAGGCTCAACCCTCTAAATGAACTCCAGAGGCTGTGCTGCAATGTGTGAGATCTAATTCCCCGGCTGACTCATTAAATACAGGTCACCCCACCCTCTTCCACAGTTTGTGTGGGCAATATGGATTCCAGGAAACTGCAATACAGTGGCTCACTGGGCAGGCTGGGCTAGAAGGCTGCATGTTCAAACCCCAGGCCAGGGACTTGAACACATCATAGGAACATAGGAGCAGGAGTAGGCCATTTGGCCCCTCAAGCCCACCCTGCCACCCAACCAGTCCATAGCTGATCTCCTACCATCTTCCCGCACTATCCCTGTATCCCTTGATGTCATTGGTATCTAGAAACCTATTGACCTCTGCTTTGAACGTATTCTTGGGTAGAGAATTCCAAAGATTCACCACCCTCTGGGTGAAGAAATTCCTCCTCATCTCTCACCAAAATGGCCTACCCTTTATTCTATGATGGTGCCCCCTGGTTCTAGGCCCCCCACCCCCAGCCAGGGGACGCATCCTCCCAGCATTCACCCTGTCGAGCCCTATAAGAATTTTGTACCCTTTAATAATGAAGGCTGACAGTCCAAGACAGTGCTGAAGGGGTGCTCTAATGTTGTGGCAGTTACCTTTTGGATGAGGCCTTAAACTGAGGCCATGTCTTCCCTCTCAGGTGAATACAAAGGATCCCATGGCAATATTTTGAAGAGAAGCGGGAGTTCTCCATGGTCTCCGGGCCAATATTCATCCCCCAGCAAACATTGCTGAAATATTCAGTAGACGGAGGACAAGCGATTTAAGATGAATGGTAAAAGAACTGGGGCGGGGGGGGGGGAGTGGTGGGGGGGGGCGTGGAGATGATGGGCCTCCTTCTGTGCTGTGTGATTTCATGATATGAAAAGTTGGAGCAGAGTGGCAGATGCGCAGCCAAGGAGGTGGTGCGATAGCTTTACTGGAAATGAGTTTCATCTGAAAGATTTCACAAAAATACTGACACATCTGCAAAGCTCATAGCCGGTGCAGTTAATCCTCAGTATCTGATCTCCAGTTCCCTGACAGTCCAGTGGGAAAACTTTCCCAGGAGATAAAACTGTAGAAACGGTTCCTCTGTCTATCGTATTGCACTTGTTTTCATTCCCATGCCAAAGAGGTATTTGTGGGATCTTGCCATATACAAATTAGCTGCTCCCCTTAACTACTTATCAGTCACCATACTTCAAAAGAAATGCTTTGTGATTGCTTTGATACATTTTTGAATGATACCTTCCTCTGTCTATTCCCCCTCTCTAATCCCCTTTTCTGTATATATTGCCCTCTCTTTATTTCCCCTCTTTGTTCCCCCTCTATGAATCATTTTTTCCTCTTTCCTCCCTTCCTGTTTTACCTGCCCCCTATTCCCCCTTCCCTTTCTCTCCCTCTCCCTATTTCCCCCTTTCCTATTGCCCCCTCACTATTTCCCCCTTGACAGATGAAGTTAGGGTTAACTACCTGAGCATTTCACTGTGACAAAGCGGTGAAGGGGAGGCGGTGTCTCTTTAAGAGGTTTGCTAGCGCTGTGAGGTTGCAGACAGGGCAAGTTCAGTGCAGCAGATACCTGTGTCAGCAGTTTCCCTTCAGTACAGGCCCCACGCTGACAGAGAGTGCAGCTGCACAATGGCGCCTGTGTTATTCGAGTCCTCCCAGAGATGTACCGTGTACAGCCGACCCTGCGACATCAATCTGTCATTAATCGCGCGCTGGGTAATCGGTCTTATCCACTGACAAATAATTCACTCGTGTACAGCTCAAGTCTCCCTAAAACAGCAACACCAGCGATTACAAGCCATTTCCAAGAATGGATCTGGCACAGAAGGATGATTCAGTAGCCAAGCTGGTAATTGCTTTCAATTACCTCCTCTGCAACTCTTGACTCTTTCCTTGCCTCTTCTTCTCTTTTTTTTTATTGCCTCCTGTTTTCTCTTTCATCTGTCTATCTCGAAAGCTGAGTGACTGCACAGCGCATCGCTTAATGATTCTTTTTCTCTCTAAAGCCACTGGCTCGTGGTGTGCTTTGTTTTCCATGGGCCCCTGCTTCCCCCTCCATTGCCTCAGCCGGATGGTTATTCTCCAACCTGTGAGTCCAGCCGATGAGTGTTATGGGCTATTCGACCAGGGAGGAGTCAGACTCCCCAGCTGAGCTTGAAGCTGAGCTAGCCTTGTACAGGACAGCAAGTTTCATACCATTTACAGTACAGAAAGAGCCATTCGGCCCAGCTTTCGTTAATACTCGAGCCCCCTCTCACACCAAATCATTCCACCCTATAAACATATCCTCATGTTCACTTCTTCCTCATGTGTTTATCTAGCTTCCCCTTAAATGCTTTTGCCACAGATGTCAGTGTATAAGTTGACCTTCGAAGCCTCGAAAAATCCCCCTTCAAAAATGGGGGCCGATTTATACACCGAGTATAAAAATAACTGCCAGCGTGAATGTGAGTGGTCGCCATTTTGAAATGTCATCAGCATCCAACACAAAGCGTAGGCTTGTCTTAAACTCCCGCCCATCCTCACAACGCAGCCCATATCATCTGCTTGAACCCTTACACCCAGTTATAAGATACTGGCAAGCAAAACATCCATTTGTGGGGTGAAAAATTGAGGCTGTCGTGGCTGAAAAGTTGGGGGCGGTGGGGGTGGCGTGGGGTTGACTTATACGCAAATATATGCAAAAACGTGACTTTTCTGGCTGGAAAAATGTGGTCGTCTTATACAACATATATGCCATGATTTATGATACATGATTTGCCTCAACTACTCCGTGTGGTAGTGAATACAGTCAACTCCTGTCATTCGCAACCCTCTCTACCGCGAAGTTGTTTACTGTGTAAATGTGTATGTACACCAAACTGCGGTGCGTAGCCACAAAACTTTGCCTATCCACGATTTAGAATGTTAAACTCTCACCTTTCCCACATAGAAAGTGTGCACTGTGCACGTGTCGTCTTTGTGTGTGCGCAAGGCCGCGGGTTTGTGAATTCACCCTTCGCGAGGTTTTGCAGGAATGGACCCTCCGCGAACGACGTGAGTTGACTGCACCACATTCCAATCGCTCTCTGGATAATAAAGTTGCTCCTGAATTCTTTATTGGATGTATTTGTGCCTACCTGTGTCTACCTTCAATCAACTATCGCCCCCTCTAGTTTTTTGAGCTTCCCACAAATGGAAAAATCTCCCTGGGGAGAATTTTCACCCTGTCAGGGGGTGCTGAGCGGGAACGGGCGCGGGCGGGCACTCAGTCGATCGCCACCTATGATTTTACGTGGGCGGGCCAATTAAGGCCTGCTCAGCTGAGCGCTCCCTGTGCGTGTTGGGGGGGGGGTGTAGGCTGAGTTGGGGCCTGCGCTCTTTTGCGCATGCGCACGAAAGAGCGCAGAAATCTTCCTGAGGCATGGAATTGCCTCAGGGAGTTTAATTTCATTGTGAAAAGTCAATAAAAGATTTTTAAAAATTATTCGGACATGTCCCCTCATGTGACTGTGTCGCATGAGCTGGGACATGTCTATGAATTTTATTAAAAATTTTTATTAAAGTTTAAAAACCTTCATGGAACCTCATCCTGCCTGTGGATGAGGTTCCATGAAAAATGCAAAGGCCACCTGGGCTCTTTGCCTGCCCGCCAACCTTAAGGTTAAGCCCTGTTAATTGTTTTAATTGCAATTTAAATGGCCTTAATAGGCCTGTGACAGTTCAGCGGGTGCGCAGCTGACTCCAGTGCGCGCCTGCCGAACTGAAGATCTGAATGACGAGCGGAGACGTCGGGACACACGCCTGACATCACCGCACATCATTTTACTTGTCGGCAACAAGTAAGATTCAGGCTTCTGTCTGCCTTAACAAAACATTCCAAAATTTTGAAGGCCTCTATTAGGTCATCTCAGCCTTCCCTTTTAAACGGAAATGAGCTCCAACTTGTCATTCTTTCTCGATAGTTACAACCTCTTAATTCTGGTAATACCCTTGTAAATCATTTTTGCACCTTCTCCGGTACCCCTACATTCTTTTATGTGGCCTGGAGACCAGAATGGTGCACAGCATTCCGAGTATGGCCTAACCAAGTTTCTATACACGTTTCATAATAGCTCCTTTGCTTTTCAGTTCTACTCCTACAGAAATTAACTCCAGTGCTTTGCAATTTTGTGTCCTTGTTAACACAGCGAAACATCCCAAGGCACTTCACAAGAGAGTAAGCAGGCAAAACTTGATACCGAGCCTCATAGCAGCTATTAGGGCAGGTGCCAGAGAGCTTGGCCAAAGAGGTAGGTTTTAAGAAGCGTCTTAAAGGAGGGGCGAGAAAGAGAGAGAGCTGGAGCTATGGAGAGGCTTGCAGTAATTGAAAGGGTATAGGAGAGGCCAGAATGATTGAGAGGATGGAGGAATTGGATTATGCAAGGCAGGTTCTCCTTGGAAAAGAGGGTGGTGGAAGGTGATATGATTTCTATTTTCAGGACCTTTTCTTAATTCATTCATGTGAAGTGAGAAAAAACTTTTTCACACTATGAGTGGTCCAGGTCTGGAATGCACTGCCTGGACATGTGGTGGAGGCAGGTTCCATCGAGGCATTCAAGAGGGCATTAGATGATTATTTGAATAGAAACAATGTGCAGGGGTACAGGGAAAAGGCAGGGCAATAGCACTAGGTCATAATGCTCATTTGGAGAGCTAGTGCAGACATGATGGGCTGAATGGCCTCCTTCTGTGCCATTAAAATTCTGTGATTCTGTGATGTGATGGGGGCATCGCTGACTATGCCAGCATTTATTGCCAATCCTAATTGCCCTTGGGAACTGAGTGGCTTGCTAGACCATTTCAGAGTCAACCACATTGCTGTATGTCTGGAGTCACATGTAGGCCAGACCAGGTAAGGATGGCAGATTTCCTTCCCTGAAGGGTATTAGTGAACCAGATGAGTTTTTACAACATCATTAGGCTTTTAATCATTTAACCACTTTTTTTATTGAATGCAAATTTCACCGTGTATTCCCCGGGATTACTAGCCCAGTGACGATACCACTATGGCAGCGCCTCCCCTCTAAGGGGAATAAATAACGTGGACCACATGGCCATCTGGCTGTTTTACCTTGTTGGAAAAATAGAACCAGAGGATGCAGCCAGCGCTTAAAGGAGGGGTATCATTAAAGTTAATCTGTGCAAACATTGCGGAGAATTTTAATGACCCTCCGGAGGCAGGAACACGGCGGGAGGGCCAATAAAATTGTGGGGAGCAGTTGCAGATTGGGTACCTGACCAAGTCCAACCATTGGGGAATCTTACCGATGGCAGGAGTGGGATAGGGCAAGCATCCTGCCACGAGGAGGCGGGAAGCCAATTTGAATATGTAAAGGCCCTGGTGAGGGCCATTTTACCAGACCGATCTCTGAACGGGTAAAGAAGCCACCAGCTGAATAAAAGCAGCCCCTCAGTGGCAGTCCGGTGTTACCTGAACCAGATGGCAACTCCAGTGGCACCTTACTCATGAGCTGCCACCCGTAAAATTAAGGAGAACTCCCACCAGCAGGCCGTGCCCGTTGCCAACACTCATTTCCGGCTGATGTCAGGACCTCACCGGATTTTGGCAAAATTTGGCCCATTATTTCAGTGAGCGAGTCTATGGATTGTTAGTGTTGATTTATTCAGATGGAAGTAGATAGATTTCTTTCTGAAAATAACATTTTGAGATACGGTATATAAGTAATTGAGGCGTGATGTTACATGTTCAGTGTTACATGTTTTGGAGGAACAAGTGACTTTGGACCTATGGTTCTCAAAGCGCTCCACCATTGGGATTTTCCACACCTCATGTCTGCATAATTAGTAATTATATACGAATTGATAGAAATTGAATGCCATGATTCATCCATGTCTCCACTATTTTTGTATCATGCAATCAAACAGAATTTTTTTGTATTTATTCATGGGATGGGGCGATCACTGGCTAGGCCAGCATTTATTGCCCATCCCTAATTGCGCTTGTTTAGAGTCAACCACATTGTTGTGGGTCTGGAGTCACATGTAGGGCCGGATCAGGTAAGGACAGCAGATTTCCTTCCCTAAAGGGCATTAGTGAGCCAGATTTTTTTTTAAAAGTGGCTTCATGGTCATCATTAGACTTTTAATTCCTGATTTTTATTGAATTCAAATTTCACCATCTGCCATGGTGGGGTTTGAACCTGGGGCCCCAGAGCATTACCCTGGGTCTCTGGATTACTAGTCTGGTGACAATATCACTACTCCACCGCCTCCCACCAAATTACCTAATTATCTAAATTGGTATGGAGATAACTGAAGAGCAAGTATAGACCTGGGAAGAAAAAGCCAGAGAATTTATCTGTCCATCTTAGCCACAGAGACAACAACAACTTACATTTATATAGCACCTTTAAAAGGTGGTGAAAGGTCCTGAGATACTTGATGGAAAAATTATCAAACAAAATTTGACCTAGCCAAAATGGAGATATTAGGCAAGATGACCAAAAGGTTTTTTTAAATTCATTCACGGGATGTGGGCTTCGCTGGCTGGGCCAGCATTTATTGCCCATCCCTAGTCGCCCTTGAGAAGGTGGTGATGAGCTGCCTTCTTGAACCGCTGCAGTCCATGTGGTGTAGGTACACCCACAATGCTGTTAGGAAGGGGGTTCCAGGATTTTGACCCAGTTTGATCAAAGGGCTGGGTTTTAAGGAGCTTCTTAAGGGAGGAGAGAGAGAGGTAGAGAGTTGGTGATGCTTAGGGCAGGATTTCCAGAGCTTAAGGTAACTGAAGGCATGGCCACCAATGGTTGAATGATTAAAATCAGGGACATGCAGAAGATCAGAATTGAAGTAGCGTAGAGATCACAGAGGGTCGTGGGCTGGAGGCTACAGAGATAGGCACAAAGATAGGGATGGGCGAGGCCATGGAGGGGTTTGAAAGGATGAACATTTTAAAATCAAGGCACTACCTGTACTGGACCAGCAGCCAATGAAGGTCAGCAAACATAGCAGTGATGGGTGAGTTGAACTTCATGCGAGTTAGGATGCAAACAGCAGATGGAAGGAGTTTGTCTATCCATCCAGCTAGCGACCTATACCCATTGGAGTTTAGCAGAAGGAGAGGTGATCTTATTCTAACATATAAGACAGGAAGGTGGAGTTAAGACCACAACCAGATCAGCCATGATCTTATTGAATGGCGGAGCAGGCACCAGGAGCCGAATGGCCTACTCCTGCTCCTGTGTCCCATGTTCCTATGTAGACCTGGACGATAGTTGTCTATCCACCTTCTCAGCCAACTGCAGGGACCCGTACACATTCAAAGGTCAACCCCAAGTCTTTGGCCAGGGTTTTTCGGCCCATCCCGCCCGGTGGGATATGATGGTCCCGCCGAAATGAATGGAGATTTAAATGGCTCTCCGCATCCACTTGGGGGAGACACGCCGCGGCGAGGCTGTAAAATCCTGGCCTTTGTGCCTGTTCAGCTGAGCCACCTGAGTGTATTGAATTAAAATCTTTTGAACACAACAACTTTCCTTTATATAGTATCTTCAATGTAATAAAATGTCCCAAGGCACTTCACAATGGCAAGAAGTACTTAGAAACAAATCTTATTGTCTGGACGTTTAAGCATGGAAAAGTAAACAATCTCATTCTGGTCATTATAGTGTGAACTAAGGAACATGTTGAATAACTTCCCATTGTTTTCTAACTAACGTTCTAAATTGCTGTGTCTAGATTTTTATGTCAGCTAGTTTTACATGGTGACTACAGAAATACTGAATTTCTGCAGTTTATCCACTTAAAGTTTCAAATTAAGTGAAATGTAACCTTACAGAAATATAATTACATAAAATAACACCATATTTCTCACAGACCAGGTTAAAGTCTCAGTGTTGTATTAGGCCTCATCCCCCACCATTTCCTCCTGGGACTTACAATCCCCCTCCCCCACTGTTTTTGATTGACATGATTGCAGTTTTCTTTTGCCGTGACCCTATCCATCCAGCAATCTGCCATCAAACCTCCTGTAAGAAGTGTTGGAGTCCAATGGAGGGGGTAGAAAAATTCTTCACTGACCACTCCTCCTCCCTCCCAAAGGTGATCAAACAAGTCACCTGGAATTACATTGAATGCATGGAACTGAAAGGGAATTAAACTCAAGTGGTCTCTGCTGGACTTTTGCTGACTTCACAGCTTCTGTACAAACCAGGTTCACCCGGACATGGATGCACTGGTAGGCATTCCCCTTTGAAATAAAGCATGACCTGGAGAATGGACAGAGATCACGCAGAGCAGGACAAGCCTCTGGATGAGGGAGGAGGAAATGATGGGCTCTCAATAGTAGGCCATATTCGCCCAGGCTGTTCAGGGAGCAATTGTGCTACCTGAACCTCAACAAGGAGCAACGTGTGTGCTACAGTAATGACGTCCTGGCTGAAATCTGCCACCTGCAGCAGGCACACTGCAACTGCAGGGTGAGGAGGGCATTGCCAGTGGCTGTTGAAGAATCCTGCTTCGGGCACCATGAAATAGGATGAAATAGGTCTAGAGTATGTTAACAGCAAGTCTTTATGAACAACTCATATTTATGTACATATTTACAGTAGAGGGTACAGGTATGGGGCTGACTCCAGTCAATGCCTTTACCCAACTCTGCCCATCTCTAGACTGACTCTGGTTCTGGGTCAGGTGTCGTCTTACATCACCGTATGGGAGGTATTCAGTCCCACATTAACCCTGCATGTACCAGACTCTACTACTACAGCTGTGAAGGTAACCGTGGCGATGATCATTAATGCGCCTGGCTCATTCCAGGCTGGAATTGGAGACATTTGCAACATCTTGTAGGTTACCTCCCACTGTTGCATAAAGAAGTTTACTGAGGCCTGTTATTGAGAGAGAGATAACTACATTTCATTCCCTCTTGCCAGGATCAAGCAGGCGGAATGAGCTTGGATTGTAGGATTCCCCTTGGTGCAGAGGGTCATTGACTGTTCACACGTCGCTTCATCTGTGCCACATCTCAACTCTGCTACGTACTGGAGCTGAAAAGGATTCCACTCCCTCAACGTCTGCCTGTTGTATGACCATGGGCAGTAAACCCTGCAGGTCAGTGCCCAATATCCTGGCAGCCATCATGATGCCTTCACTCTGCAGCAGTCCCTCATGCCAGCTTCACTTAAGCCACCATGGCAAAGTAAAGGGTACCTTCTGAGTGACAAGGGCTGTCCAATGACAACATGGCTGCTGGTTCAGGTGTCCAATCCACCTACACACGTGCAGTATGCATTCAATGAGAGCTCTGGTGAACCCTTGCCATGCACAGCAGAGAAGGTGGCAAAATTTGTGGTGGTCTGCTGCTGCATGCTGCACAATCTTTACCTTCATGAGAGGGCAGCCCTTGCCACCAGCAACTGAGCAGGAGGAGCCTATGGAGGACCAGCAAGAGGTTGAGGAGGAAGAGGAAGAGAGGAGGCAATCTCGACAGCCCCTTTTTGCTTGGGCTGTCTGTGAGAAACTTATCAGGGTGCAATGTCAGTAACTGTAATACCGTTCCCCTCTCACCAGCAGCAGGGTGGCCAATAGTCACTTATTTTATGGGATTGTCTTGTAATTGAGCACACTGTCCCGTGTCCCAGGCCGCACGCATCCAGGACACTGTCTTTCCTGTAATTGGACCCTTTAAACTTTGCCTATGCTTGTTACCCAATCTGTCCCTCTCTGTATGCTCTCAGCCCTGTCACTCCCGCACCCACCCTCACTGTTCTGTTAGCGCTCCCACCCCCACGCCCTTGCCAAAAACCCCCACTCTTACAGTTCTGATGGCACCCTTGTCCCTGTAATGGACCCCAAACCAGAGTGTCCCTTAATTTTTTTCGCAAGAGTTGGTCACCCTATCCAATAGTCACACACCTTATCTTCCCTCTGTCACTGACTAACACAGTGTCAGTTTCACCACAATACAAAAGTAAAAGCCACCACAAAATAAACATTCCAAATCAAATTTATGAAGTAAATTGTCCCATATTGCACACAAAAGTCAGCTGATCATCCTTGTGCCTTCGCTTAGTACAAAGGCTGCTTACTTCCACTAGAGCAGGCTTCAGATGGCCTTGGAGAATAACCTTGAGCAGGTCTGGGCCTAGAAAGCCTGGCTTTGGGCTGCACCACCTCAGCATGGGCAGCAGCAGCCTGAGCTGGCTGATAGGCAACAGCAAGGAGCAGAATGGCAATGGCAAAAGGACAACTGCTGTCTTCATGAGAGAGAACAGGCGGCTTGTGCTCAGTTCTGCTGAATGGTCATGAGGACTCGAAACGTCAACTCTTTTCTTCTCCGCCGATGCTGCCAGACCTGCTGAGTTTTTCCAGGTAATTCTGTTTTTGTTTTGGCTTGTGCTCAATGGAGCCACTGCTACTGCCCCAGGCCGGACCCTCAGCAACCCTGCTGGAAGATTGTTGGACTGATGCGAAACCCTGCAAGACCGTTTGCAAACTGGAATCCACAGCCAGAATGGCAGCACTCTGAGCCTGAGTGGCAGAAAGCTGACCTTACGTGACTTCAGTCTGAGCTTTCACTGCAGCACTCAGACTTCTGGTGGAAGCTGCTTAAGCTGCAATGGAAACGGAGACATCAACATCAGGGGCAGCATCGCGGTTCACCCGTGTTCAAATGGAGTTGTCTACCACTTCCATGTCAGAAGGGTTGAGCTCCAAGCTCTGCTCAAAGCCCCTGTGCCAGGTTGGCGCCAGACTTCATCATGCCCCTTGGCATTGACTGCAGACTTTCTGGCCTTCCAGTGCATCAAGTATTATTCTGTAGGTTCATCTGAGTGGAATCCATGTGCGAGCTCGCCCTCCAGCGAGCTGGTACCTTTCTCCCCTGCCCTCGGTTGCAACCCATACATGCTCAGTGCCTCACGGCGTGCAGACCCTGCCTCTAAGCTAGCCTTTACAGTACACACAGTGTCAGGGCTGGCGGTTTCAAAGGTGGAATCGAGAGACTTCCTCCTTGGTCTTCCTTTACTGCCCTGCCAGGTTGCACCTCTGGGCTACCTGACAGGAAAAAGGCACCTAGACAAGGCTGTGGTGCAGCGAGTGGGGGGGGCGGGGTGGGGGAAGGTGGAAAGTAAGAGATGCTTGCTCACACCATCTGCAGCTAGTAAATCGGAAGAGATGGTGGGATGAGGGTGAATGAAGCAAAACGTGAGAAGGAGGATTAGCGTACCGCCATCATCCTAGATGGTTTCAGCCCTGCCACTAGTCATGGCATCAGCAATGGCCATTCCAATATCAGCCAGAGATTCCAATATCTCCTTCTCGGGGTAAGGACGTATAGGCAAGCCTGTTGTCCTCCAGTTAGCTCCTCCTATCCCCTAGTTGTGCCCACCTTGTCCTGCAAGACAGAAGGAAGTGTGCCAGTGAGTGCTGTATAACTTGGCTGATGTGGCTGTTATGACTGATTGGCTAGCAGTGTGTGCAGGCTGTGAGATGTGGGTGTGAGGCTTGCAGCTATACTAAGTGTATGAAGGTGAGGTGAAGCATATGAATGTTAGATATGAGTTCAGATTGATAGAGATTGTTGGAGGGTGAGTGATGGGGGTGTGGTGAATTGAGCGGTGTCTGAGGCTGGTGGTGCAATTGGTAGGATATGGGATTTAAAGATGCATTCATTGACCTTGGGTATTTGTGTGAGGTCAATGAACTCCTTGTGGCACTACGTCCATATCCTTTGGGTTCAACTGCTAGCATTGACATCCCCAGCTAACTGCTCCCACTGCCTTTTGACATTTGTCTGTGGGGTCTCCTCTCCCCTATAGAGACAGAATATCTCTCCTCCTTTCCAGCTCCTCCACCAAGACTTCCAGTGCAGCGTCCAAAAACCATGGTGCCCATTCTACCCCACGTTGTGACATCCTTCACTCTTCCTAAGGTCACACTTTCCTTAACCATGGCTCCCAGCAGCTGGTACAGCCAGAATTCCTTTTAAGACGAACAGGCTAGCTTTATGCAGTGCAAGTCAGTGGTGCTAGCCTCTTATGCTATTGGCTGCCTGCTGTTGCGCCCAGCCAATGAACAGCACAGTTAGGGCTGGCTGAATGCAGAGATCATTTAAGTGAGCAGGCAACACTAAGTTGGCGTGCTGCCTGCATTGCAATCAATGGGCACAGATTAATCACGCATCGGAATCCTGGTGCCCCTTTTTGGGGGCAATTCAATTTAGCCTCCTGACATCAGACCTTCCTCTGTGCTTGTGGCTTTCACGCATGGGCCAGAATTTCCCACTCGTTGGGCAGGCGACCGAGCGTAAAATGACCCATGACGATGTCGGGCGAGCGTCCCGACGTCATCACGCACTCGCGCGATATTTAATTGTTGGCGGGCGTGCGTGGGAGTCAGCAGTGTGCTGGCCAACAATTAAAAGGCCAATTAAGGCCATTAAAGTCATAATTGAAAGAAATTTTTCGCTGCCCGCCCAACCTTACGTTAGGCGGGCAGGTGAAAAGGACAAGCGGCATTTGGATTTTTTAGGAAACCTCATCCACGAGCGGGATGAGATTTCCAACAGTGGATTTTCGCCATTGTCATGTGTGTTATAATGATATAAATGGCACCAATCGCTCATAAGGAATTGTGCAAACACGTTGCATGTTCATTTATTAAGAACAGGCACATGTGAACATATATACATGGGTAGAAAGGCATCAGAGCTCCGGTCTATGTGTGTGTGCCCTGCTCCAGGCTGAAGTGAAACTGAGGCTGGATCACATGAGGGAGGTGATGGCATGGTGGTATTGTTGCTAGATTAATAATCCAGAGACCTAGACTAATGTTTTGGGGACCCAGGTTTGAATCCCGCCACAGCAGATCGTGGAATTTGAATTCAATAAAAATCTGGAAATATAAGTCTAATGGTGACCATGAAACCATTGTCGATTGCTATAAAAACCCATCTGGTTCACTAATGTCCTTTAGGGAAGGAAACCTACTGTCCTTACCTGGTCTGGCCTACATGTGACTCCAGACCCACAACAATGTGGTTGACTCTAAACTGCCCTCTAAACAAGGGCAATTAGGGATGGGCAATAAACGCTGGCCTAGCCAGTGATGCCCACAACCCATGAATGAATACAAAAAACAATGACACACTTCCCTTAAAGTGATGGCATACTCCTGTCCCTTAAAAGCATATCACAGCATCCCCCTTTCTTTTTAAAGATACCCCCCTTCCAACGAAGTATAATTATTGACAATAATGTTCATGTTTAGTTATCATTACAGAAGTCGATAGGACTGGTGAATCTATGAATCTCTAAACATAGTGGTAATCTGCTGGTACATCCAGATCTCGTAATGGCACATTTGCCTGGAGGTGCCTTTAATTGCTCAAAGTGCTCTGTGGGATTGTCATTCCTGGATGCTGTTCCTGGTTGCATTTTGGATCTTGTCCTAGATGCAATAGGACTGCACAGTGGCTGAGGGTCTGAAATGGATCTGATTTGCCCTTGGTTACGCCTCACTGTTGCAACTTTATGCATAATGACTTCATAGGACCTTGGTTTCGAACAAAACCTTGTCACCTTGGCTGGTTGCCACGTACCTTCTGTGGGATTCTGGGTGTGAACTTGTTGTTCCCATCGTAAATTTGGCAATTCTGTCCCCGCGTTTTTATCGTACATATTGGTCATCTTCTCTTACAGTTTTAGAAGTTGCTCTCTAGTTTCTGTGGAAGTAGAATGTGTAAGAGTAGGTAGATTGCTAAGCACTGGTCTGCCAAACATGAGCTCTGCCGGTGACAGAATAGTTGCACTTAAAGGTGTTGCTCTCATATGTAACATTGCAATGTGTAGATCTTGCTTGGTCTGTTTACATTTGAGAATTAGGGATTTCACTGTCTGAATCATTCATTCAGCTAGGCCAGTAGATCTAGGGTAATGAGGAGAAGAAGTAGTGTAATCGATATTCCACTTCTCATACATATTGTAAGGGGTTCGATCGGTGCTTGCTTACCCTTATTGTTAGTTCTTGACGTTAGGCTTTTATAAAGGACAAACTCACAGGGACACAGGTTTTAGGCTCAACCACAAACTTATTTATTGACAGAATGCCTCCACTGCCCCTAATACAAGAGCTCTCGTGTAATGATGCCGCACAATACTCTAAACCACAAACTCATTTATAAAACGCCACTGAAAAGTAGAACCACAGGCAAAGCCCCACGTTTTTGCTCCAAAACTTACTCAAACCCCCTTTCAGATTTTATATTTAATAAAGTCCAGTTGGAGGGGATTCCGATCTTACATTCTCCCCTTTAATATCTCAAACACTAGAGACATTACTTCCAATGACAAATCTTCCCCTGCGTTCTGGGAATTGCAAGCCTCAGTCAGGTCAATGCCTATACCCGAGAGCCCCCAGGTTTTGTTTTTTGGTTCCATGTCTCAGCTTACAAGGCAAAGCTAATATATAGAACATCATGATTAACTGTACAATGACTAACACATGTGTAGCAATTCTGATCCAAGAGGCTATTTCAATGATGAGACCACGGTCCCACCACTGTGGGGATGCTATTTCTCTGATTTCATTTCCTGTGTCTCTGTTTCTCTGTTCAAGAGTGTAATAGTGTTTTTGAGACAATTCCACCCCCTTTAGAGATTTAGTGAGGCGTTCGGGCAGTGGTGTATTATCAAATCCAAAATGAGCTACATAATCTTGGAGTTTGGGAGGGCACTGTCTACTGGAAGATTCATCATGGCATGATCCCAGATGGGGATTATCCTTACATGTGACATCTTGACTTCCAGCGGGGGTTTGAAAAGTCGGGTCCTGAATAGGGCACCACATATTATTGTGTATCCTATACTGACTCGTACAGGTGATAATGCAGGATGTTCCGTTGCCCTCATACGCCACCTGGGGTAGAACATGGTCCTGGGCCACCATCTCCATAGTATATTTGATTGGTTGTGTACTTTCTGATTCAAACCCACACACTGGTCAGTTGCATTGATTCAGGTGATATGGGCATAACACCACGTGTGCCCCTCCTTTCCTGACTCCTTTTAAGTCCATGCCAGGCATAGAGCTCGCCTATTTGACCACATATGGAGGGGCTTTTTAATGCTGCACATGTACCACATTTCTAATGACCCCAATATTCTCCAGCCGGTATACTGGCATTGGCCGTTGTGGCTGGCCCATTACTGGCGTCCTGAAAACCAGTCCCATTATAGTTTGATTATACCGGCCACAGTCAATCGGGACTGGGTATGGTTCAGAAGCCAACTGCAGCTGCCACGGGTTCATGAGGTTATCGTGAGTGCTCATGGCCGTTAAGTGTGTGTTGTTGATCCATGATGATACGCGACCCTGTCCTAAATCTTCCAGATTACTGCGTCCCTCACTTAGCAACCAAGCACCATACATAACGCACGCATCGTTCTGGGCGGCTCGGTTTGACGTACTCCAGTCCTTCCCTATCAGTTTGTTTATTGTCTGGGCATGGATTTCCAGCTCAGCTATAATTTCCTTCAGGTGAATTGTCATAACTTGGTTTTCTCATAACTCTTGCCCTTCAATCTCATTGCCCTCCCCTAGTATTCTTTTCAACTGATTCTGCAGGGTATTGGCCAGCAACTGGAGTTGGGCACTATCTAGGCTATTGATCAGTGACATCCCTGTATTAAATACGGTAGCAGCATCATTTATTAATCCCCTCTTTTCACTTCCTGAGTTGGGGTGCCGGCAACTACTCAATTCGTACAAACTCCCCCGAATTTTCTCCCCATAATCCAGGTCGTAGAATTGTCACAGCATTTCCTTTAATAGCTTCTGGTATAACCTTTCTGTCTCTACTGGGCACCAATGGGGAAGTCGCACCTCCGTAAAATTGAGGACAACCGGGGCTATCACGTAAGCACGTCACGGTACATTACCCTCCCTGTCGGAATTAACACTAACCCGCTCCTGGGTCCAGGTGTTGTTCCGGGACACCTGACTTCTGTGACTTGGGCCTTTGGGGCCCTCGGTGGAGGCTGCCTGTCAAATGCTACCGTTTTGGTGACACTGGCGGCATTTGGGGGATCCGGGACAACGCAAGAGTCTAAAATCTGAGTCCAGTCCAGTCCACATCCGGAGCCCTGCCATTGGCGATTAAAGGCAATGGCTGCCCCCTTCTGGCATTTTGTGTTCGGATCCCCCCCCACACATATATACATATTCCTTACTCCTCCTCCAACCATTTTCCCCAGCACAATTTCGTACCCCCGTTTATCCTGGTAACTTGTCTGAATGAGTCGTTTCCCAGTCTCTCAGCCCCCGGATACATTGGCCTTACTCCTATCTGTCTCTCGTAACCACCAGCGCCATTTCACTGAAATGTTTCTTCGACACTCCAGACACACTCGCCTTCCCTCTTCCACCCAGACCTTGCCGGCTGTAGTATTTAATCTTGGGCAGGCCAGTGATGTCTCACTGAACGGGTAGCCGGTGGATTTGGAGTATTTGATCGAATTTGACCCCAACCAACCTGACCACTGTCCCTCGTGGGAATATATGTTTATCCCGTCCGTGTCCCGTGGCTTTCCCCGCCTGTGTTATGATGGCTCTCCCCCCGCACACCCCCCACCCCCTCCCCCCATACAGCCATAGGTGAAGGACATCTCAGCGTAACCTCGCTCCGTCTGTCTGGCTCCGACCAGGATTGCTATCATGCTCAACCACAGGACGCGTCCCATTTTGCGTCCTTGGACCCAATTTGCTTCTACAGAAAAAAAGAGAAAAAGAGAAACAGCACTGCTCTGTGAGGGATCCTCTCTCCACAGGTCAGCCTTAGGTTATGTATAATTTTAAACAAAAGAAAGATAGCATTGCTCTGTGAGGGGTCCTCCCTTTTAAGATAGATATCACAGTTTCAGGAGAAATTTTAAAACATACTCATCCACACAAAGTCTTTAGCACACAAACATTCTCTCCCAATATTACGACTTTTGAAATACATTAAACAACCAACTGTTTGAAAACCACATATGAAAACACACCGCAAGGGGTTAAGCAACTTTTAAGTGACACAGACACTGACTTGCAGACACACAGAGAACTCAAAGAGACAAAGACCAATTTCTCTCACTCAGCCCAAATGTATAACACAATTGCTATGACACCTCCAAAATCCACTCATTGACAGGCACTGAACACTGGAGCACAGACACTCTATTAAAACACACAGACAGAAACTGAATCCACTGACATACACACAAGGGGCAGAATTTTCCCGTTGGTGTGTGGGGACGGGCCACACGTCCGTGTGTAAAATGACGCACGGTGACGTCGGGCAAGCGTCCAGACATCACTGCGCGCCATCGCGATTTTTCATTGGGTGGGCGCAAGGTGATATCTGCTGCGCGCCTGCCATTAATTAACGGGCCACTTAAGGCCCTTGACTCATCAATCGACGCCGATTTTTCGGTGTCTGTGCAATCTTCGGGTCGGCACACAGGCGCAACGGGCAGGCGGGTAGGAGACATTTGTATAAACCTCATCCATGGGCAGGATAAGAGGGCTCACTGGGGTCACACGTGTGGTCTCTCAAGTATTGATTTTTCAAAATTTTTGAAACTTGCCTGTGTGATCTGCAATACTTCAAAACACACACCAGCTGCTTTGTCTGGATTCTTAACCTTCAGGTCAGCACTCTGCAATGCGGAATCTTTTTTGGGCCTGCAGGTTTCTTTAAGCCTTCCCATAGTCTGCAGGCACCTCCTCTGAGGAGGAAGGGAGGGCTAGAAGGGGGAAGAGGCCAGGAGTGCACATTCAGCCTCCAGGGGAGCTACCTTTTGGAGGGCAGGTACAGGCACAAGGGGTGCAGGGCCAAGAAGTAGACCAAGGCGGAAGGGGCTGCAGAAGATGCCACTATCCTGTTGTCAGGGTATACAGGTGGTGAAGCAGCTACCTCAATATGTCTGAGGTGCAGTGCCAAAGGATGCTCCATCTCTCAAGGGAGACAGTCAACTATACCTGTCAGATGATTGGGCCTGAGATCTTTGCTAACTGTGTGAGTGGACACCCCATGCCAGTGGCTCTTAAGGTCACAGCTGCCCTCAACTTCTATGCCTCTGGCTCCTTCCAGGGCTCAGTGGGTGATCTTTGCAGTGTCTCCCAATCATCTGTCCACACTTGTGTCAAGCAGGTTACAGACGCTCTGTTCAGATGGGCATTGACCTTCATCCACTTCCGCTGGGACCAGGCAAGCCAGACACAGCGAGCCAGAGGCTTTGCGGCCATTGCTGGCTTCCCCCGTGTCCAGGGTACAATAGACTGTACACATGTGGCCATCAAGGTGCCAGCAGGTGAGCCCGGTGCCTTCGTCAACAGGAAGGGCTTCCACTCCATGAACGTGCAGATAGTGTGTGATCACAGGATGCTGATTCTACAAGTCTGTGCAAGGTACCCAGGGAGCTCCCATGACGCTTACATCCTCAGACACTCCCAGATGCCGGGGCTCTTCCGTGCTCCAGCCCGGCTGGATGGATGGCTGGTGGGTGACAGGTGCTATTCTTTCAGAAGGTGCCTCTCCTCTATCCAAGAACAGAGGCCGAACAGTGGTACAATAGGTGGCACACCTCCACAAGGGCTGAGGTGGAGAGAACCATTGGTCTTCTCAAGATGCACTTCCAATGCCTGGACCGCTCAGGGGGCGCACTCCAGTACCCCCCAGATCGTGTCCCAGTGATAGCGGTTACATGCTGCACTCTCCACAATCTTGCGCTGGAAAGGGGGGACGCAGTGGACAATGAAGACGTCGACACAGTGGCTGCGGCTGCACACGATGAGTTCAGCAGTGAGTCCGAGGATGAGCATGCACAGGGAAATGCTGAGGGGGTAGGTGCTGACCCGGACATACTGCAGGGAGGCGGGGCACCCGGGAGGCTTTAATCCAATGAACCTTCAGCTAGCACACCACAGCTGGACCTCCAGGACAAGCCTGGGCTGTAGGCTCCATACTCGATACCTAAGTGCCAAATCTTCCAGGTTAGGAACAGTAACTAAGGGCCTTGTTAATAAAGCTGAATGTCCCACAAAGCACTCCTAACATTTTTGGAAACCATACACATGCAGAAGAAAAGAGACACCCTTAGCCATGGTCACATATCTGAATTTAATATCACAGGCAAAGAAACTTAATGAAGCAAAATGACAAGGGTGTTCCAATTCAAATCAAATCATAAAGACCACATCTCGGGCCAACACAAAAGCACCAGTGATAAACCCGTGGTGTGCCTCAGGTGCCTTATGTTTACGTTTTCGGGTGCTACGTCTTGGTGCTGCCCCCTCGCTGGGAGTGGCATCTGAGACAGCCTGCTGACTCTGTTGTCCTGTTGGCCTCGATGACCTTGGCGGTCGTCCTCTGGCCCGTGGAGCCTGTGCTGGTCCCGCCTGGGAGGGAGCTGCCAGTGCCAGAGCTGGCATCTCCCCAGTCGTTGCAGCCTCACTGGATGCGATTGTTGCTGGGAGAGGGGCGGAGGAGTTGCTGCCTTCATCCGCAGCGCCCTGAGAGGAGCCCGCAGAGACGACAGGCAGCTGCTGCGCCAATGTGAGGTCGCTTCGGACCTCCCTGCTCACCGTGGATAGATGGGCACCGAGCTGGGGAACTTGGTGCTCACGCCATCTCCGAAATTGGCAGTGACCAGCTGAGGTCAATGCCGATGTGAGGGCTTGCTGGTCAGAGCACATCCCCAGGAAGCCCTGATGGGTCTCCTGGAGGAGCCTCTCCACGAGAGTCGCCACTCTCTCCATGGAGGACGCATGGCACTCGGACATGTGGCTCATTGCTTCGGCGATCGTCCGCGTAGACTCCTCCACCACGGAGACCAAGCCAAGCATAGCCTCATGTATCTCCCCCAGATGCTCCCATACACCCAACCACATTTCCTGCACTTGCTGCGTTGCGGACGACTCCAGAGGCAAATCATCAGGCACTGACTGTGCCCCGGGACGTTAGCCGATGTTCTAACTCCCACCGAGGTGCTAGTATCTGCGCTGGTGCCTGCCTCGCAGAAATAATGTGACGCTGGTGAGACTTCAGGCTCCTCAGGTGTGAGAGGGGCCTCTGCTGCTCCTCCTCCCGGCCCTGTTCAGATGATGCTGAAAGGAAGACCAAGGACATTGGATCAGTTAACATGGAGACAATGGCAAAGTGTATCCCTCTCCCCCGGATCATTATGCGCTCATCCTTCCATAAGCAATGGTCAAGTCATGTTGCAAAATTAAATCACTTAACATTCAGCACTGCTCTGGCTGTTGGGGGAACAATGCTGACCTCACTGCTGGGTATACATACCAGTGGGCATGGCGCCTCTACAAATCCAGGGCCTCCTGCTCAAACTGCCTGAAAATGGCTAACTGCGCCTGGCCGCCACCAGTCCTCACCCGCTCTGCAGCGTTCTGAACATTCTTCTCCCGAAAATGAGAGACGAGCATAGATTAGGGCAAATTGCACATGGACTCTCTTCGCGCACGGCCCACCCCAACCAGAGTGGGATATATCTGGGTTCCAGAGCTTCCTCACCCCACTGCTGCCAAACACTCAGACAAAGGTGCTAGGCCTGTTCCACACCCCCCCACCTTGGCCACATGCTGCCTACATCACATTAGGCACCACACGGTGCAAGGAGGCGCAAGCACGTGGAGCGCAGAGGACAGCAGATGGCTTGTTGCCACGCCACCTTGAAGCTCCCCTCCCAGCATCTCATCACCCTGACTTGGACATGTCCTGGAGTTCCAGCACTGCACCTGGGTGCAGCTCCTCCAGGTTGTCCCCAAACCAGTCATGTGGGACTCAGTGTACCACATGCTGCGGGCGCAGAACCCATCTCTTCACCATCCTCTCAGGCTGACCTCGGCATGGGCAATAACTGCTGGCCCACCCAGCAAAGGACACTTGCTGTCAATGAGTCAATGCAGCCACTACACTCCGACTTGGGGGGAAAGCCTTCCTGCTGGGTTAAGTGACCAATGCCAACATTGTCCTCGCCCTTCCAGAGCGCAACAGGTCATTGAAGCGCTTGCGACACTGGATCCAGGTTCATCGCACCACATCGTGGGAGTTCACCACCTCTGCCACCTCCTCCCAGGCACATTTCATCATGTGGGGGGGGCCTCCTCCTCCTGTCCTGGGGAACCAGCACCTCCCGCCGTGCTGCCACCTCCTCGAGGAGATCAGCAAGGCAGTCATCAGAAAAATGAGGGGCACACTGGCAACCTGCACTACCCTCCAGCCTGGCCTGCCCCGATGGCCTACCCTCCGGCCTGACCTGCCCCGATGGATTACCCTCCGGCCTGACCTGCCCCAATGGATTACCCTCCAGCCTGGCCCGCCCCGATGGCCTACCCTCCAGACTTGCATAACCTCCATTGCCCCCCTGCAGAGCCCTTCACCCAGCCATTGCGAGCAGCCTTTCCAAGGTTGCCAGGCCTTCCTTTATATGGGTCACCATGGGCCCAGCGCGCAGAGCGTGCCTGCCGCTGCCCATCTACTCCCGCATGGGAGCCATGAATTACGCTGGGCGGACCTTAATTGGCCCGCCTACGTAAAATGGCGGCACGGACCCAATTACTAGCAGCAATCGGGTCTGCGCCCGTCTGCACCCGCTCCTGCTCCGTTCCCCCCACCATCCAAAAAATTCTGCCCATGGTTTCTTATACTGTTCACACAGCATTTTAACTATACATATCATCTTAATTTCTCATACCTTCCCCTAACCAGTTTCCATAGCCCCATTGTTTATCTTGTATCTCAACCTTACACAAACAAACGGTGTGTCCCTGTTATCACATTCTCCTTTCTTGTCTCCCAGGGTGAGGCCTCTTGCAGCCTGGGGCTGGTGTGCCAGGAGATGTCCAGGGCACCTGGGTTGGGGTGTCCGGCTGCTCCTCCTTGACGCACTGCTGTCGTGACCTCGTCATCATCCCAGGCCATGGGGAAAAGACTCACGTTCATCATTACTAGAGCCCTGGTTTGTTTTACCTTCCTCCCCCCGGGATCACAGAGCTTGCACTGGTTAATATGGGGCCATTTTGTCCATTTTGGCAGCCGCACTGTGTCTACAATGACATGGTGGGCCAGCATGAAGTCAGCCCCCAGGACCTCCACAACAGCCTGTTCCCATTGCATTGCATCAAGCCGCATTTCCACAGCAAGGGGTCCTAACTCTATCAACAAGGGGTTTGATATGGTCCCAGCCTGCTCTTTTCCCATGAAGCCCATTAACTTAAGCGGAGTCCTGCTTGACCAGGGAGAAGTGATTGGGTTGGGCGTGGACTACCGTGTTGGATGCTCTGGTATCCAATAGATACTCCCCCCCACTACCCTAACTTTTTGCACTCTCATTTCTACACAGGGTCCCTCCATTCGTCATATCTGAGTGGGCACAGATGCTCAGGCTGGGCATGACTTAGTCATTGGGAGGAGGCGGGGGTGCTGCTCTTCTCACTGCTTACAGCGGCATCTAGTTTCCCTGTCCCATGCCTATGACCTGCTGTAATGCGGTTACCAGAATTGTTACTGGGTCGTCTGCCTTCTCCCTCTCTGCTTCCTTTCACTGAGGCTCCACCTCTGCTTCCTGTGTCTTTGACCCTGGGGAACCCACTCTTCCTAGTTTACCCCCTTTCGGAGACTGACACTCCTTGATCCAATGTCCCGTCTTCCCACAATTAAACATGCTTTGTCCGTGTTGGCCCCTTCCTGCTTCCATTCCCTTCTGCCCCCTTGGCCTCCCTTCATCTCATGCACTTTACACTTCTGCTTGAGCTTTTCCCCCCTGGTCAGCATTAAACTCTAGGGTCAGCTTCCTCAACACCCCTGCCTCTGTATTCGTCAGGTCCTTGGGGTCAAACCATGGCTCTGCCATCATTCTAATCCGTGGCAGGTAGTGGGATACCAGGGTCCTCAGCCAATGGTTTCTAGCAGCCCCTGCTAGTTGTAACCAACCTTGGTTGCCTCCTATGGCCTTCAGATACACAGGTCACGTGTCCGGTGCCTCCCCCACCAGCTACTGGGCCTGTTCGAGCTGCAAGAAGGGGCTGCCCTGACCATGTCCCAATGCAATAAAATCTCATCCTTCAACTTGTTCACATTTCCACCCTCCCCCTTAGTTGCTGAAAAACTCTGATATAACTTCCTGTCCAGGGAGAACAAGGTCAGCTTTTTCATCTTGTCCTCATCACAGTTGCTAATTCCCCCTATCTGTTCTATATTTGCGAAGTGGACAGAGGCATTCCCTCTGGGTTTTAACTTTGTCACATTGACTAGCATCTCCCACAACTGGAGGGTTACATATGGGACTACATAGTCACTTTGCAATGGTGCTGGACCACTGCCTGCTGGAGGTGGGCCAAACCTCTGCTGTCGCAGAGGGCACATTGGTCTTGGTGAACCAGATACTTTGGGACCCAGCCGACTCCTGCCATACTGAACCCCATAATCAGACTCTTCCCCCATTTCATCCCTGTCTATACACACTCTCCTCGTGCCATGAGGTTGGCTATACCTCTGGCCCCCTGATAATGCTAGGGTCAACTTCCAGATCTTTTCCCTCCAGGGTCAGTGGTCAGCCTCTTCATGTGTCTGACCCTGCGCTACCTTGTCAGCTGTCCTAGCATCTTTCAGCTGCCCCTCTGCCTTGCCAGCTCTCTCCAGATTCCTGGCACTTTGTTCCCGTTGAGCCTGGCATTCCCTCTTACTTTCCCTAACCAGACATTGCAAATATTCCACCATGCTCCTTGAAGCCCCCTCCTGCACTTTCCTCTCTTTTGCTTCTTAATTCTGCCACCAGCTGATCCACCATGGCCGCCCTATCATTTGCCCTGTTCTCCCACTCTTCCTTTCCCCCATGCACTTGCGTAAGTTTCGCTGCTAGAATTTGGTGTTTTCTCTGCATACGGAGCAGCCAAACTGCTTTCTCTTTTGACTTCTTGTGCGAACTACTGCCCGCGCACTCCGCTACCTTCTCCTCTGGGCAGAGAGCACTCATCAACTCCTGCACCCACGATGCAGAAAAGTTCAATGTACCTTCCATATACTCTGATATCCTCTGCTCCATTGAAGGTTTCTTGCTTTTAGCTCTGTCCATAATTTGTCCTTAGCCTTAATGTCCTGCCGCGGTCACCAGGTATGTAAGGGGCTCAATCAGTGCTCGTTTACCCTTACTATTGGTTCTTGACTTCAGGATTTTATAAAGGGCAAACTCACAGGGACACAGGGGTTTTAGGCTCAACCACAAACTTATTTCTTGAAAGAACGCATCCACTGTCCCTAATACAAGAGCTCTAAACTAGTATAATGATGCCGCACAACACCCTAAACCACAAACTCATTTATAAAACTCCGCTGAAAAGTAGAACCACAGGCAAAACCCCACATTTCTGCCCCAAAACTTACTCGTTCCAACTCAAACCCCCTTTCAGGATTTAGTTACTACCCTTAAAGCTATCCCTAATTCTCAGCCCCAAAATCCGTGGATCTGGTTCACACTCACAACTCCCCACACATTTGGTCGCTCCGATGTGAGCTGTTGGTCCATGAATCAAGTTGCCTGTTCCTGATCCTCCTTGGTGACTGCAGTGCCAGACCCCATAGCCTTGGCCTTCTTATTACAAACCTTGTTTATAGTATCAAAGTACATTTCCTGGGGCACATTCTGTTAGCACCCCCTTAATCTCTTTAGTCTGGTTCCTGCCTTGGTTCAGACAACTCTTTCATCACGATAAAAGCAAAATACTGTGGATGCGGGAAACCTGAAACAAAAACAAAAATTGCTGGAGAAACTCAGCAGGTCTGACAGCACCTGTGGAGAGGAAGACAGAGTTAATGTTTCGAGTCCGTGTGACTCATCAGAATCATGAGTTCTGATGAAGAGTCACACGGACTCGAAACGTTAACTCTGTCTTCCTCTCCACAGGTGCTGTCAGACCTGCTGAGTTTCTCCAGCAATTTTTGTTTTTGTTCCATTCATCACGATGTTGTTTCCAAGACTGAAACAATGGACCCCATCCCAATGTGATATCTCTGGATCCTAAGTTAATGTGCATGTGATAAGACCCATGGATGCATTTGTGGGTGATGGATTGTGAGATCCCACAGAGGTCACCTGTGGAGCCCTGAAAGGAGCCATTAGCATAGAAATTGAGCACCACGGTCACTTTTACAGCCACTGGCAGTGGATGCCCTCTATGCCCCCTTGGTGCCAAGCCCTGCAGTAAATGGCAGATGTGAGCCACTAGGTCCCTAGACATACGCAGTCGTCGGTGACTCTGGTTCTCGGTCATCTGCAGGAATGGCAGGCGGCATCTATAGACCCTGGGCAGCATGTGTGGAAGCCCCAGCAGCCCCTTTGCCTTTGCATGGCCAGGAACCTCAGCCATTCTCCCTTCTGTCTTCTCCGCTCTCTGTAGGCCCCCAGGCATACAGCTAGGTCACCAGTCTCCAAGCTCCTGAAGTTGTTCTCCTGCGACATGAAAGAGAGAGAGATGTGGTTAGCATGGGTGAACTTAGCACCTTTCCTGGCCCTGTGTGACTGCCCCTTAACGCTTCCTGGAGAATGCTGGTCACCCCTCGGATGGCCACAAATAAGTGCGCTGCATGGCTGCCCTGTCAGCCTGCGACATGGGGGAGACAGCTCCTAACCGGGATGCTGAGATTGCAAGGGGCTGTGAACGCCTCCAGCAGTGACTGCTACATGGCCAGTGTTGGTGAGGAGATTATACAACGTGTGCAGTCCAAATGCTCCGCATTCCAGTAAAATGGTCGCGGACTCGACGTCTGTGCCGGGGGTTGGAGGGAGGTCGGGGGTTGGGGAAGGACTGGAGCGCTTGGTGGCACTTTGGTGCCCCCGCGTTATCTGCTTGGGGGGGCAGCCTAAAAGCCCAACCCCAATCACATCACTGTGGCTGTGCCTGAACTGTCTCAGTTGCAGAGGAATGGTCAGTTTATACAGGTGTCCCTACTGTGTGGCCACTTCCCTCACCTACCCTCCCCCTCACTTCGATTTCCTGTGCACAGGATCCCAACGCCAGGGCAGCAGTTGACCCCAGACACCAGCCCCCCAACCCCCCTCTGCTGACAACAGTCACGTTGACAAGGCAGCAGGAAGTGGCAGGGCGGCACTTCACCGCAGCTTCCACTCCGACCCCCTCCCCCCCCACCCCCGTTGCCCCTGAAGCCTGCAAAGCAACAGGTGACCCTGGTTAACAGTGGAAAACGCTGCTGTTCACTCATCTCAGTTCCCCCAAAGTGCAGGCTGCCAAGTGCACATCGCCTGTGTGCTGTTGTGAAACGAGTCGAGGTGCTTTCCTGCCAACGTGGACAGACGATCCGGCAGGCATGCAGAGCCTGGCGGGATGGCCTTTTAATGAGATGCTGATCTATTACAATGTGCTCCCCACCAAATGTTGGCGGGAAACGCAGCCCACAATCGGCAGGCTGAACAGCGATTGCGACCTGCCTTCCCGCCGTCTTGAAACCAATCACGTCATATTGTCCGCGCATGCCATCTATCACGCCCACTACCAGGGGGCATGGAAAACTCCGCCCTGAATTTCTGTGAGACCAATTGGTTCACAGTGTGAGGACCACTTGTCGGGAGTTGATGAGAGATCCGTAGCATCTGCTTTGGGTGGCATCTGTGACTTGATCTTGGAGTGTGGTGTGTCTGACCACAGGTTGCCTATTGGTTTACATGGACTGTATACTTACTGTCAACACTGGAGTACATGAGATTTTTTGTAACTTGTGTTATTCTTACGAATCTGTACATATCTGTAAAGGAAAGGTTGTGGGTGATGGAATAGTGTAATATAGTTAGTCTTTTTCATGTTTAATAAATGTTTTATTCTTTTGTTAATAGTACATCAGCAGACTCTGACTCTGCTCAGTAGCCGCCCTCCATGTTTCTAAACAAAAAATAAGTTAGAATCCATCAAACCACCTGGGATTCTGGCTTGTCCAGTAGTAACATTGGCTGGTATCATAACAGGAATCAATTGTTCTCTGTGCTGAAATGGCATATGCTCTTGACATACCTTGCACTTCTTGACAATGACCTCAATGTCAACATTCAAGTCCAGCCAAATGAATGTCTTTCCTGCAAGTTTTCTCATCTGATCTATGCCCATGCGTGAGTGATGAGGTTGCTGAAGAATATTAGGTGGCAAAGATTCCGGTGTGATGACTTGTCTGCCTTTAACACTGACTATCTGGGAGGTGCTTAGCTCATCCCGATAAGGCCAAAATTTTGCAGGTCGGCAAAGCTTACAGGTCCTAAGTACAACCGCAATTGTTGATGCACTTACTGGAATACCCAAGCTACCAAGACATGTGGAAGGTGTGATTGTTGTCGAAATGACATGAATTTGAGTCGATGAATATGGAAGTTTAACCTGATTCTGAATCGGTCTTCCAATGTCGTCCATATCTTTTGGGGATCCTTTAGCTCTTCTTCTGCTATTCCTGATGTGTTCAGCCTGTGTAGACCTTCATTCCCAATTGCTCAGCCAAGTTTTATGACTTGCTTCCCTGTTTCGGATACACCTGAATCAAGAATCTGTACGCTGTTTAAACTTTCTGAATTTGGGTATTAATTCAGATGCATCCCAATTCAGATTGTGGAATTTTGTGGACATTTTGACAATATTCCTTTGAACTTCCTTCCCCTATAGTAGCTGGGGTGAGTTTCACTGTAGCAGCTTTTGTGCGGTTTTCCGAAGCTCTGCCTGTTATAATCGCAACCTTCTCTGGCCAGATTTTGATGAATTTGGTTTTTTTTGTTTGACTCTCCCTCTCTCACTATTGATCCGTTCACTCGTCTTTCCAGACTGAGCTCGCCATGGGCTAGTCCTCTCGATACACTGTCCTACTCACCATGAGAGATCCATTTGCTTACAGCTCTTTATTTGAGCACTACCTCTAAATTGCATCCTCAAAGCCTTTCTGTGCAGTCACCATGCTACAATTTCAACACTCTCCAATGCTGCGACTCCTTGTAGTCTGAGCAGAACATTGAGGATCGTCTCATGCCCCTCTTTACTCTTACCTCCTCCATGCCAACTCATCTAGTATCCTTGGACACTTTACAAAGGAAAGGGAGGATGTAGATATAGGAGGAACACTGTGAGATATTGGATGGGATAGTCATAAAGAGAGAGGAAGTACTCGAAGGGTTGAAAGCCTTGAAAGTTGATAAGTCACCAGGGCCAGATAGATTGTTTCCAAGGCTGCTGAAGGAAGTCAGGGAGGAGATAGCAGATGCTCTGAGGATGATTTTCCAAGCTTCACTAGATACAGGGGAGGTACCGGAGGACTGGAGAAATGCAAACGTAGTTTTTAAACATTGTTTAAAAAGGGTCAAAGGAAATGCCAAACAATTATAGGCCAGTTAGTCTTACATCAGTGGTGAGCAAATTAGTGGATTCAATCCTGAGAGATAGGATTAACTGTCATGTGGAAAGGCATGGACTAGTCAGGGATGGTCAGCATGGATTTGTTAAAGGAAGGTCTTGGCTCACAAATTTGATTGAATTCTTTGAGGAAGTGACAAGAAGGGTTGATGAAGGTAGTGCAGTGGATGTTGTGTACATGGATTTTAGCAAGGCGTTTGACAAGGTCCCACATGGCAGATTGGTCAGGAAAAGCCCATGGGATTCAGAGTAATGTGGCAAACTGGATAAAAGGTTGGCTTTGTAACAGGAAACAAAGGGTAATGGTAGATGGATGCCCTTGCGAATGGAAAGTTGTCACAAGTGGTGTTCCACAGAGCTCGGTGTTGGGACCCTTGCTGTTTGTGTTATATATTAATGATTTGGACGTGAACATGGGGGGCACGATTGGGAAATTTGCAGATGACACAAAGATTGGCCGAGTAGTGGATAGTGTAGAGGATAGCCATAATCTCCAAAACGATATAGATGGGTTGGTGGAGTGGGCGGTAAAGTGGCAGATGGATTTTAACATAGAGAAGTGTGAGGTCATACATTTAGGGAGGTCAAACAGTTACAGGGATTACACAATAAATGGGAATATGCTAAGAGGGGTAGACGAAGTGAGAGATCTTGGCGTACAAGTACACAGGTCCCTAAAGGCAGCAGTTCAAGTAGACAAGGTTGTAAAGAAGGTATATGGAATGCTCTCCTTCATTGGCAGAGGTATAGAATATAAAAGTAAGGATATAATGTTGGAATTGTATAAAACACTGGTGAGGCCACAACTGGAGTGTTGTGTGCAGTTCTGGTCACCACATTACAGGAAGGACGTAATAGCTCTGGAGAGAGTGCAGAGGAGGTTTACAAGAATGTTGCCAGGGTTAGAAAAGTGTAGCTACGAGGAGAGATTGGATAGGTTGGGGTTATTTTCCTTAGAACAAAGAAGGCTGAGAGGTGACTTGATTGAGGTGTACAAAATTATGAGGGGAATAGATAGAGTGGACTGGATAAAATTGTTTCCCTTGGTGGAGAATTCTAGAACCAGGGGACATAGATTCAAGATAAGTGGCAGAAGGTGTAGGGGGTACATGAAGAAGAACCTTTTTACGCAGAGGGTAGTGGGTGTCTGGAATTCACTGCCCAAGTTGGTGGTAGAGGCAGAAACTCTAAACTCTTTTAAGAAGTACCTGGATCTGCACCTTAAGTGCTGTAAGCTGCAGGGCTATGGGCCGGGTGCAGGAAGCTGGGGTTAGAAAGGGCACCTAGGTGTCCTCGTGCTGGCATGGACAAGATGGGCCGAATGGCCTCCTTCTGCGCTGTAAGTTTTCTATGGTTCTTTGGTTCTATGCTTTGACACTTCCTGATATCTTTGACCGCTTTGATACTTCCTTGGCAGCTGAACAGCTCTTTGATAGATTGACACTTCCAACGATTTAATGTGTAACAATTGCACAATCATGTTTGCTTTTAACAATCCCAAAGGATGTTTTAGCTCTCCCAAAGGGTGCCTTACCTCTTCCAAAGATGCCATGGGACCCTATCCAAATGGGTACCTTACCTCTCCAAAGGGGTACACCAGCTATTCAAGCACATCCACCAAGTTTAGATGCTATGGATCTCTCATCAAATGGTTGTCACACTGTAAACCAATTGGTCTCACAGAAACTCTAGGTGGAACTTTCCATGCCCGCTGGTAGCGGGCGTGATAGCTGGCATGCGCGGACAATATGGCGTGATTGGTTTCACGACGGCCGGAAGGCAGGTCGCGATGGCTGTTCTATTCTGCATGCTCCAGATTCCACACTCCTGTTCTTCCAAAATCCCACTTCAGTGGAGGCAGCTGGTGATTTAATCACGCATGCGCAAACACTGGCCCAAAGAAGATGGGAAATGCTGGGTTCAGGAGTGGGACTTAGAATTTTCAGCCATCTCTGGGATTTTTGCCATGACAGAGAACCTCTCCATCGTGGTTAAAATCCAGGCCTTGGTGGATGTGTTTGGATAACCAGGGTAATCCTTTGGAGAGGTAAGGTAGCTCTTTGGCTAGGGCCCTGTGAAACTCTGACACCGTGTCAAAGCTATCCAGGAAGTGTCAAAGCCACCAAGAAGCTGTCCAAGGATGCCAGGTGAGTTGGCATGGAGGGGGTAAGAGCAAATGGTAGTGGGTGGGGGGGGCATGGGTTGGCACTAAGTTGGCATTGGGGGTATGGGGCCATGGGGGGGTGGGTAGTGGGGCACTAAGTTGACAAGTGGGTAAAGGGGCCATGGGGGTCAATTAGCCTATGCGTTCATTCCAGGGTTGCCTGTTCTGACACCTATTTCAGCCCCCACCACCACACACCGCACCCCACCCTCCCCAAAACCGAAAATCTAACCTGCAGGGGGACTTTTTTAAAGGTTGGGTTCACTGAGCAGGGAAATCACCCAACACTGCAAACTCGACTCAGGGACAAAAACCTGGGCCCTAGTCCAAAAAATAAGACCAGGCCTTTCAGACGTGAAGCTAGGAAACACTCCTGCGTGCAAAGACTGGTAGAAGTTGGAATTGACTTCTGCAAATGCTAAGTCAATCATTAATTTTAAATATGAGATTGATAGGGTTTTATCAATCAAAGGTATTAGGGATACGAGGTAAAGGCGGGTTTATGGAGTTAGGTCACAAATCAGCCATGATCTCAGTGAATGGCAGAACAGGCTTGAGGGGCTAAATAGCCTGGTCCTGTTTCTATGTTCCCAGTATACCATAGTATTGTATTTAATTCTCCTGGCAATGCATCCAGACACTCTCATTTGCTTTTGCAATAGCCTCTAGGCATTGGCTGTGAACCTTCTGAGATTAATGTACTGTAACAGTTAGCTCATTGAAGCGATCAACATGGTTAATGCTTAGCCTTTGTTCTACCCACATCCAAAATACTGCATTTATCTGCATTAAGCGGTATCTATCAGACATGGGGTGCGTTCCCTAATCACCTCTAGATCTGCCAGTAATTTATTTTCTCCATCAAATGTCCTACAACTCGCATTGATCTCTATCATTCAAAGGGTGGAGAACCAGAGAGCACCGATTTAAACAACATGGGTTAAAGGATTGATAATGTCACTGATTGGCTGATAGTGGATGTTGTCACTGGATCATGTGGATGTTGCATGCAGTTGGGTATATATAGAAGTGTCTTAAAAAAAAGAGCAGGAGAAAAGAACAACGTAACAGACAGTTTCAGCACAAGTTCAGCTGACCTCCAAACATTTGGGACATTGAACTTTTGTATACATTGACTTGTAGCCAATTATATTGGATCATTAAATAGCCATTTGTTAGCACAGAAAATTGCTGAAAAAAGAGACATGTCGAAGCTTTTTGTCTCGCACTCATCAGGGCACTTGCAAGAATACCAATATAGGGGGAAAACAACAATTTATACTGTATGTCAGGAAAGTGCTGATTGGTTGGCAAGTTGACTCTGATTGGTAGAGGCATTGCCATGGAGAATACACCAGTGATGGTGACTGATAGTTAACTGCCAAGCATTGTTTGTAATATTCAGTATAAATTGTTGTCTTCCCCCTATATCAGTATTCTTGCAAAGTGTCCTGAAGAATGCAAGACAAAAAGTTTCAACATGATTCTTTCTTCAGCAATGGATCATTAAAATTGCTGATGGCACCATAGTGAGTCTGGATCAATAGCTTTAAATCTGAGATTGATATACTTTTGTTAAATAAAGGTATCAAGGGATACAGGGAAAAGACTGAAAGTAGAGTTAGCTTGCAGATCAACTATAATCTTATTGAATGGCAGAACAGGCTCAAGAGACTAAGTGACCTCCTCATTTCCTATGTACCTGAATATATACGGAATATTCTCCTGTGTCTTGAGGAACCTTCCCCATTTTTCATTCCATTGATTTAAATTTTAATAATTAGGTGTGAGATGTGCTCGGAAAGGTCATAGCCCAGGTGACAAACCCCTACCCCTGTCATTTTATTTAATACATTCATAGGATGTGGGCGTCGCTGGCTAGGCCAGCATTTATTGCCCATCCCTAACAGCCCTTGAAAAGGTGGTGGTGATCTGCCTACTTGAACTGCTGAAGTCCATGTGGTGTAGGTGCACACACAGTTCTGTTAGGTAGGGAGTTCCAGGATCCAGCCACATATTTCCAAGTCAGGATGGTGAGTGGCTTAGAGCAGAACTTCTAGGTGGTGGTGTCCTCATGTGTATATTGCCCTTGTCCTTCTAGATGGTAGTGGTCGTGGGTTTGGAAGGTGCTGTCAAAGGAGACTTGGTGAGTTCCTGCTGTGCATCTTGTAGATGGTACACACTGCTGCCACTGTGTGTCGATGGCAGAGGGAGTGAATGTTTGTGGATGGGGTGCCAATCAAGTGGGCCGCTTTGTCCTGGGTGGTGTCAAGCTTCTTGAGGGTTGTTGGAGCTGCACTCATCCAGGCAAGTGGAGAGTATTCCATCACACTCCTGACTTCTGCCTTCTAGATGGTATACAGGCTTTGGGAAGTCAGGAGGTGAGTTATTCGCAACAGGATTCCTAGCCTCTGGCCTGCTCTTGTAGCCACAGTATTTATATGGCTAGTCCAGTTCAGTTTCTAGTCAATGGTAACCCCAGGATGTTGATAGTGGGGGATTCAGCGATGATAATGCCATTGAATGTCAAGGGGCGATGGTTAAATTCTCTCTTCTTGGAGATGGTCATTGCCTGGCACTTGTGTGGCACAAATGTTACTTGCCGCTTGTCAGCCTAAGCCTGGATATTGTCCAGGCCTTGCTGCGTTTGGACCTGGACTGCTTCAGTATCTGAGGAGTCACGAATGGTACTGAACATCGTGCAATCATCAGCGAACATCCTCACTTTTGACCTTATGATGGAAGGAAGGTCATTATGAAGCAGCTGAAATGGTTGGGCCGGGGACACTACCCCAAAGAACTCCTGCAGTGATGTCCTGAACTGAGATGATTGACTTAAAACAACCACAACCATCTTCCTTTGTTCTAGGTATCATTCCAACCAGTGGATAGTTTTCTCCCTGATTCTCATTGACTTCAGTTTTGATAGGGCTCCCTGATGCCACATTCGGTCAAATGCTGCCTTGATGTCAAGAGTAGTCACACTTACCTATCCTTGGGAGTTCAGCTCTTTTGTCCATGTTTGAACCAAGGCTGTAATAAAGTCAGGAGCTGAGCGGCTCTGGTGGAACCCAAAGTGAGCATCAGTGAGTAGGTTGTTGTTAAGCAAGTGCCACTTGATAGCACTGTTGATGACCCTTTCCATCACTTTACTGATGATCGGAGTAGATTGATGGGGTGGTAATTGGCTGGGTTAGATTTGTCCTGCTTTTATGTACAGGACATACCTGGACAATTTTCCACATAGCCAGGTAGATGCTAGTGTTGTAGCTGTACTGGAACAGCTTGGCTAGGGGCGCGGCAAGTTCTGGAGAACAATTCTTCAGTACTATTGCTGTAATATTGTCAAGGCCCAAAGCCTTTGCAGTATCCAATGCCTTCAGCCTACATGCATACATTTCCAGCTCTTGTTGGTGGGTAATCAAAGTATGATGAGTAAGTTCAAATGAGGGAGAATAAAAAACCAGAGACAGGATAAGTTGAGGCAAATTGATGGAGTACCAGAGATGTGGATAGATGTTACCAGCTAAAATATAACCATGGTTTCCAACAGAACCATTTGATCTGAATGAGTATTCAATTGTGTTCTAGGGAGTTAGTCATCTGTGTGTGTACATGCACATTGCATGTTAGGGGATTAGTTGTTTTACAATTGGGGCATGGGGGGCACAATATCAGGGCAAATGATTTACAGTTGCTAAATAATGGCCCTCTCCCTCTCCCCTTTCTTCTCCCTTCCCTTCTCAACCATTTCTCAATCTCCTCTCTTCTTTCCTCTTGCCTCTCTCCCTCTGTTCATCCCTCTTACTTCTCCCCTCCCCTTCCTCAACACAGATTGGTTGACCTCAAAAATTCATACAGCCTTGTCTGCCTGCGTCCAGTTTTGTGGGAGACTGACTATATAACCTTTTCTTTTCATTCTGTCCCATGATTAAGGATGAAGATCCACTGCAGACTGGTAAGTCTCTAGCATAAAGCAGGAATATTTGTATGTAACCTTTCACATCCTTGGGACGTCACAAAGTGCTTCATCACGAATGGATTACGTTGAACTGCAGTCACTGCTGTATCGGCAAATGCAACAGTTAAGTGGCGTACAGCTACAAAATAACATGAGCAACAACGCAATGAGTGATCAGACTCCATAGAGGTAAGCTATCCGAGCTTTTACACAGACAGCTCGCTTTTTCCTTTGGCCTTGGGTGGACGGTAACCAGCATCTGAACAGAACCGGCAGTGCAATGGGCTGAGCACCTAGAATCTTACAGCACATAGATGTCATGTGTAAACATGCCATGTTGTTGCACCAGCACTTGGGAAAGGGCAAGGTAACAGTGGCCTGGATTTCCCATACCCGCCAGCGTGTTCGGTGGTGTGAGCAGACAATATGGCGCGATCGGTTTCACGGTGACGTGAAAGCAGTTCGTGATCGTCTGCTCATCCCACCGATGGCGGCCCACATTTCCCGCCATCGGACGTCGGGGACCTCAGAGTAATACATCAGCATATCATTATTAGGCCAGGCCGCTGGACTCATCCCCTCCCGCTGGATCGCCTGCCCACATTGGCGGGAAAACACGCTGACGTGTTTCGCAACAGCACATAAACGTCGTGCACCTGGCGGGCTGCACTTCACTTGGGACTCCAAAGTTTGTTCGCCTACCTTGCTTCGGTCAACACTCAGACATCTGCACAGGCTTCGCAGGCAGCACCACGTCACTTATAGGGGGGCTCACGGCAGGTCTCTACCTACCAGATCAGCCGTATGTGGGTGGCTTTTCAATGGCTGCAGGGCTAGGGCTTGCTTGGCGAAGGGGGAGAAGTGGCCTCAGGCAAGGGAAGAGGCTGCAGGATGAAGGTTGTACTGGGGAAGGAGGGTATCCCAGAGTGTGTGTGGGGTGCATGCTGATCTGTCCAAGTGGCCTCAACTTGGTGAGGGCTGAGGAGGCAGTCTCCAGAGGAGATGAGGCCAGATGAACATGTGAGGGTATGCGTGTGAGAATGAATATGCTCCTTAAGCTGGCAGTGAATGAGATGCCAGTGAATGGGTGATAGGCTTGACTGTGTGAGTTTAGAGTGATGAGATGGTTCCCATACCCTGGATTTTTTGGATGAGATCATTTGTCCTCTATCTGCATTGGATGGCCAACCTCTTCTGTGCAGCATTGGCATTGATCACCACTGCCACCGCCTCCCAAGACTGGTTAATCACACCGCTGCCCATCCTGCGGCCAGAGTGAGGTAGAAGATATCACCGTGGGCCTCCATGGCGTCCAAAAGGTGTTCCAGCAACATGTCACTAAACCTGGAGGCTGCAGCCTTTTTGCCTTTCGTGGACATCTTCCCTGCAGTAGTCCTGGGCTGGAGTTACTGAGATGTGTGCACATGTCTGGACTTTAAATATGGTGCCTGGTGTGATGAAGTGGCGAGGTGATGTCGCGGCGGATGAATGAGAGCCCGCCTGCCATGGAAACAGCGCGTTTCCCGGGAATGCATAACTGATGCGGCGAGTTTGGGACGATACAGCGTGAAAACCCGCCATTGAGGCTGACGGGTAAAACAACTCGCTACCGCGCTTAGTGGAAATCTGTGACGGTACCACCCGGTGTAACAAATTTACATTAGTTGCTTTCCATTATAAATGCAGATGGAGGAATTTACAATGAAAATATATGACTTAAAGTAATGATGGAAACATATCTTGTGCGCCTTAGCCCAATTTCTCCCCTTCCTCCAACCTCTGTCTTGTCCCATTTTACCTGAAAGTTACACTTAGTCTCTCTCTGTGCATTTAATGCCTCGAGAGGTCATCTGGTATGAGTCAATTTGATTCTTGTTAACAGATTTATTTATTCTACATGCGAGATTAAGTGAGACTGTCGGCACAATGCTCATTATGCACACCATGTTGATTTGTAACTCTGCTGACAGTTCGGGAACACTGTGTTTCCTTGAATCCAGATTGTCAGGAACAAGTTGTTCCAAATTCAACAGGTAAACATTAACCGTGACTAGAGTTGAAGCATATTCGTAGCTGGAAATCTTTGCCTCCTACGAGGAGACAGTCTTGCCAAGAAGAGTCACATTGTGCTGCTTAACCCATTTCGAGTAGCTGTGTTCCATTAACCCTTTTTCGACTTTTACAGTGGGAGTCTCTGATGTTTTCCCTGCAAAGATTCGGAGTTTGTGTCTCTGAGTCATACAAACCAGGAAGCTGCTGGGTTCCATAGAATAAAAGCCCATGCATTTACAAAGCATCTTTCACCACCTCAAGAGATCCCGCAGTGCTTTACAGCCAATTAAATACTTTGTTGAAGAGTAGTAATGAAGGTTAATGTGGCAACCAATTTGCACAGAGCAAGGTGCCACAAACAGCTATCTGATAAATGACCTGATAATATTTTTTTAAGTTGAAGGATAAATATTGGCCGGTACACCAGGGACAACACCCTTGCGCTTCTTGGAAATAATGCCATGGGATCCTTTACCCCAACCTGATAGCGCAGGTACCTTAATGTCTCACCTGAAAGAAAGCAGCTCTGACAGTGCTGCACTCCCTCAGCGCTGCACTGGACTCAGCCTAGGCTTTGTGCTCAAAGCCTCTGGAGTGGGATTTGAAGCCATAACCTTCTGACTCTGAGGCCAGAGAGAGACTGGTGCCCAGTGAGCCACAGCTAACATTGAAAACAATTGACTCGAGTTGTAAATGAGGTTCTGCAGGTGTTGCTTGAGTGATGATTCTTGAGTGGTAAACTTTGACAATGAGTGCTGTTGAGCTAATCCAATGTGGGGGACCTTGTGGCCACGCTTGATACCACCCTCCCCTGACATTTTTGCACGTGCGCATTTCCACAGGGTGGATGAAGACCCAGAACGGGAACACTGACCAATTTCTTTTCCTCCCCTGAAATCTCCTTAAATAGGGGAGGCGGTGGCATAGTGGCAACATCACTGGGCTAGTAATCCAGAGGTCCAGGCGAATGCTTAGGGGAAATGCATTCAAATCCCACAATGGCAGCTGGTGGAATTTAAATTCAATTAATAACTCTGGAATATAAGTCTCAGTAATTGTGACCATGACAACTGTCATCGATTGTTGTAAAAATCCATCTTGTTCACTGATGTCCTATAGGGAAGGAAATCTGCTGTCCTTACCTGGCCTACATGTGACTCCAGGCCCACAGCAATCTGGTTGACTCTTAACTGCCCTCTGAAACGTTCAGTTCAAGGGCAATTAGGGATGGGCAACAAAAGCTGGCCTCACCAGTGGCACTCACATCCCATGAAGGAATAAATAAAAAAGAAACAATAAATCTTAATAAATCTACCATCCCACAGCTGCCACCAATCTATTTTGTTCAGCAATATTTTTAGAACTAATAAACAGAAGTGTTGAAACAAAATGGAACACAACGTTAAACTAAATAACATTTTGTTTAATGCCCCTGTGATCTTTCTCCTGAGGTTGCCCCGCAGCATTGTCCCAAGGAGGCCAATCCTTAATTCCTGAAGACTCCAGGGCTTGAAATGTTGATGACCCGAACTCCCACAACACTTCAGCAATGAAATGGTTAACAGCCAGTGGGCCTAGTAATGCGCAACTACTTTTAGGGACTGAGTCAGAATGTAAATAAAAACAAACGAGAAGTTTCCATTGACTGCAGGCCCTGTGCCAAGATCTTATCAACAGGCCAAGGTTGCTGATGAAATTGTCTCTGTGATTACTGGTAATTATAAAGAGTTTTCTTCTGTGTAATAACAACCTAATGGTTGTTTGCCCAAAATCTGTCTTATCCTAAAACACTCTCACAACGGACTCCCTTAATTCTCTCCAGATACATACAAGGGTTTCCTCCGGTGGTTTTTAATTCACTCTTTTCACTCACTTTCTGCACCCTTCACGTGATGAGCAGGGGTAGAGGTGCCGGCTGCATATTCCCCGGCTTGCACTTTAGTTTCAAGCCAGATCCTAGAACACCCCGGGTAATTTACTGGTTTGAGAGGCTTTAATGGGTTTTGTGGGTTATAATTAGAATGTGGGGATCTGACATGACTTAATGTGCTGGGTGTGAGTGATAACTGGGAGTGAGATGTACAACATTAGGGTTTAACATGGCCATATCAACAACAATAATAACCTCTCTCAAACCTTTTCTAAATTGTCATACTGCTTGATCAACACCTCTTATCGGATGAGCACAAATCTCCTCTAATTAAATATTGGGAAGACCAAAGCCATTGTCTCTGCCACAAACTTAATTCCCTCCCCACCAACCCCATCCCTCTCTCTGGCTACTGTCTGGAGCTGAACCAGGCTTTTCACAAGCTCAGTGTCCTCTCTGACCCCGAGCTCAGTTCCTGGCCCCACATCCGCTCCATCAGTCAATACCATCTACTCCAAACATTGCCCGTGTCTGCCCCCAGCTCCGGCCCTGACTTCTACTGTAATTCTCACCCATGCCTTTGTTACCTCTAGACCTTCATTTTGCAATGTTTTCCTGACCGGCCCCTCATCTTTCACTCTCCGTAAACTTGAGCTCACCCAAAATGCTGCTGTCTGCACCCCAACTCGCACTGAACCCCATTCAGGCATCACCCCTGTAGCACATAAAAAAAGATTGTGTGATAAACATGTTGGCTAATGACTTGGGGGAGGTGTAGTATAAGGGTGTTTGGCATAGCAAGGGTTAATGTGGGACTGGAGAACAGTACCGCCCACATTATGATGTAGAGAGTTACATGATTGGAGACCCTGTGTAGAGAGAGTCTGAAAGAAGTCGGCATGAAGATGGGGCTATGCCTTGGAGATATGTATATAGTTGTGTGTTAACAATAAATAGTTTATGTTCAACCACACAAGTCTCCAGACCTCCTAGTGAGACACCAAACAACATTGCAACAGTCTCTGGCTGCTGCTGCGGCCCAGGAAGGCAGGGAGGGCCTATAAGTGTGCTAGCCCTTGGGTTTGTTGCCAGGATGCTGCCTCCTGCCAGCCAAACTGTCTCCTGCCACCTATGTGAACCTGGAAATCACATTGAGCCCCATTCAGGCATCACTTCTCTCTGACCCACATTGACTCCCAGCCTGGAAATGCCTGGACTTTTAAAAAATTCTCATTCTTGTGTTCAAATTCCCCCTTGGCCTCACCCCTCACCATCTCTGTAACCTTCTCCAGATCTTTGCATTCCTCCAATCCTGGACTCTCCCTTCCCATTTCCTCTACGTTGGTAACCATACCTTCAGCTACCAAAGCCCTAAACTCTGGAATTCCCTCCCTAAATCTCATTGCTTCGCCACCTCTCTCTCTCTCCTTCTTTAAGACCCTCTTTGGAACCTACCTCTTTGACCAAGCATTTGGTCACCCATCCCTGACTCTGTGCCAACGTCTGACTGCTTACACTTCCGCAAAGCACTTCAGCAAGCTTTGCAATGTTTAAGGCACGATATGTGAGCTGCTGTTGCGATATCCACCACAGCTAGAGTCCGCACAAAGAGGTTGCGAGCTTAGTTGACTGTTTCTAGTGAAGCAAGGTCCAACTGGTGAAGGAAATGAATCCCTGGCTGTGTGAACACAGAATTCATGGGTCAGTAGGGAAATGAGCTATCGCACTGAGAGCGCAGACCGGGCGGAGTATCGTGTACTAATTAATTTGGCTTGAAGAGAAGTCCCTGAGCCAGATTAATGGAGTGTGACTAGAGCTGTTTGTACTGCCTGGCCTGCTTCCCAGAGCCGGCACTGAACAGCGGGGAAGCTCTTGCGGAGGGCGTATTTAAGAAGATACTCCCGATTTGATGTGGCTAAACTCTGATAAAGGCCTCATTGTTTCAAACAAATGTGTTCTTGGGCTTCTTGCAGGATAATCGGGACAGAATTTCTGCTGGACAATTCGGAGAAAGAAAACATGTCCTGCAATATTTCTGCCACTTTCGCTTTGTTTCTAACTGGACAGGCAAAACAATAGCTTTATATTTTCCTGTCTAATTTTCTCCCCTTAAAGTTGACTCTTGTTGGGGCCTAAACCCATGGACCCCAGTCACCATGGCGGCGGGTAGCCAGTTAAAGTAATTACTGGCCTATTAAGGCCTGTTAAGGGAAGCTGAATGGGATTTTCCAGTCAGACTCCAGGAGCAGAATTTTACCCTTGGCGCGTGAGATCAGTGCGTGCGGGCGGGGGCAGTCAGGAATCTGACCGCTGCCCGCAATCGGCAGCGCTCTGCGATTTTACGCAGGTGGGCCAATTAAGGCCTGCCCCAGCGTGATACGCGGCCTGGAATATGGGCGAAGGGGCGGGCGGGGCAGGGGCATGTTGTCCGCTGGGTCCAAGGGCCACCCAGCGGCCGATTCAAATGCGGCCCTGGAAAATTGACACTGAGGGACGCGGGAGTGTTGCCAATGGAGACCATAGCGGGTGGACACGGCAGGTGGGAGGGCAGGTCGGTGGGGCAGTCAGCCCCGTGTTTTTCGGATGAGTGCCTCGGTGCCCTCCTAGAGAAGGTGGCAGCCAGGAGAGAAACACCTGTCCCCAGAGATGGGAGGAGGAGGCCTCCCCCCACCTCACCAAAAAGGCCTGGGAGGAGGTGGCATCCAGGGTCAGCAGCCACAACATGGTGAGGCGCACATGGGTGCCGAAAGCGCTTCAATGATCTGCTGCGATCAGGAAGGGAGAGTACCGCCTTGGCATGGGTCACTTTGTAGAACAGTTAAGGGCTGGTCACCCCTCCTTGGACCTCAGAGGTGTTGGTGTGTGAGTGGCAAATGTCAATGAGGGTAGGAGCTGGCCAAGGGGTGAGCCCTGGCTGCTTGGACTGAGTGCCTTGCGGCTCCAGGGTCACGAATCGGCTGAGCCCTGCGAGGTGTTCCTCAGGTGGGGTTGGCCAGGCTGCAATAGCGCTGCAGGTAGAGAGTGGACTAATCAATGGTCCTCTGCCCTTTCAGGAGAAGACATCCCATAACAATGCTGAGAGGATGTGGACTGGCGGGAGACCCCCACACCTCCTCATCCTTTTGCGATACGAGCAGGAGGCCCTGGAGCTGGAGAGGCACCATGCACCTCGGTCAAGCGGCCGCGGTGAGGTTGGGGTAAGAGTGCAGAGCACTGAGATGAGAATGTTGGATATTGCAACCATTCCAGTGTAGTCTCTATATTGATGTGAGCCTTGAATCTGGAGTCCCCATTGATAATGGAAAGTCAAGGGCACCATGATGCATATCTCTGTCTCACCAGGCTGCCTGGCATGTACAGCGACAGTGTCATGACTTAAACTAATGACATGTCCTTCTTCTCCCTTTTAGGCTCACCAGCAATTTGTTATGAGGAGCCTGAAGGCCCACCCCTGACCCCTGAGGACCAGTATGCTGAGCACGCTCCAGCGTCACACCCTCTCTGTCAAGCAGGCACCAGCACCAGCACCTCGGTAGGCATAAGATCGTTGTCTACTATCTTGGTGCACATTGGTGAGGGCACTTTATACTCGCTTGAAATGCAGGCGGAGACAGAGAGTGCCCAGGGTGTCAGCAGTCGGAGGACTGCTGGGAAACAGGACAATGCTCAGTCGATAGCTGATGATGAGCCTCTGGAGTCACCCCTGAGGCAGCGGATGCTGGAAGTCCAGTGGGATGTGCGGGAGGATCTGGCGGAGATACATGAGGGAATGCATGCCATGGTGTCCGCTGTGGAGGAGTCCCTGCGAAGCATAAGCACTGCATTGACCCTCAAAGCTGAGCGCAATACCTCCTCCCTGGAGAGAGTGGCGACTCTTATGGAGAAGCTGCTCCAGAGACTCAGTCAGGGGTTCCTGGGGATGCACTCGGACCTGCAGCCCTCACACCGGCAATGACCTCAGCTGGTCAGTGTCAGTGTGGGAGATGGTTTGGGCACCCAGTATCCAAGCTAGGTGCCCGGTCATCAATGGTGAGCAGGGAGGTCCAAAGCAACCTGACGTTGGCGCATGAGCTGCCTGTCTTCTCTGCGGGCTCCTTTCAGGGCGCTCTGGATGATGGCAGCAGTTCCTCCGCCCCTCTGCCAGTGACCATGGCATCTGATGAGGCTGTGGCACTGGCCGCTCCCTCCCAGGCGGGACCTTCACAGGTTCCATGGGCCAGAGGACATCCGCCAAGGTCATCAAGGCCAACAGAACAGCAGGGTAAGCAGGCTGTCTCCAATGCCGGTGCCAGCAAGGTGGGGAGCACCTAGACATGGCACCCACAAGCAAAGACTTAAAGTACCTTAAGCACAACACAGACTTATCACGGGTGATATTTGGTTCCCCCATTTTTCTCCACTTTTTAATAGTGTGATGGAAAACACCGGTTCATGTTAATTTCTGATACTTTTAACATTCACAAGTAAATTATATATTATTTTGTGCAACTGGCTTCTGTATGCTTTATTTGTTCTGTAAGTGCAGAGTAGGCCATGATGTTATGATAGACATGTGTCTCCTGAAGCTTTATTGCAAAGGCACATAGTTTATGTTGTTGACCAAGGAACTGATCCTGTCAGTGATCGAGCATGGAGCCTGCAGCCCTGGCGTGTGGTGGTGGTTCCTATTTGGTAGTCTAGCTGAAGGAGCATTGAGTCAAAGCTTCCTGGTTGTCTCTGCCTCCCTGGAGGTTATCCAGGTAAGCATCCATGCCCTCAACATTCTCCTGAGCATGCTCGTCCGCGGACTCACTACTGGACTCACTTTCTGCTGCCTGTGCAGCTGCGTCAAGATCCTCTTCCTCCATTCGGTCCCCCCTTGCCAGTGCCAGCTTGTGGAGAGTGCAACATGCAGCCACGATCAGTGACACCCACTCTGGGGGGTATTGGAGTGTGACCCCTGAATGGTCCAGGCATCGGAAGTGCATCTTGAGAAGACCTATGGTTCCCTCTACCACCGCACTTGTGGAGGCGTGGCTCCTATTGTACCGCTGCTCGGCATCTGTTTTTGGGTGACGGAGAGGGGTCATGAGCCACCTTCTGAGGGGATAGCCCTTGTCACCCACCAGCCATCCAACCAGTCAGGTTGGAGCACGGAAGAGCCTCGGCACCTGGGAGTGTCTGAGGATGTAAGCGTCACGGGAGCTGCCTGGGTACCTTGCACAGACTTGTAGAATCAGCATCCTGTGATCACACGCTATCTGCGCGTTCATGGAGTGGAAGCCCTTCCTGTTGACGAAGGCACCGGGCTCACCCGCTGGCAGCTTGATGGCCACATGTGTACAGTCTATAGCACACTGGACACGGGAGATCCCAGCAATCACTGCAAAGCCTCTGGCTCACTGTGCCTGGCTGGCCTCGTCTGTATGGTAAAGAATGAAAGTCAATGCACGCCTGAACAGAGCTCCTGTCACCAGCTTGATGCAACTGTGGACAGCTGATTGGGAGACTCCACACAGATTCCCCACTGAGCCCTGGAAAGAGTCGCGGGCATAGAAGTTAAGGGCCCCTGTGACCTTCAGAGCCACTGGAATGGGGTGTCCACCCACACAGTCAGAGCTGATCTCAGGGCCGATCATCTGACAGATGGAGGTCACAGTCTCCCTTGAGGGATGGAGCCTCCGCCGGCATTGCACCTCAGACATATTGAGGTAGCTGCATCACTGCCTGTAGATCCCGGAAGCGGAATTGTGATGTCTGCTGTGGCCCCTTCCGCCTTGGACTGCCAGCTGGTCCTGCTCCTGCTGTGCCTGCGCCTCTCCTCCCACAGGCCCCTCCCCTGGAAGCTGCACTGGGACACCCGGCCTCCTCTCCCTTCTGGCCCTCTCTTCCTCCTCAGAGGAGGTGCCTCCAGCAGAGACCACAATCCCCATTACCAGGGTAAGGGAAGGCTGTCTGATACCTGGAGGGCCCCATGCGGTGTGAGTCCTCCGGGGGCCTGGAAAACAATAGAGTCCTGAACTGAGGCCTCTAAAATCTCTGAATGCAGCTCTGAAGTGAAATGAAGCTGTCCTGTTCACAGAAGCAACCGGCAGCAAGTGATATCCTGCCCTCCTCACTAATCACTTTGACAAGGCCACTGACCCCTCTTATCCCGCCCGTGGATGAGGTTTTGCAAATTGTGGCCTGCCCGCCTGTCCATTTTGGCCATGCGACAGCCTAAAAATTGCACAAGTTACGTAAAGTCACAGCTAATTGGTCTCTCAAGGGCCTTAACTGGCCACTTTAATGACGGGCACGCCTCTGTCCCCATCGCGTACCCACCGAGCGAAATATCGTGGGAGTGTGCGCTGACGTTGGCACACTCAGCCGACGTCAAGGCGTTTTATTTAACGCTGGTGCAGGTCAGGCGCACGCCCGCCCGCCAGGCTAAAAATTCTGACCCAGGTTCCCACAAGCGGCAGGAGAGAGTTTGGCTGGTGGCAGACAGCCTTCTTGGCCTTCTCGGCCTTCCTAGGCTGCAGCAGCAGCCAGTGTCTCACCAAGGAGAAGTCTGGAGGCTTTTATGTTCAAACAGTTGAACATAAACTGTTTATTGTTAATACACAACTATATAGATATCCATATCTCCAAGGTACAGCACTATCTAGGTGCTATCTTCATGCCAGTTTCTCTCAGATTCTCTATACAGACTCTCTCTACCATCACATGACCCTCTACATCACGATGTGGGCAGTATGTTCTCCAGTCCCACATCGACCCTTGCTATGCCGAACACCCTTATATTACACTTGCCAGCTTTCTAACCCTCATGCTCCTCAGGGTGCATGTGGCAGCCTTGACATTGCTGATGTTTCAATGCCTTCTGTTACCTCCCCTCCTATCCTTCTGATCAGGCCTCAGATCTAGGATGACTGCAATCGCTTCTTGGCATCTCTGATACACCCTCGGCTAGTTTGGAGGCTGCATACACCATACTCAGTGAGTGATGATTGTTGATTAACCTGAGGAGGGACAGCTTCAGGTGACTCTGTACCCGTGCACATGTGATTGCTGATTGTGTCACATTTAGCGCTTTGCAAATTTGGTCATCAAACTTCTTCTGCATGAAGAGAAAAGGGTGGGTGTAATTGGACACCACAGCATTGAAATGTAATGGTTAATAGTGTTGCTCAACCGAAAGAGAGATTATGTGTTCTAGCTGTTATTGTAGACCTAACTTGCTTTGGTCAAGGCGTGGTAGATAATATGACATAGTATAGAAGACTCTTAAAGGATTCAGTAGCAGTGAACTCCATATCCACCTGTGTCAGTCCTGTCATACTCCAAAGGCCTATGTGTTCCACCATAATTTCCTCTGCTCCCTTTAGCATCTAAATTTCCTGTTGTACTCCTGCCCTGAGGGTTGAAGGCAAGTTTCCTTAAATATGTAAATATGGACCCGGATATATAGATGATAGGCAGATTACTGGCATCGTAGTTTGATTCATTGGAAAGCCGGGCTGTTTTGTGAAGCTTATCTGCCTGATGGGGTACATAAGATTCTTAGTCTTATCCGTGCAAAGCAGCCATTATATCTTGCATTTATATGGTGCCTTTCACAACCTCAGGACGTCCCAAAGTGCTTCACGGGGAATGAAGTGCTCCTGAATTGTGGTCACTTTTATAATGTAGGGAGCGTGGCAGAAACAAAGCACTACATATGTCCTGCGGAAGCCAACACATTAAAGCTATTGTGTAGAATCATCCTAGCTTTACACAATGTGCGGTAGCGGGCAGACAAAAAGTCGTTTTCCCCGCCGGCCGCAATGGCGGATTTTTATGCCGTATCGCCCTGTTTCCACCTCAGTAGTTACGCAGCCACAGGAAACCCGCTGTCTCTCTGGTGAGCGGCCTCCGGTTTGCCCGCCACGCCATTACCTCGCCACTTCCTCATGCCGGGCGTCATATTTAAACTGCAGCCGCGCGTACACTTCTCAATGCTTGCAGCCCAGGACTGCTCCGGTGAAGACATGGCCCCAAAAGCCAAGAAGGGTGCAGCTCCCCAATTCAGTGATGCCTCCCTGAGATGCCGTGGAGGCCCGCCACGATGCCCTCTACACCCCCCCCCCCCGCCCCCGCTCTGGCCACAGGGGGCCCATCAGTCTCACCACTCTGGCTCGGGAGGCGGTGGCAGAGGTGGTCAGTGTCTAGGAGAGTAGAGGGCAGCTGTTGTGTTTGTCACTGCAGAATGGTTTGATGGGATTGTGGAAACAGGCGGAGTCTATTCAGCCACTTGATGTTCTCCGTCATTCAATTAGCTCATGGCTGATGTGTCCCTTGTCTCCATTTTCCCACATTTGTTCCACATCCTTTGCTACTTTCAATTGATATCTATTAATTTCAGTTTTGAAACTCCGAATGGTCTCCAACATCCCTGGGCTTTTTTTTGGAGGAAGGAACTTGAGATTTCCATCACTTTCTGTATGAAATAGTCTTTCTGATTTCACCCCTGAACAGCCAATCTCTATTATACCCTCTTGTTCTTGAAGGTAGAAAGAAAAACTTGCATTGTTGTAGCTCCTTTCATGATCACAGGATGCACTTCACAGCCTATGAGGTACTTCTGAAGTGTGGTCGCTGTTACAATGCAGGAAAGCAGCGAATTTGCGCACTGGAAGATCCCACAAACAGTGCTGTGACAATGATCAGGAATTCTGCCTTAGTGATGTCGGTTGAGGGATAACTATTGGCCAGGAGACTGGGGAGAACTCCCCTGTTATTCTTTGAAATATGGGAAGTGCCATGGAATCTTTGACTGAGCAGAGGGGCTTTAGCACCCCATCCGGCTCCTCAGGCCTTGCAGCACCGCCCCCCCCCAAGTGCTGCACTGTAGGGTCAGCCTGGATTCTGGGTTGAAGCCTCTGGAGTGGAGTGGAGTTCGAATCCATGACCTCCAGACTCAGAGATGCGAGAGAGCCAACAACCGAGCCATAGCTGACACTCACTGTGTTAAATCTCCAAGCAGAAAGGATCTCAGAGTCCCGCAGGTATGGAAGGAACATCACTAACCACCACCTGACTGACATGGGATTTCATGCCCTCCCCCTGTGGCAAGTTTGGTAGTGGGGAGCATTTAATCAAGAGGGAGGGTGACGGGTGGGAACACCACCATTTTCCTGCCGCCGCCCCGATTAAGTCCACAGCAGGAAGGCTCATGGGTATTTTTCCCACCCCGTAACCAATTGAAGGCTTTAAATGGGCAAATTAATGCCCACTAATGGTCCCATCTTGTCACCATTGGTACTAACTCAGCAGCTATTGGGGAGCTCACCATGCAGGGAGCACGACAAGTAAACTAGTGCAGGGTTGCCTGCGGGCTTCTGGGGGTGGGGTCCGTCCTTCATTCAAAGGCACTCAGCGATTGATCAAGGGACCTGGCATCGGGGAGGGGGTTGGGGGCGGGGTTGGTCTGCGGAGAGCCACCCCCTGCCGTTGCTGCTTACCCCCTTTCCCCCCTCCCATGACCTCTGCCCTGCCCCCATCTCACCATTACTCAACTGTGGCCTGGGACCCAGTGACGATCCTAGGCTTTGGGTGGGTGCCGTACTGGCAGCAGGCACTGCCTCCCCAGTGGGGCTGCCATTTAATGGAGCTGCCAGCCTCTGTTTGGCTGGCAGCTCTTGGCAGGCGGAACTTACACCCCCAGGGTCCTCAATCCCAGGAGAAGGCCTGCCGCTGTCCAGTTAAGTGCCTGAGTGCCACGTGATGCAGTGTGGGTCTTCATGAAAAGTGGCATGTGGATCTCATACTGGCTCTCTAGCTGGTGGCCATTAAATCCAGCTTTGTTGTGTGGCTCAGGCCTTCTCCCCATTGTGGCAAAACCACTGGTAAGGAAGTCATGTGGAGCAGTAAAAAAACACTTAATTGATTTAGGCTGAGACTGCTGTGTAAATATGGGCCTCAGTCGTATAGGCAGATTATTGGCATTGTGGCCCAATTCACTGGAAAGCTGGATTATTTTGTGAAACTTATCTGCCTGATGGGGTACATCATATTCTTGGACTTGTTATCAGTGCAAAGCAGCCATCAAATCTTGCCTCATTCCAATGTGGGGAGCGGGGGAGGCTGTAGCAAGAAATGGTTCACAGGCCCTGGTTTATTTATGCCTGAAGGGAGTCGAAATACCTCAGCTCTTTCAAGCCAGTCAGTTCGTTGAGAGTCAGTAATCTAGTTAAAGCTGAACGATCCCAACCTCAGGTCTGGTCACCAGGGAGAATTCCCCTGCTCTTTTTCAAAATAACTCCTTGGGAGTTTTTAATGTCTTACCCAAATGAGGGCATCTCCAACAGTGCAGCATTCCCCTGAGTATGACACTGCGGCATCAACCTGCTTAATATTCTGGAGTAGGACTTGAACCCTCAACCTTTTGACTCAGTGGCAAGAGTGCTACCAACTGAGGCACTGCTGACAACTTCTTAGGCAGTTCCTCGGGATTGAGGGTGACTTGCTTCCACTCCGGTTCAATGGGTGGCCTCCAACACCTAGAATGGGAGTTGGGCAGCAGTTGCATGGGAATACCACCACAGTCACACACCGACCTGCCCAGGAAATATATTTCCCATTCCTTCAGTCGCTGGGTCCTCCTGCAATTCCCTCCCTAACATCGCTGTTGTTATACCTTCACCACAGGGGTTGCAGCAGTCCAAGAAGAGCCTCACTACCACCTTCTCAAGGTCAAATGTGGATGGGCAGTAAATACCAGCAACACTCGCATTCCAAGAATTAATCAAAAGAAAGGGACAGATTTAGGGTTGCCAACTGTGATTAACTGAATTCCTGGGGGTTTCATCACATGACTTGCTCCCCCCACCCTTGTGCTCCAGCTATTGGTCGGCCAATATGTTCATCCTTGTGACGCATTGCCTTCCTAAGCCAATTAGAAAGCAAAAAGACTCATTATCCAAACGGATGATGCTTGACTGTCAGCCAAACAGCCTTTCCCCACTCCACCCCTCCCCACACCTCCCCCATTTTCAATATTTCATATCTGATAAAGAGAAATGTTTAATGAAAATTTAAAAGCAAGCAATCTTTTTTAATGTCCAGATGATTTTTCTCCAGGGTTGCACGCAGCAGTGTCCTTGAGACTGATCTTCCAGGAGACTCCTGCCAATCCTGGAGGGTTGGCAACCCTAGACAGATCTCTGAAACATCACACAAAATCACTGGTTATGGTGTAGCACTGATCTCAGATAAAGACTCCATCCCATTCTCTCAGTTCCTTCGCCTCCGTCGCATCTGTTCTGATGACACTACCTTCAAAAACAGCTCCTCTGACATGTCCTCCTTCTTCCTTAACTGAGGTTTTCCATCCACGGTCGTTGACAGGGCCCTCAACCGTGTCCGGCCCATATCCCGCGCATCTTCCCTCACGCCTTCTCCTCCTTCCCAGAAACATGATAGGGTCCCCCTTGTCCTCACTTATCACCCCACCAGCCTCCGCATTCAAAGGATCATCCTCCGCCATTTCCGCCAACTCCAGCATGATGCCACCACCAAACACATCTTCCCTTCACCCCCCCCGACGGCATTCCGTAGGGATCGTTCCCTCCGGGACACCCTGGTCCACTCCTCCATCACCCCCTACTCCTCAACCCCCACTTATGGCACCTCCCCATGCCCACGCAGAAGATGTAACACCTGCCCCTTCACTTCCTCTCTCCTCACCGTCCAAGGGCCCAAACACTCCTTTCAAGTGAAGCAGCATTTCACTTGCATTTCCCCTAACTTAGTCTACTGCATTCGTTGCTCCCAATGCGGTCTCCTCTACATTGGAGAGACCAAACGCAAACTGGGCGACCGTTTTGCGGAACACCTGCGGTCTGTCCGCAAGAAAGACCCAAACCTCCCTGTCGCTTGCCATTTTAACACTCCACCCTGTTCTCTTGCCCACATGTCTGTCCTTGGCTTGCTGCATTGTTCCAGTGAAGCCCAACGCAAACTGGAGGAACAGCACCTCATCTTCCGACTAGGCACTTTACAGCCTTCCGGGCTGAATATTGAATTCAACAACTTTAGATCTTAAACTCCCCCTCCCCCCATCCCCACCCCGTTTCTTCTCTCCCCCACCACCCCCGCTTTTTTTTCAATAATTTATATAGATTCTTCTTTCCCCACCTATTTCCATTATTTTTAAATCTAAAACTAAAACCTTGTTAGCCTTTCCACCCCACCCCCACTACAGCTGTACTTTGAATATCGTGTCCTCCATTCTTAATTAGCACTTTTCTCAGACAAAACACCTCTTTGATCCTTTTGTCTGTGACATCTTTTGATTATCTGCTCATCTCCACAATCACCACACCCTCAATGTCTCTCTCTCCCCCCACCACCCCCCCACAACCTTAAACCAATTTATATTTCTCCCTTCTTCTAACTATGCTTCAGTTCTGCCGAAGGGCAATGAAGGCTCGAAACGTTAACTGATTTCTTCTCCACCGATGCTGCCAGACCTGCTGAGTTTTTCCAGGTAATTCTGTTTTTGTTTCAGATAAAACCATGCAGGCCTGGAACTGCCTTATTTAATTCTCAGTGGGCACTGATCTCAGCAGGTCAGTAGATGGCCAAAATGAACATGATGACAGGGTCAGACATGGCTCTGGTCTCACCTTCCATGCTGAAAAGCAGCCCAGGCAGGCCTACACACATGAACATAAATAACCCTTTGGATGGACGAGCTGTCATGGGTTAGTAAAGCCCATGGAACTGCACCCAGCGCCTTCAAGAGAGAAGCGGAGAAGCATAGAATCACGTAGCACAGGAGGCCATTCAGTTCATCATGCCCATACCAGCCCTTTGAAAGGTAAGAACAAGCGGCAAAATTAGATCTTTTTTTCACCCAACAAGTTGTTATGACATAGGATGCAGCACTGAAAAGGGTATTGGAAGCAGATTCAACAGTAACTTTCAAAAAGAAAATGCATATATACCTGAAGGGGAAAATTGCAGAGCCCCTGGGGAAAGAGCAGCAGGAGTGAAATTAATAGAATAGCTCTTACGCAGGCACAATGGGCCAAGTGGCCTCCTTCTGTGCTGTATCATTGTACAATTATCTCGTCCACACACAAAGCCCCGCATCTTTAGTCCAGGAGATCACAACAGCAAAATGGGAACCCTAACATAAACTGAAGCTATGGCTGCCAGCATTACTATGTTATTATATTCCTCCTGATCCTGCCTAGCTTGTGGCTTTGTTGCCTACGCTTACTGAGGTGGTTTACTTGTGGCAATCCTCCAGAGCAGCTGCAAGGGCATTAACCTCCACACACATGCGGTGTACCCAACACCATGTGCCGGGTTGTTGGGTAAAGGGCTGTGGCTGTTCTTGATGTAGGCAGCTCCATGAACTTGCTCATGTGGAATATTGCTACATTCTGAGCCATGGGCATTACATGAGGCATGGACCAGAGAGTCCACTTAGAGAGGCGTGGGTTCGGGCCACAATAGAGAAGAGAGCTTGTGACCAAAGCCTCAAATTCCACTCCAGCCCCATTTAAAAATTCTCATCCTTGCATTTCAATCCCTCCATGGTATTGCTCCTTCCCTATCTCTGCAAACGTCTTCATCCCTACTGCCGACCCAAGAGTTCTGCACTCCTCTAATTCAGGCCTCTTAGGCATGCCTCGTTTCCTTTTTCACGCCATCATTGGTGGTTGTGCCTTCAGCTGCCTAGGCCCTAAGCTCTGGAATTCACTTCCTAAACCTTTCCACCTCCCTCCTTCTTAAAACCTTCCCCTCTTACCAAGTTTTTGGTCACCTTTTCTCTTAATTACCTCCTTATGTGGCACAGTGTCAAATTTTTGTCTGACGATTATTCCTGTGAAACACCTCAGGGTGTTTTACTACATTGGGGTGCTTTATGTATGTAAGGTTTTTTTGGGAGGGAGTGGTGATTCAGGGCCACCCACGCCTCTCTAAGTGGCTGATTGCACAATGGCCTTGTAGTAGGCCAGAGTGAATGCAGGTTTTGTCAATCTCATTTCCATTGGATCCAAGGATGGATGTTGTCTTTCACAGTGAAATGTTGATCAGGTCAATTGGTATTTCTCCATGTTGGTCAACATGGCTTCTAGTCCCATCTGAAAGAGCACATCAGACAGTGAAAGGGCCATTAGCATTGCCGCAGGCTGCTGGGTCAGAGTTCAATCCTACCATGTGCAGTTCCTCTGATTCATAAACAGCAACACCACAAAATATGTCAAGTAACCTGTCTCTGGGTAGCAAGAAGGTGTGTGATTCATAGAATTAATTAACAACAACACTCAATGGGTGCTGTCATTGGGAAATCAAAGTGCACATTGCATAATAGGATTCTTAGGTGACTGGTTGGGTAATGAAGTTGGGTTATCAGAGGGTAAGTTGGACAATGTCATTTATTAAAGGGTATTCTTATCATGTCAGCTGGGCCTGCGCATGGGAGAATCTCAATAAAGTTGCTTTCACCCTAATTTTCAAAATATGCACATCTTAGCTTGTGGGGGTGTGGGGGCGTGGGGGGGAGGAGGCAGGGGTATGGCATACTCTGATAGCATAAGGTGAAGAGAAGTGGGAGGAGACTCATGTGGAGCATTAACACCAGTGTGGAATAGCTGGGCTGAATGGCCTGTTTCTGTGCTCTAAATGCGATGTTTTCTTTTCCCCTGCACTGTATGTAAAGAAAAGAAGCAGTTGCACTCAGTGATGGGCGATAAGTGCTGGCCTAGCCAGCGACGCCCATAAAGGAATTAAAAAGTTATAAAGCCATTCGCATGAGGACGATACAAAGCACTTCACAGCCAATGAAGTGCTTTTGAAGTGCAGTCACTGTTGTAATGTAGGAAACACAGTCGCCTTCTTGAGCTCATTAAGCTCCCAGCAAGAGCAATATGACAATGACCAGCTAACCTATTTCAGTGATGCTCGTTGAGGGATAAATGTTCCCCGGGTCACCAGGGAGAACTCGCCTGCTTTTCTTCAAATAGTGCTACGGGATCTTACACATACACACACACACAGACACACACAGGCACACACAATAGAGAGGGAGACAGAGCCTCAGATTAACATCGACAAGGCAGCCTCTCTGATAGGACAGAGTTCCCTCAGTCCTGCAATGGGAATGTCAGCCTCGATTATGTGTGGGGTTTTGAATGCAAGGCCCTCTACCGCTGAGTGACGGCTGACATCGATTATGTGTAAACTATAATTTGAAGCCAGTGAATGGGTATTAAATCTAAATTAAGCACTGTGCAACAAAGGCAGTATGCCTGCCAAGAAATCTGGGCACATGGCCTCTGAGAGCTGGCAATCTGGCTCTCAAAGGCCAGGAAATTCAAACCTCTTCATGTTCCTATTCCTTGGATGATCCTGTTTGAATTCTGCAACTCTCCAAGTTTCAGAAAGGATCATTCTTCAAGCTGTTGCCTCAATGATGGATGGTCTTGAATTAGAACACTGAGGTCGGTTAGTATTAGTACATACCTGCAAGGTTGATCAATTCTTCACAAGAGACCTCTGAAGTAAGACAAAATGCTTTGCAATCACTGCCACAGATTCACAGGGCGCTTAATGTAAAGATTCTGTATATCCAATTCAGATTGTATTTACTGCATATGGATTGGAGCCTGTTCAAACAGGCCCGATTATGATTGCTGCTACATTTCTTTTGAATTTACCTTCAGAATCACATGGACTGTGTTAGTTGTACAATGATAATCTCCCTCTTCTTGTGTCTCATTAAAGCCCTATTCTTCATCAACTTCTGTTCAACATCAGCATTAGGTGTGTAATATTGGGACAAATTCTATCTCTATTGGTGTTACTCTAGCTCCCTCACACTGTCACTCAGTAATCCCTCTCCCTAACAACTTGTGTTATTGGCCAATTGGCCAGGATTGTACACCCACCTCCCCCCACCTCCCCCCCTCCCATGGCGTGTCTCCCCCTGGCGGATGCGGCGAGCCATTTAAATCTCCATTTAGTTTGGCAGGGCCGTGTTATTCCGCCAGGCAGGAGAGGCTGTAAAATCCTGGCCATTGATGGGATTGCCAACTGCAACTGAATGTATACTGGAAGTTTCATTACATGACTTGCCTCTTGCCATAGCCATGAGTCGGCCAACATACCCATCCTTGTGACACGCTGCCTTTGTAGGCCAACTGGAAAGCAAGACGACTCATTACCCAATTGGATGATGCTTGATTGCTAGCTAAACACCCTTTTTTTTTCCCACTTTCAATATTTTTATGTCTGGTAAAGAGAAATGTTCAAAGAAAGTGAAGAAGAATGCAATTTTTTATGTGTCCCGATGATTTTTCTCCAGGATTGCACACAGCAGCGCCATGGAGATTGATCTTCAATTGTTGGAGACTCCAGAACAATCTTGGAGGGCTGACAATGCTAATTACTGACTGTATCTCTACTGATGTTAATCCAGCTCCCTCACACTGTCACTCAGTAGTTCCAGCCAGCCAGCAATGATGCCATCAGTATCTTTAAGAACTTGACAGAAATAGAAGGAAGCAATGTTTGAACTCGGATACATTTGGTTCAAATATCATTTATTCTTCTTCAAACGTGGTTCCAGCTGATGATCACCTACAAAGCCAGTCCCTGTATTTAAATTTCGTACATAAATAAACAATTCAATGCTGGTGTTGAGGTCTTGCAGTGAAAAGAATCTTTTAAATACTGTAAAAGACAGTATCACAGTATCTTTATAGTGCAGAAGGAGGCCATTCAGCCCATCGAGTCTGCTCTTGCTCTCTGGAAGAGCACTCCACCTAGTCCCACCCTCCTGTCTTATCCCCATAGCCTTGCACATTCTCTCTTTTCGGGTACCTGGATTGAACCTGCCTCCACCACCCTTTCAGAAAATTTCTTCCGGGCTCCAACCAACCTCTAGGTTAAAAAAAATTTCCTCACATCACATTTACTCCTTTTGCCAATTATTTTGAATCTGTGCCCTCTAGTTTTTGATGGTCTCTTGAGTGGGAAAAGCTTCTTACTATTTACCCCGTCCATACCCTCAGGATCTTGAATACCTCTATCAAGTCTTCTCTTAGTCTTCTTTTCTCCAAGGAAATTAGTCCCAACCTCTCCAATCTATCCTCATAGCTACAGTTCTTGATCCCTGGTATCATTCTTGTGAGTCTCCTCTCTACCCTCTCCAATGCCTTCACTACCTTCCTCTAGTATGGCACCCAGAACTGGATGCAGTACTCCAGACGAGGCCTAACTAGTGTCTTAAACAAGTTCAACATGACCTCCTTACTCTTGTACTCAATGCCCCTATTAATAAAGCCTAAGATACTATATGCTTTATTAACTGCTCTCTCAACATGCCATGCCATCTTCAATGACCTATGTACACATACACCGAGGTCCCTCTGTTCCTGCACCTTCTTTTGAGTCTCTCCCTTTATTTTATACTGTCTCACCATATTCTTCCTGCCAGACTGGATCACCTCACACTTCTCTGCATTGAACTTCATCTGCCACTTGTCTGCCCAATTCACCAACATGTCTATGTCATTCTGAAGTTCAAGACTATCCCCATCACAGTTGACAACATTTCCAATCTTCATATCATCTTCAAATTTTGAAATCATGCCCTGCACACCACAGTCTAGGTCATTAATATATATCAGGAAGAACAAGGGTCCCAATGCTGACCCCTGGGGGACTCCACTACAAACCTTCCTCCGATCTGGAAAACAACCATTTATCACTACTCTGTTTTCTATCACTCAGCCAATTTCTTGTCCAAATGCCCTCTTTCCCTTTTATTCCATAATCTAGAATTTTACTCACAAGTCTGTAACAAATGCCTTTTGAAAATCCATATATGCCACATCAACAGCATTTCCCTTATCAACCTTCTCTGTTACCTCCTCAAAAAACTCCAGCAAGTTAGTTAAATATGATTTTCCCTTAATGAATCCATGCTGGCTTTCCTTAATTATCCTACGCTTGTCTAAGTGACTGTTGATTTTATCCCGTACTATAGTTTCTAGAAGTTTCCCTACCACTAAACTCAAACTGACTGGTCTGTAGTTACCAGCTCTATCCTTGCACCCCTTTTTGAACAAGGGTGTAACATTTGCAATTCTCCAGTCCTCTGGCACCTCCCCTGTGTCTAAGGAAGACTGGAAGATTATCATTAGTGCCTCTGCGATTTCCACTGTCACTTGCTTCGGTATCGTTGGATGCATCTCATCCAGTTTTGGTACCTTATCTATTTTAAGTAAAGATACCTTTCCAACACCTCCTTCCTCTCAATTGTAAGTTCTTCTAGAGTTATCAGTTACCTTCTCTCTCACCTCAGCCTGGGTAGGATCCTCTTCCTTTGTAAAGACAGATGCAAAGTGCTCGTTCAGCACCTGCGCTATTTCTCTAGCTCCACATGCAAGTCCCCTTTTTTGTCCCTAATCGGCCCTACTCTTTCTTTTACCACCCTTTTATTATTTACATGCTTATAGAAGGCCTAGGGATTCCCCTTTATGTTCGCTGCCAGCCTCTTTTCATGCCCTCTCCATGCTTTTCTTATTAGTTTCTTCACTTCCCCTCTGATCCTTCTTTATTCAGCCTGATTCTCCAATGTATTTCCTACCCGACATCTGTCACACACACACTTCTTCATTTCCATCTTTACCTCTATCTCTGTCATCACCCAGGGTGCTCTGGATTTATTTGTCCTACCTTTCCCCTTCAAGGGAATATACCTTGACATTGCCTGCAATACTTTTTCTTTGAAGGTGGCCGATTGTTCAGCCACTGTCTTTTCTGCCAACATTTAATTCCAACCCACTTGACTCAGATGCATTCTCATCCCATCGAAGCTGACTTTCCTCCAATTAATTATCCCTGCTGTGGATTGTTCCCTGTCCTGTTCCATGATTAACCTAAACTTTATGATACAATGGTCACTGTTCCCTAGAGGCTCTCCCACTGATATTTCATCCACTTGGGCCAACTCATTCCCCAGAACCGGGTCCAAAAGTGCATGTCCTCTTGGACTGGAAACAAACTGCTGCAGAAACTTATCTTGAATACATTCCAGGAACTCTCACCCCTCGTGTCCCTTTGTAGTATTCCCATCCCAGTCTATATTCGGATAATTGAAGCCCCCTATTATGATTATTCTTTAACTCTTGCACTTCTCCATAATCTCTTTGCAAATTTGTTTCCTCACATCCCTTCCCTTCGTTGGTGGTCTATATGCTACATCAATTAATGTTATTGCACCTTTTTCATTCCTACCTCTAGCCAGGGGGATTCTGTCCTTGACCCCTCTGGAACATCCTCTCTCTCCAGTACTGTAATGCCATCTTTAATCAATATTGCCGCTCCTGCCCCTCACTTTTCTTCCTTTCCTGTCTCTCCTAAACACCTTGTACCCAGGAATATTTAATGCCCAGTCCTGCCCTTCTTTGAGTCAGGTTTCTGTTATAGCAATAATATCATAATTCAATTTGTCAACCTGTGCCTGCAGTTCACCGATCTTATTCACCACATTTCATGCATTCACATACATGCGCATTAGCCTTGATTTAGGCTATTTTACTTTCCCCCTTATTCGGGCCCCATCAAATGACTTACTATTGCCTACTCTAATTCTATCAAACTCTCCCAAGTATTCTATCCACCTTGATACTACTCTCTGATAGATCCTCGTTATTGGTTGATACTTCATGACTTCTCAGTTTTTCTCCTCTGCACTCTGATTTTCCCTCAGGTTCTGTTGTGGGGTGGCTGGGTGGCTACTATTAATGATGGAGTTGATCTGGAGACACTCCTTGAGTGGAAACATTGGGGAGAATTTTCCGCTCGTCGGGCGGGCGCGTGCCTGACCCAACCGGACATAAAATGACATGCGATGATGTCAGATAAGTGTCCTGATGTCATCGCGCACTCGCGCGATATTTCGGTCGCTGGGCGTGTGCCGAAGTTGGCAGTGCGCCCGCCGACAGTTAAAAGGCCTACCAAAGCCATTAAAAGGGTAATTGAATGAAATTTTTCTCTGTCCGTCCAACCTAACGGCTGGCGGGCAGGCGAAAAGGCTAAGCGGCCTTTGCATTTTTTAGGAAACCTCATCCACGGGTGGGATGAGGTTTCCAACAGCAAATTAAAATAAAATAAAAATGCTAAAATTTAATTAATAACATGTCCTTGCTCATATGGCAAAGTCACATGAGGGGACATGTTTTATAGCATTTCAGAAATCTTTAATTTTAATGTTTTAAATTGTTCATCTCCCCGGGGCAGCTCTGTGCCTCAGGGAAGATTTTCAAGCGCGCACCTGCGCAGATGCACGAAGTCCGCACTCTCCCTCCTCCCTCCCCCCCCCCCCCCCCCCCACCCACAGGCAGCACAGAGCGATGCCACTTGTGTTTCACGCTGGGCAGGCCTTAATTGGCCCGCCTACATGAATAAGATAACAAGATAAGTGGCAGAAGGTGTAGGGGGGACATGAGGAAGAACCTTTTTACACAGAGGGTAGTGGGTGTCTGGAATTTGCTGCCCAAGTTGGTGGTAGAGGCAGAAACTCTAAACTCTTTTAAAAAGTACTTGGATCTGCACCTTAAGTGCTGTAAGCTGCAGGGCTATGGGCCGGGTGCAGGAAGGTGGAATTAGAAAGGGCACCTAGGTGTCCTCGGGTTGGCATGGACAAGATGGGCCAAATGGCCTCCTTCTGTGCTGTAACTTTTCTATGGTTCTATGAAATCGCTGTCCGGCTCCGATCGCGAGTGGCAGTTTGCTTCCCACCCACCCCCCCAGAGCCCACCCGACAAGGGAAAAATCCTCCCCATTAAGTTTATTTACAACATACTCAGCAGCAACTACACGTGTGCTTTCAACTCCAACTCTATCTCTACACCAACTGCCGAGGTAGCCTGTGCTACTCTCCTATTGGTTACTACAGATCATGTGATCTTTCTTAACACGTATTATTTTTAAAGGTACATTACACACTAAATAAAATCATAATTACTACAGGTTTCCCTCCCCCTGCCAATCTCGTTTAAACCCTCTTAAACAGCATGAGCAAACCTCCCTGTGAAGACATTCACCCAAGTCCTGTTAAGGGGTAACCCATCCTCCTTGTACCGGTCCCACCTGCCTCAGAACTGATCCTTTGGACTTTGAAGAAACCCCTAAAATAATTTTTTGACAACTGATGCTGTTGTTGACAGCAATGTGATCAATACGTGTGGGGATTTCAAAATATCTGCAAGATCTGGGAATGAGTTTAAGGTGAGAATTGCAAACAGATGGTAGATAGGTTGAGAGGGGAAAGGACATGAGGAAGGGGTACGGGAAAGGAGTTGAGACAGTGACAGGGGAAAGGGCTTGAGGGAAGAAGAGAATGAAAGGTGTAAGGACATGAGAAGGAGGGAGAGAATGACAGGGAAAGGGTGTGATCGAGGGAGGGAGAGAGAGAGGGTGAAATAGGCCCTGAGGGAGGGAAGGAATGAAAGGTGAAAGGAGGTGTGAGGGTGGGAGGGAGAGAGGAAGGGAAGGAGGTTGGAGGGAGTAAAGGGCGTGAGGGAGGGAGAGAGTGAAAGTGAAATAGGCCCTGAGGGAAGGAAAGAATGAAAGGTGAAAGGATATGGGAGGAAAGGAGGGAGTGAAGGAAAAGGGTGCCAGGAGAGAGGGAGAGATTGGAAGGCAAAAAGATTTGAGAGGAGAAGAATATGGCATAGAGAGAGAGAGATGGAGAAGTAGGCCATGAAGGAGGGAGAGGGGAAAGGATCTGAGGGAGAGCTTGAAGGAAAATGGACTAGAGAAGGGGAGCGAGTGACTGAGCTAAAGATGGTTGGGCCATATTTCACTTTGGTTGTCAATGGGTCGATCATGTTTGAATTGATCGAACTGCACGCCTAGTGTTGCCAGTGAGGTGCCCAAACCATATACACACTCGTGCCTCAAAGTCAATTTGATCAGTGCGCTCATTGCCAGCTCTGAATGGGCATTGGTGAGCAGCTTGCTGGCTTTGTGGCGTAGGGGCAGGGAACAAGGGGCATTATATCCAGTGAGTTCTCTGTGGAGCTGAATGGGAAATTGCAGTTTAAAGGGGTGTTGAGAGTGAGAAGAGGCCATCTTAGTGTGGGGTGGGTGGGGAAAGAGGGGGGGGAATGGTCAGCAGGCCGGAAGATTTTTGTGGAGCTATTTAGGCCTCAGAATAGGGGCTTTCTGAGTGGCTTGAGCAGTGGTGGGGCTTTAAGTCAAAGTGAACATTTTGTTCTCCTGGCTGGATTATACTCAGGCCAAAATTGTAGAGGGTTTCCTACATACGGTGTAGCACTTCCATTTAAACATTTAATAAGACCCCTACTCAAAAAAATGCTAGCTGCCTACTTTGAGGTCTGCTTGCAGAATGCATGGGAATGATGGAGAGTGTGATGGATGGATAGAGAATGTGCAGAAGGAATAGAGGGACGGAGAGTGCGGGAGACTGTGCAGGAGAGGGGAGAAAGAAAGTGCAAGAGAGGGAGAGAGTGTGTGGGAGCAGGTGTGGAGTGTGTGAGAGAGAGACAGAATGCGCGGTACAGGGAGGCAGAGCGTGAAAGAGGAGATATGCGAGAAGGCAGATAAGAGTGTGACAGAAGAAGGAAGAGAGTGAGGGAAGGAGGGAACATGCGAAAGAAAAGGGAAAGAGTGTGAGGGAAGAAGATGCCACGTTGGGCGGCAAAATGTACTTCCGTCTTGTTTACTATAGGCCGGACTCCCCATCCCCTGCCCAATCTCCTCAGAGATTATCCCCATCCCCTGCCCAATCTCCTCAGAGACTATCCCCACCCCTGCCCAATCTCCTCAGAGATTATCCCCATCCCCTGCCCAATCTCCTCAGAGATTATCCCCATCCCCTGCCCAATCTCCTCAGAGATTATCCCCATCCCCTGCCTAATCTCCTCAGAGATTATCCCCATCCCCTGCCCAATCTCCTCAGAGATTATCCCAATCCCCTGCCCAATCTCCTCAGAGATTATCCCCATCCCCTGCCCAATCTCCTCAGAGACTATCCTGGCCCCTGCCCAATTTCCTCAGAGACAATCCTGGCCCCCTGCCCAATTTCCTCAGAGATTATCCCGATCCCCTGCCCAGTTTCCTCAGAGACTATCGGGCAGCTACTGCGACAGGGGTGTGGGGTGGGGAGATTGGAGATCGGGAATATCTATTAATTATTGCGTGACCAGGGCCTTCTGGTTGCAGAGCATTATTTTTAAACCCAGCATCAATAAATTCAAACCAGCTGACGGGCCGGTCCCCAGAGTTCGGGGAAGTGAATTGGCTGCGTCGCGAAGCCCTGTTTTTGAAGTGAAACAAATAATATTTTCGACTCCTCTTAACTGCGGCCTTGACCTCCCCCTGCCCCCAGCAGCCTTCTGCTGATCTCAGCTACTCTGAGACTTACACTCTGTTGATTTTACGACTGGCAGAAGCTGAAGCTTTTTTTTTCTCTCTCCCTCCCTTTCTCTCTCTCTCTCTCTCTCTTGAATGTCAACAAGTACTGCGAAGTTCGGCTGCGGGCTTGGGGCGTGGTGATGGTGTGGGGGAAGGGAACTGTCTTTGGCTAGCTGTCAAGAGACTGAAACCTGGGGAACAGATGTAAACAACAGGGCTCTAAGTGCTCAGCGCAGTCACGGGAGGTTGTCTGAGGACAGAGGGAGATAAACAAAGGAGAACATGTTGTTTTAGTATAGAGAGTGGTAGGGTTGGCTATTAAGCCAGCTCCGTGTATCCGAGTTCAACCTTCGCCACCTTATAAGTTGGCCAGGACTACATAAAAAGGTCTAATTTTTCCCAGTCACTTCCTTTCTTCCTCCATTCCACTTAGATATACTTTCCTGACTCGTCACGTCACCTCAGGATCCCACCTCCAAATGGTGGAACACCTTGCCCCACTCAGCCTTCCCTCAGTCGCGATCTCCCTCCCTCGCATTCTCCATTCTACCATCTCAATCTCTGTCCCACCCTTGCATTCTCCCTGCTAGAATCCTGCCTTTTGGGAGAGATGTTACCCTGTGTCCCATCTCGGATGATGTAAGCAGCCCCACGAGGCTATTCTGAAGAGAAGCGGAATTCTCCCTGGTGTCCTGGACAATATTTACCCATCAGCCATCATCATTAAAACATGATCTGTGCTCCACGGTGGGACTTGCTCTCCAGGCCTACACCTCCTCCTTTCTTAAATTACAGGTCATTCAAAACTCTGCTGACTATATCCTACCTTGCAGCAAGTCACATTCACCCCTTTGCTCATTGGCCAACATTGAGGTCCTGGTCTGGCAACGTCTTGATTTTGAAACCCCGAACCTTCTTCTCAAATCCCTCTGTGACCTCACCCCCCTCTCAGCCCCATGCTTGCAGAGTGGTGTCCCTCAAGATGTATATAACTAATTGTCTCTCTAATGGAGGGCCATGTCTCTGGCTCCTTATGGATTATGGCCAGTTACCAAAATATCCTGTTGACTGGATCTTATCTGTGTTTAAGGAGGTTTACGAGTTTCAGTGAATGTTTATGGCTGGTGAGTGACTGAGCTGTGAAGCCATACGACTCCATTCCAGCCCTAGTTCCTTGTGCTGCCTCACTTGTTTGCATGACAGCATCTGCCTTGTGGCCTCTGTGAATCATTTTAGGTTGCAACACTCCATTTCGCAAGACTCCTGGTGGATGCTCTCAAATGCACATCAAAAGGCACTTTAGTGATTCAGTTCTATCCCTACTGCTGGCCCCCTCTCCTGATTCTTTCCATCTATCCCTCCCCCAGACTTATCTGTTTGAAGGGCTCAACAAGCTGGCATTATGATAACGAGGCCTGAGGATTAACGTGGGATGATCCTTGGGCCCCTCTGTTTTGGCGAGCCTTGGCTTCGCACCCCAGGTTTGGACGCTAATGAATTCAGGCCCCATCATGGTTTCCAAATATTGGATAGAGACCACAAGACAGATGACCAGTGAGACAGGACTTGGGCTGGAAGAGAGTCATAGTTTTACAGCTGAATCAATCACCAGTCATAAACATTGACTGAAACTCAGTCAATCTCCTTAAACACAGATAAGGGTCAATCAGCAATAAATTGCATTTATGAAGCACCTTTAATGTAGTTAGAAGTCCAAATGCACTTTGACAACAAGTCACATACAGCAATATTAGGACATATGGCCAAAAACTTGGTCAAAGTGGTCATTATAGGGAGTACGTTAAAGGAGAGAGAGTTAAAGAGGCTTCGGGAGGAAATTCCACAGTCTACAGCCTAGGCAGCTGAAGCTCCCAATGGACATGTGGTGAAAATTGGAAATGTGTAAGAGGCCAGAGCTGGAGGAACCCAGAAATCTTGCAGGGCTGAACAAGGTTACCAATGGACAGGTGAGGCAATCACTCTTGGCATGTAGGAAACATGACACCATTTTGCACACAGCAAGCTCCCACAAACAGAAGTATAACAATCTGTTTTTAGTTGCTAGTTAGGGGATAAAGACTGGCTAGGACACCAGGGAGAATTCTCCCCCATCCTTACTTCAAATAGCACCAAGGGACCGTTCTTCCTCCACCTGCAAGGGAAGGGAGAGCATCTACTTAAAATCCTCATCCAAAAATAGCCCCCTCCAACAGTACTGCACTGGAGTGAGATTTTGAGCTTAAATCTCTGGAGTAGGACTTAATCACACAATCTTTTGCTTCAGAGGCAAGAATGCTATGAACTGAGCCACAGCTGACTCATGGCTGTAAGCAAAGGTGTGGGCTATTCAGTTCCTCGAAAATGTTCTGGCATTCAATGAGATCATGGGTGATCTGTATCTTAACTCTAACCACCTGCCTTGAATTCTTAACCCTTAGTACCAAATTGTCCAGCAAAAACCTTTCAGCCTCAGATTTAAGATTACTAACTGAGTTAGCATCTACTACTTTACATGAGAGTTCCACAATGCCATCACCCTTTGCATGAAGATGTGTTTCTTAACTTCGCTGTCTGGTGACCTGGCTCTGTCTTTAAGGTTACGTCCCTTTGGCCTGACTACCTCAACATTGCAAAACATTTTTCTCAATCTACTTTAGTCGTTTGGTAGTACTGGACTTGAGTATGGCTGAAAAAAGAGATATATCTAATCTTTTCACCTTGCACTCATGAGGACACTCACAAGAATACTGACATAAGGGGGAAAACAACAATTTTTACTGTATGTGAAGAGAATGCTGATTGGTTGGCAAGTGCATTCTCCATGGCAACACCACTTGCCAACCAATGAGCATTCTCTTCACATACAGTAAAAATATTGTTTTCCCCCTTATATTGGGACCCTTCCGAGTGTCCTGATGAGTGCAAGATGAAAAGCTTAGACATGTCTCTTTTTTCAGCAATACTCAATCTACTTTATGAATTCCTTTCAAAATCTTAAAAACCTCAATCAAATCAACCCTTTTCCTTCTATAATCCTGTGCAAGACTAGTTTATGCAAGTACAGTGTATTTAAAGCACAGAAACAGGCTATGTGCCTAACATAGCCATGGTGGTGTTTATGCTCCCACCCCTCCTCATCCAATCCCATCAATATCTCTTTCTATTCCTTACTCCCTCATGAGCCTATCTAGTTTCCTCTTAGATACATCTGTGCTGTCCATCTCAACTGCTCCTTGTGGCAGTAAGTTGCACATTCTCACCACTCTCTGGGTAAAGAAGTTTCTCCCAAGTTCCCGATTGGAATTATTAGTGGATGTCTTATATTTACAACCTCTTAGCTCTGGACTCACCTGAATGTGGAGACATTATCCCTACACAGAACAGATCAATGGGAGCGGTTCCAGGTTTGGGGTACTTCAGTTACGTGGATCGATTGAAGAAACTATGGCTGTTCTCCTTGGAGAAGAGAAGATTAAAGGGAGATTTGATAGAGGTGTTCAAAATCATGAGGAACCTGGACAGAGTCTATAGGGAGAAACTGTTCCCATTGGTGGAAGGGGTGAGAACCAGAGGGCACTGGTTTAAGGTGATTGGCAAAAGCAGCACTCGGTGACATGAGGAAAAACACTTTTATGTAGCTAACAGACAGGATCTGGAATATACTGCCTAAGGCAGATCCAATGAGAGCTCAAGTTCAGTACTACCAAACGACTAAAGTCGATTGAGATAAACGTTTCACAATGGTGGGGTAGTCAGGCCAAAGGGACGTAACCTTAAAAACAGAGCCAGGTCATTAGACAGCGAAGTTGGGAAACACATCTTCATGCAAAGGGTGACGGCAATGTGGAACTCTCACGAAAAGTAGTAGATGCTAACTCAGTTAGTAATCTTAAATCTGAGGCTGATAGGTTTTGGCTGGGCAATTTGATACTAAGGGTTAAAGGCAGGTGATTGGAATTAAGATACAGATCGTCCATAATCTCATTGAATGCCAGAAATTTTCAAGGAACTGAATAGCCCACGTCTTTGTTTACAGCCATGAGTCAGCCTCACTCAGTTCATTGCATTCTTGCCTCTGAACTGAAAGAAAATTGGATAATGATTTGAAGAGAAAAAACATGCAGGGCTACAGTGAAAAGGCAAGGGAGTTGGACTAGGTGAGTTGCTCTTGCAGAGAGATAGCATGGACACACTGGGCTGAATGGCTTCCTTCTGTGCTTTAACAATTCAATGATTCTATGTGCCCTATGAAAATCTTCCATAATCCTAAAGATATCTATCAGGTCATCCCTCAGGTTTCTCCTTTCTAGAATTTTGAGCCCCAGCCTATTAAATCTTTCCCGATCGGTATACCCTCTCAGTTCTGGCGCCATTCTCGTAAATATTTTTTGTATCTTATCCAGTGCTTCTGTGTCCTTTTTACAATGTGGAGACCAGAACAGTTTGCAGTACTCAAAATGTAAACACTCATAATCTAAACCTCAGAGTCCTGGTGACACTCTGGTGAATTTGCCCTGCACTTCTTGCAAGGCCAAGATATCCTTTCAAAGATGCTGTGCCCTGAATTGTACACAGTGCTTTGTATGTGGTCTAACCAGGGCTTTGTGTATCTCAAGCAAAACCTCCTCCCCATTATCTTCTAGACCTCTAGTTTTAAAGCCTAATGGAATGTGGATTCGACCACAAGAAGGCAGCTCACCACCTTCTAGGGACGCAACTAGGGATGGGTAATAAATGCCTGTGCCAGCTCTTTGAAAGAGTATGTAGTCACACTCCCTTGTTCTTTCCCTACAGCCTTTCAATTTTTTTCACCGTTTAAGGATAAACCTCATGTAATTAGAAATTTTTGATCAAAAATGAAGCAACAGACTTTTCAGCTTACAGAATGAGAGCTAGCTTAGGAGAATTTTTCTTCTCTCATTTTGCCTCCTACTTTCTGTGGTTGTGGAAAAACCATCACCTCCAAGTTCCCCTCCAAGCCACGAACCATCCTGACTTGGACTTGCCTCACTGGCTCTTTATCATTGTATTGTCAAAATGGTGGAACTCCTTTCCCAGCAGCACTCTGGGAGCACCTTCACTACATGGACTGTACCAGTTCAAGAAGTGGGGCTCACCACCACCTTTCCAGGGCATCTAGGGATGGGCACTAAATGCCAGCATTGCCAAGACTGCCCACATGATGAGTAAAAAAACTCACTTCCTGACTCCCTGAAGCCTGTCCACTATCTACAAAGTACAAGTCAGGAGTGTGATGGAATACTTTCCCCTTAACTGGATGAGTTCAGCTCCAACAATACTCAAGAAGCTCGATAACATCCAGGACAAAACAACCTGCTTGATTGGTACCCCATCCACTAACTTCACATCCACTCTCTCCTCCACCACTGACACACAGTGGCAGCAGTGTGTGTACTATCTACAAGATGCACTGCAGCAACTCACTAAGGCTCCTTAGACAGCGCCTTGCAAACCCACGACCTCTGCCACCTAGAAGGACAAGGGCAGCAGATACATGGGAACACCACCACCTGCAAGTTCCCCTTCAAGTTACACACTGTCCTGACTTGGAAATATATCGTCATTCCTTCACTGTCGCTGGGTCAAAATCCTGGAACTCCCTCCCTAACAGCACTGTGGGTGTACCTGCACCACAGGGACTGCAGAGGTTCAAGGAGACAGCTCACCATCACCTTCTCAAGGGCATTTAGGGATGGGCAAAAAAAAATGCTGGCCTAGCCAGCAGCACCCACATCCCGTTAAAGAATTTTTAAAAATGCCCGATTCTGCTGACACTGGTTGCCAACCAGAACCCTGCCCGTTGGCTAACTTCATGTGCATGTGTACATCGTGAATGTTGACAGCTGATGTGTCTAATGGAAGAGAAATCACAGCCCAACCTGACTATGTTCTCACCTGGAATTCAGACATACACTTTCCAATTTTCAGGAGCGAGAAGCCAGAGATGTGGAGGGGTTGGTAGCATGCCGGTTACGTTGCTGCGCTGTTAATGCCGAGGCTTTGGCTTTGAGTCCAGTGGGTGTGGGTTAAAATCCCACCAGGACAGTTTAAAATTTGGCTGTAGATTCGAAAATGAAAAGCTGTAATCTGTGAAGCAATCTCAGTTTTGCAATTGTTAATTGAATAACATCAATTGCCATTCAATTAAATATTGCAAAACTGAGATTGCTGACTCTTTCTTAGGGAAGGAACCAATCTGGGTAAATGAAGTTCAGATATGGATAAACCTTATGAACAGCAGAATGGGCTCAAAGGGACTGAATGCCTTAGTCATGTCCCTATGTCCCAAATGCAGCCTAGTTTGAGATCAGTTAGCAACAACAACATCTTGCATTTACTTAGTGCCTTTAATGTAACAAAACATCGCAAGGTGCTTCACAGGAATTTGACATTGAGCTATATAAGGTATTAGGACAGTTCAACAGTATCAAATGGCTGACCAACTAAATAAATACTTTGATTCTGTCTTCACAAAGGAGGACACTAATAACATACCAGAAATATTGGGGAACACAGTGTTTAGTGAGAGGGAGGAACTGAAAGAAATCAGTATTAGTAGGGAAATGGTGTTGGTGAAACTGATGGGATTGAAGGCCAATAAATCCCTGGGGCCTGATAATCTACATCCCAGAGTACTTAAGGAAGTGGCCCCAGAAATAGTGGATGCATTGGTGGTCATCTTCCGAGATTCTATAGACTCTGGAACAGTTCCTACAGATTGGAGGGTAGCTAATGTAACCCCACTATTTAAAAAGGGAGACAGAGAGAAAACGGAATTATAGACCAGTCAGCCTGATGTCAGTAGTGGGGAAAATTCTAGAGTCCATTATAAAAGATTTAATAGCTGAGCACGTGGAAAACAGGGGCAGAATCGGACAGAGTCAGCATGGATTTATGAAAGGGAAATCATGCTTGACAAATCTACTGGAATTTTTCGAGGATGTAACTAGTAGAGTTGATGAGGGGGAACCAGTGGATGTGGTTTATTTGGACTTTCAGAAGGCTTTCGACAAAGTCCCACATAAGAGATTGGCGTGTAAAATTAAAACGCAAGGGATTGGGGGCAGTGTATTGAGATGGATAGAAAACTGGCTGGCAGACAGGAAACAAACAGTAGGAATAAACGGGTCTTTTTCTGAATGGCAGGCAGTGACTAGTGGGGTACTGCAGAGATCGGTGCTGGGACCCCAGTTATTCACAATATATATTAATGATTTAGATGAGGGAATTAAATGTAATATCTCCAAATTTGCAGATGATACAAAGCTGGGTGGGAGGATGAGCTGTGAGGAGGATGCAAAGATGCTTCAGTGTGATTTGGACAAGCTGAGTGAGTGGGCAAATGCATGGCAGATGTAGTATAATGTGGATAAATGTGAGGTTATCCATTTTGGTAGCAAAAACAGGAAGGCAGATTATTATCTGAATGGCTGTAAATTGAGAGAGGGGAATGTGCAAGGAGACCTGGGTGTCCTCGTATACCAGTCGCTGAAGGTAAGCATGCAGGTGCAGCAGGCGGTAAAGAAGGCAATTGGTATGTTGGCCTTCATAGCCAGAGGATTCGGGTACAGGAACAGGGATGTCTTGCTGGAATTGTACAGGGCCTTGGTGAGACCACACCTGGAATATTGTGTGCAGTTTTGGTCTCCTTATCTAAGGAAGGATATACTTGCTATAGAGGGAGTGCAGCGAAGGTTTACCCGACTGATTCCTGGGATGGTGGGACTGACATATGAGGAGAGATTGAGTCGATTAGGGTTATATTCACTGGAGTTCAGAAGAATGAGGGGGGATCTCATAGAAACCTATAAAATTCTAACAGGACTAGACAGGATAGATGCAGGAAGGATGTTCCCGATAGTGGAGGAGCCCAGAACCAGGGGTCACAGTCTGAGGATATGGGGTAGACCATTTAGGACTGAGATGAGGAGAAATTTCTTCAGCCAGAGAGTGATGAGCCTGTGGAATTCATTACCACAGAAAGTAGTTGAGACCAAAACATTGTATGTTTTCAAGAAGGAGTTAGATATAGCTCTTGGGGCGAAAGGGATCAAAGGGTATGGGGAGAAAACAGGAGCAGGCTATTGAGTTGGATGATCAGCCATGATCATAATGAATGGTGAAGCAGGCTCGAAGGGCCGAATGGCCTACTCCTGCTCCTAGTTTCTATGTTTCTATGTTTCAAACACTGGTGCCAATTTTTTTGTCTGATTGCATTGTCAAGCCTCTTGGGATGTTTTACTCGGTTAAAGGCAGTATATAAATTCAAACTGTTGTTGGCCTGGTTATAAAGATTCAAGCCATTGTTGGCAGCCAGAAGAACGATCACAAGAATTATGAGGGGAGACTGAAGTAAAATGGGGTTTCCAGCTTTGGAAAGAGACTTTAAGATGGTGAACTGTAAGGTAAAGATAATTGTCGGACACTGCTTCAAATTGAAACATTGCAGGGAATGATGCCGATTCAAACTAATAACGTCAAGTTAAGGATCAATATTCTTCCTCACACAAAAGCAATCAGAAAACACATGGAATGAACTCCCAGATAGAGAAATGCAGGTATAAAACCTGGAGTCATTTTAGGTGAGTTCAACTGAGTATTTGGAGGATTGCAGTTTTTCTCTGAACCTTCCCTGTATACATTTTTCAACCCACGTAAAGAAGAACAAATTGCATTTATAAAATGTGTTTAATGTAACAAAATTCCCTAAGGACTTAAGACCATTATTAATACAAACATGTGAGAGACCAAGCCACGGAAGGAGACGACAGATGATGAAAAGCTTGATCAAGGAGGCATATTTTAAGGATCATCTTAAATAAGGGGAGAGAGACGAGAAGGGACATTTAGAGAGGTAACTCCGGGGCCTAGCACCTCCACATCTGAAGGCACGGCAGCTAATAGTGGATGTATTAAGATCGAGGATGTGCAAGCGACCCGAATTGGATGAGTGCAGAGGTCTTGGAGGCTTGTACGGCTGGCGGAGGTTACAGGGATAGGGAGGGGTGAGGCCATGGAGACGCTTGAAAACAAAGATAATGATTTTAAAATTGAGGCATTGTCAGACCAAGAGCCGATGCAGATCAGTGAGTACAGGGGTCATGAGTGAAGGAGACTTGGTGCGAGTTAGGTTACCAGAAACAGAGTTCTGAATGTGCACATGATTGTGTGGGGTAGAAGATGGGCGGTTGGCCAGGAGAGCATTGGTAAAGTCAAGTTTAGAGGTAACAAAGACATTGAGTAGGGTTGCAGCAGCAACTGAGCTGAGGCAGGGTCAGGGTCGAGCAATGTTACTGAGCTGGAAGACGGTATTCTTGACAATGGAGCACTTATGTGGTTGTAGTTATCTTGGCATCAAACACGATACCAAGTCTAGCTTAGCTTTTGATAGTGGCCAGGCATGGAAACAATGGTGAACAGAGTCTGTGGTGAGGACCATTGATAATTGGCTTCAGTCTTCTCAATATTTAGTTAGAGAAAATATCTACTGACCCATTGTTGCATGTTGGACAAGCAGTGTGACAAATCAGAGACAGTGGAGTAGAGGTGGTGGAAGAGAATGGTAGGGTCAACTGTGTCAAAAGCTAAAGATAGGTCAAGAAGGATGAGGATGGATGGTTTACAGTAGTCACAATCACTTAGAATATCATAAATGGTTAAAAAAAAACTGAATGTTCTCAGATATAAATATTGGGCTCTGTTGTTTACAACAAATTGCATCTACATAGCATCTTAAAAGTCATAAAACTTCTCAAGACACTTCACGGAAGTGTAATTATCCAAAAAAACAATTGACACCGAGCCAAAGAAAGAAACATTAGGAGAGGTGACCAAATGGTTGGTTAAAGATGTAGGTTTTATGAAATGCCTCAAGAGTTGGAGAAGATCCAGAGCTTAGGAACTAGATAGATGAATGCATGACTACCAGTGGTGGGCCAAAGGGAGTGGGGGAATGCCCAAGAGTTGGAGGAGGGTGGAGTTATCTGAGGTTTCATTACAGAGATAGGGAGAGGGCGAGGCCAGACAGGGATTTGATCATGAGGATGAGATTAATTTGTCCATCGCCAAACCAGGAGCCAATGCAGGTCAAAGAGCAAGGGAATGATGGGCAAATGGAACTTGGTGCCTTACCAACATCAGGACACCTCAATCTACCAACGTCGCCTTCTACTGATCAAAATCCACAAAAGAGTGGGTTCCCTTAGATTAGAGAAGGTTAAGAGAATATTTAATTAAGATGTTCAAAACCCATGAATGGTTTTGACAATTGGCAAAAAAAGAATTGGCAGAAGAGGCAGAAACCAGGGAATGCAGATTTAAGGTACCTGGCCCGCTGACTTTAAAAAAGGCTGCTCTGCAGCGAAAATACACTGGGGGCATCCTTAACAAGCTGAGAGTGGGATTTCTGACCCCCAGGGAAAGGAAGTCCCATCCTTGACACCTGCCCATTAACCTGATTGGCTGGCAGCTGAGTATCCCGGCAGTGCTAGAATGCAGAAGTGGCTACAAGGAGTCCCAAGAAGGAAGAACATGGGTGCCGGACTGAAAGGTGCATCCGGGGTCTTTGGTCGGGGCTCAGGCGTCCTAGTGGGGGGAGGGGTGCGGGGAAGGAGGTTGGGGGGTGGGGGTCAGATTTGCAAGGCCAGGAATGGAGACACAAAGGGGGGGTTGTACCATCTTGGTGGACCCCCTGATGGGCACAGGGGATCCCCAAAGAAGTACCTCCCCCCTCCTTCCCATCTTTTATCCCGAGTTGGGAAAGTAATGGGCTGGCCACTTTCCTTCAGCCTTTCCCCACCCACCGTATTAAGGCAGCATAGGTGGAAACAGGCCCTTAAGTAGTCTTTAATTGGCAACTTAAAGGCCTCAATAGGCCTAAGGGCAAATTGCCTGACACCTTACCCGCCCACCATAATATGGAGTGCAGCTCGGGGGTGGGTGGGGAAAGGCAGTGGGATAGGCACACATTTTATTTGATGTGCCACCCTGCCTTCAAATATGCTGGAGGGGTGGTGAGCAGGATGTAAAATTCCCTGCAATGAGTTTTATGACCTGGAACCCGCTACCTGAAAGACATTGTGGAAACAGATTCAATAGTAAGTTTCTAAAGGGGATTGGACAAATACTTGAGGGGGTGGTGGGGAAATAATTACAGGGTTGTTAGAGAAAAAGCAAAGTGGGATGAATTGGACAGCCCCTTCAAAGAGCTAGTACAAGCATAATGGGTCAAATGGCCTCCTTCTGTGCTGTATCATCCTGTGGTTCTATTAATCAATGTATGAATGCAAACTGTTGAAAGTACAATTTAGAAAAATCAGATTTCTTTATACTAGGCCAGAAGAAATCTCCTTATTTTCATTTCCTCATTGTTGAGTCAGCATTGGCATCGAGTCCTGCTGATCAGCTGCTTTGCAACAGTTAACAGCTGTTCCCAGGTAACAACAACCAATTTAGAAAAACCGGTTATTCCTGTTAGCTGAAGTTGTCAACGTGAGTGCTGAGAGCTCAGCGTCAGGCATTAGAATCACTTTCTATCCTTCACCTGCTGCAGTGTTCCAATGCGGCTCAGCACAAGCTCGAGGAACAGCACCTCATCTTTCGATTAGGCACCTTACAGCCTTTTAGACTCAACATTGAGTTCAGCAATTTTAGATTGCCCCCCCCCCCCACTTTGTTTTGTACCCCTTTGCTGGTTTGGGTTTTCTCCTCATTTCTCTCTTTACTTTGATGGCAGCCATCTTGCTATTCACACCTCCTCAAGACACATCTTTTGTTTCTTCACTTGTCCCATTATCACGCCCTTTGGCCTTGCACCGTGGAAGCTTTTATCATTTAATCTCTCTTGCCCTCTGTTGTAAGCTGGTGGGTGTAGTTCAGTAGGTATTATTAAGGTATCCATAGTCTTAGGTAGTTCAACAGTAAGTATTGTTATAAATATATATCTCCAAGAACCAAGGGCTTTTTAAAAAATTGAAAGAACATTGAGTTATTTGGACACTTTCTTGGGAACTGACCTGGATTTTTTTTTTGAAAGGTTATAAACTCACTTTGGACTGTGAGCAAAGTGCCTTTTCCAAGAAGTCACATGACTTCAGCTAAATGACCAGCAAGGCACCAGAGGGGATAAGAACTATTTGTTTACTTGAACTTTAATTGCCAGAGAGGAAAAAAGAACTGCTGTTTTCAGGCTGTGAGGCTCTGGTGATTTTCTGGAAACCACCTAACTGAGATGAGTTTCTGTTTAAAACTTATGTCTTGGACTCAGTTTTGGGAATAAACTGAAAAGGAGTAGGTTGCCCAACTTGCTGTCTCCCTGCCTTAATTGAAATTCAGAGTAGTTATCAGTATTCAGCTAGAAATCCTCATCTCAGTATAACTTGTCTGTAATTGGAAACCTGAGAAGCTGAGACGAGAGAGAGACCCCAAGGACATTAATTCTGCTCTGATCTCCTCCACATCAAAGCTCCTTTGGAAAGAACTTCCAGACAACTATTGTGACCAACCATCCCTCTTCACATGCAGGAACACCAAATCGACAGCATCAAAACACTTTGAACATTATCTTTTCTCATAAGGATTTGCCATTGGCCAGAAGGTGTTTTTTCTCCTTAAACACCAACCTCTCCAGGGGCCCTATTTATTTTGGCCTTTGTGTGCACGCGTATGTTGGGATTTAAAGGGATATATGGTTACATTTCCGGATTACAAATTGTATGTTAACCAGTTTTTGCAACTAATTTTTTAAGAAGAATTTTCATTTCATAATAAATCAATAATTCTGAGTTTATTGAAAGGAGCCTGGTTAAAGTCTCTCTTATTGTGGGTCTAACAATGGCAAAAGTAAACAATTGGCCATTTTGGTGAGTGAATTAAATATTTACACCTATGATGCGACTTGTGGAGTAGTGGGGCTAAAGAAACTGCACACTCCTCCCATCATTCTCATAGCAGTATTTATTAACTATATATGTTCTCTTACATCACTGTTTGGGTGGCACTGTATTCAGCCCCCACATTAACCCTTTATGAGCCAGATTGTTATATTACACCTCCCCCAAGTCTTTATCCAACATATTTAAAAGTTATCCCCGTTTACTTCACATATTACATCATTACTACTACCCCATCTCCCCCTTCAATTCTTTGAGTTAATAGGTTCAGGCATTCTGGAGGCCTTATGGCCCTTCCATATCTTGTTCTCTCTACTGTCGGAGGCGTGATAGGCTCTGTCTCTGCTGGTAAACTTTGTTGAATCGGAGGTTGTTCTGGCATCTGGGTGTCTTTTCATCCTCTTTTTCCATTCTTTGGAATTGAATTGCTCTTTGTCGATTGCCCAATTGTAGTGATAGATGACAGTCGGTTTATCCCACTCTTTACTGGGTGGAAAACTGTAGGCTCCTTTCCATAGTGTTTTTGTCTCTTCTTCCTTCTTGCAGCTCACTGTGGTGCGTGCTGGGATGGAAGATGGCTCTTCCTGTTGTGACCTGGTAGTAAACTCACCTTTGCGTTTGGCTGTGTGGTGTGCTGTAGGCAATGGATGGCTGCTACTCGGTTCTGGCATCTTTGGTGGCACTGTCTTGCTGTTTGCTCCGTGGTCTTAGGGTTTATCCCTACAACTGGCATTGGAGCCGGGGGGTTGAGACTCTTCTCGTTGCTCGATGACATCGACTTGAGGTGTCATGGTAACTATCTGAGTGGTTGGCTGGCCTGACCAATGAGGAGCTTCTGGCATCTGTAAGGAAAGTGGACAAACCTGCTCTGTAAAAGGAGAAGGCAATTCAGAGCTGAAGCCCCAGTGGAGAAAATCTTTCTTGTTGGAGCTCCCAGGAGCTTCAGTCCTGTATAATTTGCAATAGTGGTTATCTTGACATCTGCCATTTTGAGGAGATTCAGGGCTACACAGGCATCTCTGCTCAAGAGAGAAAAAGACTGATTATGGATGATATGCATCAGCTCAAAGATTTGTTTACCACTGTTGTAGAATGACCTTGCCACCTATTTGTAATAGAGTTTTTCTCCAGACAACTTTCTAAGTGGAAACGTTAGGTTTATTTACAATACAGCCAGCAGTAACTACACGTGTGCTTTCAACTCCATGGGCAGAACTTTCTGGATGGCAGGGTGGCAGAGCAGGAGCAGGCTGAGGGTGGGCGCGGACCCGATCGCCACTCGCAATTGGGTCCGCGCTGCCATTTTACGCATGCGGGCCAATTAAGGCCTTCCGAACGTACTTCACGACTCCCGTGCATAGTGGGAGTGGGCGGGTGGTTGCGGGCGCGCTCAGCCCGTTGGGTCCAATGGCGACCCGGCAGCCTGTATAAAGTAAGGCTGCTCACAATGGCTGGGCGAAGGGCTCTGCAGACGGGCAATGGATGTGACGCAAGTCTGGAGGGTAGACCATCGGGGCAGGTCAGGCCGGAGGGTAATCCATCGGGGCAGGCCAGGCCGGAGGGTAGGCCATCGGGGCAGGCCAGGCCGGAGGGTAGGCCATCAGGGCAGGCCAGGCCGGAGGGTAGGGTGGGGGGCCAGTTTGCCCCACGTTTTTATGATGACTGCCTTGCTGATCTCCTCGAGGAGGTGGCAGCACGGCGGGAGGTGCTGGTTCCCCAGGATGGGAGGAGGAGGCCCCCCCACATGACGAAATGTGCCTGGGCGGAGGTGGCGGAGGTGGCGGAGGTGGTGAGCTCCCGCGATGTGGTGCGATGCACCTGGATCCAGTGTCACAAGCACTTCAATGACTTTTTGCGCTCTGGAAGGGTGAGGACAATGTTGGCATTTGTCACTTAACCCAGCAGATCGGCTTTCCCCCCCTACTGTCCCCCATCCCCAAGTCGGAGTGTAGTGGCTGCATTGAATCATTGACAGCGTGTGTGCTTCGCTGGGTGGGCCAGCAGATATTGCCCATGCCGAGGTCAGTCTGAGAGGGTGGTGAAGAGATGGGTTCTGCGCCCGCAGCATGTGGTACACTGAGACCCACATGACTGTTTTGGGGACAACCTGGAGGAGCTGCACCTCGGCGCAGAGCTGGAACTCCAGGACATGTCCAAGTCAGGGTGATGAGATGCTGGGAGGGGAGCTTCAAGGTGGCGTGGCAACGAGCCATCTGCTGCCCTCTGTGCTCCACGTGCTTGTGCCTCCTTGCTATGGAAGGATATACCGTGTGGTGCCTAATGTGATGTAGGCAGCATGTGACCAAGGGGTTTGGGTGGGGGGGTGGGAGTGGGGCGGTAGGAACAGGCCTAGCAGCTTTGTGCGAGTGTTCGGCAGCAGTGGGGTGAGGAGGCTCTGGAGCCCTTATATGTCCCACTCTGGTTGGGGTGGGCCGTGCGCGAAGAGAGTCCATGTGCAATTTACACAAGTCAATGCTCATCTCTCATTTTCAGGAGAAGAACGCTCAGAATGCTGCAGAGCGGGTGAAGACTGGTAGTGGCCAGGCGCATTTAACCATTCTCAGTCGGTTTGAGCAGGGGGCCCTGGATTTGAAGAGGTGCTATGCGCCCAGGTCCACCGGTGTCGGTGAAACTGGGGTCCCATGGCCAGGTATTTATGTTCAACAGTGAGGTCAGCATTGTTCTCCCAGCAGCCAGAGCAGTGCTGAATGTTAAATGGTTTAATTTTGCAACATGGCTTGACCATTGCTTCTGGAAAGATGAGCGCATAATGATCCGGGGGACAGGGATGCACATTGACATTGTCTCCACGTTAACTGATCCAATGTCCTTGTTCTTCCTTTTAGCATCATTGGAGCAGGGCCGGGAGGAGGAGCAACAGAGGCTCCTCTCACACCTGAGGGGTCTGAAGTCTCACCAGCATCACATCATCTCTGTGAGGCAGGCACCAGCACAGATACTAGCACTCGATGGGAGTTAGAATGGTTAGTGTCTTGGGGCACAGTGGTGAGGGCACTTCACAGTTGCTGGAGGAGCTGGCAGAGACAGAGAGTGCCCATGGCGCAAGCAGTTGGAGGACTGCAGGGGACCAGGCACATGCTCAGTTAGTGCCTGATGATGTGACTCTGGAGTTGTCCGCGACACAGCAGGGGCAGGAAATGCGGCCGGGTGTGCGGGAGCATCTGGAGGAGATACATGAGACTATGCTTGGCTTGGTCCCCATGGTGGAGGAGTCTACGTGGACACTCACTGAAGCAATGAGCCACATGTCTGAACGCCATGTGTCCTCCATGGAGAGAGTGGAGACTCTCGTGGAGAGGCTACTCCAGGAGACCTATCAGGACTTCCTGGGGATGCGCTCTGACCAGCAAGCCCTCACATTGACCTCAGCTGGTCAGTGCCAGTGTGGGAGATGGTGTGGGCATCAAGTTTCCCAGCTCGGTGCCCATCCATCCACGGTGAGCAGGGAGGTCCGAAGCGACCTCACATTGGCGCAGCAGCTGCCTGTCGTCTCTGCAGGCACCTCTCAGGGCACTCCGGATGACGGCAGCAGCTCCTCCGCCCCTCTCTCAGTGACCGTAGCATCCGGTGAGGCTGCAACGACTGGGGAGATGCCAGCTGTGGAACTGGCAGATCCCTCCCAGGCGGGGCCAGCACAGGCTCCAGGGCCAGAGGACGACCGCCAAGGTCATCGAGGCCAATAGGTCAGCAGAGTCAGCAGGCTGTCTCAGATGCCACTCCCAGCGAGGGGGCAGCACCAAGACGTAGCACCCGGAAACGTAAACATAAGACACCTGAGGCAAATCACGGGTTTCTCACTGGTGCTTTTGTGTTGGCCCGAGATGAGGTCTTTATCATTTGATTTGAATTGGAACACCCTTGTCATTTTTTTGGTAAGGTTCTTTGCTTGTGTTATTAAATTCAGACATGTGACCATGGCTGAGGGTGCCTCTTTTCTTCTGCATGTGTATGGTTTCCAAAAATGTTAGGAGTGCTTTGTGGGACATGCAGCTTTATTAACAAGGCCCTTAGTTACTGTTCCTAACCTGGAAGATTTTGCACTTAGGTATCGAGTATAGAGCCTACAGCCCAGGCTTGTCCTGGAGGTCCACCTGTGGTGTGCTAGCTGAAGGTTCATTGGATTAAAGCTTCCTGGGCGTCCCTGTCTCCCTGGAGTATGCCCGGGTCAGTGTCCACCCCCTCAGCATTTCCCTGTGCATGCTCATCCTCGGACTCACTGCTGAACTCATCGTGTGCAGCCGCAGCCACTGTGTCGATGTCTTCATCGTCCACTGCGTCCCCCCTTTCCAGCGCAAGATTGTGGAGAGCGCAGCATGCAACCGCTGGACACTGAATGTGCACTCCTGGCCTCCTCCCCCTTCTCACCCTCCCTTCCTCTTCAGAGGTGGTGCCTCCAGTGGAGAGTTCAGCTCCCATTCCCAGGCTATGGGAAGGCTTCCAGAAACCTGCAGGCCCAGAAAAGATTCCTTACTGCAGAGTGCTGACCCAGACAAAGCAGCTGGGATGCGTTTTGAAGTATTGCAGATCACACAGGCAAGTTTCAAAAACTTTGAAAAATCAATACTTGAGACATCACACCCGTGACCCCGCTGAGCCCTCTTATCCTGCCCGTGGATGAGGTTTATACAAATGTCTCCTACCCGCCTGCCCATTGCGCCCGTGCGCTGACCCATAGATTGCACAGAGGCCAAAAAATCATCATCGATTGGTGAGTCAAGGGCCTTAAGTGGCCCGGTAATTAATGGCGGGCGTGCAGCAGATATCATCGCGCACCCGCCCAACGAAATATCGCGATGGCGCGCGGTGATGTCGGGACGCTCACCCGACCTCACCACGTGTCATTTTACGCATGGACGTGCGGGGCCCGTCCCCGCACACCAATGGGAAAATTCTGCCCCATTTTTATCTTTACACTGTCTGTGGAGGCAGCCCATGCTGCTCATACATTGGTTTACACAGATCATGTGATCATACTTCATAGGACTATTGTTAAAGGTACAGTCCAACATTTAACAAAACCATAATTACTACAACCACCATGCCTTAATAGTTCCAGAATCATGCCTATGTCTGGAAGTGTCTGCTAGGACTGTAACACTGCATCCCAGGTCCAATTTGAAGTTTGTGAGATGGCCATCGACTGAGATGTCCACGTTCCAATGTAAAAATCCAGGATCTTTGACCTCAAGGAGCATGGTGTGTCCACTTGGTGTGCTGTCTCGACCTCATGATTCCTATTGGGACCTTCCATTCGTTTTGATGTTGTGGCTTTGCATAGCTTTCCAAAGTGTCCTATTCGGTTACATTGAAGGCATTGGGCTGAAATTACTGCATATTTATCATGTTTTGCTCTACGGTGCTGGCATGGTCGCTCTACCAGCCAGTCAGAGTATTGCTTCCCTTGGCCTGGAGCGTCCCTGTTTCCATGCTGTTTCACTAACTTGACAGAGGGTTTTAATTTGTACCAAAGTTTTCTTTCTCCCCTTAATATGGATCTGTGCTGAAAATGGATTTTAGATTGCCTGGCAATCTGGATGGCTTCCTCAGGGGTTAGATATGCCTTTGCTTGAAGCATGTCTGAGAGTGCATCGTCAGCCACTCCTACAACAACTCTGTCCCTGATTAGCTCAGGTTTCAGGTCACCATAATCACAACCTTCAGCCGTTCTGTACAGCTTGTTAATGAAGGGGTCGACAGGTTCTCCTGGCTGCTTGGCACGTTTATCAAATTTAGCCCTTTAAAGAATTTTGTAACTTCTGAGGTTATAATAAGCATTAAAGGATTTTAAAACCTCATCAGATTTTGAAGGTAATTCGCTGATTTCTTGTCTAGCTATTAAATCGTCAGCTATCGGGCCTACTGAATAAAGTAGTGTGTTAATTTGTTCAGCTTCTGTCTTTTTATCCAGGCCTGAAGCAATGATGTATCTAAGGAATCTCTTTCTCCAGAGTCCCCAATTTTATGTTTGACCTGGCCCTTGGATAAGTCCAAATTGTTCAGGGAGAGTAAATTTCTGATCCATGGTTAAAATTTTTAACTTGCAGGTTCAGCTTTGAGGGGTTTCCGAAAATCCAAGATGGTGTCGCTGCACACTTCTTCACAAAGGGTTTTCACCCACTTGCCAGTTTTGGCGAGCTCCGGCAGTAATGGCGTTCATGATCTCAGCGTTTAAATTTTTCCAAAAATGGCTGCCTGGATTAGAATCTTCCCCGCCTGAGCGCAATGCTCTCAGGTCTTAGAAGTTGTCGAATCTGGCTTTTTCTGGGATTTTTTAAGCTGCCTACTCAGTCGTGATTAATTTTTACATAATCATTTCTTTCTGTGCTCAGAGTGAGCTCAGCCACCACGTGTTCAGGTGCCGACTCAGGAATCGGTTTTCTCGGAATGCGATTTCAACAGCAATTTCTGACCACGGCAGTATTTTCTTCAGGGCTTGTGTTGTCCAGGAATTTCAAATCTTTAGCTCACCCCTGCCAGACCTGCTGACTGTGCATGCTCTGGCTATGGAGCTGGACTTCTACGAGATTCAATGGAATCTGCTTCTGCAATAAGGAATTCAATTTCAGCCTGCAGCTTCTGAGCTGTCCCTTGGAGCTTTTCTTTGGTGATTTCCTTCTGCACCTTTGCTTCTTGAGCTTTTCTTCAAGTCAGAATACTGCTTTGATTTTTTTCCTTCAGTCTTCCAGGATTTTAATTTTCTTCTGGAGTCCCTGTGAGGTTTTGAACTGCCCCATTTTCTGCCACTATGTTGTAAGGTGCTGGGTGTAGTTTGGTAGATCTGATTAAAGTATTCGTCATCTTAGGTAGTTCAACAGTAAGCGTTTATTACCTACCAGAAACTATACACATAGGTACAGTAAAGGTCCAAACTCGGAGCTCCCTCCGTGCTCACTTCTACACATGGCTCTGTCTAACACTATGCTGACCCCTAGGTGCAGGTCATGTGTTCTCTTACATCATTGGGTGGGCGGTACTGTACTCAGTCCCACTTTAATCCTTTATGTGCTAGAACCTTATTCTACCCCCCCACGCCCTATCACAGTCTTCCCCTTTTGTTCTTCCCACCCACCTCCCTTTCATTTGCTTGAAATCTTTTACGTATCTAACTTTTCGCAGTTCTGATGAAAGGCCACAGACGGTAAACACTGAGCTGAATTTTCCTGAAAAGGTCAAAGTCCCAACAGCGGCCAGAATGGTGTGTCGGCAACACGGACAGCTGGCCAGCAGGACCTCCCCCCTTAATTTTACAGGCAGTGGCTCATGAGTAAGCTGGACCAGGGTTTGCCATCCTGTTCAAGATGGCTGTCTGCCCCTGAGAGCAGTCCGCCCAATCAGAGGGCCAGAAACAGTGGCCGCTGCTGAAGAAGACATGGGCCCTGCAGCCTACACTACAGGCCGAAGACAATTTGAAAAGACATAAAAATTGGATTGATGGAAGGGAAACCACTCCGAGCTAAGCACTGGGACCACTGGGTCTCCCTTCCCTGCCCGTGTCCCCCAACCTCTGAATAAAAAAATCCTACCCCGCTGCCTGGGAGGTGCCACTGGGAGGCTCCCTGCGTTCAGCCACCCTCCCTACCCCGGAGGTGGGGTGGTCAACCTGCCTTTGGCGCAATGCAGACTGCCTGGTAAAATGGCTCTTTATAGAGCATTTCAGTATTTAAATTTGCTTTCTGCATCCTTGTGACAGGAAGCCTATCAGAATCGCATCCCACCATCGATATGATTCCCCAATGGCAGGGCATTGGAAGCGTAAGGAACTTTGACAGGCTTTTTGACCATTGGAGCATCGCAGCTAAACCTAGACTCTGCTCACCTGATGTCCTTAGGCAGTTTCCAACAGGAGTTGGCGATCAAGAGCAAGAAGATTGGTTGATTTTTCTCCTCTCTCGAACCTCAGGGATATTATGGCAAATTGCAGGAGCATTATTGGTACGCTGGTGGAGATGATAGAACTCAAATGGTGAACAAATTATCAGTCTTCTGGTCTTTATGGTACTCAGGCCTCTTCTTATTCGTTCTTGTGATGTGGCTGTCGCTGTCAAAGACAACATTACTTGCTCATAATGAAAACAGAAATGATGGAAAAATTCAGCAGGTCTGGCAGCATGACTCTTCAGAACTGACTATATTCGGAACTGACTTTGTCGCCCATCACTAGTTGCCCCTTGAGAGGTGACGAGCTGCTTTCTTGAACTGCTACAGTCCGTGTGGTGAATGTACTCTTGCAGGACTGTTAGGTAGGAAGTTCCAGTTTTTTGACACGGGGCAGTGAAGGAACAGCAATATATTTCCACGTCAGGGTGGTGTGGGAGTTGAAGGGGAAGTTGCAGGTGGTATTGCTCCCATCTGCCCTGCTGCCCTTGTTCTTCTATCTGTGAGAGGTGGCGGATTTGGAAGGTGCTGTTGAACAAACTTTAGTGAGTTACTGCCATACACTCTGTGGACAAGGCGCAATGCAGTGCCTCTTGAAGATGGTGCACACTGCAGACACCAATGGTCCCGTGACCCATTCGATCATCCAGGAAGCAGAATAGAAATTCTGTTCAACCTTCTGTTTTGAAATGGCTTCAATATGTTAGTACACGCACTTAGCTGGTTCCCCTTTCCAGGTGTGTTACACTTCAAGAATTCAAGTGACTGCATTTACCGTGTTGTTCAAGAAGTCCAGGTGAGGCATTTGAATGCAGCAAGTTAAGATCCAGGTGTACACAGATTACAAACAATTAATAAAATCAAGACATGAAAAAAGAAAGAGCTTTCACTTCTGTTGAGCCTTTCATAATCTCAGATCGTCTGAAAAGGCTTTATAGCCAGTGAAGTACTTTTGAAATGTAGCACTGTTATAATGTAGTAAACCAATTTGCACACAGTAAGGTCCCATGAACAGCAATGCTATAATAACCAGATGATCTATTTCTAGCTGAGGGCTAAATATTGTGTAGGACACTAGTGAGATGCCCTCTGCTCTTCCTTGAACAGTGCTGTGGGATCTTTTACATCCAACTGAGGGGGCAGGCATCGCCTTAGTATAATGCCTCAATCGAGGGACGGCACCTCTGACAGTGCAGCTGTCCCTCAGTGCTGCATTTGAATGTCAACCTAGCTTTTGTGTTGAAGTCTCCAAGGTGGAACTGGAACCCACAATCTTCTGACTCAGTGGTGAGGGTGTTACCCACTCAAACGTGGCTGACAAAGGTTTGGTTTCCTTGGGTGGGAGGGAGGGAGGGAAGGAACCAGCCAGAGTTCAAGCTTATTGGATTTTTTATTTGTTCGTGTGATGTTAGTATTTCTGGCAAGCCCAGAATTTATTGCCCATCCCTAATGGCCCTTCAGAAGCTGGTGGTGAGCTGCCTTTTTGAACGGCTGTCATCCATGTGGTGTAGGTGCACCCACCATGCTGTTAGGGAGAGAGTTCTAGGATTTTGACCCAGCGACAGTGAAGGAACGGTGATTTATTTCCAAGCCTAGAAGGTGTGTGACCTGGAGGGGAAGATTTAGGTGGTGGTGTTCCCATGCATCTGCTGCCCTTATCCTTTTAGGTGGCAGAGGTCATGGGTTTGGAAGGTGCTGTCGAAGGAGCCTTGGTAAGTTCCTGCAGTGCATCTTGTAGATGGTACATGCTGCTGCTACTGTGTGTCGGTGGTGAAGGGAGTGAATGTTTGTGAATGTGGTGTCAATTAAGCGGGCTGCTTTGTCCTGGATGGTGCCAAGCTTCTTGAGTGTTGTGGGAGCTGCTCTCATCCAGGCAAGTGGAGAGTATTCCATCACACTCCTGACTTGTGTCTTGCAGATGGTTGACAGGCTTTGGAGAGTTAGGAGGTGAGTTACTCACCACAGAATTCCCAGCCCCTGACCTGCTCATATAGCCACAGTATTTATATGGCTAGTCCAGTTCAGTTCCTGGTCAATGATAACCCCCAGGATGTTGATAGTGGGGGATTCAGCGATGGTAATGGCATTGAATGTCAAGGGGAGATGGTTAGATTCTCTCTTTTTGGAGACGGTCATTGCCTGGCACTTATATGGCATGAATGTTATCAAGTGGCCTCTCTCTGAATTTGTTGAGGGGAGGGGAGTGGTTGAGGACAGGCAGCTCAGTTTTGCTCCATTTCCCCTCCCCCCACTCCCTCCCCCAGTCACATGGTTGAACAACCAGCTGATGAGACACACAAGGAGCCACTGGTGTCAGTATTATTAGCGGGAAGGAAGGCAGCAGGGACAAAAGACAAAAGCAAAGCAAAAACTGAGCGGTGGGGTAGGATGAGAATGGAGTGGAAGCCCTCAAACTGTGTTAAGCTGAATAACTGGTGACCTTTGACAAGGTTTTTGACTCTGAGCTGAGTTTCTGACCACATTTTATCTCCAGCATCAGGACTGCTTACATCTACCTTTTCAGTCTCAACTGTTTCCTCCTGCGCAGCTCACCTGTTGTTGAAACCCCCATCCATGCTTTTATTACCTCGACAATTCTAATGCTTTTCTTGTCGGCCCCTGGCCTTCCACCCTACGTAAACTTGAGATCATCCAAAACTGGGTAGCCCATGTCCTTCCTCGCACCAAGTTCAGTTCACCTGTGCTCATTGGCCCAAATATATAATTCTATTCCTTACGTTCAAATGTCTCTGTGGCCTTAGCCCTCCATCTCTCTGTAACTTCCTCCAGACTTATAACCCTTTGAGGTTTCTATGTTCCTCCAGTTCTGTCTTCTTGTGATCACTGATTTCTATCAACCCACCACTGGTAGCCATGCCTTAAGTGTCTGGGGCCTTATCTCTGGAATTGACTCTGTAACCTCTCTGCCTCTCTACCCCTCTCTCCTTTAAGAAGTCCATTAAGGCCTACTTCTTTTTCCAAGTGTTTGGCCACCCCTCCTAATGTGTCTCTGTGTAAATTTTTATTTGATAATGCTCCTTTGAGGACATTTTTCTATGGTATAGACAGTATACAAATGCAAGTTGTTGTTGTGGAGTATCTTCAGCAAGGAAATCATTGTCATGTAGCGTCTATGTCGTGAATCACATGAAATGATCCTTAGCAAGGCAGGAGGATCATAAGATCATAAGAAATAAGAGCAGGTGTAGGCCATTCAGCCCATCGGGCCTTCCCCACCATTTAATAAGATCGTGACTGATCTGATGAAGCCTTAACTCCACTTCCCCGCCTGTTCGCCATTACCCTTAACTCCCTTGTCAATCAAAGATCTATCTGACTCACTCTTGAATATATTCAATGACCCAGCCTCAAATGCCCTCTGTGGAAGAGAATTCCAAAGACTAACAACCCTCTGAGAGAAGTAATTCTTCTTAAATTAAAACAGATTATCTGACCTTTATCTCATATGTAGGGCTCTGCTGGCTGCCAACAGTGACTGCATTTCAGAAATATTTCATTGGTTGTAAAGTGCTTTGGACCATCCTGAGGTTGCTATATAAATTCAGGTCTTTCTGCCTCTGCTTCTCATATGCAGGCTTTGCCTCTGATTACTCACTCTCCCTTTCCAACAAAGGCCACTGGATATCGATAAGCAGCAAGAGTCCAGCTCAAGGTCTAATCTGTTTTAATGACGTTTGAGGATAAATATTGGCCAAGACACCGACTTTCCTTTGAAATAGTGCCAGACAGCTGGATTTTAAGGAGGACCTTAAAGGAGAAGAGGGATAGAGTGAGAAAGAAGGATTTAGGGAGGGAATTTCCCTTGGCTAATGACTGCCAATGGTGGAATGAAGTGGGTGGTGCACAAAAGGCCAGAGTCAGAGAAATGCAGAGATCTCATACGTAAATATGAACATGAGAACATACAAATTAGGAGCAAGAGTAGGCCATTCGGCCCCTTAAGCCTGCTTCGCCATTTGATAAGATCATGGCTGATCTGATTGTGGCCTCAACTCTACTTTCCTGTCTACCCCTATACCCTTTGAGTCCCTTGTCAATCAAGAATCTATCTAACTCAGCCTTAAAAGAATATTCCATGACCCAGCCTCCACTCATCTCAGGAGATGAGCATTCCACAGGCATAGTGGGTAGGTAGCCAGAGTCCACAAGGGACCATAGGCATTGACTGTTGGTTATATAGCTTGAGGAACACCACTCCACATGAAGCTCGGAGCAGGCCCTGAGTCTACTCCAGCCAGAATGGGAAGTGAACCTGTGCTTTTTGTGTTTTCCTGAACCATACTAGCCATCTAAGCTATCCAATCCTTTAACTATGCACTGCCAACTCAGCTCGAGTCAGTAACATTTGCTTTCCCTCCCCCCAATCCTCCATCACCTCCCCCCCCACCCCCAAACCCCCCACCCCCAAACACCCCCTCCCCACCGACCGGCCAGCTATATTCATAGTTATCTCCTCAGCAGACAGCGGCTCCCCAAGTGCATTATTGGCAGCGGATTGACTGGAGTGACCCATCTGGATTGTGTTAGCTGTTGCTGTGTGTCATGCAAAACTGCGATAAAACAGCACAGCTCCCTGAGCAGAGCAAGCCAAAATATAATAGAAGTGTGAGGGGAGAAAAATCTCCAGCCATTGTCATATGCTGCACCATAACAGATAATAAAAGAACAGGCTAGAGAATCTGGGGTTGTTCTCCTTAGAACAGGGAAGATTAAGGAGAGATTTAATGTGTTCAAAATCATGCAGGTTTTTATTAAGGAGATACCGTTTCCACTAGCAGGGGGATTGGTAACTGGCCGACACAGATTTAAAGACAATTGGTAAAGGCCTGGAGGAAAACTGTGGAGACGTTTTTAACCACCGCAAGTTGTTATGAGCTGGAATGTACTGGCTGTATGGACGGTGGAAGCAGGTTCAATTTTCAAAGATTGGTGGGCATTAGTTTGAAGGGGAGGAATGTGCAGCACAATGGGGAAGGGGAAGGGGACTGATGCTAAATGGAAAGCTCTTTAAAAGGGACAGCACAGGCATGATGGATTGTGCGGCCTCTTTCTGTGCAACTCTATGTCAAAACCTCTGACAAACAGGAGCAGCAAAAATGTAAGGCCGCAACAGACATCCCTCAGAACAAAAGGCCATTTTAAAACCTTGTAAACTTGCCCCACCCAACCCCCCCAACCCTCCCCCTCCCCACCCCCTGCCGTCCCATAGCCATTTCTCTAGACATAAATGTTAGTAATTGACCTCTCTGAGACACTTAGGAGACTAGTGCCTCGGGACAGTTTTCCATGTTACATTTCCTCCACAATGCAAGTTGCTGGGGTGCTAATAGGGCAGAAGGAGGCCATTCACCCCATTGTGCCTATGTTAGCTCAATGAAAGATCTATCCAATTGGCCCCACTCCCTTTTCCCATAGCCCTGCAAAGCTTTTCCTTTTCAAGCATATATCCAATTCTAATGTGAATGTTACCACTGAATCTCCTTCCCTCTCCTTTTCATGTATTCCAGCTTCTAACAACTTGCTGTGTGAAAAAAATTCTCCTTGCGCCTCTGGTTGTTTTGGCAATTATCCTAAATCTGCACCCCCTGATTACAGTCCCGCTTGCCAGTGGAGACTGTGGGTAGGATTTCGCCCCAATATGAGGGTGAGAACAGAGGTGGGCAAATTCACACCATCCTGTGCCCACCGAGTCATTTACCTGGGTGCCAGATTGGAGTCTGAATAGCTATCCACCCACAAAGGGTAAGGTCACTGACAGGGGTAAGGAGGGGTGGGGGGCTGGCGGGGGAATCAACAGCTGCCTGGGAGTAGCCTTCTGGCGGCCGACAAGGAGGTCAGGGTTCAAGGAAGACATTGAGCTCCCCCTCTGCCCAGTCTTGCCTGCCTGGTTACAGCTGGGGTCACAGGTTACCCTGTGCCCTTCCACAATGGTGGCCTGGCAGCTGTCACCAATTTTTACTTAGGGCAGAATTTTCCATGCCCATTGGCGGCATGTTTGGACAATGAGCAGACAATATGGCAAGAAGGCCAAAAATTGGTTTCACGACGTTGTGAAACTAGTTTGCAATCGTCTGCGCTGCCCGTCTGCTGCTTTGGGCAGCACATGCAGTCATCCGTGCCAGGCTTCGCAGACAGCAGCATGTCAAACTTAGGGGGGTTCTCTACCTACCAGACCAGCTGTGAGGCGGGGGTGGCTTTTCAATGGCTGCAGGGCTAGGGTTTGTTTGGGGAAGGGGGAGAAGTGGTCTCAGGCAAGGTAAGAGGCTGCAGGGCGAGGGCTGTGCTGGGGAAGGGAGGTATTCCAGGGTGTGTGTGGGGACACTTGTTAATCTGTGCAAGTGGCCTCAAGATGGTGAGGGATGAGGAGGCATTCTCCAGAGGAGATGAGGCCAGATGGAGATGTGAGGGTGTGTGTGGGAGAGTGAGTGGTGATGTCCCTTGAGCTGGCAGTGAGTGAGATGCCAGTGAATGTGTGATGGGCTTGAGGTTTAGAGTGATGAGATGGTTGCCTTACCCTGGCGGCACGGATGAGATCATTCATCCTCTATCTGCACTGGATGGCAAACCCCTTCTGTGCAGCGTTGGCACTGACCACCACTGCCACCGCCTCCCAAGCCAGAGTGGTGAGACTGAGGCCAGAACATGGGGTAGAAGACATTGCAGTGGGCTCCAATTGTGTCCAGAGGGCGTCATCAGGGGTGGGTCACTGAATCAGGGGGGCTGCAGCCTTTTTGCCTTTTGGGGCCATGTCTTCTGTACAGCAGGCCTGGGCTGGAAGCACTGAGAGGTGTACGCGTGGATGTACTTTAAATCCGGCGCCCGGCATGAGGAAACAGCGAGGTGACGGTGTGGCGGGTGAATTGGAGGCCGCCCGCCATCGAAATGGCATGTTTTTTGTGAATTCAAGATTAATGAGGTGGGTTTGGGATGGTCCGGTGTGAAAAGCCCCCATTGCAGCTGTTGGGTAAAATGTTCTGTTTCCCGCCCACTACTGCACAGTGCAAATCTGGGACGATTTCACCCTTAGTTTTAGAAACATTTTAATGAAGTTTTTAAAGTGCTGAGGGGGGTCCTCAAGAAGGAAGCAAGTGCAATGCTGGCTGCAGCGCCTTCTGTGCTGGAAAACCTCCTATTGGCCTTCCAGCTTCAAGAGCCACTCACCCATTCTTAATTGCATCCCCTGGCCCCTAATTGTCCAATCCATGTAAAATTGATACTGGGTGACTGCTCCCAGCACAGTGCGGTGTCAGGACCCCTATTTGACCGCAAGGTTGGGGTCCTGACCCAAAACACAAGATTCTGCCCCACTGTTTTCCAGGCTCTTTAGACCCTTTTTGATTTTTTTTGCTGTTAAAATTAGAAGGTGCAGGTTATACCTGATAAACTAGCTGAGCACCAAAGATTGCTGGGGAATGTTGACTGTGGGACATTTTCCCACTTTACAACAGTGACGACACTTCAGAAGCACTTAACAAAAACAGAAACAGAAATACCTGGAAAAACTCAGCAGGTCTGGCAGCATCGGCAGAGGAGAGCACAGTTGGCGTTTCAAGTCCTCATGACCCTTCTCTGTTGAAATGTCAACTGTGCTCTCCTCCGCCAATGCTGCTAGGCCTGCCGAGTTTTTCCAGGTATTTCTGTTTCTGTTTTTGTTTTGGATTTCCAGCATCCGCAGTTTTTTGCTTTTATCTTCAGAAGTAATTCCTTGGCTGCAAAGAGCTTTCAGATGCCCTGAGGTCAGGAAAGACTCGATATAAATGTATGTCTTTCTCTTTAATTAGCCTCACCAATTAACTCAATGACTTACGATTCTTCAGTGTGGGTGTTAGCTCAGTTTCCTTGTACTAGTGAACTCAGTAACCCTTGGGGATAAGTAACTCCTCCCAGGAGGCCCAGTGCCAATGCTGTATTGATATTTCTCCACTTATTCAAATTCTTCACACCCTCCTGAAGATCCTGACTTGAGCTGATGTAGCCACCTGCAGATGATCACTGGCCTCTGCTACCATTATCTGTCACTGGAACAGGTTTTCATCTCCACCTGGGTATCATCCATCCATCCGACCTAGTAAAGACCTTTAAAGTTATGAAGGGGATAGTCATAGAGGAGATGTTTCCACCTGTGGCACAATTCAAACCTAGCGGTCGTTAATGTAAGATGGCCACTCATTAATCCAGGAGGGAGTTTAGGAGAAGCATCTTTACCCAAAGAGAGGTTAGAATGTGGAACTCACTACCACAGGGAGTAACTGGGGTGAATAGTACAGGCTTTAAGGGGAATCGAGATAAGTACATGAGGGAAAGAGGAATGGAAGGCTCATGTGGAGCATGAACACAGGACAGGCCAGTTGGGCTGAATGGCCCATGCTGTAAATTCTATGTCATTATAGAAACCACCTCATTTGCAACCATTGAATTCAGCGGAATGAAAGGCAGGCAGGTTCTACAAAATGTAGGTGATCTGCTCTGCCGGATGACGAAGACAGATGGTGAAGCCAAAAATCCTCACTTCTTTATTTGTCACCTGACAGCGTGGACAGTGATCCAATTGGCCTTCACCCAACTGCTGCTGCTATTTGTTACCTCCAGACTATTCCAATGCTGTCCTGGCCAATCTCTCATCTTCCATCATCCACAAACATGAGCTCAAAAAAAATCCCATGCCATACTGTTTTCACATCACCCCTGCGCTCGCTGACCTGCATTGACTCTCTGTTTGATGGGTCAATTTTAAAAGTCTCATCCTTGTGTTCAAATCCTTCCAATAGCCTTGCCCACGCCTCTGTATCTCTGTCAACTCCTCCAACCCTGTAACCCTCCAAGAACTCTGCATTCCCCCAGCCCTTACAGACCCCCCGCTCCCTTTGATCCACCATTGGCAGTCGTGCCTTCAGCTGCCTGAGTCCTAAGCTCTGGAATTCCCTCCATGCCTCTCTGCCTTTCCATTTCTTTCTCTTCCTCTAAGATGCTTCTGAAAACCCACCTCTTGGACTAAGCGTTTGGCCACTTGTCCTAATACCTCCTTAGGTGACCCGTTGTTAATTTTGTTGTCTGATCATTCTCCTGTGAAGCGCCTTGGGATGTTTTACCTGATGAAAGGTGTTATGTAAAGTCACTTTGTTGTTGTATTCATGCTGGTCCTGATCCCGTTTTTTGCCAATTTATGTGGATTTCCACTCTGCTGTAAGTAGTGCTTGCTATCAACTGTTCCCCCTCCCTAGCCTAGCAGCTCCAAGATCAGTTTTGACAACCACAAATGCTCAGGTCATGAATGTAAATTTAACCTGGGACCTTGTAGGCTCAGCGAGGTTGAATAGGGCACACCGACACTTCAATAGTACATCATTAGTTGTAAAACACTTTGGGATATCCCAAGGTCATGAAAGGTGTGACAAAAATGCAAGTCTTTCTTTCATTCACCAATATTTTATGGTTAAAAAAAGAGATAGAAAGCCAGTTATCTTCAGAGCTTGAGTGACCATAATGATGATGACCAAAGGTTTATTTATTTAAAAATCAACTTCTGTCATGGCCAAGGTGAAGTGAGTTTTACAATCAATAATTCCAACTAAAATATAAAAATACAAAAAAAAAATGACGGAAGGAACGGAGTAAAATAACATACCAATAATTTGATTGGAGTCTTTACATTATCGGGGTTTAAAGTTTAACAGTCATTAGAGTTGGCTCATCCTGCGAATGAGATGTGGCATTGGGCTATTCTTAAATCTTGTGGTTTTACATCTTAATTCAGTTGGTTATTTTGAGTTCTGTAGCTGGTAACTGCTATGAGATCCATCTGTGGATAACAAGTAGTGAAGCTTGGAGTTCAGCAACAATCACACAGAAAAACAGCAGAGCTGTTCTCATTTGTTCTCGAGTGACTCCAGACCGGAATCGTGGAAGGGATTTGACTGCCTATGGTAATTAGGGCCTAGAATGACTTTGCAAGCCTTTTTTTATGAGCACTGAATAAAAGGTAGTGACACTCCTTCGACCTGTAGAGAATTAGGGAGTCCTTTGTTTATTTAATGATGATATTAGTGACCTTTACAGGACCAGTATCCTCATTTTCAATGCAGTTTTGTCCACAACAAGCTTGGAATACCAATTTAGTACAAGTTATCTTCACCAAGTACCTCAGGCCCTGGCAACAGGTACCCCAAGACTTGTTATTGATCACTCCAGACTTGGCAGCAAGTACCCCAGGACCTTGCCCCACCATGGCAGAGCAGCAGAATGACAGGTTTTCTTCCCTGAAGGACATTAAAGGATGCCAAATGATAGGCGAGTTTATAGCTTTAAATCTTACCTGCCATCTAACTGCATTAATTTCCATGAATGCCAGTGGGCTGTGTGAAAGAGTAACTCAACAACAAAGCGAGCATTTCCAGGCGGTCATCCAATAATACTTGGATCAGATAAGGGAAGATTGAGTCAAGGGTTGGCAGGGGTTATTTATGAGCTGAATGGTGTTGCTCTGGCTAGAGGCAGAAAGAGATCTGGGAATAGGGTTTCAACTCTGGTTGGACGTTTCCCTGGGGCAGGATTTTTCTCTCGTCGGCGGGCGTTCGACAGACCCGAACGAACGTAAAATGATGCGCGATGATATCGGGCAAGCGTCCCGACGTCATGCGCACTTGCGCGATATTTCGGTTGGCAGGTGCACGCGGGAGTCGGCAGTGCGCCCGCCGACAATTAAGCGGCCTATTAAGGCCCTGAATCAATTAAGTGACTAGAAATTTTCGTTGCCCATCCAACCGTTCAGTTGGCGAAAAGGCCAAGCGGCCTTTGCATTTTTGGTGAAACCTCATCCATGACCAGTGATTAAAAAAAAATTAAAAACTTTTAACACGCATATTTAACATGTCCCTGCTCATGTGACAGAGTCACAAGAGGGGACATGTTTTCATTATTTTTAATATCTTTATTTTTTATTTTAAAAATCTTCAGCTCCCTGAGGCAGCTCTGTGCTTGAGGGAAGCTTTTACTGCGTGCACCCAGGCGCAGGTGCGAACTTCCGTGCTCGCTCCCTCTCCCCCCACACCCCGGCAGCGCTGAGCGCTGCAGTGCGCAATTTACACTGGTTGGTTGTTAACTAGCCAGCCAGTGTGAAATTGCGGTCGGGGCCCTATCGCCGTTGTTGGTCGGCTTACAGACCACTCCCGGGCCCCCTCACTGAGCCCGCCCGACCACCGGGAAATCCTGTTCCTGGACTTTTCACCACATAACCTGCCATCCATCTCCATTAACCCCATTGCAGTCCTGCCACATTCAGCCGTGAATGGTGGTGGACAATTAAACAACTCACTGGACGAAGAGGCTCCATAAACATCCCCATCCTCAATGAAGGAGGAGCCCAGCACATCAGTGCAATAGATAAGGCTGAAGCATTTGCTACAATCTTCAGCCAGAAGTGCCGAGTGGATGTTCCATCTTGGCCTCCTCCAGAGGTCCCCAGACAGGCACCAGTCTTCAGGCAATTTGATTTACTCCACATGATATCAAGAAATGGCTGAAGGCACTAGATACTGCAAAGGCCATGGGCCCTGACAATATTCCAGCAATAGCACTGAAGGCTTTTACTCCAGTACTTGCTCTGCCCCTAGCCAAGCTCTTCCAGTACAGCTACAATACTGGCATCTACCTGGCAATGTGGAAAATTGCCCAGGTATATCCTGCACATCAAAAGGAGGACAAATCTGACCTGACCAATTATTGATCCATTAGTCTACTCTCAATCATCAGTAAAGTGATGGAAAGGGTCATCAACAGTGCTATCAAGCGGCACTTGCTTAGCAATAACCTACTCACTGATGCTCAGTTTGGGTTCCGCCAGGGTCACTCAGCTTCTGACCTCATTACAGCCTTAGTTCAAACATGGGCAAAAGAGCTGAACTCCAGAGGTGAGGTGAGAGTGACTGCCCTTGACATCAAGACAGCAATTGACTGAGTGTGGTATCAAGGAGCCCGAGCAAAACTAGAGTCAATGGGAACCAGGTGGAAATCTCTCTGCTGGTTGGAATCATACCTAGCACAAAGGAAGATAGTTGTGATTGTTGGAGGTCAATCATCTCAGTTCTAGGACATCACTGCAGGAGCTCCTCAGGGTAGTGTCCTCAGCCCAACCATCTTCAGCTGCTTCATTAACCTTCCTTCCATCTTAAGGTCAGAAGTGGGGATCTTCACTGATGATTGTACAATGTTCAGCACCATTCACGACTCCTCAGATACTGAAACAGTCCATGTCCAAATGCAGCAAGACCTGGACAATATCCAGGCTTGGGCTGACAAGTGGCAAGTAACATTCGCGCCACACAAGTGCCAGGCAATGACCATCTCCAACAAGAGAGAATCTAACCATCACCCTCTGACATTCACTGGCATATTATTGCTGAATTCCCCCACTATCAACATCCTGGGGTTACCATTGGCCAGATATTGAACTGGACTAGCCATAAAATTATTGTGGCTACAAGAGCAGGTCAGAGGCAAGGATTCCTGTGGCGAGTAACTCACCTCCTGACTCTCCAAAGCCTGTCCATCACCTAAAAGGCACAAGTCACGAGTGTGATGAAATACTCTCCACTTATCTGGATGAGTGCAGCTCCCACAACACTCAAGAAGCTTGACACCATCCAGGACAAAGCAGCCCACTTCATTGGCACCCCATCCGCAAACATTCACTCCCCTCCATTTACCACACAGTGACAGCAGTGTGTACCATCTACAAGATGCATTGCAGGAACTCACCAAGGCTCCTTAAGCAGCACCTTCCAAACCCACGACTGCTACCACCTAGAAGGACAAGGGCAGCACATACATAGGAACACCACCACCTGGAAGTTCCCTTCCAAGTCACTCACCATCCTGACTTGGAAATAGACTGCCGTCCCTTCACTGTTGCTGGGTCAAAATCCTGGAACTGCCTCCCTAACAACACTGTGGGTGTACCTACACCACCGGGACTGCAATGGTTCAAGAAGGCAGCTCACCACCACCTTCTCAAGGGCAATTAGGGATGGGCAATAAATGCTGGCCTAGCCAGGACCCCACGTCCCATGAATGAATAAAAAAAACTCCACACTCCCGCCACTGGTGACCCACCATGTCTGTCCTCGCAGTGCACCACCTTCCCACAGCCAGTGTTGGGTGACCAGACCCTTTGTCACTCAATTGAACGGTTCTTAGTCAAAAAGCTAATTTTCCCATCACCAATATTTTTACAACTAATAAACGAAACTGCTCATAGAAAATAAAAAACACTTTTTTTTTATTCCCCCATGACTCTCCGCAGCTGTGTCCGAGAGATTAAACTCTAATTCCTTGACAATCCAAGCCAAACCAGAATGGTTGGCAAACCTATTGGGGATCAATAGTAGACACAACAGCTATCAAGCCAAGTTACTGCAGAGCAGCGATTGGCAAAGCAAACATAGTGTCAAATCAGCAGAGTATTAAACAGAGGCCATCTTGCTGGAGCTGTTTGGTGAACTCGACAGGTTGCATCTGCAGTCAGTTCCACTCAACAAGTCACAGTGGAAACCTTTCAGCCCTAGGAGCGCTGTAAAAAAAGAAAAAAAACTGTGAATGCTGAAAACCTGAAATAAAAACAGAAAATGGTGGAAATACGCAGCAGATCCAGCAACATCCACGGAGCACGAAACAGAGTCAACCTTTCAGGTCACCAACTTTTCATCTGAACTAGAAAATGTTGGTTTTAAGCAAATACAGAGGCCGGGAGTGGGGAGGGGGAGGAGAGGAAAGAACGATAGGGAAGGCCTGTGATAGGGTGGAAGGGAGGAGAGGTTAAACAGAAGGAAAGGTGTTACAAAGCAAAGGGAGATGGCATGGGGCAGGTAGGGAGACAAGTGATGAATCTAGAGGAGGTGTAAATGACAACAGCAAAATCATCACACCAGCCACTGAGTGAAACAATGGGAGCAGTGGTTATGATCTGAAATTGTTGAACTTAGTGTTGAGTTCATTGGAAAGTGCCTCATCAAAAGATAAGGTGCAGTTCCTCAAGGTTCGATTGAGCATCATTAGAACAGGATGGCCATGAACAGAGAGGCCAGAGTGGGAGTGGGGCGGAGAGTGAAAGTGGCAGCCCAGGGTCACACTTGCAGACTGAACAGGGTTGTTTCATGAAGCAATTACTCAATCTGCATTTGGTCTCCCCAGTGTAGAGGAAACCGCTTTGTGAACAATGAATCCAGGGCACTGAATTGAAAGGAATAGAAATAAATCACTGTTCTGCCTGGATGGTGTAGTTGGGATGCTGGACACAGGGAAGGAGGTAAAAGGGCAGGTGCTATATCACCTGCGCTTGCATGGGCAAGGGGAGGGGCTGCTCTGGTTCATTGAGGAGTGGACTGGGTATCCAGGTGTGAATGGTCCCTTCGGAATGCTGAAGAGGGAGAGGAAAGGAAAATATATTGATGGTGACATCACACTGGAGATGGTGGAAATGGCGAAGGATATTTCCTTGAATGTGGAGGTTGTTAGGAGGTGGGGACAAGTGGAACCCTATTGTGGCTTTGGGAGGGAGGGGAAAGGGTGAGAGCAGAAGTGCAGGAAATGGAATGGATCTGATCAAGGGCCCCAGCAACCACAGTGGAGGGGAATTCTCAATTGAGGAAATGGGAAGGCTTATCGGAAGTGCATGCAATGGAAGGTGCCAATGCCAAACAGATGCAATGTGGGTAGTTTAATGGAATGTTTTACAGGGTATGAGGAAGTGTAGTGGAGGTGGTGGTGTGACTCAGTGGGCTAATGCTGGATATCATTATTATTTTATATTCTAAAAATATAATAATAGTTAATAATGGTAAATATTGGTCAACAGCCAATCCACAGATATGGAGACAAAGAAATCGAGGCAGGGAAAGGAAGAGTCAGAGATAGGTCATGTGAAGGTGAGAGAAGGGTGGAAATTAGAAGTAAAGTTGATGAAATTTTCCAGTTCGGGGCAAGAGCAGGAAGCGACACTGATACAGTTATCATTGTGCTGGAAAAGAGATGAGGAAAGGGGCATGAGTAGGACTGAAACAAGGAACGTTCCACATATCCCACCAAAAGGGAGGCAAAGTTAGGATCCATAGAATAGCAGCACTTTTTATTTGTAGGAAGTGAGTGGAGTTAAAGGAGAAGTTGTTTAATGTGAGAACAAGTTCAGACGGACAGAGGAATGTGGCAGTGGATGGAGATTGGTTGAGCCTCCATTCAAGAAAAAAGTGGAGGGCCCTCAGATTATCCTATTGGATGCTGGAGGTGGAGATAGATTGGAGGTTGTCCATGTGGGTGAAAAGGAGTCAGTTAGTGCCAGGAAACTACCCAAAGTTAAAAACCAAACTTGTTGCATTTGTCTGGTCAAGGGATATTTCCCAGATAGCAATGTCTTAACTGGTAAAGTTCACAGCAAGCAGGGAGTCCCTCCCATATTCACTAAGAGGGTGAATTGGGTGATGGAAAGCTATAGAGATTTTCTGTTTGAGGGTAAAGTGTCCCCATGGTTCATTTGGTGAGGCAGGAAAGTCGAATATTATCCTTAGAGATACAGCATCTGCACTGTCGCTGATGTTGGCAGGTGACATGAAACTCTCTCCAAAATGTTCATTGAATAAAAAGGTATTTATTTGGGCTATTAATGGAAATTGTTTAACCCATTCCTTTGTATAAGGTTAATATAAAATGTGGCTTAATTGCTGGACCTGTTACTGGGGGTGTCATTCCTACTTTACCTGTCAAAGGTGTTAATATCTTGTTAGGAAATGACTTGGCTGGGGTTAAGGTATCACTGTCCCCAGTCATGTCGGGAAAGTCTGCTGTGGCTGTTGAAACTGAAAGTGTACAGAAAAGCTGCCTGACATGAAAGACCCAACTACGTTTTGTAAACTTGCTACTAAAATTAATATTTCGATTAAAGGTATGTCTACAGAGTCAGAAACTTAGCCTACTAATTTAAAAATGACATCGGAGCATTGGGTTATAAGGGAAAAGCTAATGGCGGCTGGGAATGATGTAAAGCCACCTGAATTATAAAGGCAGAAAAAGCATGAACAAGATGAGACAAAGCAGATAGCAATTGATCTGGAATATAAAGCTAATATTAGCAATGTTGACTGTGAAACTATCACCAATTGTCATAAAGACTCATCTGATTCTCTAATGTCCTTTAGGGAAGGAAATCTACCATCCTTACCCAGTTTGGCCTACATGTGATGCCAGACACACAGCAATATGGTTGACTCTTAACAGTCCTCTGAAATATTCAGCTCAAGGGTGATTAGGGATAGGCAACAAATTCTGGCTCTGCCAGCAACACCCACTTCCCATGAAAGAAAAAAAAAGCAGTGAAAGCTAATGATGAAAAAGAGGGAAAACATCCTTTGAAGGAAAATGGAAAAGTTGAGTCTAGTGCTGACACTATAGAGCTTTGAGGAGAAATACATGTTCTTGAACTTAAATTAAAACTTCAAAATGAAGAGGCAATGGCTCTTGCTGGAATGGAATTAAACAAGGCTTGAACACGATGGAAGGAAGAAAAGCAAAAAGAAAATCAAGAAAATTTGTGAACTGAATAAAAGGGAATATCAAGCTTTCTTAGTTGAGAATCAAAGAAACCTTAAAATAATTCTTAAATTAGCTAAACAGGGTTTTACTCAATAGAAAAATTAAATGCTTGCACAGAAGTAGGCTGTGGAAAACAAAACCAAATGGTTAAACCAGTGGAAAAGTTCAAAGTTAAGAATGACCCTGAATTTAAACATGATGAGGTGAATTAAATTGTTACAGAGGATCATTCGACTGTTTGGCTGGTTGAAATATTTTTCAAACGCTCAGAATTTTTAAAATGAGCAGACATGGAAAAAAATAGAGACAGAAGTAAAAACTGAACAGAGTAGTTCAGAGTCTTTTTTAATAAGTGAATACCTTGATGACAATTAGTGTCTGGCTTTAAAGAAGAACAAATTGCTGAATCCAGCTGAATCCAGAGGGTAAGAAATGGTAAGACAGGGGATTTCTCCTTGAAGGCAAATTCATAGTTGCCAGTACCCAGAAGCCAAATGGTTTGCCAGCAATCAGCAATGTTGTTCTTTACAAAGTTAACCAGATTAAGCAAATTGAACAACCTTTGGATCCCTCACAAATGCTTACCCAAGGTCCTGATTATACAAAGCCTAATACAGGTTTTAAAAAAGCAACATGCAGAGTGCAAAACCAAGGTACTGGTCTATACAGACCACAGCTCACTGGTATTCCTAGAAATGTTCAAAATCAAGAACCAAAGGCTGTATCAGTTGAGTTCAGTTGCAGCCATTTGCATTAAAAATTGTACCTGTTGCAGGAATAAACAAAGTGATTGTGGATGCCTTGTCATGAATTTAAAGAGCAATGACTTAAAGCCAGGTGAGTCATACAGACTGTTTCTCTCTCCACAGATGCTGCCAAACCTGCTGAGGTTTCCCAGAATTTTCTGGTTTTGTTGCAAAATAACACTGCCTTGTAATGAAGCTTGTTTTGTAAATGTGATACATCATTGTTGTTACCTTTGTAACATGTAATATGTTAGGTATTAAAATGTTTATGATGTTCAGAACCATTGTAAAGAAGACTTTACCATGGTAAAGCTTTCATTTTTCCAAGAAGTTTGACAACCTTTTACCTGGAAGCAGTAGAGTAAGGACATTTTGTCATTTCTTTCAAAGGTCAGTGGAATCTTGTGGGTAATTACTTCATTTGGGAGTCATTCAATACATTTGGTTGTTTTGCTTTATGGTTCCCCCATGGGGATCGTGGCAATTGGCAATGTTAAAGTGGCAAGCTCCAGAGTCACGCTTTCAGACAGAGCTGGTGTGATTGGACAAGCGGTCACTCAATATGCATTCACTCTTCAAAGAAGCAAAGAGCCTGTCACATCAGGTAAATTACAGGCTTCAGTAGTTAGCAACTAGCAGCTTGGGGAAAAATAAGTTGCACACCAAGGAAAATGGTTGGGACTCAAGCCAAGAATGGGTCGTGAAGCAAGAAGTGGAAAGTTTATTTGTAAATTTGGCTTTGTTAAATATGTTGGGAAAGGTCACGATTAAAACACAATGCCACATCTGTTCAAAATTAACTCTAAATATAATTATCCCCAACATGGCAGGGCACATGGCTTGTGTGTGTGCTAAGGCATCTTCCATAGACCCCTGCCTATCGCTAGTCCTTATTTGAGGGGCTCAAAATTGCTTGACGTTCAATTTTTGCATCTGTACCTGTTGGAAAATTCCAGACACCCGTTTTATTTGGGGCCGATCTTGAGTCCTTCCACTCTAAAGCTCAATGTGTGTGAGTGTTCTTGTGGATCCAGTCTGCCTCAATTCCATCTCAGCTTCATTGAACCCAAAACCTGACTTTGGCCACTGAATCGCTTGCTTAAACAGCAGAATAGGCCCAGCTTGGCCACATTTTCATTTTTCTCAGCTCCAGGTACCTTTTACTCTAGGGAGAATTGAGTTATTTTACTGAATAAGCATGTAATTTTATTTTTTAAACAGGCCAAGCATGGACTAACCTCAATCGAACATTTCAAACATTGTCTTCGATTGACCACTTTTTCATGCTTTGGCTATACATTCACAATTTGAGGCTTCCTAAAGAATCTCTGTGACCACATCTAGTCCTTTTAACAGAATGTGGTTCTTCCAGAAAAAAAAACACATTCATTGCTGACTATGATTGAAGTTGTATTAAAATGGATAAGACCACCTAAATTCTCAATTTTTAAGTACCAGATATCACATCTGTTCTTTGTAATACAAGGACAATTTAACTGCATGGTTTGTGTCAGGATCATGTTTGCAATCTCTGTGGAATAAGTCCTTTAGCGCTAGGATCATTTAAGTTTCATGAGAAGGAAGGTTGCTGGCTATTGAGCTGAAGAACTTGCATTTAGACAGTGCCTTTCACATCTTTAGGATGTCCCACAATGCTTCACATACAATTAAGTATGTTTGAGTGTCATCCCTGTTTTAATGTGAGAAATGCAGCAGCCACTAGGCACACAGGATAACCTTTGAAGCAGTACAGTCGGAAAATTTGTAATTTCTTTAGAACAATCTGTGGAACCTATAATTGTTTTTAAGAATGTTTGAAAAGGACTTTTAAGAGTTTGCATCAATTGTAAAGTGATCAATTGTAATTTTCTTAGATAATGAGAAATACTGGTCCATGTGACTTGGTGACATTTGACCTGGAAACAGTACCACTAGGAAGGAAGTTAAGAAAGAAGCCATTTGGCTGGTAGGCACAAAGGAGAGCTACAAGCAGAGGAGCTGAAGGGTGAAGGTTATTAGTACACAGATGCATACACAAAGGAGAGCTACACGATGAGGAGCTGGAGGGTGAGGGTGATCAGCACACAGGTAAAGACTCAGAAAAAGAACACAGAGAAGAAATAGGAACACAGAGAATCCTTGCGAGGAGAATCAGCAAATCATTCTCAGGAAGAGATCAGTTTTTTATGTTTGTCAGAAAAGGAGACAGAAGTTCTTGGAGATACTCTGTGAGCTGGCTAAGAAAATCTAAAATCTGAAAAGCTGTGTGAATAGCTCAGGGATGCTAAAGAGCTTGGCTTTTTCCCAGAATTTGCCAAACCATGAACTAGGGTGTTATTGATTGGTCATTGAAAAGGAACTCTGGAAGGACTGTTGTGACCCAAGGGAGAGAAGTCTCATAGAAGTGTACCTTGCTGATGATAATTACACCCATGAACCTCAAATATGAAAGTTATTTTCAGGTAGGTCCCTCGCGCGAATAAAAAACAGCATATTATGGAACTGTGTAGCAATGTATTCCACACAGCTATGTAGCTATATAGACTAGCCCGGATGTGTTTCATGCAGGGAGCCATGAATGCTTGTGGTTTCATAAGATGTATCTTTGTTGTATCAACTATTTAAAGTGAAATTTATCTTTTTATGTGAAGTATCATTTGCCTGTTAATTCATGTGTAATTTGCTTGCTTCTGCTTCATGATAAAGTAAAAGTTACAAAAAGTGAAATCTTGTTGTTAATTTCTTCATTGGGGGAAATTCAGTAAATTTGGTTATTTTGGTTTACGGTTTCCCCACAGGGATCATAACAATTCTCAACCTTCTGACTTGAACGTGGTACTTCTAAACTAAGCCAAGTCTGGCATATGTATTTATGAACTGTGTGGAATAGCAAATCAGAGTTCCAACTGTGGAGAGACACAAAGACCAGAATGTCCTCAGGAGTTTAAAATAACTGGGTGAAGATAGAGCAGATTATATATAGTAATGGATGTAGGAGCTTTCAAGGGCCAAATGGCCTTACCCACTTCACTGCTTCCTTTTTGACTTATTCAAATATTTGGAATGCTAATGATTTCAGATGGTCACCTTGGATCAAAAAGTTGCCCCATTAATCCCATTAGAAGGATGTCTTCAGGGACTTCCTGGTGAGCAAGTGGTCCATTTGGTCATTCAGTACCCATCACCTTGATTCACCTTGAAACCAGAAGCAGTATCCTATGGCACACTAATGATGAGAGGCTATTGGGGTCAATTATTCATCAAAGAAGCATGTTTGTGTTAATGGGACTTCTCTCATGTCCACATCAATGTTGCTTGAAGGAGAAAAAGGTTGAGGACTTCCTGTTCAAAATATTCTAAGCCACCATCTCCACCTGTATGTTTGCTTCTTGTTTTGAAACTTAATTACAGTAACTCCCCAGATTCTGCGGCTTTGGGATATCCACCTCTCTCCCCAGTCAATTTTTCATTTACTCTATGAATGAAGGTTTGGTTTCAGCCATTGCTTCAGACTAGTCCGGATGTGATTCCAGAATTTAAAAAGCTGGATAATAATGAGCTGGTAAGGCAGACACAGCCTTGCTTTGTGTCTTATCCAAAAGACGGCACCTCTGACAATGCAGCACTGAAGGGCAAGCCAGAATTGAGCCTCTAGAGCATTCCTTCAACTCACTACCTGCTATCCTGGACAACTCTGTATCAGCCTATTTCTAACCGACCAGACAGAGCTTCAGCTAAGAAGCTGAAAGGAGAAATTGCCCTCAGGCTTTCAACAGTGTTGCCCAATGAGCAGCTCTACAAGAACTAGCCATGGAGACTAGCCCTTGGGTATTTTTTTTGCTCTGTCAATGGGATCAGGCTTAACCTCTGCTTGTAAGCAGCGCTGTGGGAAACTACAGGCATGGAGATGCATTACTAAGAGGCTAATGGCCAGTGTAATGTTGGACCAGTGCAACACCAGCCAAATGTTTGCCACTTTGCATTTACCATTCCAGTGTGACTCTTGATGGAAGTGGAAGTGAAACACCAGAAATCAGGCCAAGGCTGGAATACAGTGAAACCCAACCTTTTGTGGGGATCTCAGTTGATAGCAGTCTTGCCTCTACATCAGAAGGTTGTGGGTTCAAGCCTCACTCCAGGGATTTCAGCATATAGTTCAGACTGACCCTTCCTGTGTAGTACTAAGGGAGTGCTGTATCTATAAGAGGAGCCATCTTTTGGATTGCATTTTAAACCTGCTCTCTCAGGTGAACATAAATGATTCCTTGGCACTATTTTGAAGAACAGCAAGGGAGTTCTCCCCAGTGTCCTGATCAATATTTACCCCTCAACCAATATCACTAAAATAGGCTATCAGGCCATTATCTCAATATTGTGTGTGGGAGTTTGCTGTGTGCAAATTGGCTGCCATATTTCCTACATTACAACAGTGACTTCCCTTCAAAAAGTGTTTTATGGGCCGTGAAGGGCTTTGGGATGTCCTGAGGTTGTGAAACACTATCTAAACACAAGCTCTCTTCACTCAGTCACTGTAACTTTTCCACTGTGTCCTCAAGGAGTTAAAAGAAGAGAAATAGATGTATAAAGGAGCATGGTGTAGCATAAGTAACTGAGCAGAGCAGCAATGAAAAGCCTTAAAAAGCTAAATCTCTCCATTGTGACAGGTATCTGTTGCTGAATTGGGGCTTGGAGGGCTTGGCAGAGTGTGCTTCAGGGTGGGGGCATAAATGTTTTAATGCCTGGGGATAAAACTGTGGATAGATATGCTGAAGAAACGACAAGAAAGATGGGAAAAGATGTTTCCAATTTACAACTCGAGTTTTATAACAATTTTACTTTATCCTAGGATTAGTCACACTATTCCTGTTAAGGATTTATTGCAAACATCTGTTGCAGATGTAGTTTTGAAACGAGGTTTGTACCTTTTGTTTTGCTGTGAGGAAAGCTGTTTATTTTATGTTTTTTCTTTAACTAATTAAATGTTTGATCCTTGCTACCATAGTGAGACCAATAACATGGCACCTGCCATTAGATAATATGTTGACAGTCAGACATCTGTTTGCACTTTCTCCTATTATACATTCTGATGTCTACAGTTGTATTGGAAGCTTTCCATGTAAACTTGACATGCTATAATAACACCCTCTGATTATCTTGCACAGAATGCAGTCCTCAAATGCTGGGTTAAGGGGTGTGTGATAATTGTTCAGGGAGCTCAGATGCATTCCAGTCCCTACTTTAAAGTTGTATGTTATGTCCTTGTTTTCATATTTTCATTCAAAATGCTTTTGCCCACATTTATAATGGAAAGTGCTAATGTAAACCTGTCGCACTGTAATTGCCCCCTCTGGTCAGCAGTGATGCTGTTGCACCTCCACTGACACCAGGGTGAAATTCCAGCGTGACAAGTTTACATTCATAGTTACCATTATAAATGTGGACCTGGATATTATAATGGAAATTGCTGACAGGAAGCGCATCAAGACATAAGGAAGTCATAAGGACAGGGGAAGATTATCGTGTAATGTATTATCCTGCAGCTAAAATATAAGCATGTGTGCCTTTAAGGTTACAAGGTAAAATTCTTTGCATTTTACTGTATACTGGCCATATTTAGATCAGGCTAGCTTTCAGCAGTGAATAATTAGAATATCTATATTTTCCACCTACCAACAAATGGTAATTAGATTTTTATTCTTTATCAGAACAAAAAATTAAAATTCAATTAATTTGACATCTATTTGAAGAAAAAACTCAAATTAAGACGAAGAAAGATACCCTCTTTTTTTCTGTTTCTATCTGAGTGATTGGCTCTGTTGTTCTTTTCAGTAGCACAAGGGAAAGCTAAATTTGCACATATTATGGAGAGGAAATAGGGCAGAGAACCAGTCCAAAAAATCTTCACTCACTTTATATTCTACTAGAATTCCCAGGTAATCTCAAGGAGAGACCTGGGCTTGAGGGAACGTTTAAAGAAAAGAACAACTTGAATTGACATGGTACATTTCACAAACTCTGGACATCGGTATAGAACGTCTAAAGTGCTAATTGAAGTGTGGTCACCGTTGTAATGTAGAAAATAAAGCAGACAATTTACAAACAGCAAGATCCCACAAGAAGCAACAAAATAAATCCGAAGAAAATTTGCTTTAGTGATGTTGATTGAAAGATAAATATTGGTCAGAACACCAGGGAGAACTCTCTCTCTCTTTTCCAAAAGTGCTTTGGGATCTTTAGCATCCAGCCAAAGAACATTTGGGGCTTCGGCTAGAGTTCTAAGTTCTGCCCTGATTTATATATGATACTTAACTTTATATTATTATTTATGATATGTTAGCAAAAGTTAATATGGCTTTCAATGTACCATGTCAATTCAAGTTTTTCTTTTCTTTAAACGTTCCCTCAAGCCCAGGTCTCTCCTTGGGATTACCTGGAAATTCTAGTGACATTTTTCTTCTCTGCATAGGAATTGCCAGATGAGAAAAAGACCCAGGTCCTCTCATTCCCTTCTACCTTCTTGCAATCAATAATAATGGAGTTGTTGACTAATCATAACAATCACTTTCTATCAATTAGGCTACAGCAGACTCAGGCATGATGCAAGGCTTCCTCTGAGGAAGAGGGAGCCAGAAGGGGGAAGAGGCCAGGAGTCCATATTCATCCTCTAGGGGAGCTACCTGTGGGAGGACAGGCACAGGCACAAGGGGCGTAGGTCCAACAGGAAGTCCAAGGTGAAAGGGGCCCCATAAGACACCACTATCCTGCTGCCAGGTTTACAGGCAGCGATGCAGCTACCTCAATATGTCTGAGGTGCAGTGCCGAAGGAGGCTCTGTCCCTCAAGGGAGACAGTGACCTCCACCTGTCAGATGATCGGCCCTGAAGTCAGCTCCAACTGTGTGGGCGGACACCCCATGCCAGTGGCGCTGAAGGTCACGGTTGCCCTCAACTTTTATGCCTCCCGCTCTTTCCAGGGGTCGGTGGGTGATCTTTGTGGAGTCTCCCAGTCAGCTGTCCGCAGCTGTATCTAGCTGGTGACAGACACTCTGTTCAGGCGTGCATTGACTTTCATTCACTACCGCTTGGACGAGGCCAGCCAGGCAGACTGAGCCAGAGGTTTTGCGGCAATTGCTGGGTTCCCCCATATCCAGGGTGCAATTGACTACTCACATGTGGCCATCAAGGCACCAGCGGGTAAGCCAGGAGCCTTCGTCAACAGGAAGGGCTTCCACTCCATGAACGTGCAGATAGTGTGTGATCACAGAATGCAGATTCTGCAAGTCTGTGCAAGGTATCCAGGCAGCTCCCGTGATGCTTACATCCTCAGGCAGTCCCAGGTGCCGAGACTCTTCCGTGCTCCAGCCCGACTGGATGGATGGCTGCTGGATGACAAGGGCTATCCCCTCAAAAGATGGCCCATCATGCCTCTCCGCCATCCAAGAACAGAGGCTGAGCAGCTGTACAATAGGAGACATGCCTCCACAAGGGCTGTGGTAGAGAGAAGCATCGGTCTCCTCAAGGTGCACTTCTGATGCCTGGACCAATCAGGGGGGCGCACTCCAATACCCCCCAAGTTGTGTGTCACTGATAGTGGTTGCATGCTGCGGTCTCCACAATCTGGCGTTTGAAAGGGGGGACGCAGTGGAGGAAGAAGATGTAGACAGAGATGCTCTGGCTGCAGATGATGAGTCCAGTAGTGAGTCCAAGGATGAGTACGCGGACCCGAGCAACCTCCAGGGAGGCGGGGACGCCTAGGAGGCTTTGATCCAACGAACCTTCAGCTACTCTACCAAAGATTAACCACCATCACATGCCAGGGTTGCAGGCTCCATACTCAATACCTGAGAGCAACGTTTGCCTGATCAGCAACATTATGTGCCTTGTCAATAAAGCTCAATGACAAACAAGTCACTCATAACATCATGGACTCCCCTTCACCTGCAGGTTAATGATGCAGCCAGAGGCTTGTTGAGAACCAAAACATTTAATGATTGGCAACTTGGCATACAGAAATCAAAGTCCATTAAAAGGTGTTGAACAGCACACCTACTTAAAAACAACTGAAACGGGGTAAAAGAAAACCACTCCTGATATTGTGCCTAAGGTGATTTATGCTTATGCTTGCGGATGCTCTGTCTAGGTGCTCCCCCGTCGCTGGCCCTGGCTTTGGAGGCAGCTTGTTCTCTCTGCTGTCTTGTTGGCCTTGGTGACCTCGGCGGACATCCTCTGGCCCATGAAGCCTGTGCTGGCCCCGCCTGGGAGGGTGTGGCCATTGGCACGGCTGGCATTTCCCCAGTCGCTGCAGCCTCATCAGATGCCACGGTCACTGGCAGAGGGGCGGAGGAGCTGAAGTCGTCATCCAGAGCGCCCTGAGAGGAGCCCGCAGAGACAACAAGCAGCTCATGCGCCAATGTGAGGTCATTTTTGACCTCCCTGCTCACCATTGGTGGACAGGCATCTAGCTGGGATACTGAGCGCTCAATCCATCTCCCACGCTGAAACTGGCCACCTGAGGTCAGTGCCTGTGTGAGAGCTTGCAGGTCTAAGCACAACCCCAGAAACCCCTGATTCTGTCCTTGGAGCTGCCTCTCCATGAGAGTCACCACCCTCTCTCAATGGAGGATGCAGTGCGCTAGGCCATGAGGGTCAACACAGTGCTCATGCTCCTCATGGACTCCTCCACAATGGACATCATGGCATGCATTCCCTCATATCTCCACCAGACCCTCCCGCACACCCTGCTGGACTTCCAGCATCTGCTGCCTCAGGGACGACTCCAGAGGCTCATTATCAATCACCGACTGAGCATGTTCCTGGTCCCCAGCAGCCCTCCAAGTGCTGGCGCCCTGGGCACTCTCTGTCTCCACCTTCACCACAGGCAAGTGTGAAGTGCCCTCACCGCTGGGCACCAAGATACTAGCCAACGATTTTATTCCCACCGTGGTGCTGGTATCTGCGCTGGCGCCTGCCTGGCTGAGAGGGTGTGACGCTGATGAGTTTATATCTTCTGGGGCCTCGGGGGTCAGCAGCGGACCCTCTGCCTCCTGAGTGCTCCAGTGAGGCTGAAAGGAAGAACAAGGACATTTGATTAGTCGAAGTCATTACACTGTTAATGTGCATGCCTGGCACCTGGATCAGGATGCGCTCCTCCTTCTATTATCAATGGGCAACCCATGTTGGAGGCTGAAATCAATATACAGTCAACAGTGAAATGTTTTCTCTGACAGACATTGTGACCTCAGTGCGCAGCACTCTTATCACCCAGTGGCACCTCAACCTCACCGCGGCTGGTCGACCTGGGAGCATGGTGCCTCTCCAGCTTGAGAGCCTCCTGCTCGTATCTGGTCATGATGAGAAGGTGAGGCTGCCCTCCTCCAGTCTGCAGCCGCTCTGCTTTATTGTTGTGCTGTCTTCTCCTGAAAGGAGAGAGGAGCATTGATTAGTCCGCCCTATACCTGGATTGCCATTGTGGCCTTGCCACCCCCACCTGAGTGAAACATTGCAGGGCTCACCTGATTCGTGACCCTGGAGCCGCCATGCACTCACTCCAAGCAGCCAGGGCTGACCCCCTTGCCCAGTTGCTGCCTCCATCACATTTGCCACTCACACACTAAGACCCTCCAAACCCATGACCACTACCACCTAGAAGGACAAGGGCAGCAGATAGATAGGTACACCGCCACCTGGAAGTTCCTCTCCAAGCCACTCAGCATCCTGACTTTGAAATGTGTCGGCGCTCCATCACTGTTGCTAGGTCATAATCCTGGGACTCGCCCCTAATCAGTACTGGGTGTTCTTGCACCACATGCAGTGGATACAGGAGGCAGCTCAACACCATCCTCTCAGGGGCAACTAGGTAAAGACAATAAATGCTGGCCCACCCAGCGAAGACCACATCCTGTGAATGAATACAGAAACAATATTCTGATTTGGGGTGGTGGGGCCGGGGGAGGTGCCAACCTAACTGCTGTGCTAAGTAACCCATGCCAACACTGTACTCACCCTTCCCGATCGTAAGTGGTCATTAAACCGCTTGCCGCACTGCACCCAGGTGTGTCTCACCACATCGTGGGAGCTGACCCATTCTGTCACCTCCTCCCAGGCACGTTTTGTTATGTAGGGGGGGGCCTCCTCCTCCTGTCCCTTGGCACAAGGATCTCACGGCATGCTGGCACCTCCTCGAGGAGGGCAGCGAGGCACTCATCCGAAAACCTCAGGACCGACTGCCCTGCCAACATGCCCTCCTGCCTGGCCTGCTCTCCGAGGACACTATCCGACATCCTCCTGTCCGACATCAATGGCACCCTTAGGATGGCTGCCTGCGCCAGTTTTGAATAGGCCGCCGGCGGTTGGACCCGGCGGTCATTGGCCCGTGTAAAATAGCTCCGCCCTCGCCTGCTCCTGCTCCCGCCCAGCCTGCCCGCCATAGGTAAAATCCTGGCCTATATGTTTCAATGAGATCACCTCTCAATTTTCTAAACTCTAGGGAATATAGGCCTAGACTACTCAATCACTCCTCATAGCACAATACCCTCATCCCAGGAATCAGCCCAATTAATTTTTGTTGCACTCCACCTAAAGCAAGTATATCCTTCATTAGGTAAGGAGACCAAAACCGAAGGCAATACTGCAGGTCGGGTCACAAGCCGATGCCATGCATATTTGTAGTAAGACTTCTTCACTCTTATATTCCAATCCTTTTGAAATAAAGGTTAACATACCATTTGCTTTCCTAATTGCTTGCTGTACCTGCCTGTTAACCCTCCATGATTCCTCTACAAGGACACCCAGGTTTCTCTCACCGTTTAAAAAATATTTTGCTTTTCTGTTTTTCCTTCCGAAATGGCTAACTTCATACTTTCCAACATTACGTTCCAACTGCTGTCTTCGTTCCCATTCACTTAACCTGCCTATATCCCTTTGCTCCCTTTTTGCACCCTCCTCACAATTTACCACCTTACTTTGTATCATAAACAAAATTGGCTACGTTATACTTGTTCCCCTCATCTATATCATTGATATACATTGTGAATAGCTTAGGGCCAAGCACACATTCTGCCGAAGGGTCATGAAGACTCGAAACGTTAACTGATTTCTTCTCCACCGATGCTGCCAGACCTGCTGAGTTTTTCCAGGTAATTCTGTTTTTGTTTTGGATTTCCAGCATCCGCAGTAGCTTTTAGCTTTTTGTTTTTATACACATTTTTGTGGTACATCTTGTGGATGGTGCACACTGCAGCCACGATTTGCCCTTTGGCTCAGGGTCCTAAGCTACACAAACCCTTAAGGATTCTGAATTAAATAGGCAATTCGGCTGAGGCAACACCCAACTTACATCATGCCCCATATAACAGGGGGGGACCTAATAGCATGAAATCTCTTTTAATGGAGATGCTGAGTGCATCTTTTTTTTAATAGTGGTCCTGGCACTTCTGACGCTCTGTCCTTTTTAATGGGGGCTGTTTAATATCCTGTTTCAGTTGTTTTTTTTATATATATATATAAACTGTCTGTAGTTTGGGCACAGATGATATTTGATGCTCATTCTTTACGACCTGTCAAAAAACTCTTCCACTTTAACATTCCTCTTGACAGCAGTGCTGTTTAGTGAAGCCAAAGTGTTGTTCCACCCTGTTAAACAGGAGGGCCTCAGTTCATCCTGCGCCTATAATATTCTGGGCTGTCAATTCCCTTATTGTTGACATCAGTCTTGTAGTTAGTGGCATTCATCCTTCAGGATTCCTTTAAGGATGGTTGCTTCTGAAACCAACTGACCCTGTAATTTAGTGCTGAAGCCATCAATGTTGGGGAAGGAAACGTCTCCATCAATTTTTTTTTTTGCATTAATTGGGGTTAGATCCAGAGTAAAGCTAGTCTTGTCCTAATTGATGGCAGTCTCTCACTCCTGGATCAGAAGGCCATGCATTCAGGCCCCCACTCCAGGAACCTGAGCACGGAGTCCAGGCTGATACTCTTGGATATGACACTATAGCACTAATGGAGAAGAGCAGGGGAGTTCTCTCTCGCATTGTATTTCCTCATTCAACATCACAAAAAAACTGTTTTTCTGCTCGACATCTCACTGCAGTTTATGGGATCTTGCTCTGTGCAAATTGGCTGTTGTGTTACCTTCATTATTACAGTGACTACACTTCACATGTACCTCATTGGCTTTAAAGTACTTTGGAACAACCTGCGGTCATGGAGGGCACTAGGGGCATGGTTTTTGAGTTGTCGGGCGGGCGGGCGTGCCCGGGAGCAGCTGGGAAATGGCCCGCCACCCGCAATCGGCCCCCGGCCGCGATTTCACACTGGCCAGCCAGCATGAAAGGCGCATTGAGAAGTTCAGCGCTGCCGGGGTGGGGGGCGGGAGGAGGCCAAGCACCAAAGTCTGCTCATGCGCAGGGGGAGCGCTCACTGAAAGCTCCCTGAAGGCAGGGAGCTGAAGAATTGTAGAGTCAAAAATAAAGACTTTGAAAACCAGAAAAAAAAATCCCCACATGGGACTCACTCACACGAACAAAAACTTAATAAAAATGATGTCAAAACTTTTTTAAAAGTAGTGTCGGAAACCTCATCCCGCCCGTGGGTGAGGTTTCCTCAAAAATGCAAAAGCCGCCTGGCCGATTCGCCCGCCCGCCAACCGTAAGCATGGACGGGCAAAGAAAAATAGCGGCTAATTAGCACTTTAACAGACCTTAATAGGCCTGTTAATTGTCGGTGGGCGTGCTGCCGACTCTCGTGTGCACCCGCCGACCGAGATATTGCGCAAGTGCACGATGATGTCGGGGCGCTCGCCTGATGTCATCGCGTGCTATTTCACACTCGGGCGTGTCGTGCGTGCATCCGCGCACCGAGTGGAAAATTCTGCCCTATATAAATAAAAGCACCTCTTTTTTCTTAAAACACTCAAGGATAGGAATAGGAGGGATTATAATGTAAACAAAACCTTCCTCCTATTCTGCATTCTCATTTCTGATCTACATGTTAGTCTTTGTAGATCTACAGTCAGTCTTCATACAGTCCTCTGCTGATGGTGCCCAACTCAATGTCACTGGCTTTACCAACTGACTGAATCCACAACAGCAAGTGGGGCGAGGACAGTGCAGTGGTTGTGTCACTGAACCAGTAATCCATTTTGCGAGCTCATAAACCTGCCATTGCAGTTTGAGAATTTGAATTCATCATTTGAAAAATATGGAAGGGAAAAGGCTGGTTTCAGCTAAAGTGGTGGTGAAATGTTTGTAAAAACCTCAACAATGTCCCTTATGGGAGGAAACCTGCTGCCCTTACCCAGTCTGAAGGAGAGAGCGTGGTGAGATATAAAACAGGAAACCAGTTGGTCCCCTAGTCTGAGGTTAGTTTTCGTAATGAAACATTAATACATTGACAATGCCTAAGGTATTAATTTAATTTAAACCTGGAAGGCATCAGAAGGAACCAATTTCAAAAACCCTTGTGCCTTCACATGTTCAATTTTCACTGACAATTGCACAATGCTCAGCACCATTCACGACTCCTCAGATACTGAATCAGTCTGTGCCCATATGCAGCAAGGCCTGGACAACATTCAGGCTTGGGCTGATAAGTGGCAAGTAACATTCGCCCACACAAGTGCCAGGCAATGACCATCTCCAACAAGAGAGAATCTAACCATCTCCCCTTGACATTCAATGGCATTACCATCACTGAATCCCTCACTATCAATATCCTGGGGGTTCCCATTGACCAGAAGCTGAACTGGCTACAAGAGCAAGTCAGGGGCTGGGAAATCTGTAGAGAGTAACTCACCTCCTGACTCTCCGAAGCCTGTCACCATCTACAAGGCACAAGTAAGGAGTGTGACGGATGAGTGCAGCTCCAACAACGCTCATGAAGCTGGACACCATCCAGGACAAATTGACTGGCACCCCATCCACCAACTCCCTCAAACACCAACATACAGTGGCAGCAGTGTTTTTTTTTAAATTTGTTCATGACTGTGGGTGTCACTGGCTAGACCAGCACTTATCGCCCATCCATGATTGCCCTTGTTCAGAGGGCATTAAGAGCCACATTGTTGGTTGGTCTGGAGTCACCTGTAGGCCAGGCCACAGAAGGGCAGTAGATTTCCTTCCCTAAAGGGCATTAGTGAACCAGATGGGTTTTTATGACAACTTACAATGATTTCATGGTGATCATCAGACTTATAATTCCAGATTTTTATTGAATTCAAATTCCACCATCTGCCATGGTGGGATTCAAGCCTGGGTCCCCCGAGCATTACCCTGGGTCTCCAGAACACTAGCCCAGTGACAATACCACTGTGCCAACACCTCCCTGTCTACAAGATGCACTGCAGCAGCTCACCAAGTCTCCTTTGACAACACCTTCCAAACCCATGACCTCTACCATCTAGAAGGACAAGGGCAGCAGATGCATGGGAACACCACCACCTGCAAGTTCCCCTCCAAGTCAAACACCACCCTGAATTGAAACTATATCGCTGTTCCTTCACTCTCACTGGATCAAAATCCTGGAATTCCCTCCCTAACAGCACTGGGGATGTTGGTACACCACATGGACTGCAGCGGTTCAAGAAGGTGGCTCACCAGCACCTACTCAGGGCAATTAAGGATAGGCAATAAAAATGCTAGCCAGCGATGCCCACATCCTGTAAAAGAATTAACAAAAAACATGTATCTGCAGGGTTGTCTTGCTGAACACTTGATAGGAAACAATACCTCCTGTACACCTTTAACCATGGTTCATACAGATCGACAAATATTCAGAAAGACAAAGGCCCATATCACATCACCCCTACTATTCAACTTGCAATCTGCCAACACTGACCCTACTTCTCAATCCCCCACTTCATCCACTCTGCCATCATCAGATGTTCTCCTTGCCACTTTGCTGCTGTCTTCTGGACCTCGCTTTCCTATTGCCAGCTCCATCCCTGTCTTCAAAGGCTCCTCAGGGCCTTTCCTGCTTCACCCTGAATTTTTCCCTCTCTTGACTTTCCTCTTCCTTCCCTGGACTCAAAGTCCACTTCCTGTTCACTGCCCTGTGACATCCCTTAACGCATAGCGAGTGCTAATGAAGTATATAGCAGCTGCTGTTCTTCAACCCCTTCACTGGGGATAAATTCGAAACTAATCTGTGGAAATAGTTGGCTGAAATTTCAAATGCCTGTGGGGTCAGGTCTCAGTGTGGGCACTATTTCAAAATTGTGTTCCCAGTGGTTATTCCAGGATCCCGATGGCTCATGACAGTTTGGAATTTTCAAATGGCTGGTGGTGGTGCTGGTGGGGAAGGGAATGGGAAGCCTGCTTGCTCCCAATTAACAGCCTATTAATCCCCTTAAGGAGCTTGTCAATGGGCCTACCTGGTGAAGAAAACAGTTTTTAATCTTTATTTTGCTAAACCCAAACAGTCTGGTGCATGCCTGGTGGGGGAACAATGGAAAGTTCATTTGACTCTGTGGAGGACTGAATTTTGATGAGTCAACTAGCATAGCGTCCAGTACTGTACTTTTTCTGTGTTTTCGTGGCCATTTTCCTCTGTGCTTCAGCTGTTTGTCTTCTGATGAGCTGCCTGCTCTATTCAGTAAGATGGCAGCAGCCCCCAACATGGCTGTCATCTGCTTTTGCCACTGGCACCAGGCAGGCAGCTCCTGATTCCTAGAGGCTCTCAGTGCCACAAATTGGGTGCCATGCTCACCTCCTGCCAGGTCAACTCACTTACATTTAAAAGCATTACATTGGTGACGCAGTTGAGACATAGGATCAGGGCCCGAAATTCATCCGGATGTCGGTGTCACAGCCCCGGTGTGAAAATCCAGCCCAATATTTCAGTGAGTGAGTGGTCCATCTACAGAACAGACTCCACAGGGTATAGAGAAGCCTGAGGGGTGATCTGATCAAAGCTAATTGTTAAGGTTAAAAGGACTGGATGCGCCAGGTTCAGAAGAACTATTTACCTGGTGGGGCAATCAAGAATGTGGGGTCATAATCTTAAAATTAGAACTGCACCATTCAGGAGTGAAATCAGCAAGGAGTCCTTCACACAAAGGGTAGTGGAAACCTCACATTTGGCAATCCCTCGTGTCAACACTAATTCCCCCTTGCAGATGGTTGGATGGGAGTGTGGTGTCGGTGTTGGCTGTGGGTTCGCAGATGGCTTATCAGCCTTGCCTTAGCCTTGCAGGCTACCCGCTGCGAGAATACCAGTAGTCGGCCGATAGTGGTGGCGGCAGATTGTTGGCTCCAGCAGCTGCCCTCTTCTTGTATCTCTCCCACCATTCTCTCTCAGTGGCTGCTCTTGTTGATTGGAAAGTCTTGACACCATTTTCGTTGGCAAGTCACCATTTTGGTTGTGATTAAGCATCTGCTTCCTATGTGTTGATACTAATAGAGCAGACCTTCATGGAGCCTTGGGATTGTCTTTGAAACATTTCCTTTGGCCCCCAGGTGAACGGGTTCCCTGGCGTAGCTCTGAATAGAACACTTGTTTGGGGATTCTTGGGTGGAGCATTCTGACAATCTGTCCTGTCCATCTTAGCTAATGTGAGATTATCATAGCCTCTATACTTGGCATGTTTGCATCTTGGAGGACACTGATGTTTGTTCGTTAGTCCTCCTACTTGAATTTGCAAGATCCTTCTAAGACTGCGCTGATGATGATGTACTAGGGGCTTGATATAGCATCTATAAATTGTCCAGGCTTCAGAACAGTAGCGAAGTGTGGAGTGAAACACTGCCCAATAGACTTTGAGTTTAGTGCGGGGTTCGATTCTCAAAAACTCAAATACAAAATTTATCATAGGCTGAGTGAGCACATTGGATTTGGTGTGTACCTCTTCAACAATTTCAGCTTTCTGGGATAGATAGCTTCCAAGATATGGGAACTGAGGGACATTTTCCAACACTTCCCCATGAACCTCAATTGAAAGTGCTGAATTGGACACATTTGGCGTGTGTTGGTAGAGGGCTTTGGTCTTCCTGGTGTTGAGGGCTAGTCCCATGCTCTTGGAGGCTTCGGTGGATATGTCAGCTATCTGTCATAGTTTTACTTCAGAGTGAACACTAACTTGTGTGTCATCAGAATACTATAGTTTTATTGCAGAAGTGGCTGTTGCCTTGGTTTTGGCCTTCAGTCGGTTGAGGTTGAAGAGCTTACCATCAGTGCGATAAGTTATTAAGACACCCTGGTGGAACCTGTTAGCCGTGAGCTGCAATGTTTATGCAAGGAAGATTGAGAGTAGTCTTGGTGCAATGACACACCCTGTTTGTGACAGAGAAGGGGTCTGTGGTGGAGCCATTGCATAGCACTGTTATTGGCATATCGTCTTGCCGGAGATGGGTGATGCTTATGAATGTAGCTGCGCATCCATATCATTGCATTCCAAAGGGCAGTTCAATTCACCAAGCCAAAGGCTTTTGTGAGACCAAGGGAAGGCATGTGGTTTGTTCTGCTCTCTGTACTTTTCCTGCTGTGGACATGCTGTGAAGATCATGTTGCTTGTTCCTCTGGTAATTCAGAAGCCACATTGAAACTCTGAAAGGACCTCCTTTGCAATTGGTGAGAGGCAGTTAAGAAGAAACCTAGCTAGGATATTAGTTAACAGTTAAGAGCGAGACCTTGTCTCTGCCGTTGCTACAGTTTGACTTGTCACCGTTCTTGAAGATTGTGATCATCATGGCATCTCTGGAGCCATTTTTCTTCATTCTTCTAGAGCTTCACAAGGAGTGCATGAAATGGTGAATTCTCTCATCCCAAAAGGCAATGGATGCTGGGGAACAATTGGAGCTTTCAAGATTGAGATCAATAGTTTTTGGTTGTGTGAATATATCAAGGGATAAGGAACAGTGGCAAGAAATGGGGTTGAGGTACACATCTATGATCTAATTGAAAGGCAGAGGGGACTCAAGAAGCCAAAAGATCTACTTCTGCTCCTAGTGTTCCAATGCTCCTATATGGAGACAGTGGAAGTGGTTAGTAAACTGATTTAAATGCAAATTAGAGACAGAATTTTTTCAGGAAGTATTATTTTAAGATACAGTAAATGACTAACTGAGACATGAATATTGTAAGTGTAACAGGCTTGTGATAAACAATTATGTTGTGATGTGTTTCCCAAAAGCTCTCCACCACTGCAATTTTCTTCATCTCATATCTGGGTCTGTTGTAGACTAATTAATAGAGATTGATTGCTTTGATTGGTCACCAACTCCTTTATTGTTGCATTAGATTACTAGCATGTTAGAAGGAAAATGGATGGACCTCTGGCTCCTTTTGCCTAGTGAATCCTATATTCCCATTGTAAAGCCCTGTTACAGCGACTACTTAAAACACTGGGCACTTCACAGTAGTGATTATCAAATAAAATTTAACATCCAGCCACTTATTAGGACAGGTATCCAAAATCTTGGTTAGAGAGTTAGGGTTTTAAGGAACATCATAAAGGAGGAGAGACAGGTGGAGATGGAGAGAATTCCAGAGCTCAGGGCCCATCCAGCTGCAGGGGTGGCCACTAATAGTGGGGCGAAGGGAGTGTGTGGGATGCACTAGAGGCCAGAAATGGAGGAGGGCAGAAACCTCAGCGAGTTGTAGTGCTGGAGGAGGAGATGGCAGGAGGTGGCAGGGAGGTGAGGATGAGGGATCTGTACAAAGCCATAAAGGGATTTGAAAACAAGGATGAAAAATCCCTGCCAGAAAGGGTTAGGGTTGCCAACTGTGATTAACTGTATTCCTGGAGGTTTCATCACATGACTTGCTCTTGCCATTAGACAGCCAACACATCCATCCTCGTGACACACTGCCTAACAGCCCTTTTACCCCATTGTCAATATTTTTATATCTGGTAAAGAGAAATGTTCAAAGAAGATGACAAAAAGAAACAATTTTTTTTAATATCCCAATGATTTTTCTCCAGGTTTGCACACAACAGTGTCCTGGAGGTTGACATACAAATTCCTGGAGACTCCAGGTCAATCCTGGAAGGTTGGCAACTCGAGAAAGAATGTATGTGTGACCGTCAGGTGATGATGTGTTACCCTAGCACAAACAGGCTGCAGGAATGCATCATTTAGCAGGCCTCACATCAACCTTGACCATTTGGGTGCTCCCTATTCTACCCCAATATAAAAGATCTCCTCAGGACTGAAGAGGTAAGGGGAGAAAATCTGAAGGAGGGAATGTGGTCTTGAAGGAGTCTTGTGTTGAATGAATTTGCATTGTACAATGTATGTGACTTGATTGACCCAATAAACAACATTTAGGCCTTACTTTCACTGTGTGTAATTGAGGAAGCTGGTGCATGTGTTGTGGTTGCTACGGAAACAGAGTTTCAAAAGGACTAGGAATTACTCAGCAGGAATATTGCTTGGGCATTAAGCGGCATGGATCTTTGTGACTATTCTTTTCCATGTCCCCTGTTTTTAAAAATGCTCGTTCAATACACCAGTATTAGGGCATTCGGGACTGTAAGGGTTAATGTGGGACTGGGGAAACAGTACTGCCCATATTATGATGTAGAGAGTCACATGGGAGTAGTAGAAATTAGGAGTGAGTCTGATAGATGTCGGCATGAAGATAGAACCTAATCAGGACTGGACCCTGTACATGTGTTTGTAGTTATGTGTTATTAATAAACAATTATTTTTCAACCATACAAGCCACAAGACCTCTTCATGAGACAACATACAACCTTACAACATGGTGGCAGCAGGTGAAGGATCCCAAAATCCCAAAGAATGAAGTAGTAAAGAAACTGCGGTCTGACCTGAGAGAAGCGTGCCTAACTTGAAGGCCTTGAATACAAAGCTGGACATTGCCTAAGCAGCTCCATTACAAGTGGAAAGGCTGAAGGGCAGAAGAAAAATCCACTGTTCAGCATAAAAGGACTCCACTAGGGCACATGGAGGTCCATTGCGGGACCTGATCAAAAGCAGAGTCAAAGGACCGAGTCAGGTCACCAAATGGTGAGCAAACTCCAAACATCTACCCGGCTATGTAGAAAAATACCCAGGTATGTCCTGTACACAAAGAGCAGGACAAATCCAACCCAGCCAATTACCGCCCCATCAGTCTACTCTCCATCATCAGTAAAGTAATGGAAGGGGCCATAAACATCAACCAAGCGGCACATGCTTAGCAATAACCTGCTCACTGACGCCTGGTTTGGGTTCTGCCAGAACCACTCAGCTCCTGACCTCATTACAGCCTTGGTTCAAACATGGACAAAAGAACTGAACTTCCGAGGTGAGGTGAGAGTGATTGCCCTTGATATCATGGCGGAATTTGACCGAGTGTGGCATCATGAAGCCCTAACAAAACTGGAGTCAATGGGAATCAGAGGGAAAGCTCTCCACTGGTTTGAGTCATACCTAGCACAAAGGAAGATGGTTGTGGTTATTGGAGGTCAGTCAACTCAGCTCCAGGATATCACTACAGGAGTTCCTCAGGGTAGTACCCTAGGTCCAATCGTCTTCAACTGCTTTATCAATGACGTTCCTTCCATCATAAGGTCAGAAGTGGGGATGTTCGCTGATGATTATACAATGTTCAGTACCACTTGTGGCTCCTCAGATACTGAAGCAGTCCATGTCTAAATGCAGCAAGGCCTGGATAATATCCAGGCTTGGGCTGACAAGTGGCAAGTAACATTTGCGCCACACAAGTGCCAGGCAATGACCATCTCCAGCAAGAGAGAATCTAACCATCACCCCTTGACATTCAATGGCATTATCATCACTGGTAATACCCCACTATCAACATCCTGGGTGTTATCATTGATCAGAAACTAAACTGGACTAGCCATATAAATACCATGGCTACAAGAGTGGGTCAGAGGCTAGGAATCCTGCGGCGAGTAACTCACCTCCTGACTCCCCAAATTACCAGTGATGGTAATGCCATTGAATGTCAAGGGGTGATGGTTAGATTCTCTCTTGCTGGAGATGGTCATTGCCTGGCACTTGTATGGCGCAAATGTTACTTGCCACTTCAACCCAAGCCTGGATATTATCCAGGCCTTGCTGCATTTAGACATGGACTGCTTCAGTATCTGAGGAGTCACAAGTGGTACTGAACACTGCGTAATCATCAGCGAACATCCCCAAAGCCCTGTGCACCATCTACAAGGCACAAGTCAAGAGTGTGGTGGAATACTCTCCACTTGTCTGGGTGAATGCAGCCCCCAGAACGCTCAAGAAACTTGACACCATCCAGGACAAAGCAGTCTGCATGATTGGCACCACATCCACAAACATTCACTCCCTCCACCCCCGACGCAAAGTAGCATTGTGTGTACCATCTACAAGATGCACTGCAGGAGTTCACCAAGGCTCATTAGACAGCACCTTCCAAACCCACGACCACTACCATCTAGAACAATAAGGGCAGCAGATAGATGGGAACACCACCACCTGGAAGTTCCCCTCCAAGCCACTTACCATCCTGACTTGGAAATATATCACCATTCCTTCACTGTCGCTGGGTCAAAATCCTGGAACTCCCTCCCTAACAGCATTGTGGATGTACCTACACCACGTGGACTGCAGCAATTCAAGAAGGCAGCTCACCACCACCTTCTCAAGGGAAACTAAGGATGGGCAATAAATGCTGGCCTGGCCAGTGAAGCCCACATCCTGTGAAGGAATAAATAAAAGCTGAAATGAGCTTTTAAATTCAGTGCAATAATCAGGCAGCACTAGCAGACCGATTGTTTTAACAAGCTCGACTTGAAGAATGCTGCAGCCTGGGTCCAGAGGCAATGCCAAAATGCCGCGTGTGAATGAAAAAAGAAAAATATTTTAAAGAGATGTTGGAGCAAAAGATCAGCTTCAATTTGATTTTCTAAGCTCAGGAAAGCAACTAGCTGACCAAAATGATTCGTTCAAAAGATTTCCTGCAGAATCACGGAAATTTAAAATGGCTCCATAACTGCAACAAGAGCCCACAAAATCCTGACAAGCAAAAAAAAAATAAAGCTGTAATCCCTTTTGCTGAAAACAGCCATCAATGCTAATTCAACATTGCCAGACCAATTAAGGCAGATGGAAGGGCCAGACCAGGCACAAAATTGGGCATTATGGGGAAGAAGATTTTTGAGATATATGATAGTATCAAGCTTGAATAAAAAATCAGAGGCTGAACAGGTGAATACACTATTATATTCAGTAGGTCCAATAACCAATGGCACATTTGACACACAAGGAATTAATGAATATTCCAATATCTTTGAACAGGTTATGAAGTCCTTTGACATCTACTTTAACCTAAGCAGCAATAAAATTTTGGAGCGAGCAAAATTTAACAGGAGAGTCCAAAAGCTCAGGGATCCCACAGACTCTTTCATAAACGAGTTATATAGATTGGCCGAAGGCTGACTATGGTGACCTTAAGTCGGAGCGCATAAGAGACAGAATAGTAGTGGCAATGGCCAATGATACTCTTTCGGATGTACTCCTATCTAAAGAAGATCTGACTTTGGAAAAGCCATCCAAATCATCAGACAATTGGAGGTCCACCAGCAAAACTGATCCATTTTGTATTGTGGAGTTAAACCATGGTACAGAGCAACCCCAACAGTCCAGCTCATAAAGCAACATAATGGCAAGCAGACTCCAGGGGAAGGAAAGTAATACCCAAGCAAAACTCAAGATGGTGGCAGACCATGTCAGTGCTATGGCAGCAAATACCTCACAGGCGCTAGCAGTGCCCAGCAATCACTGTGCAATGTTTTCACTGCAATCGCCTGGTACATTTTGGAAAGATGTGTAAATCCAAAACCTCAAAACATGCGACGGATCCCATACGAGTCCATGAGATAGCTGAGCCACACCAAGAAGTCCACCAATGCTTCTTGGGAGAAATTAAGGATCCCAGATTCACATTTTGTAATGCTGACATATCCGTAAATGGTCACCTCACAAATTTCAAGCTAGACACAGGAACCAGTGGGACAGTAATGTCAGATCAGGAACCATGGCTAAAAGGCCTCTGGTTATGGATGACAGACACTGTGTGGCCCTGGAGGAATCCAACTATCAGTCATAGGCATGATTCTAGAGTGGCTCCGGTATGTCAACAAGCAAATAATCGAAATTCTATATGTCATCCACAATCAACCTTTTTCCCTCCAGAGCAAAAATGCCTGTGTTGCCCTTAACCTCCTCAAATTGGCAGAAGACATCACAACAACCATTGTAGTCAACTACATTGAACTGAACACTCCCGACAGACCACCAGTGCTGGTGATCATGGCTTGGGCTTCATTCGGAATTGTGCTCACTCTTTGCAGAGGTGGTTATTCCAGCTCCTTTGCAGATGGCAGAGTATACTCTTCTTCAGTCGGACCGGCCAAACCTCCAGTTGAGCATGACCATACTTAAAGCAGAAGGTACAGAGGAGAAACAGCAGCAGCTGAAGGTTGAGCCCGAACTTCAGAGTCAAACAGTGGCTGTCACAGAACCAAGAAAATCTACAGCAATGAAGCTGGAGCTTGGAGCTCAAACACACAACATGAAGTCAATCCTGGAGCAGGGGCGAAGCAACCACCAACTCACCAAACTAAAGCTCAGGACAGCACACATCCATATGAAGAAACAGAGCAGAGCATTAGAAGCCAAGCTGCAGGTTGGGCTCAAGGATGAGGAACGTACAAATATAAGGGAGGTAAACCTTCAACTTCCAGGAAGAACATGGCGGACCCCACCGAAGAAGAAATCCCGAATCCACTCTATGAATGAACAGAGTGAACATTCCCTTCGGAAGGAGAGGGATAAGCCCATAGTATCCAACCAAGGAAGAGAGGTTGTCGACAAAGAAAAATACAACAATAAGGAGCACAAAAAATGACTCAGATGTTGACACCCGAGTATTTGAAACACCAAGTACTATATCTTCAACTCCAGACCAACAAAGTCAGCCCAAAGCAGTTGAGATGACCACTCCTCCAAACTGGAAAAGGATGAGATCTGGAAGAGTTGTAAAGCCTCCAGCTCACCTGAATCTGTAAAGCCAGAAACTTGTGGGGGGAGCGGTGTGTGGAGAAGGGGAAACATGTAAATATTATTATAAATACATTTGGGTAAAGATTTGGGGGGGAGGTGTCGTATTAGGATGTTCAGAACTGTAAGGGTTAATGTGGGACTGGGGAAACAGTACCACCCACTTTATGATGCAGAGAGTCACACGGGAGTAGTAGGATGTCATGGTGACGCTGGTAGAAGTTGGAATGGAAGGTGGCACCTAATCGGGTCTGTATCCTATATATATATATAAATATGTATATGGGTATATAGTTATGTGTTATTAATAAACAGTTATTGTTCAATCATACAAACCTCTAGACCTCTTCATGAGCAACATCTGACCTTACAGTAAATTACAGATAGGGGGACACAGCTGCTGGCCAGTCAGTTTGACGTGCTCCGTATCCTGCTGGAGGGTGCAAGTCTGCACAGTGCCCGGCTCCAGCACTAGCTCAGCAATTCTCTTGTGCTGAGAGGCCTAAAGGGGAAGTGAGTCCAAACCACAAAGCCATCTGCCAGACTAGGGGACTTTGTTGTACACAGTTCATCCCTTTGATGGACCAGGCAACACAAACATCAACATTAATTAAATTTTAACTTTCCTCCTTAGATTTTTAAAAATTTACTGTGCATATAAATCTTTGTGTAGAATCATCCGAAGAAAATTCACTTCATCCCTCTGTCACAGTCTTTCTTTCCCTTTCGCTCCCTGTTCTCTTCTCTCTCACTTTCTATCACAAATCCCTCCAAGATCTGCTACTGACTGTGTCTCCACTGATGTTAATCTAGATACTGTCATTCAGTAACCCCTCCCCATAGAATTCTGTGTTACTGACTGTATCTCTATTGATGTTAATCCAGCTCCATCACACTGTCACTCAGTAACCCCTCCCCCAACACCCAGTGTTACTGATTGTATCTCTACTGACGTTAATCCAACTCCCTCACACTGACACTCAGTAATCCCTCCTCAGCACCCTGTGTTACTGACTGTATCTCTACTGATGTTAATCCAGCTCCCTCACACTGTCGCTCAGTAACCCCTCTCCCTCAGCACCCTGTGATACTGACTGTATCTCCACTGATGTTAATCTAGATACTGTCATTCAGTAATCCCTCCCCATAGAACCCTGTGTTACTGACTGTATCTCTACTGATGTTAATCCAGCTCCTTCACACTGTTACTCAGTAACCCCTCCCCCAGCACCCTGTGTTACTGACTGTATCTCTACTGATGTTAATCCAGCTTCCTCACGCTGACACTCAGTAGCCCCTCTCCCCCAGCACCCTGTGTATCTGAACTGATGTTAATCCAGCTCCCTCAAACTGTCACTCAGTAACCCCTCTTCCCCAGCACCCTGTATTACTGACTGTATCTCTACTGATGTTAATCCAGCTCCTCACACTGTCACTCAGTAACCCCTCCCCCAGCACCCTGTGCTATTGGCTGTATCTCTATTGATGTTAATCCAGCTCCCTCACACTATCACTCATTAACCCCTCTCCCAGCACTGTCACTGACTGTATCTCTACTGATGTTAATCCAGCTCCCTCACATTGTCACTCAGTAACCCCTTCCCCCAGCACCCTGTGTCACTGACTGAATCTCTACTGATGTTATTTCAGTTACTTCACACTGACACTCAGTAGCTCCAGTCTGCACCTTGTCCCTAATTCCATGCCTGAATGTGCTGAGTTGGGTGTTATCTACTTGGCTGGGTAATAATGTCAGCACCCCTCACTAGGTAGAGTGTGGCTGGGTGGAGTTGGGGGGGAGAAGAGACTGTCAGGATTCCTATTTGCTCTCATGTTAGAAAGAAGATCTTCAGTGAGAGGGAGCAGAACTAAAACAAAAACAAAAATAGTTGGAAAAACTCAGCAGATCTGACAGCATCTGCGGAGAGGAAGACAGTTAACGCTTTGAGTCCGTATGACTCTTCATCAGGAGCAGAACTAAGTGGGCTTTCACCTCTCTCAGAATGAAAGATCTCGACCATCTCACCATCAAGAATCCCAGATGAAGAATAATCTGCTGGAAGTGGTACTGATGCCCAAGGATGGCCACCCAAGCAATATCTGGTTCATTGAGAAAAAGAACTGAGGAATTTGGTGAATACTGGCCCCTTGTAGCTCTGCTCCAACAAAACCTTGGTAACCGGATGCAATCCCAATGCAATTGCGCTCTTAACTCTCCAGTTTCATTGACAATCTGTAATCAGCTTTATTTGAAGAGGTATCTCTAGTAAGGAAAATACATTTGAAATCCAACCTGTTTTCCCTGCCCCATATCCCTGCTATTCACTCTTCTGATTGAATCATTGCAGCTCTTCATCCCTGCTTTGCCTGCACCTTACTATATGTCATGTTGAGTTTATATTATAGACATTACACACTCACTGTCACAGTTCATGCGTTCAGTAAAACAATTTAGAAAATTTCAGCCAGCTAGACAAAATAACATTGTAAAACACCTCAAGACACTTTTATTACAGGCAACAGAAGACTCACACTGATTGTTAAACCGTCTATGCACACTGATGCTTGCAAACAGGGGACTAACTGGACATGGGATTTATCTGATGATCCAAGGGGATGACTACATAGAGTTGGATAGGGCCTGAGCTCGTCTCTAGTCGTGACAAACAGTGAGTTGCATTTTACGTGACACGTTCACCTCAGTAAATTGAGCAGACTCTGCGAAAATCTGAGTAAATTCACAGGGGACAAGTTGACAGGGAAACACCATAAGGAGTCCACAGGACAGGCGGTCATATACCTGCTCAAGAATAAAAGCAAAACACTGCCGTTGCAGGAAACCCGAAATAAAAACAGAAAATGCCAGAAAAACTCAGCAGGTCAGGCAGCATCTGTGGAAATAGAAACAGAGTTAATGTTTCGAGTCCATATGACTTTGCTTCAGAGCTCTGAAGAAGAGTCATATGGGCTTGAAATGTTAACTCTTGTTTCTCCACAGTTGCTGCCAGATCTGCTGAGTTTTTCCAACATTTTCTGTTTTTATACCTGCTCAAGAAGGCAGGGTTTTTAAGGAGTGTTTTAAATGAGGAGAGTGAGGGGAGGCTGAGATGTTTATGTAGGATATTCCAGAGCTTTGGGACAGAGAGCTGACAAAAGGGACACAGCTTCATCCCACTCAATGAATGTCACTGACACATACACAGCAGTTTGGAACCTGATAGTCACAACCATGATGGTCATTCTACCAACCTTGTGTTCAACTTCCTCAGGGGGTTCACTTCTCCCTATCTCTGTAATATTGTCCAACTCTACAGTTCTGCAATCTCTGCATTCCTCCAACTCTGGCCTCGTGTCCATCCTCCACTCCCCTCACTCCACCATTGACATCTGTGCCTTTAGCTCGCTAAACTCTGGGACTCCATCTTTAAAGTTTTCTGCTTTTCTCTCCGCTTTTGAGATCCTCCTTGAAATTTTCCCCTTTAACCTACATAAGAACATAAGCAATAGGAGCAGAAGTAGGCCATTTGGCCCCTCGAGCCTGCTCCACTATTCAATAAGATCAAAGCTGATCTGATTGTGACTTTAACTCAACTTTCCTGCCCGTCTTCCATAACCTTTGATTCCCTGTAGATCAAAAATCTGTCTAACTCAGCTTTGAGTATATTAATTGACCACTGCTCTCTTGGCTAGTGAATTCCAAAGATTAATGACCCCCTGAGATGTTCATCATCTTGAATTAAATGGGAAACCCCTTATTTTCAAAACTGTGCCCCCTGAAACTAAACTAGATTCTCCCACAATGGGAAACATCCTCTCAGTATCTACCCTGTCAAGCCCCCAGAGAATCTCATATGTTTCAATAACATCACCTCTCATTCTTATAAACTCCAATGAGTATAGGCCCAACCTGTTCAACCTTTCCTCACAAGACAACCCTCCCAGGAATCAACCTAGTGAACCTTCTCTGAACTGCCTTCAATGCAAGTATATCCCTCCTGAAATAAGGTGACCATAACTGTACACAGTACTCTAGATGCAGCCTCACCAATGCCCTGAATAGTGGTAGCAAGTCCTCCCTACTATTAAACTCCACCCCCTTGCAGTAAAGGTCAACATTCCATTTGCCTTCCTAATTAGTTCCTGTACCTGCATACTAACTTTTTGTGATTCATGTACAAGGACTCCCAGATCCCTCTGTACTGCAGCATTCTGCAGTCCCTCTCATCTGCTTTTCTATTCTTCCTGCCAAAGTGGACAACCTCACATTTTCCCACATTATACTCCATCGGCCAAATTTTTGCCCAGTCGCTTGACCCATCTATATCCCTTTGCAAACTCTTTGTGTCCTCCTCGCAATTTTCTTTTCTACTTATTTTTGTATCCTGAGCAAATTTGGCTACAATGCACTCTGTCCCTTCATCGCCCATACACTCTTGTCTTCATTAGGTCTAGATCCACATATAAGCCGATTTTACTCGGGCAATCCAGTTCAAACATCTCTTCTTCAATTGAAATCAAACTGACTCCTTAAAACAACTTTTAGAATAGGGAAATAGAGCACTGTGACCCCATGGGAATTCCTCACTGGATTCACTAGCCATTTTTGGACACTTACAAGCCCAAGATGGTGGGAGACATTATTGGCTTTCTGTCCCCACACATGTGGGACTGTAATTTTTCTTGGGCTGTTACAAAAGTGAGACATAACCTTTGAAATCAGCTCAGTTCACTAGAAATTCCTGAAATCTGAGTGAGTCTCCAGGGCCCTCGTTTAAAATGTTTACCTGGAGTGAATCAAGTTGTACTTTAAGTATTTCAGCCTTTCATCTACCTCTTAGTCCTGACAACCTCAAGTCTGGATTTGCCAAGACATAACAACGGGTGAGGGTTTCTTACGATGAAAGATGAATGATTTGTAATGTTCAAACCTCAGCCCATTTATATTGTAGGTGACATTGTGATTGTGAGGGCAACAGCAACAAAACTGGGGTCAAGTCACTAAAAGGAGACTTTCATCAGAAGAGTGCAGAAAGATGAACTCAATAGACCACTTGCTTCTTGGAGCTATGAACAGAACTGGAAAAATGTATTTTCAAAATAAGGAAACAACACGAGGGGAGGGTCAAAGCCCAATGAGAATCTCTGTGATAAGGATGAATAGGAAGGGATTTGGGTCTTTGGGATTCTGTATAATGAGAGCAAGTGGGAAACAATTTGCTTCATTGGGATCTGTACATTGAGAGCGAATGGGAGGGGGTTTGGTTCATTTGGGATTCTGGAGTAAGAGTGAATGGGAAGGGGTTTGGTCCATTGGGATTCTGTATAGTGAGATTGAATAGGAAGGGATTTTGCCCATTGGGATTCTGTATAAGTAGAATGAATAGGAATGGTGTTGGATCTATTGGGATTCTATATAATTAGAATGAAATGTGAGGGGTTTAGAGGCACTGGGATTCTATATAGTAAGAGTGACAATACAGAACTTTTTACATCTTTCCAGTCTGTATCTCTCATTTCTAGCCTCGTTCCATATTCAGCTAGTAAAGTGCTGCACTGAGTTAAGCTTTGCCTTCCGGGAGCTTAAGAAAGGCTGGAATCTGCACTGAAGAGAAGCTTAACCATTTGGAAATATGGGCCTAGGCCTCTTCTATCAAATTGTTCAGGGGGAGGGGGAGGAGAAACAAAGAAAAGAATGGTCATTAGCCGTCTCCCGGACGACTGCGGGGCCTTTGTCCAGCCACTAATAAGTTATTTATGAAGGGATCTTGTGTACAGACAGACAGTCGGGGTGTTATAAAACTGAACACATTGCCCCAGGGACAGTCTGAAAGAGAAGGGGGCTGATCTTGGCAAGAGAAAATAACAGCTATTCCCTATAGGCCTCAATTACTAGTCATTACTCAGAGGGAACCAGTGTGTATCTGTGATGGTTAACATAACTGGGGAATTTTCATAAGTATCCAGGTGTCTTTTCAGAGACGCTTTTTGTTTAACACTGTTCAGGATCTTTCAGCTCTGTTTAAAAAAAGTTTTGAATCTTAAATAACAGAAGTCCTGCATTTAATGTCCATCAGACTTTAGGAGTGTCCACAGAGCAGGATAAAAAAACCTGTCATGTTTTCCTAATTGATTGCTGAGAAACCTTGAGCCAATTCAAACAGAAAAGAGTTACCGCCAACAATTTTATCAACTGGCTAATGTGCTTGCAATGAATTCCTGCCTCCGCTGTTTTGATGTAGGAGTTAACAGCTTTATTTTAAATACCTTTGAATGCCTATAAACACTAAAGTGGTGGTGAAAGGAAACGTCACACAAACTCACAGCACTGAAGGAGTGCCACACTGTCGGAGATGCTGTCTTTAGGATGAGATGCTAAAGCAAGTTCCCACCTGCCCTCTCAGGTGGGTTTGACAGATCCCATGGCACTATTTCTAAGAAGAGCAGGAGGGACCTCTCTGGCATCCTGGCCAACATTCATCACCTCAACCAACCTAAAAACAGACAATCTGGTCACTTACCTCATTACTTGCTGGCGGGATCTTGCTGTGCGCACATTAGCTGCCACGTTTCTTACAATGCAACGATGACTGCACTTTCAATAGATATTTCAAGGGTTACAAAAATGCTTTTATATCCACCCAAGAGGGCAGACGCAGCCTCATTTACCGTCTCACCCAAAAGACTGAACCGTCCAGCGATTGGGTGCCCCATCAGTGCTGCACTGGAATAACAGCCCAAATGATGGGGGTCAAATCTCTGGAGTAGGGCTTTAATCCACACACTACTGACTTTGAGGCCGGAGTGTACCCACTGAACCAAGGCTGACATTTATATTAAATACTTTCCTCAATAGGCTTGCTGCAGTTTAACAAATACTGGGGACGGGCAACTCCACTGAATGGTTAGACTTCAGGGTCTCCATTGTGAGATAACAAACATGCATTTAAAAGAGGTTTACATGTTTAGAGACAACACCAGTTACGTTTGATAACTGGTAACATGAGGATCTAGCAGAATATTCCGTTGTATTTTTACAATAAGTTAAACCACATTCCTCACAGTGTTCTCCTTCTGTCACGTTCAATCAATTACAACAACAACTTGCAATTAAGAAGGGCCTTCACTGTAGCAAACATCCCAAGGTGCTTCACAGGAGTGTCATCGGCCAAAAATTTACTCCAGACCGAATAAACAGAAATCGAGATTGGTTTCTTTCAGGATGTAATGAATAGGGTAGATAAAGGGGAACCAGTGGATGGAGCATATTTGGACTTCCAAAAGGCATTCAATAAGGTGCCACAACAAAAGGTTACTACACAAGATAAGATCTCATGGTATTGGGAGTAATATATGAACATGGATAGAGAATTGGCTAACTAACGGGAAACAGAGAGTCAGGATAAATGGGTCATTTCCAGGTTGGCAAACACTAACTAGTGACAGGGATCATTGCTGGGGCCCCAACTAATTACAATCTATATTCGCGACTTGGATGAAGGGGCATTGTAGCCAAATTTGCTGATGATACAAAGATGGGTAGCTCAACTCCTGACTCCCCAAAGCCTGTCCAGCATCAGCAAGGCATAAGTCAGGAGTGTGATGGAATACTCTCCACTTGCCTGGATGTATGTGGTTCTAACAACATTTATAAAACTGGATGATACAGGACAAAGCAGTCCACTTGATCGGCACCCCACCCACCAATTTAAACATTATTCTCTCCACCACCGATACAGTGGCAGCAGTGTGCACCATCTACAAGATGCATCGCAGCAACTTATCAAGGCTCCTTCAACAACACCTTCCAAACCTTCTAAGACCTCTAGCAGCTAGAAGGGCAAGGGCAGCAGACACAAGGGAACACCACCACCTGCATGTTCTCCTCCAAGCCACACACCATCGCTGTTCCTTCACTGTTGCTGGGTCAAAATCCTGGAACTTCGCTCCTGACAGTACTGTGGGTGTACCCTCACCACATGGGCTGCAGCGGTTCAAGAAGACGGCTCACCACCACCTTCTCAAGGGCATTTGAGTGACAACATATGCTGGTCTTGCCAGTGATGCCCACATCCCATGAAAGAATAAAAAAAGGATAAACATTGGCCAGGAAACTGGGGGAGCGGGCAGAGGAGAACTCTTATGCTCTTCTTTGAAATATGCCTTGGGGTCCTTTACTACCATTTGAGAAGGCAGTCAGGACCTTGGTTCAATGTCTTATCCAAAAAACGACATCTCCAACATTGTGGCACTCCATCAATATTGCACTGGGAGGGTTAGTCGATTATGGGCTCAAATCTCTGGAGTAGGCTCAAACCCATAATCTTCTGACTTAGTGACAAGCATGTGACCAACTGAGGCACAGCTGTCACCAGTGACCAGAACCAGGTACGTCGACAAATCTTTCTTTTCGTCTTCCATACTTAAGGCTCTGAAGGGTAATACAGCATCCTTATTGCACATTGGCATAACCAAGTAACTCAGCACATGTCTGAGACTTTACAGGTGAGTATGGCCTTTATACCAGAATGGGTGGTGTCTTTAGGAAGAAACATGTTCTGCTGTTTTTGTTTCTTTTTTCACTGCTGAAAGCTGTCGTTTCCCCTTGATGGAGCACTTTAGGCTTGTGACTGGGTAGAAAGGATCTTTCCAACACAGTACAGTCTGCAGAGAGTGGATATCAAACAAGGGTTCTTTTGCTGAGTGGAAATTTAATAAGCACTTCTGTTGTTCAGCACTAGGCTGATTTACTGCATCTCTTCAAACTAAGTGCTCATCGTAAATCTGGGTAACATGCGGAAAGGTCATGGGTCGGGGAAGATGGGGTCATAGGTCACAGTGACCGCAAGTGGGAAGTTGAGCTGGGGGGGTGGAGAGGGGCGGTGGTGGGGTGGAGGGTGGGGGTGTGGGGAAAGAGCTCTCTTTGTGTTCTCTGGAGGGTGACTGAATCCTTCTGCTCAGTGACATGCATATCAATGTTTAACCAGCACCGCGAGCCAAAAGTACTTTGGGAAGTAAGTGTGCAAACCAGCCATTTCTTCAACCCAGGCCCTGCAGGCTGGCTGGATAAGGCTGGGCTCATGTGCATGGAGCATCCTGAGAGTTTTTATCTAAGGGATAAAGGCCATTATTTAGAGGAGCACGTCAGGAAGCCACAACCTTAAGCTTTAATTGAACAGTGAGATGATGTGTCACAGCAGTTCTTTAATGGTTAAAAGGGTAACACACTGCCTGGTTTGCTTGGAAAGTCCCAAGTTCGGTCCCTGATTTGTGCTAAAGTCCCTCATGTCAGCCAATGACGAATTAAGGGGGCAATACTTGCCTTGATGCCCCTGCTTATAGAGGGGGAAAATCACCCATGGCTGCCGCTGTAAATCACTATCTAATTACCCCAGCATGAGACCAGTGAATGTTAGGAGAGGGCTGCAATGGTTGTCATATGGGATCAGCCTTCATGTGTACGCTGGCGACACCTAGCTGTACATCTTTGCCACTGCCCTTGTGCTGTAAGACTGCCTGTCTGACATCCAATCCTGGATGTGCCAAAATTTCTTCTAGGCAAAGGGCTGGATGATGGAAGTCATCATCCGGATCAGCCTCCCATTGTCCACCCTCCATAAGCTTGAGGTCAACCGAAGCTCTGCTGCCATATCCTATCCCACACACTCACCCATCACCCCAGTGCTCACTGACTGACATTGGCTCCCTATTCTCCATGCTCCTGATTTTAAACTCTTATACTCATGCTCAAATCTCTTCAGGGTCTCCCTTTCTCTGAAATCACTTCCAGCCGTGCAATCACCTTAAACTCTGACCTTGTGCATCCATTCCTCCCTTTGCCCTGCCATTGGTAGCCATGCCTTCAGCCACCTAGTCCCTTAGCTCTGAAATTCTTAACCCCTTCACCTCTCCACTACCCTCTCCTCCCTTAATACCCATTTCTTTCAATAAACTTCTGGTCAGCCTTCCTAATAAATTTTCCTTTGTCTTGATGTTTAATTTTGTCTAAATATGTCCTCGGAAAAGCCTTGGGATCTTGCCCTTTGTTAGATGATACGAAACAAAATGTAAGTTTCTGTTGGCCCCTGATACTCAAGTGACGCACCGATTTCCTGCATTCAGATGGCTGGTGGGAAGCTTTGTCATCTGGCCAAGCACATTGGGAAATTTAAGACCAGGCCTGGAGTTTGAGGCTTTTGTCTGTGTGTCGGGTGCGCAGAGTTGGGAGAATTCCTGGATCTGTGAGCCCAACTTCTAAAAATGTCTGACCAAACGTCAGATTTTCATTCCAGGGTGGCGAGGTTCTCTGGGTGTCGGGCCAGGCGGTCCTGGAATGAATGTGGAGGATGCTCGGTGCAGAAGCAGGCTGGGTGCTCTGGCACTGTGTTGAAGTTTAATTAAAAAAAACATAAAACAGCCCTCATTCCTCACACCCCCTCAACCCCCCACACACTCCCCATGCACCATCCATGCCATCCCATGTCTTCTGCCCACCCCCATTGCCCTTTATAGACCCTATGTCAACATATGCCCCCACCCACTCACAAGGCCCTTTATAGGCCCTAGGCCAGTCTAGTGCCAACTCATGCCAACCCATGCCCCTCCACCTGCCACCCTCTGTCCTTACACATATGTGCTAACTCATCCAGTATCCATCATGGGCAGACATGGTTGAAATAAAATAAAGTTCCAAGTGTCGATGGAGGACTTATTAAAAAAACACTCTAAGTCATAAAAAAAATTTAATACATTACATTCCTTTAACTACATTATCCCTTATTCCAAATATTTCATTCAAGTGCATAGTCCCTTATTAAAAACAAGCATTGGAATTCATAGTCCCACTTTAAAAAGTCATACAGACTTGGAGCTGTCAATCAAACTATAAATGGCAGGCACCCTACTGTGATAATGGACTGCCGTGAAATCAATCATGCAGCACAAATACAGCAATGGAAACCTTAACACTTAAGTCAACAGACAGAATGAAATAGCAAGATAATTTTTTAAACACTCCAGATAGTTTTTCCAAAGCTATAAAGGGCAGAAGTTTTAAATGCCTTGACAGCTTGACAGCTCCCTTTGACAGTTCATCTCGACAATCTTGACAGTTGTTTTTGACAATTCCAATAGGCAGGATTTTCCACCCGTCAGGGGCGAAGTTGAAGGGCGGGCGTGCACAGGCGCGCTTCCGATCGCGGCGCCATTTTACGTGGGCGGGCCAATTAAGGCCCGCCCAGCGTGCCATCCTCACAGAAGCGCTGTGCGTTCCCTGTGCGGGCGGAGGGGGGGATCCCAAAATCAAGAGTGCGCTCTTTCGCGCATGCGCACAAAAGAGCGTGCTCACCTTCCTGAGGCTAAGTGCTGCCTCAGGGAGATCGGCTCTAAATGTAAAAAAGCTCAAAATAGAATAATAAAATTTCCCTAACATGTCCCCTCATGTGACACTGTCACATGAGTTGGGACATGTCCATGATTTTTACAAAAACTTTATTAAAATTTTTAAAAATCTACGTGAAACCTCATTCCGCCCGTGGACGAGGTTTCATGCATTTTCTAATTCCCGCTGGGGCTCCTGGCCTGCCCGCCAACCTTATGGTTGAACCGGGCAGGTCCACTAATTAGTTTAATTACTCTGTCAATGACCTCAATTGGCCACTGACAGGTCAGTGTGCACGCTGCTAATTTTGCTGAGCCACCGCCTACCGGAAAATTTAAATGGGCCGCGGTGAGGTCTGGAGATCCCCCTGATGTCACCGCGTGTCATTTTACTCATTGGCGAGCAGGCCCTGCCCTCGGCTCGCTGACGGGAAAATCCTGCCCAATAAGTTTATGCACCTTTTACGCACATTCATGCCTACACTTAGAAATCCCAAAGGACACTTTACCTCTCCCAAAGGGCACCTGACCTCCCCAAAGGACGCCTGAGCTGCCTCAAAGGGCACCAACCTCCCCGAAAAGTGACCCCCGGGACCATATCCAACAGCCTCTTACATCTCCAAAAGGCTACCCTGGCTATCCAAATGAATCCACAAAGTTCAGGCCTATTCCTATCAGGTCTAACCTGCACACGTTGGGTTTCAGGCACCACTCATACCAAAATCACACATGGGAGGAGGCAGCTGCTGATCTCTAAGGGCCACGAAATGCTCATGCCCAAATCCCAATCTGGGCTCATTGCCGCATCCGAGAAAATGGGTGCCGTGTTCGGGGGTGGGGGACTTCCGGATTCAGGCCTCTTCCATCATTTTCGCCAATCTAGGCCTGGGTCACATAAGGGAATAGTAAGGCAGATCATCAAACGCTTGGTCAAAGTTGTAGGTTTAAACTAGGAGAGAGAGGGAGCAGGGAATTGCAGAGCTTAGGGCCCAGGCAGCTAAAGGCATCACCTTTATGGTGGAGTGAGGTGTTGGGGGATGTACAAGAGGCCACATTTGAAGAAGTGCAGGGACTGCGGAGAGCTGTAGGGGCAGAGAAGCTTATATAGGTAGGTCAGGGTGAGGAACTGGAGGGGTTTTTCTGGGTGGGAAAGTTACATTTAAATCATTTTAAGAACATCGGTAACCTCCTGTTCAGTCGAGTTGGCCCAGGACCCTCTTTGTCACTTTAAACACCACAGGCTTAAGCTGATGGTTGTCCTTTTTATTACATTTGTCACACACACATTATCCTAGTAACACTTGTCCTAAGGTGATTGTTGAAAGAATTTTTAATGTTTCAATCTTTACCTTCATATTGATGCATCAACCAGGGCTCAGTGGTAGCATTCTTGCCTCTATGGCTGAAAGTCATGGGTTCAGGTCGCACTGCAGAGAGTTGAGCGCAAAATCTCCCAGTGCAGCACTGAGTGAGTGCTGAACTTTCGACTATGTGTCAGCTGACAAGTGGCAAGTAACATTCGCGCCACACAAGTGCCAGGCAATGACCATCTCCAACAAGAGAGAATCTAACCATTGCCCCTTGACATTCAATGGCATTACCATCACTGAATCCCCCACTATCAACATCCTGGGGGTTACCATTGACCAGAAACTGAACTGGACTAGCCATATAAATACTGTGGCTACAAGGACAGGTCAAAGGCTAGGAATCCTGCGGCAAGTAATGCACCTCCTGACTCCCTAAAACCTGTCCACCATCTACAAGGCACAAGTCAAGAGTTTGATGGAATATTCTCCACTTGCCTGGATGAATGCAACTCCAACAACACTCAAGAAGCTTGACACCATCCAGGACAAACCAGTCTACTTGATTGGCACCCCATCCACAAACATTCACTCCCTCCACCACTGACGCACAGTGGCAGCAGGGTGTACCATCTACAAGTTGCACTGCAGGAACCCACCAAGGCAGCAACTTCCAAACCCATGACTAGTACCATCTTGAAGGACAAGGGCAGCAGATGCATGGGAACACTACCACCTGGAAGCTCTCCTCCAAGCCACACACCAACCTGATTTGGAAATATATCGCCTTTCCTTCAATGTGGTTGGGTCAAAATCCTGGAACTCCCTCCCTAACAGTACTGTGGGTCTGCAGTAGTTCAAGAAGGCAGCTCACCACCACCTTCTCAAGATCAAGTAAGAGTGGGCAATAAATGCTGGCCCAGCCAGCAATGCCAACATACCATAAATGAATAAAAAGAGGTTGGGGGGGGGTGGTGTGTTGTGGTCGGGGCTCCTTTCAAATGAGATGTTAAAGTGAGGTTCTGTCTCCGCCTCAGGTGGATGTAAAAGATCCCTCTTTGAAAAAGCGCAGGGGTGTCCTCTCCAGTGTCCTGGCCTATATTTATTCCACTACCAACGTCATGAAAACATAGGATCTCATTGCTGTTTGAACCTTGCTGTTTGCAAATTGGCAGCTGTATTTCTTTATCACAACACTTCAAAAATACTACATTGGTAATAATGTGGCTTTGGTATGTCCTGAGTTACAGGGACTATAGAAATGAAAAACTTTCTTTTTTATTCTTCTCCCCTCACCCCTCTTTAAAGTTTAAGGTTGTATCACTATTTTCAACAGGATGATATGGAAGAATGTTGATGAATGAAGAAAAGGTTCTGAAGGCATAATTCAGTAAAAGTTTGAGGGCAGTTAGTTAAAACCATGAAAAGAGCCACTAGCACTGAGGCTTTTTATAAATTAGGGAGTAAACTACAAGCACAAAGAGTTTGACAGGAAATATATCCTCACAATGAGAAAACATGTAATGCGACTCTACCACAGGCTAATGAAGAGAGGGGAGTTTGGAGTTTTCAAGGTGTTGGGGATGTCCTGCTATCACTGGGGGAGTTGCATTTAAATCAGCTAACCACCCTGTTCAGGCAAACTTGCAGATGGCAATCATAAGAACATAAGAAATAGGAACAGGAGTAGACCATTCGGCCCCTCGAGCCTGCTCCGCCATTCAATAAGGTCATGGCTGATCTTCTTGTTTTTCGATTTCCACATTCCCATCTAACCCCGATAACCTTTGATTCCCTTACCTAACAAGAATCTATCTACCTCTGCCTTAAAAATATTCAATGACCCCACCTCCACCACCTTCTGAGGCAGAGAGTTCCAAAGTCGCACAACCCTCTGAGAGAAAAAGATTTCTCCTCATCTCTGTCCTAAAAGGGCAACCCCTAATTTTAAAACTGTGTCCTCTAGTTCTGGACTCACCCACAAGAGGAAACATGCCTTCAACATCCACCTTATCAAGGCTGTTCAAGATCTTATATACTTCAATCAAATCATCCCTCACTCTTCTAAACTCCAGTGGAAACAAGCCCAGTCTGTCCAACCTTCCCTCATAAGACAGCCCACTCATCCAGGTATCAATCTAGTGAACCTCCTTTGAACCGCCTCCAATGCATTTACATCCTTCCTTAAATAAGGGGATCAAAACTGCACACAGTATTCGAGGTGCGGTCTCACCAATGCCCTGTATAACTGAAGCATAAAATCTTTACTTTTATGTTCAATCCCTCTCATAATAAAGGATAATATTCCATTAACCTTCTTAATTACTTGCTGTACCTGCATACTAACATTTTGTGACCCATGTACTAGAACACCTAGATCCCTCTGCACCTCAGAATTATGCAGCCGTTCTCCATTTAAGTAATACTCTGCTTTTTTGTTCTTCCTGCCAAAGTGAACAACTTCACATTTTCCTACATTAAACTCCATTTGCCAGATCTTTGCCCACTCACTCAACCATCTGCAACCTCCTCATGTCCTCTTCACAACATGCTTTCCTACCTATCTTTGTGTCATCTGCAAATTTAGCTATCATGCCTTCACTCTCCTCATCTAAGTCATTGATGTAAATCGCAAAATGCCACTCGTCACACCCTGCCAATCAGGATAAAGACAATTTATACATAGGGCAGAATTTTCCGACAGCAGGGTTTCACGTTCCCGCTGTCGTCAATGGGGTTTATAACTGCCCGCCGCATTTTACGGCCCCGTCCCTGCCGAAACAGGGCCATAAATTTCTGCCCATAGTCTCTGCTTTCTGCCAGCCAGCCAATCTTCTATCCGAGCTAATATGTTACCCACTACACCACGCGCTTTTTATTTTCTGTAATAATCTTTGATGTGACACCTTATCAAATGCCTTCTAGAAATCCAAGTATAGGCTTCCCTTTATCCACTGTGCATGTTACTCCTTCAAAAAAACTCCAGTAAATTGGTTAAACATGATTTTCCTTTCACAAAACCATGCTCTCTTCCCAATTGCCTTGAGCTCTTCTAAGTGCCCAGCTATAACCCCTTTAATGATCGATTCTAATAACTTCCCCATGACAGATGTCAAGCTAACTGGCCTATAGTTTCCTGGCTACACCTGGCTACAGTTTCTCGAGGGATTCATTTCTCATTTCTGCTGTTTTTTGGATGAGATGTTAAACCGACGTCCTGTCTCATGGTCCCAGCTGATGTTACGACTGGACAAGTCAGATCCCAGAGTGAAACCTGGCTTGATAGCTCATAACTTTGTTTTTTAGAAACCATGGAGGAAAGGTACTGAACAAATTCGCAGGAGTCTGCTGATGACCTTTTAGCACAAAGAATAAAATATTTAGTCAAACAAGAAAAATGAAATATATTACATCAAGCAAAGAGGTTGGGGAGATATCAACACAAGCACAAGAAGATAATTCAATTTCCAATATTCTTTTACCCCAGCAATATCTTTACAGACACACAAACCAGTGAAGATTTACCACCATCTTGACATAAAGATTTCTTGCTGGGGCCTGGCACATGTGCAAATGGTTTTCCTCCGGTGAATTCTTGAGCATTCACTTGATGCATCTCATCCAACTCTTATCTCTCCCCAAGAAACCAAAAGATAACCGCACTTACTGTTTCGGTAGCAACACCTCTAAACTGATTATGTTACTGTGTCCTATAACTGAATATTCAGTTAACTACTGTCCCACTAGCCTTGTACTTTTCTCAGAGAGCTGAAAAATCCATGTCTTAACTCTCTGACACACATTGAACTCTCCCCTGTCTTTTCCTGTGCCTATCTTTGTGTCACATGACCGCTGTCACTAGGCAACAGCCCAGTTTTTTTCTACTTTGTTTTTTTTCCCAGGATTACTAAACTTCTAACCCCTTTTTAATATATGTCTTTAACTTCAGGGGCTGTAAAACCTCATCAAAATGTAGATGTTATATTTTATATATCTACAAAGAAACCCAAAATCTATAAACATACCCAAAAGACTGACCTTTCAACCACAGGGCCATCCAGGCTTCCGGTCACCAAGGCTCATCTGCCTGTAAAGGCAGACGGTGAGAGAGAGGAATTTAGAGAACATTGACCAAGTGACGATGAAGGAATAGCAAAAGGGTCCAAGGCTGGGTGCCTTGCACAAAGCCAGCCTGATGCCTACTCTTGTTCTCATTCTATGGCTACTTCGGAGGGCTTTAAGAACCAGCCACTAGGCCAGACTGATTAGGGTGACAGGCTCCCTCCCTGGGGTATAGTAGTGAACCAGTTGGGTCTTGATGTGAGGAAGCTTTCATACTGGCCCACAATTTGCTGGATATTATTTAATTCAATTTCACAACTTACCATGGTAGGATATGAACTCACAAGTAAAAATATAATTATTGCTTTTTTAACCAAATGTACTACCTCACACTTATTGAAATGGAAGGCCATCTGTCAGTTTTATAACCCTTTCTACCAGTTTTCAATTTTTACAGCTTCCTTTGGTCCTCAGAGTTATTCACTGTGCCCCTATTTTACAAACATTTGACACCACATTTTTCCAGCTCTATATCCAAATCATTGATGTACACAGTGATCAGAAACAATCTCAGATGGAAGACACCATTACCTACTTCTAACCACTTGGAATCTCTTTGAACTAGTTTTTAATCCAGTTTGTTACTATCTCTTAGTTACATACCCCTTAGACTTCTTGAATGGTCTCCTGTATGATATCTTGTCAAAGGCATTCTGAAAGCACACCCACATCACATCCATTGCATTTCCCCCCACATCCATCAGCTCCTCAAAGATCTCTATCAAGGATGGTTCTCCGGGCCCCTGTCTACAGCAAGTTGTCCAGTGCTGCATCACCTCTGGACAAGGAAGCTGCCGTTCTGAATGAGCTAGTGCGCTGAGCTATACCAGCTGCAGCAGCTAAACTCGCCCGCAGTGTCTTCAGGAAGAGTTTTGTCATTCAAACTCAGCAAAGGAAAGAGAACTCCGAATGCAAGAGAAGCTTGCATTTAGATATGCCTTTCATAACTACCAGGCGTCTCAACCTGCTTTACAGCCAGTGAAGTACTTTCTGAAGTGTAGTCACTTGAAAATATATAAAACGCTACAGTCAATATGTAGACAGCAAGTTCTCACCATTAGCAATGTGAGAGTGACCAGACAATCTGTTCTAGTGATGCTGGTTGAGGATATTGGCCAGGACACCAGAGATAATTCTCCTGTTCTTCATAAATGGCATGGAATCTTTTACCTTCACCAGGGAGAAGACAGGGCCTCAGTTTAATGTTGCATCCCAAAGACAGCACCTCTGAGAGTGTAGCACTCCCTCAGTACTGCATTGGTGCGTCAGCTTAGAATTCACACACAGGTCACTGGAGTGGGACCTGAACCCACAGCTTTCTGATCTCAGACAGGAATGTTACCACTGAGCCATTACTGACATGTTGAATCATGTAGCAGACTTGAAAGCTGACTAGGTTACATGCTGTTCCTCTGTATTTGTCTTTTCTTTGCACTGTTTTCGTCTGTTTATATCTCTGCCCATCTCATTTGGAGGAATCGTCCCAGAATTGCACTAAGTGTGGTAGCAAGCGGGAAAAATGGCGTTGTACCCACTGGCCGCAATGACGGCTTTTCATGCTGTATCAGCCCAATCCAGCCTCATTAATTGTGCTTTCCTGGGAAACGTGCCATTTCGATGGCGGGCGGACTCTCATTAGCCCACCACGCCATCACCTCGCCGCTTCATCACATGGGCGCCATATTTAAAGTGCAGCCACACGCACACCTCTCGATGCTTACAGCCCATGGCTGCTGCAAAGGAGGCATGGCCTCAAAAGGCAAGAAGACGGCAGCCCTCCAGTTTAATGACATGTCCCTCGAGCACCTTTTGGACGCTGTGGAGGTTCACATTGGTGTCTTCCATATCACTCTGGCCGCAGGATGAGCAGCAACATCACTAATCCAGCATGGGAGGTGGTGGTCAGCGCCAATGGACTACCAAATCGACAGCCACCCAGTGCCACAAGAGGATGAATGATCTCCACCATCCTGCGAGGGGAAGTCACTCTTTTCATCACTCTCAACTCACACACTCACAAACGCATCACATATCCACAGGGCCCTCACTTGCTGCCAGTTCAAGGGACATCACCATTCACTCTCTCACACACACCTTCATTGTCCTCATCCCATCTGCGGGGCTACTCACCACCCACACAGGCCAAGCATGCTTATCATCTGGCCTTGGCAGGCATCCTGCTTACACTCTTGCCAACTCTATTCATGCAGGGCAAGCTGGCACACAACAAGGGGGAGAAGTCGCAGACGGGTGGAGGAATGCCTGAAATCAAGATCCTCGCGCATTTTGAAAACAGAGCCATCCAGCTGGCCAGCGAGGATCTGGGCCATTCCTGTGTTGACTGTGAGGTCAGCAGTGCTCTACCAAGTGAGGGTCCAGCAGTGCAACATCAATCAGACAACCATGCTGTGAGTGATGTGTCCCATTCCACAGTCCCCTGCCATGCACTAATTATCTCTCTTTGCTTTCGCAGGCACATGATAGAAACAGCCAATGGATTCCATGACCCAGGGCCTCCAATCAAGCCCCAAAGAAAGCTCTGAAGGGGAATCTGAAGGCACCTTTATTGATGACCCATCACAGCACTCACCCACACCCTCCACCAGCACAGAGACACACACCTCGGTGGGGCCTATCTTTAGAGTAGTCTTGGGATCACAATCTGGTGAGCACATCACTCTGTCTGATCCACAGCAGGCAGCGACAGGGACTTCCCAGGTGTCCAGCACTCGGAGGACTGCTGGAGGCCAGAAATATGGTGAGTCCAAGTCAGAAGGTAAGCCTCTGGATTCAGTCATACCTCAGCTGCTGGAGCTGCAAAGGTAATCTCAGGAACATCAGGAAGGGATGTCCGCTGCACTCCTCAGATTGCAAGGCATGATAGGGCAGTCTGTCCGTCTTCAGGCTGAGGTGATAGCGCTGGCATTGCAACGCACCAAGGTCAACACTAGTAGGATGGTGGCCACCATGGAGACCTTGGTCCAGGACATCGCTCCTGCACTGCTGCGCAGGCTGAACTCCATCACTGATGCCATAGTTGGCCTCCAACAGTGTGTAAGCGAGAGGGATGCAGGCCAGCTCGATCTCACTCCAGTTACCTCTTCTCCTCAAGGAGTCAGCCTGGGACCATTGGACACCCATAGGCAGGAGGATCAGCAGGTGCACCCCCTGGGGCCATCCACTTGGGTAACTCCGGGAGTATCCAGCCCATCCGAACCCCCTCTTCCTGATCACCAAAGCTCCAGCTCCATAGGCCAAGAAGGGTGCAGCTGGACCACAGCAGGACACCCAAAGCAGGCCGGGGCCCTCGAGGTCTCAGTCCTCCAGAGGACGTCCACCAAGGTCAACACAGACAGGGTGTAGCAGTCAGCAGACTGCCTACACCTCTGCTGTGGATGGCCAGGGGGCATCAAGACATAGCGGCAGGTTTAGGAAGATTAAGAAGATGTAACTCTTTTGGAGTTAAACAATTAAACTAAATTAACAAAATAAGGGATAAAACAAGCACAGCCCCTAAGTCATGTCAGCTGTAAAACTAAGGACAAAGATTAAAGGAAACTTGCAAACATTAAACCAAAATGTGATTAAAGGGGTTGATAAAACACCCCAGTCCCCGTGGTGACCACCGAGCACGGACGGCCTCGACAGTGCCGGCAGACACCGCGTGCTCCCTCTCCAGGGACACCCGGCCGCGACCATAGCCGCGGAAGAGGGACAAACAATCGGGCGGGGCGACCCCCTCAATAGCCCGCTGCCTGGACTTGTTAATGGCCAACTTGGCCAGGACCAGGAGCAGGTTCACGAGGAGGTCCTCCTCCTTCCCGACCCCACTCCGCACCGGGTGTCCGTAGATCAGGAGCGTGGGATTGAAGTACAAACAAAACAGCAATAAAAGGTTTATTAAATAACTGAAAAGGGAGTGCAGCCCACAACACCCTATATAAACATGGTCCACGGACTCCACAAGACCACAAAAAGGGCAGGTGTCCTGGGAGTCCGTGAACCTATACATTCTCCGATTGTAGGGGACTGCTGCATGCAACACCCTCCAACCCAGGTCCCCGATAGAAAGCGGGAGGACACCTCCGTAGAGGGCCTCCCATCGGGGGCCTCCGCCGCCGGACGGCAACAAGGCACGCCAGGGCATGTCCAGGCGGCGGACAAGGGCGAGAAAATGAAAGGTGTGCAGCAGCAGTCCGTACAGAAAGCCCTCCCCCAGCTCTTCCTCCTCCAAGGGGTGACGTCTCTTCTGGGGTAGGCTGAGGGCTAGGAAGACCTCCATCTGTGAGGCCTCCTCCACCTCGTCCAGCCTTCCCGGACGCCCCGCCCTCTGGAGGTTGGGTTTATCCAGCGGCTCGAGGGTCCGGGTCCGGGAACCCGCGCAGGGACGACGCCGGGCCCAGCACATGGCACCTCAGCGCCCACGGGCCCGGGAGCACGCGGGGAGATGACGCCGGGGCCGGATGTTAATATCTCCCCCGAGCCGGTGTCTACAGGGGTTTGGGGAGTTTGGGGAGTTCAGGGCGTTTGGGGAGTCTCAAGGGCCGCCCCCGGGTTGCGGGTCTTCCTCCGCACCTTCTTACAGCGCGGGGGCTCTCCCCCCACCTCACCGGCAGCCAAGATGGCAGTGGCTGGCGGCGACGCCTCCCCTTGCAGGGAGGGAGATGGAGTAGTGGTGGGGGAGGAGGGGCGGTGCCAGCCGCAGCCGCTTGAGTGGTACTGGCGGCCTTGGAGGCAGGGCAGTTCTTCCTTACGTGCCCCGCCTCCTTACAATCATGGCACCGCACGCCCTCCGCGGTCCAGAACACCCGGTAGGCGGTCCCTTCATAATTTATCTTGAAGGCCCCCTCCAGGCACTCCTCCCGGGCCAAGCGGACAAATACTTGGCGCCGGAAGGAGTACACATGGCGGAGGGCCACGTCCCTGAGGCCGAGCGGGATCGGTGCTACCCCCAACCTGACCTCCCCCAGTTTACAGAGGTGGGGGAGGAGGAGCTCACTGGACACAAAGAGCGGGACGTTCGAAATAATGATCCTGTAGGCGGTGGCCTCAAGGGGGTCCACCGCCAGAAAGGTGACACAGTGAGCCCCTTTTGCAGGGCGAGGTGCACTGTCCGCTCGGACCTCAGGAAGAATATGGCCTTTCCATACATTCTCGAGGCCGCGACTATGGCCGAGGGGCCGACGACCCCAGCCATAGCCTTAACGCAGGCCTCCATAGTCATGTCGGAGTGAGCGTAGCTCTTCACCCCCAGGGCCCTCGTGAGGAGGTGGAAAGGTGACAGGGCCGCGGGAGCAGCAGGAGCCACAGAAGCAGCCACTCCCGCATAGGTCTTTTTAGGAGGCCCCGCCACCGGTGACAAAACCGCCTCCACATTTGCCCCTGAGGGCCCGGCCACAGGCGATGGTGAGCTGGCCTTTGGGCCTGAGCCACACGCATCCCAAGAAGGATTGGCCATGATTTTTTGGTTTTTTTTTAGCTCCTTCCTGGGGAGGGAAGAGGGGGAGAAAGGTGGAAATAACCACCCCCTCTGAGATGTTCAAAATAAGGGAGAGGAGAGGAGGGAGAGGGATAGAGGACAGGGAGGCACAGGAGGGAAAGGGGAAAGTCTAGGTGGGTGTCTCTGGGTGGAAGATGGACGGTGGGTGGGGGCCCTGATGATCTTCCGGTAGGGGGAGGGCGATGTCTTCACTAGCCAGCACTGGCCACTGGGAAAAGGCTGGGTGGGGGAGGGGTGTCAGCAAGATGTTGTTAACACACACACACCCTCCCCGCTTTTTCCTCCCCAAGTCCTTTGGCAGTCTTCTGGCCTCCCCCTACAAAACAGTCTTTATCAGCCCCCACCTGAACAAAATAGAAAATCCAGACACCCACCTAGGATGTTATAAGTCACAGTCTTGGCCTCCCTGTCCTATAGCAGCAGCAAACAGCAGCAGCTGTTCTTCCTCCACCTCTCTCTCCTTCAGCCCCACAGGAGCAGCAGCAGCAACACTCAGGCCTGGCAGCAACAGCAACACTCAGGCCTGGCAGCAACAGCAACACTCAGGCCTGGCAGCAACAGCAACACTCAGGCCTGGCAGCAACAGCAACACTCAGGCCTGGCAGCAACAGCAACACTCAGGCCTGGCAGCAACAGCAACACTCAGGCCTGGCAGCAACAGCAACACTCAGGCCTGGCAGCAACAGCAACACTCAGGCCTGGCAGCAACAGCAACACTCAGGAGTAGCAACAACAGCAACACTTAGGAGTAACTCTTTTGAGCTAAAACAATTAACTAAATTAACAAAATCATGGATAAATCAAACACAGCCCCTAAGTCAGGTCAGCTGTAAAACCAAGGACAAAGTTTAAAGTAAACTTAAAAACGTTAAACCAAAATGTGATTAAAGGGGTCAATAAAACACCCCAGCCCCCGCGGTGCCCACTGAGCACGGAAGGCCTCGAGAGTGCCGGCAGACACCGCGTACTCCATCTCCAGGGACACCTGGCCGCGAACATAGCCGCGGAAGAGGGACAAACAATCGGGCGGGACGCCCCCCCCTCAATTGCCCGCTGCCTGGACGATTCCAACAAGCTCATTAAGAAGATGTAACTCTTTTGGAGTTAAACAATTAAACTAAATTAACAAAATAACGGATAAAACAAGCACAGCCCCTAAGTCAGGTCAGGTGTAAAAATAAGGACAAAGTTTAAAGGAAACTTAAAAACATTAAATCAAAATGTGATTAAAGGGGTCAATAAAACACCCCAGACCCCGCGGTGCTATCCGAGCACAGAAGGCCTCAAGAGAGCCGGCAGACACCATGTGCTCCCTCTCCAGGGACACCCGGCCGCGAACGTAGCCGCGGAAGAGGGACAAACAATAGGACGGGACGACCCCCTCGATCGCCCGCTGCCTGGACTTGTTAATGGCCAACTTGGCCAGGCCCAGGTGCAGGTTCACGAGGAGGTCCTCCTCCTTCCCGACCCCCTTCCGCACCGGGTGTCCGTAGATCAGGAGCGTAGGACTGAAGTGCAAACAAAACAATAACAAAAGGTTTTTTAAATAACTAAAAAGTGAGTGCAGCCTACCACACCCTATATAAACATGGTCCACGGACTCCACAAGACCACAAAAAGGCCAGGTGTCCTAGGAGTCCGTGAACCTATACATTCTCCGATTATAGGGGACTGCTGCATGCAACACCCTCCAACCCAGGTCCCCGATAGAAAGCGGGAGGACACCTATGTAGAGGGCCTCCCATCGGGGGCCTCCGCTGCCGGACGGGAACAACGCACGCCAGGGCGTGTCCGGGCGGCGGACGAGGGCGAGAAAATGGAAGGTGTGCAGCAGCAGTCCGTACAGAATGCTCCTCCGTGCCGTGCCAAATGGCACAGAGGGCATGTCCCCGAGGCGGCTCATATTGCGGGGCACCGGCATCCGAGGGAGGGTTCGGGGCTTGGGGCCAATGTGGAATTCCGTCCGAACAGGGGAACGTTCAGCAGGAAGACCACCGCGCACCTGGGCCACCTCGAAACCTAAAATTACATCGGGTGCGAGCACAACCGTCCTTAGGTCTTGGATGGCATCGGCTGCGAGCCGGACACTCACAGACGCACGATGCGCCAACTCCTGTGGGAGCATCCAGCCCAGTCCTCCGCCACCCAGCACGTCCCTGATCCTGGTCACCCCGGCAGCCACAGCCCTCCTCTCCGCCAGCCACTGAAAAGGACGGAGGGGCGGATTCCTGAGCAGCGGCTCTCTGACGATAGCCGCTACTCCTGACGGGGGAGAGCTGCGTCGCGAGGCGACCATGTTCCAGACTTTGATCAGGTCCTGGAAAAAGACGGGCAACGCCTGTAAGGAGCCACCGAGGCCCCTCTGCTCTATAAACAGGAGCTGCACATCATAATTCAGGCCGTGCATCTGGCGGAAGAAATACGTCGCCAGGGCACACCACCTCGGAGGGGGCTCAACGTAAAGGTATCGCTGCAGGGTCTGAAGACGGAAAGTCGCCACCGGTGTGCGTAGGCACACTAGCGCCTGACCGCCCTCCCTAAGCGGGAGACTCAGAACCTTAGCAGTGACCCAGTGCAATCTTTTGTCCCAGAAGAAGTCGACTAGCATTCTCTGGATTTTCGTGACAAAGTCCGGGGGAGGGGTCAAAGTGACCAGCCGATACCACAACATGGCGGCGATCAGCTGGTTTATGACGAGAACTTGACCCCGGTAAGACAGCACTCGGAGCAGGCCTGTCCAGCGCCGCAGGCGAGCGGTGACTTTCGTCTCTAGTTCCTGCCAGTTGGCCGGCCAGGATTCCTCGGCAGGGCAGAGGTGGACCCCCAGGTAGAGGAGGCTGGTCCTGCTCCAGGTGAAAGGCCTGAGCTCCTCGGGTAGGGGATCCATCTGCCACGGGCCAACCAGGAGTCCAGAACATTTATCCCAGTTGATCCTAGCAGAAGAAGCGGCAGAGTAGACCTCCTGGCACTCGCGCATCCTCCGCAGGTCAGCCGGGTCGCTAAACATAAGGAGCACGTCATCAGCGTATGCCGAGAGGACCACCCCGATGTCCAGCCCGCGCAGAACCAATCCCAACAACCTCCTCCGCAAGAGGCGCAGGAAAGGCTCCACGCAAATAGAATACAACTGGCCGGACAGGGGGCAGCCCTGACGTACCCCTCTCCCAAAGCGAAGGGGCGCCGTCAGGGACCCGTTAACCTTCACTAGATACTCCGCGGCGGTGTACAGAAGTCGGAACCGGGCAACAAAATGCGTCCCGAACCCGAATGCTCACAGAGTCCCGAGTAAATATTCGTGATCCACCCTGTCGAACGCCTTCTCCTGGTCAAGGGACAGGAAGACCCTCGACAGACCAGCCCTCTGGGAATGGTGGATAATGTCGCGGACCAGATGGATGTTATCATAAATTGTGCGGTCCGGGACGGTGTAGGACTGGTCAGGGTGGATCATGTGGTCCAGCACGGTGCCGAGCCCAGAAGACATGGCTCTAGCGAAAATTTTATAGTCCGTGCTGAGGAGGGAGACCGGGCGCCAGTTTTTAAGAAGGCGGAGATCCCCCCTCTTCGGCAACAGGGCAATCACGGCCCTGCGCCACGAAAGGGGCATCTCCCCGGTAGCAATGCTTTCCCCCAGGACCCCCGCGAAGTCGCTCCCCAGGACGTCCCAGAAATCCCTGAAGAACTCCACGGTAAGCCCGTCAAGTCCTGGGGATTTGCCCCTTGAGAGACCATCGAGGGCGCCGGTCAGCTCCCCCAGACTTATAGGGGAGTCAAGCTTTCCGGCGCCCTCCGGGCTGACCTGCGGCAGGTCCTCCCACAAAACTCTGCAAGCATCCTCGCTGGACGGATCCGAAGAGAACAGGGCAGTATAAAAGTTTCTGGTCATGGCCCTGATGCACTCCGGATCTGAGACGAGGGATCCGTCGTCGGCCAGCAGCGTAAAGAGCTGCTGACGGACCCCGTGCCTTTTTTCCAGCGAGTAGAAGAAGGGGGAGCCACGGTCCAGGTCCTTGAGGAACCGGATCCGTGACCTCACGAACGCGCCCCGGGACCCGGCGAGTTGCAGGTCCCGCAACGCGCCCTTCTTCTCATCGTACACCGACCGCAGGGCCGGGTCCGCGTCGGGCTGACGGAGACGTGCCTCCAGGTCGAGCACCTCCTTCTCCAACTCCTCGACCCTCGATTTCCGCCTCTTTGTCGACCCCTTCGCGTACTCCTGACAGAAAACTCGGACGTGAGTCTTGCCCACGTCCCACCATAGCTTCAAGGAGGGGAAGCCTCCCCGCTTCCTTCTCCAGCCGGCCCAGAAACGACGAAACGAGTCCAGGAACCGCTCGTCCTCCAGCAACAGGTTGTTAAAATGCCAGTGCGCGGACCCCGTCCGAGCGCAAAACGGAGCGAGCTCCGCCCACACCAGACGGTGGTCCGTGCACGGCACCTGCTGCACGGAAGCCGCCGGAACGCAGGACACGTACGCCTTCGAAACGTAAAGACGGTCGAGTCTGGACGCTCCGACTCCAGGTAACACAAAGGTGAAAACGCTGGAATCGGGATGGAGATTTCGCCAGACGTCCACCAAGTCGAAGGACCTGACCAGGTCCCGTAACTTAGTCACACCTAGCGTGCGGTGCTGGGTACCGTGATGGTCCCGGGCCTCGAGGGTGCAATTAAAATCCCCCCCGAGGATGATGCACTCGCCCGCGTCGATGGAGCCAAGATGAGTGGACACTTCTTCAAAGAAGCTCGCTTGCTGCTGCAAGCCCAGGGGAGCGTACACATTCACAAAGTGAAGCACCGCGCCCACCCAGGCGCACAGTCAGGTGCAGCAACCGGCCTGGCACCGGCTCCTTGACCCCCAAGATCTCCGGCTGAAAATGCGGGGCCAACAAGATAGCCACCCCGCCTGAATTGGAGGCTAGGTGACTCATGTAGACCCCCCCTTGCCACTCCAGGAGCCACGTAGCTTCGTCTCCTGGAACGGTATGGGTTTCTTGCAGGAAGCACAATGCATACTTCCCGTCCCTGAGGACCGAGAAGTTCTGGAACCTGCGCTGTGCGTCTCTGCTGCCGCGGATGTTGAGGCTTGCTATAGTCGTCTTCATTGTCAAAGAGTATATTCCACCATCACCTTATTTAAAAGGAGAGGACTTTTTAATCCTTCCTCTCCCTCAGGAGCCCAGCGAGAAACGTTTGGACCCTCCGCCGGGCGTTCCTGTCCAACTCAGGAGCCTTGAGAGCCTCGCGAGTGGACCAAAACACCAGCGGAAACGAAAGCCACCGGGCCAAGGCCAACTGGACTCTGTTTCGGCGACCGCGATGACTCGCCAAAAAGTCCCGGAGTTCCCGTGGGGGGATGAGGGGAGAGTCAGTGGAGGGCACCAGGGGATCCATCACTTCGCTTGAGAACGACTCGATGTCATCCCCGGTGCTCACCACCGAAACTCCGTCCTCCTCCGGGTCGTCGCCTCCAGCTTCCAACCCCTCCCCCGTATTGAGTACGGGGGCTGGTCCGGAGCTGCCAGTGGGCTCCACCTCCACCTCGATCCCACCCCCAGGATCAAGGCCAGAGTGGTCCTCTCTGGTCTCCTCTAATAGATTTGGGCCAGAGGGTGGCGGCACTACGGATGCCCGCTCTCCTCCCGGCACCGGGTCGTCCGGGGAGCTCAAAATTAGCTCCTGACCTAAAACAATGACGCCCGGTGCTAAGTTCTGGGAGGGAGCGGGAAGGCCTTCCTCGCCACCACCACCCAATGACCCAGTTAAATTTTTTAAATTATTGATATCGCAGTCCCCTGACGGGCCAGAGGATACCTCGGGAGTATTCAATGGGTCTAAAATGGGCACCCCTACAAGGGAGGTGCCCTCAGTGACCCCCGAGGGGCCCTGCTCAGGGGACTGCAGCAGGTCTGTGGGGAGAACTGTGGGTATGGGGGATTGTGACTCCCCCAGAGGGCAGGTTGAGGTCTTACTGGGTGGTGGAGATGCCACCACCTCTCCATCAGGGGAGGGGACACACCCAACCTCTTCAGCCTGGGCGTCGCGCTCCCCCTCCTCTTCCTTCTCTGAGGGGTGGCGTCTCTTCCGAGGGAGGCTGGGGGCTAGGGAGACCTCCATCTCTGGGGCCTCCTCTACCTTGTCCAGCCTCCCCGGACGCCCCGCCCTCTGGGATTTGGGGTTTTCCTTTTCCCCCGGCTCGGGGACACGATTCTCGCCCCCGCTAGCCCCGGGAACCCGCGCAGGGACGACGCCGGGCCCAGCACATGGCGCCTCGGCACCTACGGGCCCGGGAGCACGCACGGAGACGACGCAGGGGCCTGATGTTGTTGTTTCCCCCAAGCCGGTGTCTACAGGAGTCTGGGGATTTGAGGGGTTTGAGGGGTCTCGGGGACCGCCTCCAGGTTGCGGGTCTTCCTCCGCGCCTTCTTATGACGCGGGGGCTCTCCCCCCGCCTCACCGACAACCGAAATGGCAGTGGCTGCCAGCGACGCCTCCCCTTGCGGGGATATCCCCGACCTGACCTCCCCCAGTTTACAGAGGTGGGGGAGGAGGAGCTCACTGGAAACAAAGGCCGGGACGTTTGAAATAATGATCCTCTGGGCGGTGGCCTCAAGAGGGTCCACCGCCAGAAAGGTCCCGCCCACAGTGAGCCCCTTTTGCAGGGCCAGGTGCACCGCCCGCTCGGACCTCAGGAAGAACATGGCCTTTCCGTACATTCTCGAGGCCGCGACTATGGCCGAGGGGCCGACGACCCCAGCCATAGCCTTAGCGCAGGCCTCGATTGTCATGTCGGGGTGCGAGTAGCCCTTCACCTCCAGGGCCCTCGTGCGGAGGTGGAAAGGTGACAGGGCTGCGGGAGCAGCAGGAGCCGCAGTAGCAGCCACCCCCGCATAAGTCTTTTTAGAAGGCCCCGCCACCGGTGACAATACCACCTCCACATTTGCCCTCGAGGGCCCGGCCACAGGCGATGTTAAGCTGGCCTTTGGGCCTGTGCCACACCCACCCCGAGAAGGATTGGCCATTGTTTTTATTGTTTGTTTTCTTTTTTAAAAAATATTTATATATATTCTATATATATATTTTTTTAAATAAAGTTCTCCCTGGAGAGGGGAGAGGGGGAGAAAGGTGGAATTAACCTCCCCCTTTTATGCAGGAGAGGAGAGGAGGGAGAGGGGTAGAGGACAGGGAGGCACAGGAGGGAAAGGGGAAACTCTAGGTGGGTGTCTCTGGGTTTGAAGATGAGGGCTGGGTGGGGGCTTGAAGATCTTCCGGTAGGGGGTGGGCGATGTCTTCACCAGCCACGCTGGGAAAGGACTGGGGGGAGGTGGGGGGGGTGGGTGGCAGCAAGATGGTTTTAAACCACACACACACACGCCCTTTTTCTTCCCCAAGTCCTTTGGCAGTCTTCTGCCCTCCCCCTACAAAACACAGTCTTTAATAGCCCCCACCTTTACAAAATAGAAGCTCCAGACACACCTAGGATGTTATGAGTCCCAAGTCCTGGCCTCCTGGCCTTCCTGTCCAGTAGCAGCAGTGCCTTCTCCCTCTCCCTCTCTCTCCTTTGTCCCCACAGGAGCAGCAGCAATAGCACACAGCAGGAGCAGGAACAGCAGCAGCAACCCTCAGGAGACAGCAGCAACACTCGGGAGCAGCAGAAACACTCGGGAGCAGCAGCAGCAACACCCGGGAGACAGCAGCAACCCTCAGGAGACAGCAGCAACACCCGGGAGCAGCAGCAGCAACACCCGGGAGCAGCAGCAGCAACACCCGGGAGCAGCAGCAGCAACACCCGGGAGCAGCAGCAGCAACACCCGGGAGCAGCAGCAGCAACACCCGGGAGCAGCAGCAGCAACACCCGGGAGCAGCAGCAGCAACACTCGGGAGCAGCAGCAGCAACACTCGGGAGCAGCAGCAGCAACAGCAGCAACGGCAACACCCGGGAGCGGCAACGGCAACACCCGGGAGCGGCAACAGCAACACCCAGGAGCGGCAACGGCAACACCCAGGAGCGGCAACGGCAACACCCAGGAGCGGCAACGGCAACACCCAGGAGCGGCAACGGCAACACCCAGGAGCGGCAACGGCAACACCCAGGAGCGGCAACGGCAACACCCAGGAGCGGCAACGGCAACACCCAGGAGCGGCAACGGCAACACCCAGGAGCGGCAACGGCAACACCCAGGAGCGGCAACGGCAACACCCAGGAGCGGCAACGGCAACACCCAGAAGCGGCAACGGCAACACCCAGGAGCGGCAACAGCAACACCCAGGAGCGGCAACAGCAACACCCAGGAGCGGCAACGGCAACACCCAGAAGCGGCAACGGCAACACCCAGGAGCGGCAACAGCAACACCCAGGAGCGGCAACGGCAACACCCAGGAGCAGCAGCAGCAACACTCAGGAGCAGCAACAGCAGGAGCAGCAACAGCAACACTCAGGAGCAGCAACAGCAGGAGCAGGAACAGCAGCAGCAACACTCAGGAGCAGCAGCAGCAACGGCAGCAGCAGCAACAGCAACACCCAGGAGCAGCAACAGCAACACTCAGGAGCAGCAACAGCAACACTCAGGAGCAGCAACAGCAACACTCAGGAGCAGCAACAGCAACACTCAGGAGCAGCAACAGCAACACTCAGGAGCAGCAACAGCAACACTCAGGAGCAGCAACAGCAACACTCAGGAGCAGCAACAGCAACACTCAGGAGCAGCAACAGCAACACTCAGGAGCAGCAACAGCAACACTCAGGAGCAGCAGCAGCAATGGCAGCAGCAGCAACAGCAACACCCAGGAGCAGCAACAGCAACACTCAGGAGCAGCAACAGCAACACTCAGGAGCAGCAGCAGCAACGGCAGCAGCAGCAACAGCAACACTCGGGAGCAGCAACAGCAGGAGCAGGAACAGCAGCAGCAGCAGCAGCAACACCCAGGAGCAGCAACAGCAACACCCAGGAGCAGCAGCAGCAACACTCAGGAGCAGCAACAGCAGGAGCAGGAACAGCAGCAGCAACACTCAGGAGCAGGAACAGCAGCAGCAACACTCAGGAGACAGCAACAGCACACAGCAGGAGCAGCAGTAGCACAGCCTCCTCTCCTCAGTGTCTGGATCCAACTGAAGCAACAACAATTCCAACAAGCTCATTAAGAAGATGTAACTCTTTTGGAGTTAAACAATTAAACTAAATTAACAAAATAACGGATAAAACAAGCACAGCCCCTAAGTCAGGTCAGCTGTAAAACCAAGGACAAAGTTTAAAGGAAACTTATAAACATTAAACCAAAATGTGATTAAAGGGGTCAATAAAACACCCCAGTCCCCGCGGTGCCCACCGGGCACGGAAGGCCTCGAGAGTGCCGGCAGACACCGCGTGCTCCCTCTCCAGGGACACCCGGCCGCGAACGTAGCCCCGGAAGGTTAAGAAGATGTAACTCTTTTGAGTCAAAACAATAAACTAAATGAGCAAAAAGAACAAGGGAGAAAACAAGCACAGCCCCTAAGTCAGGTCAGCTGTAAAATCAAGGAAAAACTGTAACTCTTTTGAGTCAAAACAATAAACTAAATGAGCAAAAAGGAACAAGGGAGAAAACAAGCACAGCCCCTAAGTCAGGTCAGCTGTAAAATCAAGGGAAAAACTTTAAAGGAACCTTACAAACATCAAACTAAGATGTGATTAAAGGGGTCAACAAAACACCCCAGACCCCGCGGTGCCCACCGAGCACGGAAGGCCTCGATGGTGCCGGCAGACACCGCGTGCTCCCTTTCCAGGGACATCCGGCCGCGAACGTAGCCGCGGAAGAGGGACAAACAATCGGGCGGGACTCCCCCGTCGATCGCCCGCTGCCTGGACCTGTTGATGGCCAACTTGGCCAGGCCCAGGAGCAGGTTCACGAGGAGGTCCTCCTCCTTCCCGACCCCCTTCCGCACCGGGTGCCCGTAGATCAGGAGCGTGGGACTGAAGTGCAACCAAAACAGTAACAAAAGATTTTTTAAATAACTAAAAAGGGAGTGCAGCCTAAGACACCCTATATACACGTGGTCCACGGACTCCACAAGACCGCAAAAAGGGCAAGTGTCTTGGGAGTCCGTGAACCTACACATTTTACGATTATAGGGGACTGCTGCATGCAACACCCTCCAACCCAGGTCCCCGATAGAAAGAGGGAGAACACCTCCGTAGAGGGCCTCCCATCGGGGGCCTCCGCCGCCGGACGGCAACAAGGCACGCCAGGGCGTGTCCGGGCGGCGGACCAGGGCGAGAAAATGGAAGGTGTGCAGCAGCAGTCCGTACAGAAAACCCCTCCGCGCCGTGCCAAATGGCACGGAGGGCATGTCCCCGAGGCGGCTCATATTATTGCGGGGCACCGGCACCCGAGGGAGGGTTCGGGGCTTGGGGCCAATGTGGAATTCCGTCCGAACAGGGGAACGTTCAGCCGGAAGATCACCGCGCACCTGAGCCACCTCCAGACCTAAAATGACTTCGGGTCCGAGCACGACCGTTTTTAGGTCTTGGATGGCATCGGCTGCGACCTGGACACTCACTGACGCGCGACGCGCCAACTCCTGCGGGAGCATCCAGCCCAGTCCTCCGCCACCCAGCACGTCCCCGACCCTGGTCACCCCGGCAGCCACAGCCCTCCTCTCCGCCAGCCACTGAAAGGGACGGAGGGGCGGATTCCTGAGCAGCGGCTCTCTGACGATAGCCGCTACTCCTGACGGGGGAGAGCTGCGTCGCGTGGCGACCACGTTCCAGACTTTGATCAGGTCCTGGTAAAAGACGGGCAACACCTGGAAGGAGCCGAGGCCCCTCTGATCTACAAACAGGAGCTGCACGTCGTAATTCAGGCCGTGCACCTGGCGGAAGAAATACGTCGCCAGGGCACACCATCTCGGAGGAGGCTCGACGTAAAGGTATCGCTGCAGGGTCTGAAGACGGAAAGTCGCCACCTGCGTGCGTAGGCACACCAGCGCCTGACCGCCCTCCCTAAGCGGGAGACTCAGAACCTCAGCGGCGACCCAGTGCAATCTTTTGTCCCAGAAGAAGTCGACTAGCGTTCTCTGGATTTTCGCGACAAAGTCCGGGGGAGGGGTCAAAGTGACCAGCCGATACCACAACATGGCGGCGATCAGCTGGTTTATGACCAGAACTCGACCCCGGTAAGACAGCACTCGGAGCAGTCCTGTCCAGCGCCGCAGGCGAGCGGTGACTTTCGTCTCCAGTTCCTGCCAGTTGGCCGGCCAGGATTCCTCGGCAGGGCAGAGATGGACCCCCAGGTAGAGGATGCTGGTCCTGCTCCAGGTGAAAGGCCTGAGCTCCTCGGGTAGGGGATCCGTCTGCCACGGGCCGACCAGGAGTCCAGAACATTTCTCCCAGTTGATCCTGGCAGAAGAAGCCGCAGAGTAGACCTCCTGGCACTCGCGCATCCTCCGCAGGTCAGCCGGGTCATTAAACATTAGGAGCACGTCATCGGCGTATGCCGAAAGGACCACCCCGATGCCCGGCCCGCGCAGAACCAATCCCGACAACCTCCTCCGCAAGAGGCGCAGGAAAGGCTCCACGCAAATAGAATACAACTGGCCGGACAGGGGGCAGCCCTGACGTACCCCTCTCCCAAAGCGAAGGGGCGCCGTCAGGGACCCGTTAACCTTCACTAGACACTCCGCGGCGGTGTACAGAAGTCGGATCCGGGCGACAAAGTGCGTCCCGAAACCGAATGCTCGCAGAGTCCCGAGTAAATATTCGTGATCCACCCTGTCGAACGCCTTCTCCTGATCAAGGGACAGGAAGGCGCTCGACAGACCAGCCCTCTGGGAATGGTGGATTATGTCCCGGACCAGATGGACGTTGTCGTAGATCGAGCGGTCCGGGACGGTGTAGGACTGGTCAGGGTGGATCATGCGGTCCAGCATGGTGCCGAGCCGAGAAGACATGGCTCTGGCGAATATTTTATAGTCCGTGCTGAGGAGGGAGACCGGGCGCCAGTTTTTAAGTAGGCGGAGATCCCCCTTCTTCGGCAACAGGGCAATCACGGCCCTGCGCCACGAAAGGGGCATCTCCCCGGTAGCGATACTCTCCCCCAGGACCCCCGCGAAGTCGCCCCCCAGGACGTCCCAGAACGCCCTGAAGAACTCCACGGTCAGCCCGTCAAGTCCCGGGGACTTTCCCCTGGAGAGACCGTCGAGGGCGCCGGTCAGCTCCCCCAGACTTATAGGGGAGTCAAGCTTTCCGGCGCCCTCCGGGCCGACCTGCGGCAGGTCCTCCCACAAAACTCTGCAAGCATCCTCGCTGGACGGATCCGAAGAGAACAGGGCAGTGTAAAAGTTCCCGGTAATGGCCCTGATGCCCTCCGGATCCGAGACGAGGGATCCGTCGTCGGCCAGCAGCGTAAAGAGCTGCTGACGGACCCCGTGCCTTTTTTCCAGCGAGTAGAAGAAGGGGGAGCCACGGTCCAGGTCCTTGAGGAACCGGATCCGTGACCTCACGAACGCGCCCCGGGACCCGGCGAGCTGCAGGTCCCGCAACGCGCCCTTCTTCTCATCGTACACCGACCGCAGGGCCGGGTCCGCGTCGGGCCGACCGAGACGTGCCTCCAGGTCGAGCACCTCCTTCTCCAACTCCTCCACCCTGGATTTCCGCCTCTTTGTCGACCCCTTCGCGTACTCTTGACAGAAAACTCGGACGTGAGTCTTGCCCACGTCCCACCATAGCCTCAAGGAGGGGAAGCCTCCCCGCTTCCTTCTCCAGCCGGCCCAGAAACGACGAAACGAGTCCAGGAACCGCTCGTCCTCCAGCAACAGGTTGTTAAAGTGCCAGTGCGCGGACCCCGTCCGAGCGCAAAACGGAGCGAGCTCCGCCCACACCAGACGGTGGTCCGTGCACGGCACCTGCTGCACGGAAGCCGCCGGAACGCAGGACACGTACGCCTTCGAAACGTAAAGACGGTCGAGTCTGGACACTCCGACTCCAGGTAACACAAAGGTGAAAACGCTGGAATCGGGATGGAGATTTCGCCAGACGTCCACCAAGTCGAAGGACCTGACCAAGTCCCGTAACTTACTCGCACCTCGCGTACGGTGCTGGGTACCGTGACGGTCCCGGGCCTCGAGGGTGCAATTAAAATCCCCCCCGAGGACGATGCACTCGCCCGCGTCGATGGAGCCCAGATGAGTGGACACTTCTTCGAAGAAGCTCGCTTGCTGCTGCAAGCCCAGGGGAGCGTACACATTCACAAAGTGAAGCACCGCGCCCCCCAGGCGCACAGTCAGGTGCAGCAACCGGCCTGGCACCGGCTCCTTGACCCCCAAGATCTCCGGCTGAAAATGCGGGGCCAACAAGATAGCCACCCCGCCTGAATTGGAGGCTAGGTGACTCATGCAAACCCCCCCTCGCCACTCCAGGAGCCACGTAGCTTCGTCTCCCGGAACGGTATGGGTTTCTTGCAGGAAGCACACCGCATACCTCCCGTCCCTGAAGACCGAGAAGTTCCGGAACCTGCGCTGTGCGTCCCTGCTGCCACGGATGTTGAGGCTGGCTATAGTTGTCTTCATTGTCAAAGAGTATATACACCGTCACCTTGTTTAAAAGAAGGAGAGGACTTTTTAATCCTTCCCCTCCCTCAGGAGCCCAGCGAGAAACGTTTGGACCCTCCGCCGGGCGTTCCTGTCCAACTCGGGAGCCTTGAGGGCCTCGCGAGTGGACCAGAACACCAGCGGAAAAGAATGCCACCGGGCCAAGGCCAACTGGACTCTATTTCGGCGACCGCGATGACTCGCTAGAAAGTCCTGGAGTTCCCGTGGGGGGATGAGGGGAGAGTCAGTGGAGGGCACCAGGGTATCCATCGACTCGCTTGAGAACGAGTCGAGGTCATCCCCGGTGCTCACCACCGAAACTCCGTCCTCCTCCGGGTCGTCGCCTCCAGCTTCCAACCCCTCCCCCGTATTGAGTACGGGGGCTGGTCCGGAGCTGCCAGTAGGCTCCACCTCTACCTCGATCCCACCCCCAGGATCAAGGCCAGAGTGGTCCTCTCTGGTCTCCTCTAATAAGTCGGGGCCAGAGGGTGGCGGCGCTACGGACGCCCGCTCTCCTCCCGGCACCGGGTCGTCCGGGGAGCTCGAGACGAGCTCCTGACTTAGAACAATGACGCCCGGTGCTAGGTTCTGGGAGGGAGCGGGAAGGCCTTCCTCGCCACCACCACCCAATGACCCAGTTAAATTTTTTTAATTTTTTACAGTATTAACCTCGCAGTCCCCCGACGGGCCAGAGGATACCTCGGGGGTATCGAGTTGTTCTAAATTGGGCACCCCCACAAGGGAGGTGCCCTCAGAGACCCCCGAGGGGCCCTGTTCAGGGGACTGCAGCAGGTTGGTGGGGGGATCAATGGGGGTAGGGGTATGTGATTCCCCCAGAGGGCAGGTTGAGGTCTTAATGAGTGGTGGAGACACCACCACCTCATCATCAGGGGAGGGGACACACCCAACCTCTTCAGATTGGGCGTCGCCCTCCCCCTCCTCTTCCTTCTCGGAGGGGTGGCGTCTCTTCCGAGGGAGGCTGGGGGCTAGGGAGACCTCCATCTCTGGGGCCTCCTCCGCCTTGTCCAGCCTACCCGGACGCCCCGCCCTCTGGGGTTTGGGGTATTCCTTTTCCCCCGGCTCGGGGACACGAGTCTCGCCCCCGCTAGCCCCGGGGACCCGTGCAGGGACGACGCCGGGCCCAGCACATGGCGCCTCGGCACTTACGGGCCCGGGAGCACACGCGGAGACGACGCAGGGGCCGGATGGTACTACTTCCCCCGAGCCGGTGTCTACAGGGGTCTGGGGATCTTTGGGGGGTTGGGGAGTCTCGGGGACCACCCCCAGGTTACGGGTCTTCCTCCGCGCCTTCTTATGACGCGGGGGCTCTCCCCCCGCCTCACCGGCAACCGAGATGGCAGTGACTGCCGGCGACGCCTCCCCTTGCGGAGAGGTAGATGGAGTAGTGGCGGGGGGAGGAGGGGCGGTGCCAGCCGCGGCCGCTTGAGTGGTGCTGGCGGCCTTGAGGATGGGGCAGTTCTTTCGGACGTGCCCTGCCTCCTTGCAAGCATGGCACCGCATGCCCTCCGCGGTCCAGAAGACCTGGTAGGCGGTCCCCTCATAATTTATCGAAAGGGCCCCCTCCAGGCACTCCTCCCGGGCCAAGCGGACAAATACCTGGCGCCGGAAAGAGTACACGTGGCGGAGGGCCGCGTCCTTGAGGCCGAGCGGGATCGGCGCCACCCCCGACCTGACCTCCCCCAGTTTACAAAGGTGGGGGAGGAGGAGCTCATTTGGGAGAAAGGGCGGGACGTTAGAAATCAAAAGCCTCTGGGCGGTGGCCTCAAGAGGGTCCACCGCCAGAAAGGTCCCGCCCACAGTGAGCCCCTTTTGTAGGGCGAGGTGCACCGCCCGCTCAGACCTCAAGAAAAATATGGCCTTCCCATACATTTTAGAGGCCGCGACTATGGCCGAGGGGCCGACGACCCCAGCCATAGCCTTTACGCAGGCCTCAATAGTCATATCAGGGTGAGCATAGCTCTTTACCCCCAGGGCCCTCGTAAGGAGGCGGAACGGTGACAGGGCTGCGGGAGCAGCAGGAGCTGCAGAAGCAGCCACCCCCGCATAGGTCTTTTTAGAAGGCCCTGCCACTGGTGACAACACCGCCTCCACACTAGCCCTCGAGGGCCCGGCCACAGGTGATGGCGAAGTGGCCTTTGGGCCCGAGCCACACCCACCCTGGGAAGGATTGGCCATTGTATTGGTGTTTTTTTTTAAATATATATAAGTTTTTTTTAAAAAATTTTTAATAAAGCTCCTCCCTGGGTGGTGGGTGGCGGGGGGGGGGTGGGGAAGGGGGAGAGAGGTTGAAATAACCTCCCCCTTTTACGCAGGAAAGGAGAGGAGGGAGAGGGGTAGAGGACAGGGAGGCACAGGAGGGAAAGGGGGAAACTCTAGGTGGGTGCCTCTGGGTTCAAGGATGGTCGTTGGGTGGGGGCTTAGATGATCTTCAGGCAGGGCAGGGGGAGGCGATGCCTTCACCAGCCACGCTGGCCACTGGGAAAAGGCTGGGTGGGGTGGGGTGGGGTGGCAGCAAAATGGTGTTAGCACACACACACACACCCCCCTTCCTCCTCCCCAAGTCCTCCTGGCAGTCTTCAGGCCTCCCCCTACAAAGCACAGTCTTTATCAGCCCCCGCCTTAAAAATAGAAGCTCCAGACACCCACCTAGGTTGTTATATAGCTCAGTCCTGGCCTCCTGGCCTTCCTGTCCTGTAGCAACAGTTTGGTCTTCCTCTCTCTCCTCTGGCCCCTCAGCAGTAACAGCAGCAGCAGCAGGAACAGCAGCAGCAGCAGCAGGAACAGCAGCAGCAGCAGCAGGAACAGCAGCAGCAGCAGCAGGAACAGCAGCAGCAGCAGCAGGAACAGCAGCAGCAGCAGCAGCAACAGCAGCAGCAGCAGCAGCAACAGCAGCAGCAGCAGCAGCAACAGCAGCAGCAGCAGCAGCAACAGCAGCAGCAGCAGCAGCAACAGCAGCAGCAGCAGCAGCAGCAGCAACACCCAGGAGCAGCAACAGCAACACCCAGGAGCAGCAACAGCAACACCCAGGAGCAGCAACAGCAACACCCAGGAGCAGCAACAGCAACACTCAGGAGCAGCAACAGCAGGAGCAGGAACAGCAGCAGCAACACTCAGGAGCAGGAACAGCAGCAGCAACACTCAGGAGACAGCAACAGCACACAGCAGGAGCAGCAGTAGCACAGCCTCCTCTCCTCAGTGTCTGGATCCAACTGAAGCAACAACAATTCCAACAAGCTCATTAAGAAGATGTAACTCTTTTGGAGTTAAACAATTAAACTAAATTAACAAAATAACGGATAAAACAAGCACAGCCCCTAAGTCAGGTCAGCTGTAAAACCAAGGACAAAGTTTAAAGGAAACTTATAAACATTAAACCAAAATGTGATTAAAGGGGTCAATAAAACACCCCAGTCCCCGCGGTGCCCACCGGGCACGGAAGGCCTCGAGAGTGCCGGCAGACACCGCGTGCTCCCTCTCCAGGGACACCCGGCCGCGAACGTAGCCCCGGAAGGTTAAGAAGATGTAACTCTTTTGAGTCAAAACAATAAACTAAATGAGCAAAAAAAGAACAAGGGAGAAAACAAGCACAGCCCCTAAGTCAGGTCAGCTGTAAAATCAAGGGAAAAAACTTTAAAGGAACCTTATAAACATCAAACTAAGATGTGATTAAAGGGGTCAACAAAACACCCCAGACCCCGCGGTGCCCACCGAGCACGGAAGGCCTCGATGGTGCCGGCAGACACCGCGTGCTCCCTTTCCAGGGACATCCGGCCGCGAACGTAGCCGCGGAAGAGGGACAAACAATCGGGCGGGACTCCCCCGTCGATCGCCCGCTGCCTGGACCTGTTGATGGCCAACTTGGCCAGGCCCAGGAGCAGGTTCACGAGGAGGTCCTCCTCCTTCCCGACCCCCTTCCGCACCGGGTGCCCGTAGATCAGGAGCGTGGGACTGAAGTGCAACCAAAACAGTAACAAAAGATTTTTTAAATAACTAAAAAGGGAGTGCAGCCTAAGACACCCTATATACACGTGGTCCACGGACTCCACAAGACCGCAAAAAGGGCAGGTGTCTCGGGAGTCCGTGAACCTACACATTTTACGATTATAGGGGACTGCTGCATGCAACACCCTCCAACCCAGGTCCCCGATAGAAAGAGGGAGAACACCTCCGTAGAGGGCCTCCCATCGGGGGCCTCCGCCGCCGGACGGCAACAAGGCACGCCAGGGCGTGTCCGGGCGGCGGACCAGGGCGAGAAAATGGAAGGTGTGCAGCAGCAGTCCGTACAGAAAAACCCCTCCGCGCCGTGCCAAATGGCACGGAGGGCATGTCCCCGAGGCGGCTCATATTATTGCGGGGCACCGGCACCCGAGGGAGGGTTCGGGGCTTGGGGCCAATGTGGAATTCCGTCCGAACAGGGGAACGTTCAGCCGGAAGATCACCGCGCACCTGGGCCACCTCCAGACCTAAAATGACTTCGGGTCCGAGCACGACCGTTTTTAGGTCTTGGATGGCATCGGCTGCGACCTGGACACTCACTGACGCGCGACGCGCCAACTCCTGCGGGAGCATCCAGCCCAGTCCTCCGCCACCCAGCACGTCCCCGACCCTGGTCACCCCGGCAGCCACAGCCCTCCTCTCCGCCAGCCACTGAAAGGGACGGAGGGGCGGATTCCTGAGCAGCGGCTCTCTGACGATAGCCGCTACTCCTGACGGGGGAGAGCTGCGTCGCGTGGCGACCACGTTCCAGACTTTGATCAGGTCCTGGTAAAAGACGGGCAACACCTGGAAGGAGCCGAGGCCCCTCTGATCTACAAACAGGAGCTGCACGTCGTAATTCAGGCCGTGCACCTGGCGGAAGAAATACGTCGCCAGGGCACACCATCTCGGAGGAGGCTCGACGTAAAGGTATCGCTGCAGGGTCTGAAGACGGAAAGTCGCCACCTGCGTGCGTAGGCACACCAGCGCCTGACCGCCCTCCCTAAGCGGGAGACTCAGAACCTCAGCGGCGACCCAGTGCAATCTTTTGTCCCAGAAGAAGTCGACTAGCGTTCTCTGGATTTTCGCGACAAAGTCCGGGGGAGGGGTCAAAGTGACCAGCCGATACCACAACATGGCGGCGATCAGCTGGTTTATGACCAGAACTCGACCCCGGTAAGACAGCACTCGGAGCAGTCCTGTCCAGCGCCGCAGGCGAGCGGTGACTTTCGTCTCCAGTTCCTGCCAGTTGGCCGGCCAGGATTCCTCGGCAGGGCAGAGATGGACCCCCAGGTAGAGGATGCTGGTCCTGCTCCAGGTGAAAGGCCTGAGCTCCTCGGGTAGGGGATCCGTCTGCCACGGGCCGACCAGGAGTCCAGAACATTTCTCCCAGTTGATCCTGGCAGAAGAAGCCGCAGAGTAGACCTCCTGGCACTCGCGCATCCTCCGCAGGTCAGCCGGGTCATTAAACATTAGGAGCACGTCATCGGCGTATGCCGAAAGGACCACCCCGATGCCCGGCCCGCGCAGAACCAATCCCGACAACCTCCTCCGCAAGAGGCGCAGGAAAGGCTCCACGCAAATAGAATACAACTGGCCGGACAGGGGGCAGCCCTGACGTACCCCTCTCCCAAAGCGAAGGGGCGCCGTCAGGGACCCGTTAACCTTCACTAGACACTCCGCGGCGGTGTACAGAAGTCGGATCCGGGCGACAAAGTGCGTCCCGAAACCGAATGCTCGCAGAGTCCCGAGTAAATATTCGTGATCCACCCTGTCGAACGCCTTCTCCTGATCAAGGGACAGGAAGGCGCTCGACAGACCAGCCCTCTGGGAATGGTGGATTATGTCCCGGACCAGATGGACGTTGTCGTAGATCGAGCGGTCCGGGACGGTGTAGGACTGGTCAGGGTGGATCATGCGGTCCAGCACGGTGCCGAGCCGACAAGACATGGCTCTGGCGAATATTTTATAGTCCGTGCTGAGGAGGGAGACCGGGCGCCAGTTTTTAAGTAGGCGGAGATCCCCCTTCTTCGGCAACAGGGCAATCACGGCCCTGCGCCACGAAAGGGGCATCTCCCCGGTAGCGATACTCTCCCCCAGGACCCCCGCGAAGTCGCCCCCCAGGACGTCCCAGAACGCCCTGAAGAACTCCACGGTCAGCCCGTCAAGTCCCGGGGACTTTCCCCTGGAGAGACCGTCGAGGGCGCCGGTCAGCTCCCCCAGACTTATAGGGGAGTCAAGCTTTCCGGCGCCCTCCGGGCCGACCTGCGGCAGGTCCTCCCACAAAACTCTGCAAGCATCCTCGCTGGACGGATCCGAAGAGAACAGGGCAGTGTAAAAGTTCCCGGTAATGGCCCTGATGCCCTCCGGATCCGAGACGAGGGATCCGTCGTCGGCCAGCAGCGTAAAGAGCTGCTGACGGACCCCGTGCCTTTTTTCCAGCGAGTAGAAGAAGGGGGAGCCACGGTCCAGGTCCTTGAGGAACCGGATCCGTGACCTCACGAACGCGCCCCGGGACCCGGCGAGCTGCAGGTCCCGCAACGCGCCCTTCTTCTCATCGTACACCGACCGCAGGGCCGGGTCCGCGTCGGGCCGACCGAGACGTGCCTCCAGGTCGAGCACCTCCTTCTCCAACTCCTCCACCCTGGATTTCCGCCTCTTTGTCGACCCCTTCGCGTACTCTTGACAGAAAACTCGGACGTGAGTCTTGCCCACGTCCCACCATAGCCTCAAGGAGGGGAAGCCTCCCCGCTTCCTTCTCCAGCCGGCCCAAAAACGACGAAACGAGTCCAGGAACCGCTCGTCCTCCAGCAACAGGTTGTTAAAGTGCCAGTGCGCGGACCCCGTCCGAGCGCAAAACGGAGCGAGCTCCGCCCACACCAGACGGTGGTCCGTGCACGGCACCTGCTGCACGGAAGCCGCCGGAACGCAGGACACGTACGCCTTGGAAACGTAAAGACGGTCGAGTCTGGACGCTCCGACTCCAGGTAACACAAAGGTGAAAACGCTGGAATCGGGATGGAGATTTCGCCAGACGTCCACCAAGTCGAAGGACCTGACCAAGTCCCGTAACTTACTCACACCTCGCGTACGGTGCTGGGTACCGTGACGGTCCCGGTCCTCGAGAGTGCAATTAAAATCCCCCCCGAGGACGATGCACTCGCCCGCGTCGATGGAGCCCAGATGAGTGGACACTTCTTCGAAGAAGCTCGCTTGCTGCTGCAAGCCCAGGGGAGCGTACACATTCACAAAGTGAAGCACCGCGCCCCCCAGGCGCACAGTCAGGTGCAGCAACCGGCCTGGCACCGGCTCCTTGACCCCCAAGATCTCGGGCTGAAAATGCGGGGCCAACAAGATAGCCACCCCGCCTGAATTGGAGGCTAGGTGACTCATGCAAACCCCCCCTCGCCACTCCAGGAGCCACGTAGCTTCGTCTCCCGGAACGGTATGGGTTTCTTGCAGGAAGCACACCGCATACCTCCCGTCCCTGAGGACCGAGAAGTTCCGGAACCTGCGCTGTGCGTCCCTGCTGCCACGGATGTTGAGGCTGGCTATAGTTGTCTTCATTGTCAAAGAGTATATACACCGTCACCTTGTTTAAAAGAAGGAGAGGACTTTTTAATCCTTCCCCTCCCTCAGGAGCCCAGCGAGAAACGTTTGGACCCTCCGCCGGGCGTTCCTGTCCAACTCGGGAGCCTTGAGGGCCTCGCGAGTGGACCAGAACACCAGCGGAAAAGAATGCCACCGGGCCAAGGCCAACTGGACTCTATTTCGGCGACCGCGATGACTCGCTAAAAAGTCCTGGAGTTCCCGTGGGGGGATGAGGGGAGAGTCAGTGGAGGGCACCAGGGTATCCATCGACTCGCTTGAGAACGAGTCGAGGTCATCCCCGGTGCTCACCACCGAAACTCCGTCCTCCTCCGGGTCGTCGCCTCCAGCTTCCAACCCCTCCCCCGTATTGAGTACGGGGACTGGTCCGGAGCTGCCAGTAGGCTCCACCTCTACCTCGATCCCACCCCCAGGATCAAGGCCAGAGTGGTCCTCTCTGGTCTCCTCTAATAAGTCGGGGCCAGAGGGTGGCGGTGCTACGGACGCCCGCTCTCCTCCCGGCACCGGGTCGTCCGGGGAGCTCGAGACGAGCTCCTGATTTAAAACAATGACGCCCGGTGCTAGGTTCTGGGAGGGAGCGGGAAGGCCTTCCTCGCCACCACCACCCAATGACCCAGTTAAATTTTTTAAATTTTTTACAAGATTAACATCGCAGTCCCCTGATGGGCCAGAGGATACCTCGGGGGTATCGAGTTGTTCTAAATTGGGCACCCCCACAAGGGAGGTGCCCTCAGAGACCCCCGAGGGGCCCTGTTCAGGGGACTGCAGCAGGTTGGTGGGGGGATCAATGGGGGTAGGGGTATGTGATTCCCCCAGAGGGCAGGTTGAGGTCTTAATGAGTGGTGGAGACACCACCACCTCATCATCAGGGGAGGGGACACACCCAACCTCTTCAGATTGGGCGTCGCCCTCCCCCTCCTCTTCCTTCTCGGAGGGGTGGCGTCTCTTCCGAGGGAGGCTGGGGGCTAGGGAGACCTCCATCTCTGGGGCCTCCTCCGCCTTGTCCAGCCTACCCGGACGCCCCGCCCTCTGGGGTTTGGGGTATTCCTTTTCCCCCGGCTCGGGGACACGAGTCTCGCCCCCGCTAGCCCCGGGGACCCGTGCAGGGACGACGCCGGGCCCAGCACATGGCGCCTCGGCACTTACGGGCCCGGGAGCACACGCGGAGACGACGCAGGGGCCGGATGGTACTACTTCCCCCGAGCCGGTGTCTACAGGGGTCTGGGGATCTTTGGGGGGTTGGGGAGTCTCGGGGACCACCCCCAGGTTACGGGTCTTCCTCCGCGCCTTCTTATGACGCGGGGGCTCTCCCCCCGCCTCACCGGCAACCGAGATGGCAGTGACTGCCGGCGACGCCTCCCCTTGCGGAGAGGTAGATGGAGTAGTGGCGGGGGGAGGAGGGGCGGTGCCAGCCGCGGCCGCTTGAGTGGTGCTGGCGGCCTTGAGGATGGGGCAGTTCTTTCGGACGTGCCCTGCCTCCTTGCAAGCATGGCACCGCATGCCCTCCGCGGTCCAGAAGACCTGGTAGGCGGTCCCCTCATAATTTATCGAAAGGGCCCCCTCCAGGCACTCCTCCCGGGCCAAGCGGACAAATACCTGGCGCCGGAAAGAGTACACGTGGCGGAGGGCCGCGTCCTTGAGGCCGAGCGGGATCGGCGCCACCCCCGACCTGACCTCCCCCAGTTTACAAAGGTGGGGGAGGAGGAGCTCATTTGGGAGAAAGGGCGGGACGTTAGAAATCAAAAGCCTCTGGGCGGTGGCCTCAAGAGGGTCCACCGCCAGAAAGGTCCCGCCCACAGTGAGCCCCTTTTGTAGGGCGAGGTGCACCGCCCGCTCAGACCTCAAGAAAAATATGGCCTTCCCATACATTTTAGAGGCCGCGACTATGGCCGAGGGGCCGACGACCCCAGCCATAGCCTTTACGCAGGCCTCAATAGTCATATCAGGGTGAGCATAGCTCTTTACCCCCAGGGCCCTCGTAAGGAGGCGGAACGGTGACAGGGCTGCGGGAGCAGCAGGAGCTGCAGAAGCAGCCACCCCCGCATAGGTCTTTTTAGAAGGCCCTGCCACTGGTGACAACACCGCCTCCACACTAGCCCTCGAGGGCCCGGCCACAGGTGATGGCGAAGTGGCCTTTGGGCCCGAGCCACACCCACCCTGGGAAGGATTGGCCATTGTATTGGTGTTTTTTTTTAAATATATATAAGTTTTTTTTAAAAAATTTTTAATAAAGCTCCTCCCTGGGTGGTGGGTGGCGGGGGGGGGGTGGGGAAGGGGGAGAGAGGTTGAAATAACCTCCCCCTTTTACGCAGGAAAGGAGAGGAGGGAGAGGGGTAGAGGACAGGGAGGCACAGGAGGGAAAGGGGGAAACTCTAGGTGGGTGCCTCTGGGTTCAAGGATGGTCGTTGGGTGGGGGCTTAGATGATCTTCAGGCAGGGCAGGGGGAGGCGATGCCTTCACCAGCCACGCTGGCCACTGGGAAAAGGCTGGGTGGGGTGGGGTGGGGTGGCAGCAAAATGGTGTTAGCACACACACACACACCCCCCTTCCTCCTCCCCAAGTCCTCCTGGCAGTCTTCAGGCCTCCCCCTACAAAGCACAGTCTTTATCAGCCCCCGCCTTAAAAATAGAAGCTCCAGACACCCACCTAGGTTGTTATATAGCTCAGTCCTGGCCTCCTGGCCTTCCTGTCCTGTAGCAACAGTTTGGTCTTCCTCTCTCTCCTCTGGCCCCTCAGCAGTAACAGCAGCAGCAGCAGGAACAGCAGCAGCAGCAGCAGGAACAGCAGCAGCAGCAGCAGGAACAGCAGCAGCAGCAGCAGGAACAGCAGCAGCAGCAGCAGCAACAGCAGCAGCAGCAGCAGCAACAGCAGCAGCAGCAGCAGCAACAGCAGCAGCAGCAGCAGCAACAGCAGCAGCAGCAGCAGCAACAGCAGCAGCAGCAGCAGCAGCAGCAACACCCAGGAGCAGCAACAGCAACACCCAGGAGCAGCAACAGCAACACCCAGGAGCAGCAACAGCAACACCCAGGAGCAGCAACAGCAACACCCAGGAGCAGCAACAGCAACACTCAGGAGCAGCAACAGCAGGAGCAGGAACAGCAGCAGCAACACTCAGGAGCAGGAACAGCAGCAGCAACACTCAGGAGACAGCAACAGCACACAGCAGGAGCAGCAGTAGCACAGCCTCCTCTCCTCAGTGTCTGGATCCAACTGAAGCAACAACAATTCCAACAAGCTCATTAAGAAGATGTAACTCTTTTGGAGTTAAACAATTAAACTAAATTAACAAAATAACGGATAAAACAAGCACAGCCCCTAAGTCAGGTCAGCTGTAAAACCAAGGACAAAGTTTAAAGGAAACTTATAAACATTAAACCAAAATGTGATTAAAGGGGTCAATAAAACACCCCAGTCCCCGCGGTGCCCACCGGGCACGGAAGGCCTCGAGAGTGCCGGCAGACACCGCGTGCTCCCTCTCCAGGGACACCCGGCCGCGAACGTAGCCCCGGAAGGTTAAGAAGATGTAATTGCACAGCCCGGGCATGGGTGTTAATCCCTCATACATAATGTTCACTATTATAAATAAACTCCCAAGAATATCTCCCTGCCTATGGCTCCTTGTTCTGATGAGCAGTGTTCGTGTTGCTCACATGTGAAACCTTGGTCCTGCACAAGATAAAGGCAGGTGTCTCAGTCAAGGGCCTTTTCCCTGCACTTTGCGCAGCCTTCAGACCAAGGTTTCACACTTCCTGGACACATTATTGATGCTTGTATCTCGATGGCTCTTGTCACTGCTGCCAGAATGTAATGGGCAGGCGCCAAAGAGTTTGGTCATTCTTTCTGTGTGCTCTCAGCACCTTTAAGGTGGGGCTGACCCCCATATCATCAGCATCTGTGACCGGTGGCGCTGTGCTCCTGAAGGGGTCAGGTGCTGAAGGCTGACAAAGGTGCTTTTAAAGTTACATGGCTACGTCTCTATGGTATGACCCTGATCACAGAGCGCAAGCGAGCTGCCCTCAGCCAGACAGGAGTCAGACATTCGCAGGGGCTATGTGAAGATCTACCTCACTGCAGGTTGTCATCATCCTCCTGGAATCAAGCGACACGACAGGATCCTCATCACAGAGGGTATGTGCTCTGCCATAGCCAGACTAGACTCAAACGTTCATCAGTGCAATGTGAGGGTCTATGGTGTCTCCTCACTGCACGTCGTCATCATCCTCCACAAATCGAGCCGCTATGAGGGCCTCCCAAGCGCACCTGCCTTGTCTAGCTAGTGTGATGGCCTCATTGCTGTCATCATCGTCTCCAAGGACCACCTCATCCTCAACCCGTCAATGTCCTCATTGGGGGAGACCTCCAGCCCCTCCATCTCCTCCTCAGCCAGCTCCTCTTCCTGTTGCAGCGCCAGGTTGTAAAGGGTGCAACAGGCGACAACGATGTGTGACACCCTCTGCGGACTGTATTGCCGGGCTCCACCAGACCGGTCCAGGCCCTGGAACCTCATTTTCAGCTTCCTGATGGTCTGCTCCACCAAGGTGTGAGTTGCAGCAAGAGCTACATTATACCTTCACCCTGCTGCAGTCTGAGGCCGCCGCACGGGTGTCATCAGCCACGGCCTCTGTGGGTAGCCCTTGCCCCCGAGGAGCCATCCCTGCAGCCTCTGTGGGCCCTGGAAGACATCAGGGATCTGTGACCGACTGAGAGCACAGGAGTCATGGACACTCCCTGAAACCCATGTGCACACCTGCAGGATGCGTTTGCGGTATTTGCACACCAGCTGCACATTCAGTGAATGGAACTCCTTGCGGTTGAAATAGTTGACCAGTTGTTGTGACAGAGATCTGAGTGCTACATGAATGCAGTCGATCGTACCCTGCACCTGTGGGAAACCTGAGATCTGAGCAAATCCAATCGCTCTTGCATCCTGGCTTTCCTAGTCCCAGGCAAAATGTACAAAGTTGTGTGCCCTCACGAAGGTGATGTCCGCGACCTCATGGGAGTATTTGTGGGTGGAGGCTTGTGGTATCCTAGAGTCACTTGTGGAGCCCTGAAAGGAGCCACTGGCGTAAAAATTGAGCGCTGCGGTCACATGCACAGCCACTGGCAGTGGATGCCCTCCATGTCCCCGTGGCACCAAATCCTACAGTAGCTGGCAGATGTGACTGACCAGTTCCCTAGACATGCACAGTCTTCGGCGACACTGGTTCTCAGTCATCTGCAGGAATGAAGGCGGTGTCTATAGACCCTGGGTCTAGCTAGGCGCCAACAAGTGATGGCTAGCTGTGGCTCTTCAGCGATGTGTGTGGGAGCCCCAGCCGCCCCTTCTTTCTGAGGGTGCTGCTGCTCCTCCCTCTGCAGTCAGTTGCCTCTGTCACTCTCTTCTCTGTCGTCTCCTATCTCTGTTTGCCACGAGGCATACAGCTAGTTCACCAGGCTCCATGCTCCTGATGCACTCCTCCTGCAAGATAAAAGAGAGATGTATAGGTTGGTTTGGGTGTTCTAAGAAATTCTCTTGCTTAAGTTTGAAGGGTCCTTAATACATCCCGGAGAGTGCTGGTTACCACTTGGATGGCCATAGTTTAGTGCACTGCATGGCTGCCTGAAACCCCACCCACTCCAACCGACCGATTGGCGGCAGCTTTGCCCATTGGACTGCATGCTCTCAGCTCAGGCGCAGACATTCCCCTAACCCGTGCTGCAAGGCTGCACTGTTAGCTTGAACCATGGGGGAGACTGGTCCAAATCTGAATGATGACATTGCAAGGGGCTATGACCGTCTCCACCAGTGACTCCTCTACGGCCAGCTTTTGCAAGGAGATTGTACAACGTGCCCAGTTGTCCGACTGTACTACAGTCCACTAAAACACTCATTAGTTTGCATTCTGTGCCCAAGGGGTGAAAAGCATGGAGCACCTGGTGGCACTTTGATGCCTCTGCGTTGTTTGAGTGGGCAGATAAGCTAGAGGCCCAACTCCAAGCATGCCAATGTGGCTGCATCTGAACTGTCTCAGCTGCAGAGGAATGGTCACTTCATACAATATTTCTCTAATGCACAGCCACTTCCCTTCACCCCCAACCCCCGCACGTGTTTGTGCACCGCTATCAACCGTGGTGCAGCCCTTCTCCCACCCACCCCCAAAGTCGCCACAACCTTGAAGTTCAACAGGCAAACCTTGCGAGCACTACGTAACGTTACTGTGCACTCAACCTCTGAGTTCCCCTTGACGTGCAGGCCGCCAAGTGCACGCCTTATATATGCTGTTGTGAAACACGTTGATGTGCAATCACACCGATGTGCTCAGACAATCCAGCCTAGGGGGGATGATTCCAGGGGGATGGGTAATAGTAATATGCAGGTGTATTACAATGAAATTCCCAACGCCCACGGGCACGGAAAATTTCGCCCTTTGTCTCTATTTATGTGTTTCCTTCTTTTATTTTGCTTATGCTTCACCTTTCTCTTTATTTAGTGGGCAAATATTAAAATTATCATTTTCAAATTTCTATATGGCCTTGCCCCACTGTATCTCTGTAACCTCCTCCACTGTATCTCTGTAACCTCCTCTACTGTATCTCTGTAACCTCCTCCACTGTATCTCTGTAACCTCCTCCACTGTATCTCTGTAACCTCCTCCAACTCTACAACCTTGGAGAACTCTGCATTCCTCCAGTTTTGGCCCCTTGTGGATTTTCAGCCACCATTAGTGTCTATCTCTTGAGTCGTTTAGGCCCTGAGCTCTGGGATTCCCTTGCTAAACCTCTCCACCTTATTATTCCTCTCTCCTACTTTAAGATCCTTCTAAACCTTACCTCTTTGACCAAGTTTTTGATCACCATTCCTAATATCTTCTACTTTGGCACACTTTTCATTTTTGCCTGTATCTCAACCACGATGGGTGGAGTGTGCAGTTTATTTAGCCCCATTACTTCCCAGGTCGTACCATTAGTTTAAAAGTTTAATTCACTCAGCAAAATGGCCAATTATTTACCTTCGCTACTGTTGCACAGAATAAAAGTGACTTTAATCAGGCTTCTCTCAATAAGCTCAGAATGATTGATTTATTATAAAACAGAACATTTTTTTTTAGCAAGTTGCAAGAACTGGTAAACTCATAATTGTAATCTAGAAGCATAACTATCTAACCCTCTAAAGAAATTTCCCAGCACACATGCACTCAAACAAAGGACAAACAGATAGGGTCTCTTCAGCAATGGGCTTTGGGGGATAGGCTTTATAAAATAAAGGATAAAGTTCACAGGGTTTCACTGCTGCTGACCTGGAGCTCCTCCTGTGAAGGTACCAGTAGATGCCTGGAGGTTCACACCAACTGAGCTTTGGTGTGGAGGAGAATATAGAGCTGGATCAATTCTCTCCATCTCAGCTTTTCAGGTTTCCAAATGCAGAGGATTCTCAGGCTGTAGGTTGATAACCACACACACAATTTGTGGCAAGGCAGGAAGAGAGTGAGTTAGGGCAGCCTGCCTTCTCAGCTTAGTCCCCAAAAGACTGAGTTCAAAACAACAAGTTCAAAACTTGAAGCTTGTCTCTATCATTTGATTTCCAGTAAATCAATAGCCTTTGCCTTTACCAGTATTTTCCCCATCAATTAAAGTGATTGCAATTCAAAACAAGCAAACAGCTCTTCCCCCTCAAGTATGATGTTGGTCAGGTGATCTCTTAGAAAAGACATGTTTGTTGACAGTTCCAAGGTGAACTTACAACCTTTTTAAAAAATAAACTCCAGGTCAGCATCCAAGTGTCCAGATAATGCAATGTCTTTCCATATTTTAAGAGAAAAATATAGTTTTGAAAGCTCTGATTCTAACAGCTGGTAACGTTCCTGGGAAGTGCCTTAGGACATTTCATTATTAAAGCTATGGTATAAATGAAAGCTCCTGTTGTTGTTGAGCTCCTGACCATCCACTTCTCACCCATAATGGTTGTCCCAAGGGTTCATTTGGGGCATGCAGTTTCTTTGTTAGAAAACACACACACACAACACACATATACACATAACACACACACACACACACACACATATACACACAACAGGCACACTTACAACACACACGCACACACATATTCACACAACATACATATACACACACAACACAAACACGACACACACAATACACATATACACACAACACACACATATAGGCACAATACATATACACACAACACATATAAATACAGCACACTACACATATATACACACAACACACACACACACACATACACACATAAACACGCACACACACAACACACATATACACACAACAAACACACACACACATACACACACAACACACAGACACACATACACACATAACACAAACACCACACACGTGTGCATATACACACACACACACACGCATACAACACAAACACCACACATACACGTGTGCGTATACACACACACCGCCCACACACACACATCCAACACAAACAACACACACACGCAAAAATCAAATAGGGCAGAATTTAACGCTCCCCTGCCGGCAGGTTTGTAGATGAGGCATGAGTATAAAACTCTTCACATAGGCTTCCCACTGGGTTCTCGCCCGCCCTGACTTCTCTGCAATTCTATACTGGGATGGGCGAGGCCTCGGCTAACCCGCCCATCCTTAGCCCAATTGAGGCCCTTACATGGCCAAATACTGACCACTTAAGGGCCGTTTCCATCCAGCCTCCATTTTTAGGCTGGCACAAGGATCTCCTGGAGTATGGGAGAAGCCTGAAAATAATCATGTTCAGCTCTCCATCAACAGCCTTCTATTAACTTAGAGTGCCGCCCTCCTCAAGGTCCAGTGACCACAGGACCTCCCTCTCCACCAACCCCCCGGCCTCTCCGTCAACACCCCAATCCCCCATTGTCCGCCCCCCAGGCCTCCCCTATCTTCTCCGGCCTGAGACGCCCAAAACTTACCGCTTCCTGGGATCCCGGGATTTAGGCTCTGGGGATTGCATTTATTCCCAGTCCTGTCCACTGCAGTTTCTATTGCTGCAGGGACTAGAGAGCTGCTAGCCAATCAGATTGGCTGGCACCTCACTAAGGTGGGACTTCCTCCTGAGTGAGGGGTGGAAGTCCCACCTTTAGCCAATCAATGCTCATTCGAGTGTGAAATGGCTGCGGGGCTGTCAGTGTCGGCAGGGATGTGTTCCCTGCTGCCTCTTCAGATGGCGGGATGGGAAACCCAACCATCCTAAAAATTCTGGCCATGTACACAGGATACAAACACCACACACATATACGCAACACAAACACACACACATATACACAACACACACATATACACACAACACAAACGCCACCCAAACAGCACGCATATATACACATAACACAAACACCACACACATATACACACAACACAAACATGACACAAACACTACACACATATACACAACACAAACACACACACATATACACAACACAAACACACACACACATACACAACACAAACACACACACATGTATACATCTAACACAAATACTACACACATATACACACGGCACAAACACACACACATGTACACAACACAAACACACACACATATACACAACACAAACACACACACATGTATACATCTAACACAAATACTACACACATATACACACGACACAAACACACACACATATATGCAACACAAACACCACACACATATACACAACAGAAACAGCACACAGGCACACAGACACACACAACACAAACAGGACACAAACATCAAACACACATGCACGCACATACACACAACACACATTCTGTCTCTACATACTGATTTCTGCTATGCTTGGGTCATATCATAAACAACCAGTATATTACGCTCCATAAACTACCATTAAACATTACGCAATTACAGTGAAATTGTTTCATCAGCCTTGGCTCCAGCTGTGATTTGTTGTTTCAATTGCCATTGATAGGCCACGTATATTTGAGTTACCCAAATGATAAACTACAACATTAACACAATCTACTCACACTTTAATTTGATATTCTCTGGGTGACAGAGAATCAGAATTTACAGAGAGCTGGATAGGTCTCAGCTGTGGATCAGTGGTAATAAAATTGATGGAATCAGGGGAAAGCTCTCCACTGGTTGGAGTCATTCCTAGCACAAAGGAAGGTGGTTGTGGTTATTGGAGGCCAATCATCTCAGTCTCAGGACATCACTTCAGGAGTTCCTCAGGGTAGTATCCTCGGCCCAACCATCTTCAGCTGCTTCATCAACAACTTTCCCTTCACCATAAGGTCAGAAGTGGAGTTGTTCACAGGTGTTTGCACAATGTTTAACACCATTCACAACTCCTCAAATACTGAAGCAGTTCATGTCCATATGCAGCAAGGCTCGGACAATGTGCAGGCTTGTAGTGATAAATGGCAAAGTAATATTCGAGCCACACAAGTGTCAGGCAATGAATATCTCCAGCAAGATAGAATCTAACTATCTCTTCTTAACATTCAACAGCATTATCAATGCTGAATCCATGACTATCAGTACTCAGGGGGTTACCATTGACCAGAAACTGAACTGGGCAATCCATTTAAATACTGTAGCTACAAGAGCAGGTCAGGGGCTAGGAATCCTGTGGCGAGTAACTCACTTCCTGACTCCCCAAAGCCTGTCCACCATCTACAAGGCACAAGTCAGTAGTGTGACGGAATACTCTCCACTTGCCTGGATGAGTGCAACACTCAAGAAGCTCAACACCATCTGGGAGAAAACAGTCTGATTGACCCACCTTCTTAAACATTCAGTCCCTCTGCCGCCAACCCACAGTAGCAGCAGTGTGTGTCCATAGAAGAACAAGGGCAGCTGTACGTGGGAACACCAACACCTGAAAGGTCCCTTCAAGTTACACACCATCCTGACTTGGAACTATATCACCACTCCTTCATTGCTGCTGGGTCAAATCCTGGAACTCCCTTCCTAACAACACTATGGGTATACCGACACCAGATAGATTGCAGTTGTTCGAGAAGGCAGCTCACCACCAGCTTCTTAAGGGCAATTAGGGATGGGTAACAAACACTGGCCTGGTCAGTGATTCTCACATCCTGTGAACAAATAAAAAAAATCATTCCTACCTCCGAGTTAAAATGTCATGGATACAGAACCTGTTCCAGGGGCTCCAGCACAAAACTAAGCTGACATTGAGAGATAGCAAGAGACGGAAAGTGAGAAAGATACAGAGCGTGAGGTCCCAGATGGAAAAAGCAGTTTGACACCTCAATGCACTACAGAGGATGAGGTATTAAATGGAGGCCCCATCTCCAATAAGAGCACTGACAACCACCACCAACCATACCCCACCCCACGACCTTTAATCATCATCACTGAGTTCCCACCATTATCATCCTGGAGATCTCCATTGACTAGAAGCTTAATTTCACCAACCATCTGCTCCTCGTATCCTAATTTGCAGCAAGTTCCATTCACCCTTCACCTCTGTGTTCCTTGGCCTACATTGGCTTCCGGTCCACCAATGCCTCAATTTTAAAATGCTCACTCTTGTGTTGAAACCTTTCTTTCAATGGATAGCCTTGCCCACCCTCTCTCTGTAACCTCCTACAGCCCTACAGCCTCTTCTCCATCTCCCACTTTCTTTGTGCTATCATTAGCGGCCTGCAGCCAGCTAGGCCATAAGCTCTAGATTTCCTCCCTAAACCACTCTGCCTCACCAGCTCGCTATCTCTCTCCTCCTTAAGACGCTCTATAAAACCTACGTCTGTGGTCAGTCATTTGGTCACTTGCCCTAGTATCTCTCCCTTTGGCTCGTTGTCAGGTTTTGTCCTGTGAAGCACCATTAGAGGCTGCCTAAACCAGGCTCCAGGACATTTAAAATTCTGAAAACAGGCCAGCCAAAATTCTGTCCCTAGTGTCTCTCTCTGTCTCTCCCTCTCCCCTTCTGTCTGTATGTGTGATGCTTAAGTGTTGTCTGTTTGTTGTAGTGTGGTCTTGTCACCTATTTGTAATAGAGTTGACCTGCAGACAATTTTCTAAGTGGAGGCATTAGGTTTATTTACAATACAGCCAGCAGCAACTACACGTGTGCTTTCAACTCCATCCCTATCTCTACACTGCCTGAGTAGGTGGCCCGTGCTGCTAACACATTGGTTTATACAGATCATGTGATCTTATATCACAGCACTATTCTTCCAGGTACAGTTCAACGTTTAACAAAACCATAATTACTACATCCCTCCCCCTTTAACTTTGATGTACATGTTGTATTTATAAATATATTTACCTCATGACATTATAATATTTACACAGGCCATGAAATTTACAAGTCCAGTCTTTCAGGTGGTTTCCTGATTCATGTGGAACGTCTCAGTGCCACAACTTCAGATTCTTTTTCAGGAGCCACATTCTCTGGAACTGCATGAACATCAGGTGCCTCGGTGGGCATCTGCAGTTTAATGTTTTCCACTCTGATAGAGACATCAGACATGTCAGTCCTTGGTTGAGCATCTTCAACATGAAACATTGGTTCAGTAATGGTTACAGGCAGAATCATATTTTGTTGTGGTATCTCTCTTTTTCTTAAAAGGTCCACATGCTTACGAGTGATCTGGCCTTCCACTTTCAACGTGGTATGATAATGGTCCGGTCACTGAACTTACCCGGTAACCACTTCGGACCACCAACGAAATTCTTCACATATACTGCTTCTCCAACAGTAAATTGTCTCTCAAGACTATGCAAGTCAAGCATAGCTTTTTGGTTTCCTTGACTCTTCTCCATCTTCCCCTTACAATTTGGAAATATTAGGCTCTGTCTTGTCCTAAGATGGCGTCTCATCAACAATTCTGCAGGTGTTGCTCCTGTCGTCGTGTGGGGGTCGTTCTGTACTGAAAAAGAAAGCGGGCAAGCTTGGTCTCCAACGAATCACCTGTTAGTTTCTTCATATTTGTCTACAGGATCTAGAATTCATTCCAGATAAGGTCTTGGAAGTAATTTGTGCCTCTTTGATTTTATCTTCAGCATCATCATCCAGCAAATCATTGTGAAGGACTGGGATAATATCTAAGTAGGCACCATTGATTAATTTATTTATTGCCTCCTTCGAGTGTTTATAGGTCAAACCGGCCACCATTTTATTGTCTTTTCGGAAACTTCATCCTTTTTGCCTTCTTCTTTCTACCACAGAGTTTAGTCTCGTCCTCCATTTTGACTTCACTGTCGGCCAGACTTCTCTCAGGTGAAATCTCAACTTGTCTTAGTTCAGCAGCTGAGTCTCCCAAAACTTCATTATCTGCTCGCCCCTTGGAAAGCTCTCCGATTTTTGTTTTCAAAGACTCTTTGACTTCATTTAGCTGATTCTTCAGCTCTTCTGTCCCTTTTTTGTATTTGTTGGCTACCTCCTTGAACATTGATGTGTCTTCTCTGCCAACTGGTTCTTTAGTTTGTTCAGAGAGGTGCTGAATTCTTCCTGTTTCTCTTCGTAATGTTCCAGAAGCACAAACTTTGACCTGAAGGAATCTTGTCCTGTGTGAAAGTCTTTCAACAGGTTTTCCTTCTCCTTGCGAAGGTTACTCACTTCATCTTAAACCCTGTCATTCAGCAGGGTCCCCTTGAGTTTCTTCTGATGTTCTTCCATGTTTTTGTTTGAGATAGACTGCATTTCTTCAGGTTGTTGAGTCCTTACACATTCCTTTTTCATCCTGTTGTGGTCCGTGAACTCTCCAGGCTCTTTCTGCCATACTTTCCCTTGTTCCTTTTTCAAGACAGGAACTCTTCCAGCTTCCTTTTGAAATCTCACTGGCCAATCAAGGTTGATTTCCCTTAACCAGTTTCGCCCTAGAAGGCTTGGCCCTCTGCCTCTCAATACCATCACTGGTAGCTGTGCCGATTGGTTTCGATAATGGACAGTTGCTCTGCTGATATCTTTTACTTGGATTTCTTCGCCTGTGTACATTTTCAACTTGGCAGATGTTTGTTCCAAATTTAATTGATATTCACCATTATTTAAATATCTGAAAGTGTGTTCTCCAGTTACAGTAGTGGAAGCTCCCGTGTCTACTCCCATTTTTACTGGTTTATGATTCACTTGTACTGTAACAAATATTGGCTCTGTCTTCCCAAGTTTCATGTTAAACAATGAATAAATGTCAGCATTTGTTGTTTCAGGCTCTTCTACACTGTAGATTTCATTGGGCATCTTCTGTTGTTCGGAGGCCTGTTTAAATCTCTCTTTGCAATGTCTCATTATATGTCAACGTTTGTGACAAAAGTAACTTTCTACTTTTTTAAACTGCTAAAAGACTGATTGTTTCCACATCGATTAAAGTTGTTCTTCAATTTAGCTGCTAAATTATTTCTTATTTTTCGGTTAGCGGGGGCTGTTTCCCGCTTCGTGGCAGAGTCTCGCTTTTTCGCGCCATTTTCAGCTGACTGATCCCGCCCAATTTGGAGTACAGCGCCATTTTGCACCCCTTGTATTGCTTGTGCATCTTTTACAGCGCTTTCCATGGCCAACGTTATTTCTAATACCTTCTTAAAATCCAGATTCACTTCAGCCAGCAATCGTATATGAATAGTGTCTTCTTTCACACACTAAACACTCTCTAAGCATGTCGTTCAGAGTCTCACCGAACTTGCAATGTTCCGTTAGTTGCTTCAAATTCACCATGTAGCTAGCAATTGTCTCACCCGGGGCTTTAGTTCGTGAATTGAACCAGAGCCTCTGCATTGTGATGGAGGGCTTAGATTGAAAATGCCCCTTCACGAGGTCTACCAATTCTCTGAAGTTCTTCGAATCTGGGGCACTGGGTGCCATCAAACTTCGAATCAAACTGTAGAATTTGCTCCCACAAGTACTCAAGAGGATTACTCACCTCTTCTCTTCCCCCGTGATTTTGGTCGCTTAAAAGAAGAATACTGAGGCCAATCGTCTGTGGCTGGCTCAAAGGGATTGATTCTACCAAATTGTGGCATTTTGGGTGAGTATATCTTCGGTTACTTTAAACAGGCATTGATACTCACAATTGCTGGTTGAGGTCCAGTACCGATTCTGATTTATCTTGATTTATCCTGAATTATCCTCATCGCCAGTTTGTTGTAGTGTGGCCTTGTCACCTATTTGTAATAGGGTTGTCCTGCAGACAACTTTCTTAGTGGAAACATTAGGTTTATTTACAATACAGCCAGCAGCAACTACACGTGTGCTTTCAACTCCATTTCTATCTCTACACTGCCTGTGAAGGTAGCCCATGCTGCTAACGCATTGGTTTACACTCTTGTGATCTTACATCACAGGACTATTCTTAAAGATACAGTCCAACATTTAACAAAATCACAATTACTACAATGTCTCTCCCTCTCTCTGCCTGTAATTATGATGTTTAAGTGTTCACTCTCTCTCTCGGCCTGTATGTGTGATGTACAAATGTCTGTCTCTCTCTCTCTCTCTCTGCCTGTATGTGTGATGTTTAAGTGTTGTCTCTCTCTCTTTGCCTATATGTGTGATGTCTAAATGTTCTCTGTTTGTCTCTCTCTGCCTGTATGCGTGAATTCTGAGTGTGTTTGTCAAAATTCTCTCCCCCTCCCTCCACTAACCCACTCATTTTGATCCTTAAATATCATCATAAAGCCCTCTTTGCCCTGTCTGAATAACTTGCTCAGAAGTGCAACATCTGCCTTCTAGCTATTTAAAATAATTTTGCTTTACCAACAATACCATGCCATGAATAAAGGCTAAGTACACACAGAGAGTGAGTGAGTGTGTGTCTGTGTGTGTTTGTTTGTATATGTGTGTGTGTAGCAGCAGACAACATACAGGGCAGTCTCGTGCTGGGATTATTGCCAGAGACTATTCTGTTTTGGAAAATAATGAATGGATCGAAGATATAAACAAGCTGAATCACGCACATCTCTGGAAAAATATGAACTTGACCACTACATAGCATTTTTAATTAAACCTGTGCCTCTAGAACTATTCACTGTGGATATGAGAGTGAATGGACCTAATGCTTACTGCTGCATTAAGTACTAGGCCTGAGTGCGGGAGAGGCATGGTGATTTTAGACTGGTTTATAGCAGTGATTGTTTTGGGCTATCAAGCCATGGCTCAGTGAGTGGGTACGGTGCTCTTGCCCCTGAGTCAGGAGGTAATGGACCTCAAGTATTATTCCAAAGGCTTGGACAGACAGTACAGGTCCTCGCTCTCAGTGTAGAACTGAAGGGATGCTGTACTACCATCTTTTGGATGAGGCATTAAACTGAGGCTCCATCTGCCCTCCCACGGTACCATGAGGCAGGATTTTCGGGTCGAAGGGGTGGGCGGGACCAGGAGCAACCGGGAAACAGTCCACCGCCCGCGATCGGCCCCCATCCGCGATTTCAAGTTGGCTGGCCAATTAACGGCCAGCGTGAAACATGCGCTGGATGGCTCAGCACTGCTGGGGTAGGGGCTGGGAGGAGGGTGAGCGCTGAAGTCTGCGCAGGCGTTGGGGGGGGTGGGGAGTGCTCACTGACAGCTCCCTGAAGGCAGAGAGCTGCCTCGGGGAGCCGAAGAATTTTAAAACTAAAAATAAAGATTTGGAAATTCTGACACAAATGTCCCCACACGGGACTCACCCACATGAACATGTACATAATAAAAATTATGTCAAAACATTTTTATTTTTTAAAATCAATATCAGAAACCTCATCCTACCCGTGGATGAGGTTTCCTCAAAAATGTCTATCCGGTCCACCTGCCCGTCAACTGTGAGGTTGGACAGGCAGTGAAAAACCTCTCTTAATTAACACTTTGATAGCCTTAATAGGTCTCTTAATTGTCGGCGGGCGTGCTACCAGCTCTCACGTGTGCCCGTTGACTGAAATATCGGCAGGCTCACCCGACGTCATCATGCGCCATTTTACGCCCGATATGGTCAGACGCCTGCCCGCCCGCCAGATGTAAAATTCTGCCCATGGAGCTCTCCCCACCCCCACCCTCCCTCCCCTCCCCCACCACCACCCCCGCCCTCCCCAGTGTCCTAGTTAATGGTCATGCTTCAAAAGATTATTGGGATATTGTCATGTTGCTTGGTGTGGGATCTTGCTGTGCACAAATTGGTTGCGGTTGTTTCCTGCGTTACAATAGGCTCTGCGCTTTGGAAGTACTTTATTGGCTGTAAAACGCTGTGGGTTGTCCCAGGGTTGTGAAAGGCACTATGTAAATGCCAGCTCTCTCTTTCAGAGGTGTTCCAGAGCACTCACAGGCTTCATGTGGAACAAGTGGCGCCTCTCACTCAGAGCAGCGGATTAGAATGCTTTTCTTTTGGCCCCATAAATCTCTCTGATCTGCTGTTTACGATGCAGGTTAGCTTCCTGTTTTTGCTAAATGAAGGCTGGGTGAAATGTGGGGCCAAAGACCACATGACGATGGGCAACAGGTAGCCCTCAACAACAGGGAAAATTTACAGTTTTATTTTTAATCTAAAATTGACAATTATCTATTGATTAAAGGTCAAGTTTTGCCTGTTTTTAGACCTATGAATTATTACTTTTTATTGCTCTATTGTTCCAATAAGAACTCTTTCGAAAAATCTATTCCTTGTAACTGTTCCCTCCTCCTAATTTCAGGTCACTGGAGTTCAAGTTTGGAAAAGAAAGTTTGTTCCCATCTGTGTTGGTTTACCAACAATAACTTGCATTACTGTCTGTAATTAACTACAAGAATTATGTACACATGTCCAGTAAAAGGTTCAAGCTAGGAACCGTCTCCATGCTTGCATACGCACACGGCTCTGTCCAACACTAGACTGATCCCTAGGTGAGGGTCATGTGTTTTTTTACATCACTGTGTGGGTGGTACTGTACTCAGTCTCACATTAACCAGACCCTTATACTACAGAGGGAATTCCAGAGTCTGGGACCTGGAGAATTGAAAAGAAGGCTGCTAATGTTGGACCAAGGAAATGGGGTCTTTTTTAAAATACATCCTTGGAATGCGAGCAAAACCAGGAGGGAAGCATTCATAGCCATGAGCATCACAATCTCCTTTGTGAGCAGTTTTGTCAAATGCATGGTGGGAGGGGTTTTGCGCCTGGCCAATTACAATGAGCGCTCGGCCGTCAGCTTCTCAGCAGGAACCAGGCCGCTCAGGAGCGCTGGGCAAGCAGGCCCTGTCAAAAGGGGCAAATTCATGATGGGGTGCACTGGCTCCAATTAAAACTCCAGCAAGCACCAAATCCCCCTGCCTTCGAGGGATCTCAAATGGCGGGCACCTCGGTGTTGATCCAGAGTACACAGGAAAGTAGGAGCTGGAGGATCAGACATTCATCCTCCTGAGCCTCATCTGCCATCCGATCAGGTTTTACCTCAACCCCACTTCCCCACCTTTGCTCCATTTCCTCAATGTCCTTACCAAACAGGAATCTATCGATCTGAGTTTTGAAATTTTTAATTGGCCCTCAGCCTCAGCAATCTTTTGGGAGAGCAAGTCCCAGCTTTCCGGTGCCCTTTGCATGAGGGAATTCTTCCTGACATCACCTCTGAATGGCCGAGCTTCATTTCTGACATTTATGCCTCCTTGTTTTGGTGCTCCCACCAGGAGAAAGAGTTTTTCTTTCTATCAATGCCTTTAATCGTCTTGAACAATTAGGTCAACTCTTCTCAAGGGAATTCAGGCCTGCGATATGCAAACTGTCCTCACAATTCAACCCTTGTGGTGAAGCTGTGCTGCACCCCTCCTCCAAGCCCAATACATCCTTCCTGAGGTGCGGTGCCCAGAACTGAGTGCGGTACTCTAGATGTGGTATAACCAGAGCTTTATGCAACTGTAGCGTAACTTCCACCCCTTTGTACTTCAGCCCCTTGAGATAAGAAGGTGCTTTCCAGCGCCTGTCGTTTTGCCGTTTGTGGTGACATTCTTGTTTCTGCATTCAAAATCACCTGCTAACCTGCCAGCAGCTCAGAGTGCACCAGCTTTCCTGCAGCCCCTGAGCACAGACAAGGGCCAGAGGCCATGAGGACACCTCTGCTATCATCTGCTTGGGACCGGCCTTGAATGGAACCTGGCATCTTCCAAACCATCCATCAGAACTTGCCAACCTGGGGGCACAGTGACCCTATGCCTCAGCAGGCAGCCCTCAAGTTTCTGAATCGGGTGGTCAAGAGGTCAAGCCCCCTCGAAGGACTTGAGCACGTAGCCCAGACTGACTGATGCTCCGAATGGAGCACTGAGCATGTGTTGACCTGTTGGAGCTGCTGACTTTCAGATAGGATTTTAAACCAAGAACCTGTCCTCAGGTGGACATAACAGGTCCCCTGGCACTATTGGCAAGTGATGTTGATGTCTTGGCCAATATTTGTCACTAAAACAGGTTATCTGGTCATTGTCACATTGCTGCCTATGGGAACTGGTGCTGTGCTGTAACATTTCTTACAGTGGCTGCACTCCACTTCACTGGCCCTAAAGTGTTTTAAGGCTGTGAAAGACATGATATAAATTTTCAGTTCTTTCGTTATTTTGCACATTGTGTATGCACAAAATTAGTTTAGATGCTTAGACAGTTCTGTCCACACAGAGTCATGAGCCTCTGAGGTGAGTGGAGTGAGGTTTGTGCAGGTTGACCACAAACCTTTAAGAAGAAGCTGGAAGCATTTGTGTGAGCAGAAGACAGAATGTGACATGGAGACGAGTGACAGAGTCACTGTAATCCCCACTCAGCTTTGCATGACGGCCTTTGGAGATCGGAGAGGGAATCTTGCAATTTTGCTTTCCTGTTCTGGCATTCTTTCCTGATTTTTAATTGCCCCAGAATATTTCACGACAAGAAATTCTTTAAGGTAGTAAATCATCTCAAGGTATTTCACAGGAGAGAGTAATCAGATAAACACAGGCCCACAACTTCCACAGAGTGGCAAGCTGACCCAGATTTCCCCTCTGCTCCTGCTTACTTACCTGGAAATGAAGCTGCACCCTTCACACCCGACCTTCCGACTCACACCGGGCGAGAACAACGTAGTTCAGGGGGTTCCCTGGGCCTTCTGTCGAGGCACAGTCGGTGGTAAGGAAGCCATGCCTCCTTTTTCACGGTGTGGTCAGTGGGGGTGTAGTCAGGTGGTCAGTGGGGGTGATCAGGTGGTCAGTGGGGGGTGGGGTCAGGTGCTCAGGGGGGCTGGTCAGTGGTGGGGTGGGAGGCGTGGGCTGGGCTGTGTGGAATGGAGGTCAAGTGTGGGAGAGCTCAGGTGGTCAGTAGTGGTGTAGGGGTCAGTGGGGGTTGTCAGTAGGGGGTGTGGGTTGTCTGTGGGGGGGTGCGGTTGGTCAGTGGAAGTGGTCAGTGGGCTGGGTGGTCGGGGGAGGCAGGTGATCAAGGGAGGTGGGGAGGGTAGTCGGGAGGAGGGAAGGGCAGTGGGGGGGGGGGGGGGGGGGGGAGGTCCTGTGGAGTGGGAGGATTCCCATGGGGCATCAGGAGGTGGGGGTGGGGTTTGTTGCCGGGGGTTTGTCAGGTGGTCCTGTGGGGGATCAGGCATGGTCGGGGGCGGGTTCCTGTGGGGGCTGTCGGGGGAATGGGGGAGTCGCATGACAGGTTGGATGTGGGGGTTGTCAGAACTATAGCTACCCAGAAGTTAGAAGTAGTTTTAATTCTTCTAACATTTTCTGAATGACTATTGCTGTAAGACGGTTGGAATGATCAAAGCTTGAGATTTATATCATACTTTTGGATGGTTCCCATTGTAGGGCAATTGTCCAATGGAAGTTTGAACTTTGGGGACTTCCAGTGGGTGGATGGGAAGGGGCTCCCCAGCGCATCTTTGAGGTACCCCCTTCCCGCCTTGCCCAGTTATGATGCCCCAGAGCCCGGAAGTTGCAGGCCATTGATACTGAGACACATCTAGAGATTTTAGGGCAGGTGGCCAAATGTTTGGTCAAAGCACTAGATTTTAAGGGGTGTTTAAAAGGGGGACAAGGTGGTAGAGAGGAGGAGAGGTTTAGGGAGTAAAATATCATGGGCAAGGCCCGAGGCTGCCAATGGTGGGCAGTGGGATGCACAAGAGGCCAGGATTGAAGTATTGCAGGGATCTCAGAGGGTTGTAAAGAGGTTGCAGAGGTAGGGAAAGTTGAGGCAAATTTTTTCCCTCTCATCCCACCTCCCTTGCAAGCCCAAACGCCCTGGGGGCCATCACCTGGTTGAGATCGGCTAATTCAGCACAAACAGGGTATTAAAACATGGGATCTTCTGGTCTGTGTGACTAAGAATCACAGCTGGCAAATCTGCAGTTTGGATCATCTGGGGAAGTTTGTTTAGACACAAAGCGATAGTTCAGTGTCTTAAAAAAGTCTCCTATGATGCATTGATCTGTGTCACCGCTCTCATGTTCATACTTACATAAAGAATGATTTATCCACAACCCTAGCCACAGCCGACATTGCACAGAATCCATCATCATGCCTGAAGATGACAGCAACTTGCCTTTAAATAATGTTATGAGCCTAGTGGGAGATCCATAAATCAAAATTTACTGAATGCCCCCCAAATGAAGAAATTACCAACAAGATGCCATTTTTTGTAGCTTTTATATTAACATGACTCAGAACCAACGCAAATTACACATGAGTTAACAGGCAAATGATACTTCAAATAAAAAGGTAAATTTCACTTTAGTCAATACTACAAAGATACACTTCACACAACCAGCAGCATCCCCCTTCAGAATGTATGGTATTACTTAGCTATACAGTTCCACAATATGGTGTTCTTTATCCATGCAAGGTAGGTCAGAAGACCTATCCAACAACGGCTTTCACCTCTGAGTTTCACAGGTACAATTATCATCAGCAATGCATACGTCTGGGAACCCTCTCTCCCTCTCGTCATGACGGACCCCATGGTGTAGCTCTCCAGAGTTCCTTTGCAACTGACCAGCCAATAACGCCCCGGTTCATTGTTTAGCCACTTCTGGGAAAACACCCAGGGCAGAATTTTTCTCTTGTCGGGCGGGCGCGCGCCCAACCCGAATGAGCGTAAAATGACGCGCGATGACGTTGGGCGGGCGTCCTGATGTCATCGTGCGCTCTCGCAATATTTCAGTCGGCGGGCAGGCAGGGGAGTCGGTAGCACACCCGCCGACAATTCAGCAGCCTATTAATTGACTAGGATTTTTCCCTGCACGCCCAGCCGTTCGGTTGGCGGGCGGGCGAATAGGCCAAGCGGCCTTTGCGTTTTTGGCAAAACCTCATCCACGGGCGGGATGAGGTTTCAACCAGTGGTTTAAAATGTCCTTTTAACACTCATATTTAACATGTCCCTGCTCATGCGACAGAGTCACGAGAGGGGACATGTTTTCATTATTTTTAATATCTTTATTTTTTATTTTAAAAATCTTCAGCTCCCTGAGGCAGGGAGGGAAGCTTTTACTGCACCCGTGCGCAAACTTCAGCGCTCGCACTCCTTCCCCCCACCCACCCCCCCCACCCCACAACCCTGCCAGCGCTGAGGCTCTGCAGCGCGCGATTCGTGGTCGGAGCCCGATTGCGGGTGGCGGTCGGCTCCCTGGCCTCTCCCGGGACCGCCCACCGAGCCCACCCAACGACCGGAAAATCCTGGCCCCAGCTCTTTAACACCTCCGAGCTGTTCACAGAGCTTTTCCAGGCTTTAGGCCTTTGCAGTCACCTCACATCACATATTACCTCCCAGAACTCATGTCTCCTTTTTTTTTGCCAACAAGGAAAAATGACTGCTTCCTGAGAATGGTTTGCTTCTTCTCCTCACTAGGACTCTTCTGTTCCTCCTTCTGTCTCTGCTTACTTTCTCTTTGTGTCGACATCTGTGCCTTCACCCTCCCACGGGCAGGATGAGGTTTCCAACGGTAACTAAAAAAACAATAAAAATTTTTGATCATCCTTTTTTACATGTCCCCCTTCACGTGACTGAGTCACATGCGGGGACATGTTTATATGATATGTAAAAAGTTTATTTTTCATTTTAAAATTATTCAGCTCCCTGAGGCGGCTCTGTGCCTTCAGGGAGCTGTCAGTGCGCACTCCCCCCGCGCACGCACAGACTTCAGCGTCCATGCTCCTCCCGCCCCCACCCCGCAGCGCTGAGGCTCTTAGCGTTAATTGGCCAGCCAGCGTGAAATCGCGGTCAGGGCCCAATCGCGGGCAGCAGTTGGTCTCGCGGTCGTTCCCAGGCCTGCCCAACGAGGGGAAAATCCTGCCCATGTTTTCGGGGGCATTTGATGAAAATGGTGATGCAACATACATCCAATTCAGGACAGGTGGCAATCTCATCAACCTGAGAAATCCCCAACTAAAGTATCAGAGATGATGACACGGGAATTGCTGTTTGCTGATGACTGTGCCCTTGTGTCACACTGTGAGCATGGCCTTCAAAGGATCATGGGCTATTTATCAAAAGCAGCTAATGACTTTGGGCTGAACACCAGCTTAAGGAAGATTTGAGGTACTCCACCAACCACCACCAAATTATGACGATACCCCACCTACTATAACTATCAACGACACAACCCTGAAGGCTGGAGGTAATTCCACCCATCTTGGAAGCACAATCTCCAGAAACATGTACATTGATAGCGAGGTGGCAAACAGCATTGCCAGAGCAAGCTCAGCATTTGTCCGTCTACACAAGAGACTGTGGAGGAAACGAGGTATCGAACTTACAACAAAACCTGCTGTTTACAAAGCTGTGGTCAGACCCACCCTCCTTTATGCCTGTGAGATATGGACTACCTACTCCAGGCATATTAGCAGTTGCACAGGTTTCACATGAGATGCATTCGTGGGAACATCACGGGAATGAAATGGGAGGGCAAAGAGCAGAAATGTCGGGAATTGAAGCACTCAACATCAGAGCCCAGCTCAGATGGAGTGGACATGATATGACTGACAATAAAATCTCCAGGGCGGCCATATATTCACAACTTAAACTTGGACACCACCTATGAGGTAGGCCGAGATTAAGGTTCAAGGATTTCTTGAAGGCAAACCTCAGGAAAGTGGCATGTCCACCACTGACTGGGAGAAAAATGCACAGTTAAGAACCACCTGGGGAGAAATCTCAAGTAGTGGCCTTGTTTCCTTCAAATAGCCAAGAATACAGGCAGCAAAGGACAAAAGGGACTGTGGAAAACCATACAGGTCTGTAATCGGGCTCCACAGCCATGTTAGAACACACAAGAGGTGATACTACACACACATGAAACAGTCATCTTCATTTACAAAGGGAAACTGATGATGATGAAATATCATTCTTCAAAAGGAATGGGAGTTTGCCTCCTAGGGATTGCTAATGACTCATCACAGTTGTACAAATGCAACTTAATGTGTAGCCTATAGTATACACGTACAGAAACATGGCAGGTACCTCTCTGTCTTATTTTAATCAGGTCAATCCCTCAATAATTGCTTTAATTAAAGATTGACATACTTGGTGCTTATGTTAGTGCTTTAGCACTAAGATTGATGGCACTAACCACTCATCCATCAGTGATAAAGGGGCAGTGATGGTCGGCATTTCTGTTCCTTTTACTGCCCAGTAGGGTCTAAAAGATAAAAGATAGAACTTGCATTTATAGAGTGCCTTTCCCAATCTCAGGATGGCTCAAAGCCCTTAAAGTTAATGAAGCACTTTTCAAGTGTAAACACCATTATAATGTAAGAGGTATGGCAGCCAATTTCTGCACAGCAAGCTGCCACAAACAACAGCAAAGTAAATGACCAGATAATCTGGATTTTATTGGCGTATGTTGATGGCTAACTATTGTCAAGGAGACTGTGAAGAGCTCCCCTGCCCTTCTTCAAAATAATGCCATGGGATCTTGGGGCCAGCCCACACCGTATGGTTCAGTACTAACAAAACTAATGGGGTCGCGGCAAAGTCACCCTGGAATTTGTTTTTTAATGTACGTTTTAAAATTAAAGTTATTCCAGGACACAGGCTCCAACCTGGGTTGGATGTTAACATTTTAACGCTTTGTGTGATGGCTGTGGCTTTGTGGTAGCCTTCTTGCTTTTGATCTGACACTCCAGTTCGGTACCGAGGGAGTGCTGCACTGTCAGTGGCGCCGTCTTTTCAATGAGGCCTTGAACTGCGGCACCGTCTGCCCTCTGAATTGGGTTCAAAATATCTCATGGCACTGTCTTGAAAAGAGTAGGTGAGTGCTTTGTGGTTTACTGACCTCCCGACCAAGATCGTTGAAACTGTTTATCTGGTCAGTATCATGTTGAGGGCCTTGCGCTGCACAAATTTCATGACATTACAACAGTGACTGTACTTCATTGGCTGCAAAGTGCTTTGGGAAGTCTTGAGGTCATGAAAGGCGCCATAAAAATGCAAGTTTTTCTTGTAAAGCTGTCAGCCTACTAATTTTAGGAGCTGGTTCCTGGCTTTTCTGCCAATTTAATCTGTTTATCGGGGTCCATAAGTCCACCAGTGTTCCATGGAAAATAATTTCAACAACATAAATGCCGTACTGAGATAAGCTGCACCTCTTCACAACTGCTCTGCCCCAGGATAGCAGGATCATCTGTTTCATAGAACACACAGTTAACATCTTTTCCTTTGTGTAGCATTCTGATTTGGGTTGGCCCTAGCTGTCGAATCTCAGTTCCCCCGCATACTGTTAGCAGGGTGCTGCTCGGTTTCAGAGCACCTTTTCTTGGGTAACCATTTCCTTTCAAATTTTCAGGAAAGATCTCCTGGTATAGTCTGAGTGGTATCAAGCTTCAGTTTTGGATTTAGGATTGTGGGCTTATTTCTCGCCTTCTTCTTGATCTGAATGGTTGTGTGAATTTCTTTTCTCTGCGAACTGTTGCATCCAACCATTCTGTGCAGTTGTATGGTTCCTATGTCTATTGTGCTCTCAAACTCATTGTTATCTTCCGGGGTAAAAGCAAAATACTGTGGGATGCTGGAAATCTGAATCAAAAACGGAAAATGCAGGAAAAACTCAGCAGGTCTGGCAGCATCTGTGGACAGAGAAACAGAGTTAACGTTTCGAGTCCATATGACCCTTCCTAGAACCAGGGTCTGGATGTTTTGGTTTCTTTTCCTTCTCATTCACCCTGTTGCTCTGTCTCTGATAACTCGTTTTCCATCATCTTTCTTTGTTCTGCACATCTTTTCCCAGCGATTGGGTTTTCCACCAGCTCTACAGTTTGATCCATATGTGGGACGTTTCCTTCTGTTCTGTGAACCCATGGGGTCATCCACATCTCTTCCACACTTTTCTCTCTTCTAGTGTTCATTCTTTGTTGCTGTTTCACTGCATTAACCCTGCCACTTTTCTCTTGACTTAACTCAGGCTCACATCTTCATCTGTCTACTGGTAGCTTCATGTGCTCTAGCAGTATATACAGCCTGTGATATTGTGAGCTTTACCTTTCCAATAAAATATTTTTGTACTTCAAGATATGCAGAGCCCCAAACATGTTTATCCACCAGCCTTTCATCTGTTTCCTTGAATTTATATTTGTTGGCTGCATTTTTCAATCTTATTAGGAAATTGTCAACAGGCTCACCTGGTTCCTGCCTCAGGCTTTAAAATCCACATCAATTTGGAGAGGTATGCTGAATTTTTCAAAAGTTTTGTTTTGAGTTTTTTCTCTTGTCTTCGCTCAGCTCCCAGCTGGTAAATACAGGTAACTTTTTCTCTCCTGTCCACAAAAGAATGTAGCTGATCCTTTCCTCTTCACCAGTGCCTTTTAGAAAGCTACTAAGTGTCAGTCTGCACTTTTGTTTAAACTTCTCATATATCTCTACAACACCATCAGCATGAATCTCCAATTCATAAAGGGGTGTAACTGTGTGGTCATTGCTGCATGGCAGCCATTTTGTTTTTGCACTATTCACTCAGTTTTCCTCACTCTTCCTGGCACTAACTCGGGTTGATTTTTCTCAATCTAATTGAACATTAAATCCACTTAAAATGTCTGAGTCTTACCCACAGGTGCCTGCTGCCACCATGTTATGCTTTCTTGTTCCCATTAGTTTGAAATGATCACACTTTTAGACTCAAAATTGCTGGAGCTTCATCGAGTGTATTTCTTTCTGCTCTCCATGCTGGTGGACTGATAGTTTGTTGCTCGACACCTGACTGCAGTGCAGCAGTAAATGTGGCACCCTGGATGTATATTCTCCTAATAATTAGTCCCTAGCTCTTTATGAATAATATAATATAACAGCTCCATTATATTATAACAGTGACTACACTTCAACAGCACTTCTTTGACTGTAAAGCACTTTGGGATTTTATGAGGTTATGGAAAGTGCTATGTAAGTGCAAATTCTTTGTTTCTTTACTGAATTAGCCATTCAACTCCAGTTAGAAAACAACAACTAAAAGGACAGGATCATGTGCATCCTGAGGGAGGTGAATGAAAAATCAACGGCTGCTGTGAAATCCAGTAGGGCCTTACAATCCCACACTTGGGAAGACTGGGTTCACTGCCTTTTAATTCATATCTCAGTTCCCTCAAACACTTCACAACTTCCTCGGGCGGAATTTAATCCAGGTGATGGGGGTTTTTCCCTCTGGCTGGAGAGCTGGAGAGAACCCCACATCGCCTCCTATAGGGAAAGCCACTGTATTAAGCGCCAATCAGGATCAAGAACCCTGGGGGGCAGAAATCCTGACAGCAAGAAGTATTGGCCAATCAGGTGCGGGCAGCTCCCCATTGAAGGCAGCACCACTGGGAGTGGTGGCTACTGCCGGTAATGCACCTACCAGATGCCCAGTATCAGCAAGGGACCCAGGCCACAGGTGATTGAGGGTGAGATTGGGGTCGCAGCGGTGTGGGGTCCCTGGCTAAGGGGATGAAGCAGGGCTGGAACAAGGTGCAGGGGGTGGCTCTCAGTGGGCCCTCCCCAAAATTGTGTCCCTCGATCAGGCACTGAGTGCCTAACAATGAGGGACCTCCCCCTCCCCGCCCCCACCTCCCCACTTTTCAACAGCTTGGAAATGTGAATTGGATACCGAGGGGAAATAAGGGGTAAGGAGATTCATAAGAGACTTGAATTGGGAGAGCACAGAGATCTCAGAAGATTGTAAGGGATGGAGGAGGTTAAAAAGTTAGGGAGGCATGAGGCCACGGATGACTTGGAAACAAGGCTTACAGTGTCATGCACCATGGCGCTAGGGGCTTATTACATTTGGGCGCCATGGTGGAGCAGAAGGTTCATATCCCGCCTGGTCTGCAGTGAGTGAATGTCTGTGCGGGCGCCATTTAAATATAGCATCACAACCTTCGACCCCATGAGGTCCCGGCAAGGCCGTCGAATCGCTGCCCTCCCTGCCACGAGATTCGACAAGCTCCACAGTGTTGCATAATTGTGGAAAAGTCGAAAGTTGGGCGGATATATCTCACTTGCTGCCTAGCAGCCACCACAATTAGGCCGGAATTCCGGAATTTTCTGGCCCCGTTGGCGTTGGGCGTCACAGTGGGCAGCGGGGTGCAATATGGCGAGAAGGCCAAAAATTGGTTTCACGCCAGCGTGAAAGCACAGCGGGATCATCCGATGCTGTCCGCCATGGTGGAATGTGAATCCCGCTGGAGGTCGGCGTGAACCGGTCAAGGGAAAACACAACAGTCCAGAACACGCCTGGACCACTGTGAAGTGCAGGGGTTGCGACTTACCGTTGGGGCCTGTCTCCGATTGCAGACATCCGAGGAGAAGATGCTGGAGGTCTAAAGCTACTGGACCCTGGAGGAACACATGCATCACATGGCGCATGGATTCTCATGGACATGGCTCCACCACGAAGCAGCTCATGGAAGCTGGGAGGTCTCCATTGATGTCTCGGGTCTGCTTTGAGACATCACATTCTTGGCCATGGGCTACTATGGACGTTCGATGGGTTGAGGGGAGAGGAATGTCCAGGTTTGACTGGGAGAGGAAGCTGTACCAGGGTGATGGGGGAAGAGGACGGTTTGGTGAGACTGGTGGAGGAAAGTGTGCCGAGGAGGGGTGGTGAGGAGGCCGGAACGGGGGGCATGAAGGTGCCGGGACGGAGTGAAGTTGGGAGGGGGGAAGAAGGAGTCCTGGGGGAGGAGGGTGCAACGGGGGTGAATGCAGAAAGTGGGGAGGTAGGTTGGAAGGGGAAGGAAGGTGTAAGGCAGCAGTTTCAGAGGGGGGAAGGAGCACGTTCACCTGGACATCCTGGAAGGACAAGGGTTCGGGCTGGTTGTGACACTGGGGAGGTGGAAGGTGATGCCGGGGGCTCGATGGTGATGGAGGAAAGGACATGTTTGACTGAGGGAGGGGAAAAGACGGGGCAGCTGATCAAAAGCCTAATAACTACCATGGTTGTCGAAATCAAAAGTGAGCGGAGCCTCGTGTTGGACGGGCACAGGTGCTGCATGGGAGTGAAGTCATTGGGTGGGCAGAGATGGTGAGCAGCTCAGATGGACAACTGAAAGAGAACCCCAGCAGCAAGCATTGAAAATGCTCGGGATAGTAGGATGAGTGTGAGGATGCGTGGGAGAGTGCTTGCACGAGGCTCTGAAATGTCCTGCCACACACACACTTCTCCCTCCAGAATCACTCATGGGCAGGCTGTGTGCAGCTGAACTGCTATTGTGGAGGGGGAATGCAGGGGGAGGACTCGCGAAGCCTGTAAATGAATCTGAAAGACACCATTACACATTATTCAGTGAAAGTGAATAGATTTTCAGATTATAAAGTGACAAAATAGTTCGCCCATGCAAACAGTTGTGATCAGAATTTCTTAACATTTCTAGGCCTATCACTTCTTCTAGGTGCTGCCCTGACATCTGCAGCAGTGTTGGAGACAGCCTGTGCAATGGTTGGCCCTGTTGCCTCTGATGACTTTGGCCTGGGTCCACTGGAGAGCCGAGGCCTTGGGGGCCCTGGTTTGCTTTGTCTGTCCTCCTGTGGGCCAGCTGCTCCCTCTGCGGTGACAGAGGATGAGGTTGAGGGGGTCACAGGCAAAGGGGAAGGAAGAGGAGAGCCTCTGAGATTCCTGAGTAGATGACCCAGGGGTGTCCAGCTGCCGCTCCTCCTCCCTTCGGGTGCCCGAGAGCCCTGGCCTGACTCCTTGAGGGGAAGGAGCACCTGGAGGGGCATTGAGGTGCCCCATTTCCCCCTCGTGTTGCCACTGCAGGAACTCACCCATGGCTACCATAATTGAGAGCAGGTCTGCATGCCTCTCTGCATTCTGCTGGACCAGGGTCTCCAGGGCTTCCGCCATCCTTTGCATGGAGATCTCCATACGCGCACATATGGGCACCACTTCATCAGAGAGCAGGCAGACGCACTCCTCTGATTTGCGTGCCGCTCTGTTGAGGGCTTCCAACAGCTCTAAGAGATGTTCCCCCACCTTCTGCTGACTCTCCACAATGAGTGGGAAGGCCGAATCCAGAGGCCAGTCATCTGACTCGTACCTCACACTTGCCTCTTCCCCAGCGGTCTTCCCAGCACCGGGGGACTCCGCTGAACCTGCCTCCTCCTGCTGTGGACACACGTCTGTGCCATGACCCACAGATTGTGGACCGGAGCCTGCTCTAGATCAGGTCTCACCAAGGTGTGTCTCTGCGCTGAGGGAGGGTGTGGGTAAGCGCTGTGACGGGTCTCCCAGGCTGCTTATTTCCAGCTCTTCAATGGAGGAGGAGTTCTCTTGGCTGGAGGTGGGGACCTGGATGGAGCTGAGGGACTGGTTGGCTGAGAGAGTCGGTCGCTTGGCAGAGCTCCCTTTGAACCAAAGTAGAGATAATTAGTGCATGGCAGCAGAGTCAAAAGAAGGAGAGAGAGCACCCACAGTTGCGTTGAGACAGGGATGATGCGTTGTAGGATCCTCACGTGGGTGTTCGCTGCCAACCTCACTGTCACCACAGGCAGGGTCCATGTCCTCACCAGTCAGTGTGATGGCACGTTCCCCAAAGTGAGTGAGAGGCCTAATGTGGGCCGCTCTACTGCTGGTCTGGGATCTCTCCCTGCTGTTGTCAGCCAGCTTCTCCAGCATGGAAACAGATGGAGAGAGTGTAAGCAGGACACATGGCGCTGTATGGAATGTTTGTGGTGAGTGGAGCCCTGGATGAGATGAGGACACGAACTCCAGATGATATGAGCCTGATGGAGATGTGAGGGTGTGTGTGAGAGTTAGCGGCATTGTCCCTTGAGGTGTGAGATCCCTGTGGATGTGCAATATGTTTGCGAGTGTGTGAGCTGAGAGTGATGAGGCGGTTGACTTACCTTGGGGGAATAGATGAGAGCATTCATCCTCTTCCTGCACTGGATGGCGGACCTCATCTGTGCTCCGCTGACTGCCACTGTCACGCCTCCCAGGTCGTACTGGTGACTCTGGTGGACCTTCTGCGGCCAGAGCGGGGGTAAAGGACATCTCAGCGGCCTTCCACTGTGTCCAGCAGGCACCCAGAGAGGCGTCACTAAATTTGGGGGGCTGCCGTTTTCTTTGCTTTCAGGGCCATCTGTCACCTGGAGCAGTCCTGGTCTGAAGACATGAATTAGGCATGCACTCCGGTGTGCTTTAAATACGGCGTCCGGAGCGAGGAAACACGAGGTCATGGCATGGCGGGCAAAGCTGAGCCTGCCCACCAGCGATCCGGAGCGTTTCCCTTGAATGCATTATTATTGAGGTGGAACGTGCCAGGAATGGGACGACATGGCGCGAAAACCCACCATTGTGGCCGGCGGCTAAAACAACTTCTTTCAGGCCCATTACCGTACTTAGCGCAAATTTGGGACAATTCTGCCCTTAGCCCCCAGAATGGAAAATTCCACCCCAAGTGATTTGAGTCAGGCTGAAAAGTGGGGGGAGGTGTACCTGTGAGCGAGCCCTCTAAGCCCCCTCAGTGGTTGAGTTAGGTTAAAATGAGCTGACCTTATCAACAACCTGGCTTGTCAACAGCCCCGATTTAGTTCAATTTCTTTTCTCTGTCTCTACAGTGGAGTCAGACAAAGGTTCCACTGTTTAAATTTGAACAGTCAAACGGTCCAATCCTCTCTTCTTTCTATATCCTGAGAGTTCAATAGGGCTTCTTGAGTGAGTCATTGAGTTGGGGACAATTCAGTGCCAGTGGCAGTTTTGTGTGTCTTATGGAGGGCAAGATAGACTGGTGTTTCAGTGCAGCGAGGACAATCTGTGAGGCATTGTCTGACAGAATCTCCTTCAATGGTAGAACAAAGCCTAGATCTCTTGCCTGTAGCTAAACATGAAGGTAGATATGTACATATATCATTTCCTTTTCGTTTGTTGCCAAGTCAATCAGTCTTGCCCTGGATCTTTCAAGGCTAGCATTTAACTCTCTCATAGATGGGATTTCACCCTCTAGGGGATGACTGGAAAAAACGTTTGTTTTCCAAGCACACCACAAGCCATGCTGTTACTGTAAAATAAATCCAACAACATGCAGCTTTCGATAAGGACACCCAGCTCTGCTGATTTTCCATGTGTCATAAATTTATGGCTCGCAGGCAAGAATTAATCTGAACCATTTCACATTTCTCTGTGCACATGGGCCCAGATTTTGCATGAAGAATAATGGTGAGGCTGTCAGCACTTATTATTATGGAGTAAGTGGGAAAGCAGCAGTTAGTAGGAACCACAAGGTTGGTGCAGAGCTGCCCTGCCCCTCCACGAGCTTCACTAGCACCCCTACTCCTCTGGTACTTTGCTCTCCTTTGAACATCGCACCTTGTTTCATCCCTTGCACCTCTCACTTGTTCTCGCTGTCCACACAAGTACCATAAAATGACTGCGCAATCTTCGCTGCTTTCCTCTCTAGGTCTCTGCTCCAAGTGACTTCTCATCCTCGGCCATTCAAGATTCCACCTCAACTCATAGCGATATCAGGACAGGTAGCTGAAAGTACAGTTAAAGAGGTAGGTTTTAAGGCATGTCTTTTGCTTGTATTGCTAGCTCCTGGGATGTGAGCACCACTAGTAAGTGCAGCATTTATCACCGAGCCCTAATTGCCCTTGAGAAGGTGGTGGTGACCTAGTTTCTTCAAACGCTACAGCCCGTGTGGTGCTGTAACCGAGAGGATTGTGAGTTCAAATCCCTCCATCGCAAGTTGTGAAACTGCATTCATCATGAAAGGTACCATTTTGTTGTAAAAACCCAACTGATTCAATAATGCCCCAACATGAGAGGGGGAAGGGACTTGCCTAAATGATTTATCTGGCTCCTTTCCTGAAGTCCTCAAGTGCTTTACTGTTGAAGTCATTCCTGAAGTGCAATCACTAATGTAGGAAACGCGGCAGCCAATTAGCATACAAGAGCCCTGGAGTGAGAGTCTGAACCACAACCTCTGACTCAGAGGCTACAGTGCTGGCACTTGATCCTTCGCTGACACCTCAAAGTATCTGGGCTCAGAGTGAAGTGTTTGGATAAGGTGTCAAAGGGCAGTTATCACTCATGGGATTGTTTCCCAGCATAATGGAAGGCAGGGAGGATCTGCAAAAGACAGTGTGCTCAAAAGCAATGAACAGTAATCAGCCTAGATGGACTTTTCAAGGAGCTGTACAGATATCTACAGGCTTGGACTTTGCTGGGATTCCATTAGATTCGAAGTTCATCACAGGCTTTTGATACAACCTGTCAATGCTAATCTTGGAAGGATAGAGGAAAACAAACCCTGTTGAACAACTTTAGAATGATAAAAGATTGAATCTCCATTGGTTTCCATATGGCCCTCTTCCCCGTGTATCAAATCTAAAATCACAGACCCCCTCTTTAAATGCCTCTATGATCATCCCACATCAAACCTTCAAGCCCTGGAATCACTTCCAAATTCCCTGGTCCTCCAATTTCAGCCTTCTATTCATTACCTTCCCCTTTGGTGTCAGAGCCTCCTGTAGAAACACGCTTTGGGAGGCTTCTTAGTCATCAAAACAAACCTTATTTACACGACAGCTTCCGTGGCTGCTTGTATCCAGCCAGCCCTTCAAACAGCCATTTTTCCCCTAGGAAACCCCTCGCCAGAATTTAGTGCCCCACTCTAGGCAAATCACGTGACCCCTACTCAGTTGAACAGGTCTTAAAGTGACAGTCATCACACCTCCGGTCTCATCTGGAACTCCCGCCCTCGACTCTTTGGCTCCCCATCTCTCCTTAAAAAATCTCAAAACCTATCGCTTCATCCAAGCGTTTCCATTATTTCCTAATCTCACTCTCCCTGGTTTGCTATTCACCCTTAATTGTTTTATCTAAAGAGCCTTGGGCTATTTGTTCAATGCTAATGACGTTCTCCGAAGCTAATCTCAACCATAAGATTTCACTTCCTGCCGCCTCTCATTCCCACCAGACTGGCTGATCATTCAATTTCCTTTCCAGGCCCATTGCTAGTTGACTCTGAAAATGGCTTCTGCCCCTCAGCACCTACACCCTATACAAAGTCACCTTCATCACTGCCCAGCTGTCCCACCCTTCTCAGACATCTTACCCATCAATCTGCCTCCCCGTGCAAATTATGGCTTTACCTTCAACCGCATCTCACTATCGAAAGTATTCGAACGTTTGTTTGCATCTCAGATCCATGATGCGTTCCCTCCCTCCTGCAGTTTCCTATTTGAATTCCATCAGTTAGGTTTCCACCCCACCAACAACACTGTCTTAGTTTTAAAATTCTCATCCTTGCTTTCAAATCCCTCCATGATCCTACCTCTGTAATCTTCGACTGCCCCATAACCCTGTGAGATATCTAAGCTCCTCTCATTCTGGCCTGTTGTGGAATCACTCCACCATTGGCAGCTGTGCCTAGGCCATAATCTCTGGAATTACGCTCCTTACATCTCTCTGCCTCTCTAACTCACTTTCCTTCTTTAAGACACTCCTTAAAACCTACCTCATCTGACCTGATACCGTGTATTCTTAAGTGGCACAGTGTTATACTTTGTTTTATTTGCTCCTGTGAAGCAACTTGGGATGTTCCATATATATATGTAACTATATATGTGCATATGTATAGATAATATATATATAATATATTATATGTACACACACATATGTACAAAACAGAAGTCTTTAAACAAAGACATTGGGCAGAATCGTCCACTCCCATTGGTCTCAGGTGTCATGGCGGGCGGGGGGTGGACAATATGGCGAGAAGGCCAAAAATCGATTTCACGCCGTCATGAAGCCAGTCTGCGATGGTCTGCTCCATGGTGGGCCGCTTTTCCTGCCATCACTCGTCTGGAACCTAATTTCAATACCTTAGCATCTCATTATAAGCCCTGCTCACTGGAATCATCACCGCACGTCAAATTTATCACCCACGTCGCTGTGACTTCAGGACGGTGTGCTTCACGACCTGGAGACTTGAACTTCAAGGGAAACTCGGAGGTGAGTTGGCACAACCTTGCACAGCGCTCGTGAACATCGCCCGTAGGGCACCAAGGAAGAGACGCTTCACATTCGGGGCTGGGGGGGAGGGGCAGGCAAGTCGCTTTTTCCCGGCTGGCTTTCATTGTGGTGCTGGGGCAAGGGCTCCAGTGCGGTTCAGGCTGGGGTGGGGGGGGCACGGCGGTGGGTGGGGGGGTGGTGCAAAGCAGCACAGACTGGATAAAGTACACAAGCACATGTCAGGGGAGGGTGGGGAAAGAGGGGGGGTGAGGGAAGTGGCCACACGCTTGGAGAAGCTTGTCGACAGTGAGCATTCTTCCACAGCTGAGTCCATTCAGCTGCAACTCCATTGACATGTTTGGATTCGGGCCTCTGAAGCTTTGCTCCCCACTCAAGCAACGCAAAAGCATGAAAGTGCCACCAAATGCTCCAGAACTTTTCACCCCTCGGGCGCGGACTGCAAATGAATGTGCATTTTAGGGGGCAGCAGAGCAATTGACCGACTGGGCAAGTTGTACAATCCCCTTGTGAAAGGTGGCCATGGCACAGTCACTGGTGGAGGCACTCGGAGCCCCTCGCAAGGTCTTTATTAAGGCTTGGGCCAGTATCTATCATGGTTCAAGCTAACAGCGCAGCCTGGCAGTGTGGGTTAGAGGAATGCCTGTGCCTGAGCTGAGAGCACAGCATGCAGTCCAGTGGCTAAAGCTGCTGCCAATCGGTCAGGTGGAGTGGGGCTGAGGTAGGTGGGGTTTCGGACATCCAATGAGTGCATTACACACTGGCCATCCAAATGGTGACCAGCACCTTCCTGCATGTGTGAAAGGGCCTTCAGACTTAACCGAGAGAGATTCTTGGGGCAAATATGCTAACCCACACATCTCTCTCTTTGATCCTGCAGGAGGAGAACATCAGGATCATGGAGCCTGGTGATTTAATGGTATGGCTCATGGCTTACAGGGAGCAGAGAAGAAGAAGAGGAGTGTAGCGGAGGCGCCTGGCTCAGCAAAGGGAGGAGCACCTCCCTCAAGATGGAGGGGCGGCAGGGCCTGCTGCACATGCAGCTGAAGGTCCACAGAGAGCCGTCGCTCGTAGGCGCCTCGCTAAACCCAGGGTCTATAGACGGTGCTTTTCATTCCTGCAGATGGTTGAGAACCAGTGTCACTGAAGACTACACGGTCGGTCACATATGCCATCTGCTGCAGAATGTGGCACCACGGGGACATGGAGGGCATCTACTGCCAGTGGCTGTGAAAGCAGCGCTCAATTTTTACACCAGTGGCTCCTTCCAGGGCTCCACAGGTGACCTGTGCAGGATCCCGCAAGCCTCCACGCACAAGTGTATCTGGGATCAGGAAAGCCAGGAAGCAAGAGCGCTGGGATCTGCGCAGAACCCTGGTTTTCCACAGGTACAGGGTACCTTTCACTGCACTCCCTCTGTACCCCTGATTGCTGATATTTGTCCAGAGCGGGCATAGATGACTTCACAGTGAGACTTCCGCTGCATCCAGTAGGCGCTCGAGGGAGGCATCGGTAAATTTGGGGGCAGCAGGTTTCCTCTCTTTGGCAGCCATGACATTGTAGCAGCTTCCGATCCCTTAGAGAGAGCTAGCTCTGTGCCGGGGGGCGACCTTTAAATATGGCGCCCTGATTACTGAAGACCTGAGGTGACGGTGGGGCGGGCGAATCAGAGGCAGCCCCGCCAGTGATCCGGAGTATTTCCCGTGAATGCATTATTAATGAGGTGGGACATGCTGGGAAGGAGACAACATGGCGCATATCTAGCCAACTGAACTAAACAAACCCCCCCGATGCAGTTTGGTGCAACTTTTGACAGGGTTAACAAAATTATTACCCTCTCAAGCCTCTGTTGTTCAGCTCAATGAAACTCAGTTTCAGCCCTTACCCACCCTGATTTTTTTTACTCATTCACGGGATGTGGGCTTCGCTGGCTGGGCCAGCATTTATTGCCCATCCCTAATTGCCCTTGAGAAGGTGGTGGTGAGCTGCCTTCTTCAACCATTGCTGTAGCCAGATCATTTCCAACAATGACTTCTCTTCCATCACCTCCAGAGTTCCCAAGGATTCTTCCTTGTTCTTTCCCTCGCTCTTCCCACTTATATGCAGGCTGCTCCCTGGTGATGTCATCCACAGGCATAGGGTCAGCTTCCATGTGTTCGCTGTCACAACACCTACCATTACCCATCCATCACCTTTCCCTACCCCTACATTGGCTCTGTGCACTCTGGTCATGTGGCTGATCCACAATTTGCTCCAGCTGTAAGCATTACAAGGGCTGAAGCCGCTCACCATCCTGACTTGGAAATATATCACCCTTCTTTCACTGTCATCATGTCAAAATCTTGGAACTCCCTCCCTAACAGCACTGTGGTGGTGCCTACCTGCAGGGACTACAGCGGTTCAAGAAGGCACCTTCTCCAGGGCAATTAGGGATGGGCATTAAATGCTGGGCTGGCCAGCGATGCCCACATCCCATGAACGAATAATGAAAAAAGAATTTAAGGAATTTTGAAGTGCAATCATTGCTTTAATGTCGGAAACGTGGCAGCCAATGTGTGCACAGCAAGCTCCAACAAACAGCGATGACCAGTATGTTTTTAGTGATAAATATCGGTCGGGATGCCAGGGAGACCTTTGCCACTCCTCCTCGCAATAGGGCGACAGGAATTTTTACATCCACCTGAACTGGGAGACACAGCTTTGGTCTGAAAGGCAGCACCTCTGACATTGAGGCACTCCCCCAGTATGGCACTGGGAGGTTGGTATTTAATCAAAGCGACAGTGATCTTGCCCGCTGGTTGGAGAACTTCTTCCTTTGGGGAATGCCCGCCAAGTGCTTAATAGGCACCTACGTGGGCAGCGATGGGCCTTCAATGGGATCAAGGAACCTGAGGGGGGGAGGGGTGGAAATCCTGCCTCTCCCCCATCACCCACCGCCCCCCCCACTCCACCCACCGAGAGCTGCCAGCATATCAGAGGCTGGTACTTGTCCATTACAGGCAGTGCCAGTGGGACCGGTGACTGTTGCCGGCAATGAACCCACCAGAGGCCCAGAATCAACGAGGGACCCCAGGCCACAGGTGAGTGAGAGTGGAATGGAGGTCGCAAAGTGGCGGTCTTGGAGTTTGTTGGGGGGTGGTGAGTTCGGCAGCAAGGGCAAGGCGGGGTGACTTTCAGTGACTCCCCTATTCCTGATGCTGGGTCCCTCGATCAGGAACTGAGTGAATACCAGTGGTAGCAGGATGAAGCCCCTAAGCAGGCATTAATTGCCACACTTAAGGCCATCTCCGAGCCTTCCCCCCCCCAGGCTTAATTGGGGCAGGAGCAGGAAGAGGGCAGGGCCCCCACCTGGAACCTCCCCTCCGATTATAATGCCCCCTGTCTCCAAACCCACATCGGGGGAGGGCATTAAATTCCACTCCGAGTGCCAGCTCCCCGAGTGAGGCTTGAATGCGCGACTTCCTGGTTCGGAGACGAGAGTGCGAAAACGTTAATTGTGCTAAGGCTGGCAGCGTTCTAACTGTGCCAGATTTTCAGCTCGACAATCTCAGTATGCAATGGCATTCCAACCACAAAGCAGCTCTTGTTGGGGCGGGTGTCAGTCACCATGGCAGCTGGGCCCCACACCACATACAGGTGGCTCGAACTCCCTCGGGCCTGAGGCACTTTGGGTTTCTCCTTTTGGTGGGTGGGGTGTTGGGGGGGAGTGGTATGGGCGGTGGGGGCGTGGGGGTTGCCGTGGTGGGGTAGGCAGGTGCAGAAGATTAACTTCAAGTCTCAGCATGCGCTGGAGGTTTTACTTTTGTCTATTTTGAATTTAAGCCCGTTCTGCGTGTTGCTTGTTAATGCTGATTCAGATAATAAACACACTTCTAATGACTTTCTAGAGTCTACTGTACACGCATTGTTTGCGGAAGGTGTGCTCAAAACACCTCATGATTGAAATAATAACATGGGGGGGGGCGGCGGGAACAGAGGTGGGTAACACCAATCAAATGTACAGAAGTGAGTAACAGCTTTGCTTTTTTATGGCAGCTTTAATGATGGAAAACATCCCAAGGGTCTTCTCAGGAGTGTTATCAGAAAAGATTTGACCTGAACCACAAAAGGAGATATCAGGGCAGGTGATGAAAAGCTGGTCAAATACCCAGGCATGGATGGCCGAGGGGAGGCGAGGTATTCAAAATAATGAAGGGTCTGGATAGAAATTGTTCCCACTCGTGAAAGGATCGAGACCGACGGGGGGGGCAAAGCGATATGAGGAAAATCACTTTCATGCAGGATAAGGTCTAGAGTGCATTGCCTGATAGAGTGGTGGGGGCAGCTTCAATCGAAGCATTCAGAAAGGGAATTAGACTTATCTACATACGAACATACAAACATACGAAATACGAGCAGCATTCGGCCCCTCGAGCCTGCTCCACCATTCAATAAGATCATGGCTGATCTGTTTGTGTTTCGATTTCCACGTTCCCATCTACCCCCGATAACCTTTGATTCCCTTGTCTAAAAGAATCTATCTACCTCTGCCTTAAAAATATTCAATGACCCCGCCTCCAACGCCTTCAGAGACAGAGAATTCCAAAGTCCCACAACCCTCTGAGAGAAAAAATGTCTCCTCATCTCTGCCCTAAAAGGGCGACCCCTAATTTTCAAACAGTGCCCACTGGTTCTGGGCTCACCCGCCAGAGGAAACATCCTTTCGACATCCACCTTGTCAAGGCCATTCAGGATCTTGTATACTTCAATCAAATCACCCTTCATTCTTCTAAATTCCAGTGGAAACAAGCCCAGTCTGTCCAACCTTTCCTCATAAGGCAATCTGAAAATGCAGAATGTACAGGGTTATGGGGAAAAGGTGGGATACTGCAACGAAGTGAATTGCTCATTCAGAGAGCCAGTTTAGACACGATGGGCTGAATGGCTTCCTGCTGCACTACTACAATTCTGTGATTCTGTAATGCATATCTTAGAGGAGGAGAGAGTGGTTCATGAGGGGAATTCCAGAGTTTGGTTCCTAGGAGCTGAAGGCACAGCTGGCAATGGTGGAGCAATAAAAATCCGGGATGCACAAGAGTGGTGTATGGGAGAACTGTCTGTTGACTTCAAGGCTTCTGCACAAACCAGTTGTTCCCTCAAATGGGTGCCCCAGTGGGCTTTCCCCTAGGAATGCACCATGACTTAATGAATGGACAGAGACCATGCAAAGCTGGCCAAGCTGTAACACAATGGAAGAGAGGCAAGTGTAGCTCTCAGCAGGAGGCCAGATCTGGCCAGGGAGTAATTCTCCCCCCCTAAATCAGGCGGGAACAATGTGCGAGATGCCTGCACTTCAGTAAGGGCATCCTCACACTACAGCTTCAGAGCAGGACCGACACCACATCGCCATTAGCTGTCAAGGTGACCGGGGCAATGAACTTTTATGTGTCTGGTTCCTTCTAGGCTGGAGCTGAAAGTATTTACAAATTCACACAGTTTGCTGTCCACCATTGTATAAGAGAGGACACTAATTGAGAGAGAGAGCTGGCTACATTTTCTCTTGTCAATTGGAAGGAGTACATGGTTTGGCTAGCACTGTAGGCTTCCCCAGGGTGCAGGGTGCCATTGACAGGGCACATGTCACTTTGCTGGCACCTCATGTCATCTCTGCCCTATACTGGAATTGAAAGTGATTCCACTCCATTGTGTGACCTATCGGCAGTATATCCTGCAGGCCAATGCCCAGGCAGCTCGATTTTGCCATTCTGTTACAGTACACGATGCCAGCTGCACTTGAGTCACCACGACAAACCAGCGCATGGCTACTGGGCCACGAGGGCCATCCACTGATGACATGGCTCATGGCTCCAGTGCTACGTTTTCATCATCCTTTTCTTGTTGCTGCTCCTCCACTGCCTGACCACCCCTTGAAAGGATAAAAGGCACAAGGGTAAAGGTTGCTCTGAGGAAAGGGAGGAAAGGCAGCGTTGCGTGCTTACAACATCTGCGCCTCGTAGGTCAGGAGCGATTATGAAGTGAGGGGGGAGGTGGGATGGATGTGAGGAGGAGGGTTAGGTAGGAGGATACAGTCAACCTCAGTCCTTCCACTGGCCACGCCCTCAACAATGGCCATCCCAATAATGACCAACACCCTCTCCTCGTGGGGATTAGACCATACAGGCAGACCTGTGGGCTGAATCTTCATGATGGCGGGGTTTCGGTCCCCGCCATGCTAAGAGTCAGTGGGCAACACGTCCTCGCTGACTCCAGCATCCCCGATGCCATATTACGCTCCAACGAGCATTCATTGGCATAAGGCAGGACTTCCGCCCCTCACTCAGGAACAAGTCCCACCTTGGAGAGTTGCCAGCCATCTCTCTAGTCCCTCCAGGCACAGCGCTGCAGTGGCTGGAAGAGGCACTGCAGGGAGCTGCCTGGAATTAAGTCCTGGGAGCCAGAGGACAGGTAAGCAACAGGGGTTCCAGGGTGGGGAGGGTAAGGAAGGCTTCAGGGGGGGGGTCATGAGTTGGGTGATCAGAGTCTCAGGAGATATGCCAGGGGTAGAGGTGGGGAGGGCCAGAGGTCACTGGGCCTTAAGGGGAGGGTACTCCAAGTCAGGAGGGGACTTCTGACGAAGGTGCCCCACCTCCTCCGCACCCTCAACCCCCTTCCCACCTGAGATCAAACTCAATTTATTTCTGGCCTTCCCCCCCACCTCCCCGATCTGTCATCCGCCTGCCATCCTACAAATTGAGGCTAGGCGGGAAAAGGCCTTACGTGGATATTAAGTTGCCATTTAAGGGCCTTAATTGGGGTAAGGGTGGGCTTCCTGTGCGAGGCCCTGCCCACCCCAGCATAAAATCGCAACCAGATCGGGGTGGGTGGGAACTCGGAGGGAATCCCATCCATGTAATCACTCCACCGCCCCCCACCAACCCTGCCCAACGCCCCCCGGCTTCAGAATCTGCCAGGGTAGGGGGGCGAGGCGGGGTGGGGGGGGGACGGGGGTGGGGGGGGTTGATGAAACATAAAATTCTGGCCTAAGAATAATGGAGCAGTGTATGAGGCTGGTAGCCCAATTCAGAGGATATGGCACTTGAAAACGAATACACTTACCTCATGCGACATCATTAAACTTCTTGTGCCGCTGCATCCAGGTCTGCAGGGTTTGACTCCTGGCATTGACCTCCATGGCTACCTTATGGTAACGGGATGTATAGTCACTCCGTCCCATCGATCATGGGTCATGTGATGTACTGTGGGGGCTTCAACCAGTGAGCTCTTAGCGTGGGCAATCTGTGGGGCGCGGTTTTTCCGATGAGAGAAACTTGTCTGCACCATAGTGTCGTCACATACCTGTTCCCACTGCCTTTTCGCTATGTGTCTGGAGGGCCTACTGCCCCCTGTGGCGACAGGCATCTCGCTCATTTTCTACCTCCTCCACCAAGGCCTCCAGGGCTGTGTTGGAAAACCTTGAAGCCCACTCTCTCCCCTGTTGTGACATTGACTAACATTGCCCAGGTCGGAGTCACGTCCTGCAGGACTACCAACGCCTCCTCCTGTCACCATTGGATCAGTTTAAAAGACACTGGGTTTAAGTTGTGCAGACTAGCTTTAAGTGGTGCTAGCGAATTACAATTTTAGTCACCCTGCAGAGGTGTGCAGCCAATGGTTAGCGCTGTCTGCATCTAGCAATCGTTCAAATGGTCAGGCAGCATGAAGTTGACCTGCTGCCTGAATTCTATTAAAAAGGCAGGGTTAATGGGGCATCATGATTCCCTTGCCTGTTGGGACTATCCTATTTACCCCCCACTGTCTAAATTCACACATTGGAAGAAGCCCCAGAGAACAGCCCCTAACCCAGCAAGGATCAGCATCTCAGGAGGGATTGAGGAGTGTAGGGGGAGGGGAGGGAAGGAGGGTACTTAATGGTGAAGAGAATTCCTTCAACTGAAGGGCGGAGTGGAGGAGGATTTGGATTGAAAGCTCTTCCCTACCCCCTAAAACTGCAAGAAATCACAGCGTAGAGTCAATCCCAACTTCAGAGGAGTGTTGGAACAATATTTTTTTTGCAAGTGTCTCTTTGTGACACCTGTATACACTTCACATGCTACGCCCCCACTGCTAATTGAATATGGGGTCTAATGGGAGACTCATTTGCTTTACCATGTCCTCGAGGGGGTTGTAAATAATCTGCAGCACTCTCGCTGGGGACCGGCTTCACACTGATTAATGTTGTTTGCTTTCACAGAATAGATCTTTGTTTTGATAACTTAGAATTTCAGATTGTTAGGGCATGGGATGGGATCAGTGGGAGTAAATTCTCCACCAGGTCACTAAATTTAACGTAATTGGCAAAGGAACCAGGGGGGAGATGAGTCTTTTATTTTGGCTGAATGAGTTGTTATGATTTAGAATGCACTGACTGAAAGTGCGGTGGAGGCTGATTCAACTATAATTTGCAGAAGAGAACTGGATAGACTTCAAAAAGAGAATTCTGCAGGGCGATAGATTAAAGGCAGGGGAGAGGGATTACTTGGGCAGCTGTTTCAAAGAGAAAGCACGGGCGTGATGGGCCAAAGGGCCTCCCTCTCTGCAGACTGATTCAAAGATAACTCCATGGCTGGAGTTTCACGCTCCCTCACTGGCAGCTTTTTAGGCAGTGTGCGGGAGGGTGGGGGTAGGGGGTGGTGGGGTTGGTGGGGGGGGTTGCGGAGGGAGTGTGAAATTGAAGGAACGGGATCCCCACCGGATTCCCGCCCGCCCCGGACCCACACGGCGATTTTATGCTGGGACGGGTAAGGCCTTGGACGGGAAGCCCACTCTTGCCAATTATCGGGCAGTTAAGGGCCGTTCCCTGCTCAGGCTCAATTTTTAGGCTGACAGGAGGATTCCCCGGATGTGGGGGAAGCCTGAAAACCTAGGCCTAGGTGGGAGAGGGAGGGGGATGGGGGCACCTCCATCAGAAGCCCTGTTCTGACCTTGGGCACCCCCTACTTAAGGGCCGCTGGCCGTTAGATCTTCCTCTCCCCATTGGCCTCTCCGCCGACACTCTGATTGCCCACTTTGCACCCCCCACCGTCACCCCCCACCGTCACCCCCGCACCACCCCCCACCGTCACCCCCGCACCACCCCCCACCGTCACCCCCGCACCACCCCCCACCGTCACCCGAGGCCTTCCCTACCCTCCCTGGGGCCCCTTAAATTTACCTTGCCCTCCAGTCCCGGGGCTTAGTCTCAAACGTCTTCCTGAACTTCCTCGTCCGTCCATTGCAGCTCTTGTTGCCTCAGCGACTAGAGAGCTGTCGGCCAATCTAATTGGCTGGCAGCTCTCTAAGGTGGGGCTTCCTCCCAAGTGAGAGGTGGCAGTTCTGCCTGCAGCCCATTGATGCTCACTCGAGTGACTGCAGAGCAGTCGGAGTCAGCAGGGACGTGTTCTCCGCTAACTCTTCAGATGGCAGGAAAGGAAACCTGAAAAATTCAGGCCCATGCAGCTATTTTCTCATTCTCTCCCTACATTGCAACAGTGACTACAGTTCAAAACTACTTCACTGGCTTTGAAATGCTTTCAGATGTCCCAAGGTCAGGAAAGGCGCTGCATTAAGACATAAAGACTTGCATTTATATAGCACTTTCCACTGCCCCCAGACATCCCAAAGCACTTTACAGCCAATGAAGTGCTTCCGAAGCGTATTCACTGTTGTAATGTAGGAAACATGGCAGCCAATTTGCACACAGCAAGATCCCACAAACAGCTGTGTGATAATGACCAGATAACCAGCTTTTGCGATGTCGATTGAGGGATAGATATCAGCCGGGTACACCAGGGATAACTCCCCCCGGTCTTCTTCACAATAGTGCCAGGGGATCTTCACGCACGCAGGCAGATGGGGCCTCAGTTTAATGACTCAGTTGAAAGACAGCACCACTGACAGTGCAGCACTCCCTCAGTACTGCACTGGAGTGCCGGCCTTGAATTTTGTGCTCAAGCCCTGGAGTGGGAATGAACCCGGAATCTTGTGACTCAGAGGCAAACGTGCTGCCAACTGAGCTATGGCTGACAATAAAGGCAAGCTTCTTCAATCTGAAAGCCAACTGCAGCGTGCTCCTGTTATCTGGGATCTTTGTGGCATGGTTTGGGTTTAGTTAATCAAGTTGGACCACTGGGGAATGTCCCCTTGGTGAACATGATGCATGATGTAGATTCAGTGGCTGGAGAGATGTCAGCCAAAGTTTAAGTTGCCCTGATCACCTGACCTGGACACCCTGGAATCACAGAATCCCAGTGCAGAAGAGGCCCTTTGGCCCATCGAGTCTGCACCAACACGTGAGAAACACCTGACCTACCTGCCTAATCCCATTTACCAGCACTTGGCCCATAGCCTTGAATGTTATGATGTGCCAAGTGCTCATCCAGGTACTTTTGAGTGTGTCTGAAGCTGGGTAGTTCCGGCATCAGCCCGGTTAAAATGGCCCTTCCTCTTTTTTCCTAATCAGGTGTCCCTGGTAGACAGCTGAAACAAAATGGACAAATATACCCAGGGGCTTCAGTAAGCTGTGTGACACCTCCATGCCAGGCTGGTGCTCCTAAAGCCTGATGAAACCTGATGTGAAAACCGTTTTGGCCTGAATCTGTTTTAAAGCGCTATTATCGAGACCTAGCCCCGATCCTAATGAAAATGAAGGAGTGTGACGCCCACCCCCCAGGATGGAGTGCTCGTTCACCAACACCCCTTGAGAATCTAGCCAGATTCCCCTGACCGGGCTTAAGTCTCCCACCCACCATCAACTCCAGCTCGTCTAAAGCACTGCCATCCATTGTCTATCTCACATCGTTCCATTTGCCAATCACATTTGTGCTCACTGGTCTACACTGGTTGCTGGCCTTCAATTTTAAAATTCTCATCCTTGTGTTCAAACCCCTCCATGGCCTCGTCTCCTCCCTATCTCTATAATCTCCAGCCCCACATCCCTCCAAGATCTCTGTGTTTGTTCAATTCTGGCCATCCCCAATTTTCATTACCCCTCCATTAGTAGGCATGCCTACAGATGCCCAGGCCCTAAGCTCTGAAATTCCCTCTTTAAACCATTCTGTCTCGCTTTCTCTCTTTTAAGGCGAGCAAAATGGGACAAATTCAGAACAGATCTAGCAGCTCAAAACTGGTCATCCATGAGGCACTGTGGCCCATCAGAATTGCATATCACTTCATGGCCTGGTATATCCTTAATTCTACCATTACTATCAAGCCAGAGGATCAAATCTGGTTCAATGGGGAGCATTGGAGAGCATGCCAGGAGCAGCACCAGGCATATTTAAAAATGAGGTGCCTACCTGGTGAAGCTACAACACTGGACAACATGCATTTTAAACAGTTGATGCAGGACGTTATAGGCAGAGCTACTCATGAATGGTGTTGAGCAATTAAACAGCCAACAGAAAGAGGCAACTCCATGAACAGCCCCATCCCGAATGATGGTAGGTCTAGAAAGTAAGGAAAAGGCAAGCAGTGTTTGCAACCAAATTCAACAGGATGTGCCAAATGGATGATCCATCTCAGCCTCCTCCTGAGGTGCCTAGCATCACAGAAATCAGCCTTCAATCAATTTGATTCACTCCACACCGCACACTGTACACAGCAAAGACTATGAGTTCTAACAAATATAGTACTGAAGACATTTGCTCCAGAACTAGCTGTGCCTTTAATCAAGCTGTTCCAGTACAGCTACAGCACTGGCATCTTACTGACAAGGTGGAAAATTGCCCAGGTATGTCCTGTCCACCAAAAAATGGGAAAAGTCCAAACTTGGCAATTATCACCCCATCAGCCTTCTCTCATAGTATATGCTGTCTAGTGACACATATTCAGTAATAACCTGCTAACCATTGCTCAGTTTGGCTTCTGCCATGATGATCCAGCTTGAGGCCTCATTACAGCCTTGGTCCTAACATGGACAAAAGAGCTGAATTCCAGAGATGAGATGAGAGTGACTGCCCTTGATATTAAGGCAGCATTTGACTGAGTGTAACATCAAGATGCCCTAATAAATTTGAAGGCAATGGGAATCTGGGTGAAAACTCTACACTGGTTGGAGTCATACCGAGCACAAAGTAAGATGGTTGTGGTTATTGGGGGCCAATTATCTCAGTCCCAGAACATTGCTGCAGGAGTTGCTCAGGGTAGTGTCCTAGGCCCAATCATCTTCAGCTGATTCATCAATGACTTTCCATTTATCATGAGGTCAGAAGTTGGGATGTTCATTGATGATCGCACAATGTTCAGCACCATTCTCACCTCCTCAGATACTGAAGAGTCAGTGCCCACATGCAGCAAGACAAAGACAACATTCAGGCTAGGGCTGATAAGTAACAAGTAACATTCATGCTACACAAGTGCCAGGTAATGACCATCTCCAACAAGAGGGAATCTTACTATGTTCTCCTGATATTCAATGACATTGCCATCATTGAATCCCCAAGAATCAATATCCTGGGGGGTTATCATTGACCAGAAATGTAGCTGGACCAGCCATATAAACACTGTAGCTACAAGAACAGGTCAGAGACTGTGAATTCTGTGCTGAGTAACTCACCTCCTGACTCCCCAAAGCCTGTCTACTATCTGCAAGACACAAGTCAGGAGTGTGATGGAATACTCTCCACTTGCCTGGATGAGTGCAGCTCCAACAACACTCAAGAAGCTCAACACCATCCAAGACATATCAGCTGGTTTCATTGGCACTGCATGCACCACCTTCAACATTGACTCCCTCCACCACTGAAACAAAGTGGCAGCAGTGTGTACCATTTACAAGATGCACTGCAGCAACTCGCTAAGGCTCCTTCGACAGCACCTTCCAAACCCACAACCTCTACCTTCTTTTTCTAGAAGAGCAAAGGCAGCAGATGTAAAGGAACACCACCACCGGCAAGTTCCCCTCCAAGTCACACAACGACATGACTTGGGACTATATCACAGTTCTTTCATGGTTATTGACGCAAAATCTTGGAACTCCCTTCCCAACAGCTCTGTGGACATACCTACACCAGATGGACTGCAGTGATTCAAGAAGGCAGCTCACCACCACCTTCTCAAGGGCAATTAGGGATGGGTACTAAATGCTGGGCTTGCCAGTGACACCCACGTCCTGTGAATCAATAGTAAATAACTCCCCTTAAAACCTGCAACAAAAACAGAAAATGCTGGAAAAACTCAGCAGGTCTGGCGACATCTGTGGATAGAGGAACAGAGTTAATGTTTCGAGTCCGTATGACCCTTCTTCGGAGCTGAAGAGTAACACGGACTCGAAACGTTAACTCTGTTCCTCTCTCCTTAGATGCTGCCAGACCTGCTGAGTTTTTCCAGCATTTTCTGTTTTTGTTCCAGATTTCCAGCGTCCGCAGTGTTTTGCTTTTATCTCCTTAAAACCTACCTCTTTGACCGACCAAACTTTGGTTCCCTGCCTTGGCATCTCCATATGTGGTTCAGCATCAAATTTAGCCTTGTAATGCTGCTGTGAGGTGTCATGGGATGTTTTATTACGTTAAATATGATATATAAATGCAGGTTTTTGTTGTTGCTGTTCTGGGCCTAGTGATAGAAGAGCACCTGACCTGGCTGAGCAGCCGGAAAGCAGCTCCATACTGAAAGCCACCTCATCGTGATGCAAGTAAAGGGAAAGGGAGAGATCGATAGAGAGAGAGAGAGAACAATAGCACAGATGTTATTTAATCCCAAAATGACAGTCATTACAGCAGTCATTGCTTCAGCCTCCAGCACACTTTGTGTCATATTAACAGGGAGATAAGCCCCAGGCTGCTCTCATTACAGCAACCAACACAGTTTTCATTACACTGTGAGACTGCGTCAAGGAGATACCAGTCGAGTGGGGGAGGGGATTCCAACTAGGCCCATTCAATCAAAACAACCAGTGCATCATGTAAATTAAATTAAATTTTTGTGGTGCATAGGCATTTGCCAACTCACCATATTTCACCATTCTCGCCATACACACCATCCTGACTTGGAAATATATCACCATTCCTTCACTGTCGTTGGGTCAAAATCCTGGAACTCCCTCCCTAACAGCACTGTGGGTGTACCTACACCACATGGGCTGCAGCGGTTCAAGAAGGCAGCTCACCACCACCTTCTCTAGGGCAACTAGGGATGAACAGTGAACGCTGGCCCAGCCAGCGAAGCCCACATCCCTGCAAACAATTACATTTTTTAAACATCCAGGTCAAATGACTTCCTGCCTCCAACCACCTTACTCCTCAATCTCCCACCATTGGCCATCCAACATGTCCATCCTCCCAGCATTCCTGCCTTTCTGCGCCAATTGGAAAATGAACAGGCTCCTCACTACCTGATTAGATGATTCTTGACGGTCAATCAAACAATTAAAAATCAAATCTTTCTTCATCCCATCTCCAATATTTTCATAAATATAAACAAAAGGGTTCAAAGAAAAGGAAAAACAAACACATGCAATCTTTTTAATGCCTCCCTATGATTTTGCTCCTTTAGTTGCTTGGAGCAGTGCCCCAGCAATTCATCTACAATGCCTGGAAGGTCAGTGACTCTAGTTGGGAATGGTTTGAAGTGTACTTGTACCCTCTATTAGTGGCACCTGCTAAAATTCAGGTGAGGAAGGGCATTTATATGAAGCTGTGTTTACACTACACTACCTGGGGTGTCAGGTCATGGGCTCCTGTGAGCTGTTTCCTGAGACAAATCTCAAAACAAACTTGCCTGATCCGCCAAAGAAGGAAAGAAAGACCTGCATTTATATAGCACCTTTCGCCATCTCAGGATGTCCCAAAGCACATTTACAGCCAAATAAGTACTTTAGGTGTAAAGTCACTGTTGGTAATGTAAGAAACATGGCAGCCGGTTTGCCTACAGCAAAATGCCACAAGCAGCAATCAACTGATGGTGATCGTGGGTTCAAATCCCATTTCAGAGAAATGAGCACATAATCTAGGCTGTGGTTGCAGTAGTGAGCGAGCGTCGCATTGTCGGACGTGCGTCTTTCTGGTGATATGTTAAACCAAAGTCCCATGATATTATTTTGAAGAAGAGAAGAGGAGTCCTCCCCAGTGTCCTGACCAATAATAAGCCCTCCACCAAAGTCACTTAAGAACAGGTTATCTGACAGTTAACTCATTGCTGTTTGTGGGAGCTTGCTGTGCACAAATTGACAGCCACGTTTCCTACATTGCAACATTAGCTACTCTTCAAAAAGCATTGGGCGTGAAATGCTCTGGGAAATGTTTGTAGTTGGGAAGGACAATACAGAAATTCAAGATCTTTCTTTCTTCTTGAACAAGTGTATAAGAGAGAGCCTAAACTGCTGTGCTGTGCTGCTGTACTCCAGGGCTGAGAAATCCAAGGCAAAAGCTCAAAGTAAAATCAGGCTCACTTATTAGATCATTAGTTGCTCTCTGCTGGCGGCTCTTGGGGCCTCTGCTATTACCAATTAAATAGCAGTACAAACACAACAACACAAACCAGGGACCAAAAATAGCACTCTTCCCACATTCATTCCCCCGAACCAGCTTCACACAAGATCCAAATGATTCAAAGCTGAATTACCTCCACACTCAACTATTCCAATGATCTTCTGGCTGACCTATCCCATCCCCTGTAAACATTAGCTCATCCAAATCTCTACTGCTCATACACGTACCAAGTCCCATTCACCTATCACCCCTGTGCTCACTGACCTAGATTGGCAACCGGTCTGGCAACGCCTTGGTTTTAAAATTCTCATCCGCGTTTTCAAATCCTTTCATACCCTCACCTCTCCCTGTCAGTGTAACCTTCTCCAGCCTCACAACAATCTGTGCTCCTCTAATTCTGGCCTCTTACGCACTCCCAATTTTAATCGCTCCAACACTGGCAGCCGCATCTTCGGCTGCCTGGACCCTAACCTTTGGGAATTCCCTTCCTAAACCTCTCGACCCCTCTACCTCCTCTAAGCTGCTCCTTGAAACCTACCTCTGACCGAGCTCTTCGTCACCTGTCTTAATGGGCCGCAGAAATTATTACGGGCAGGACAGAAAATTTGACGGACCAGCAAAAGATCCGCTGACTTCGGGCAGGAATTCCTGGTCCTGCAGCGGGCAGGACTGGAAAATCTCGGCCAATCTCTCTTTTATGTAGCTCGGTGTCAAAGTGTATCTGATTACACTCCTATGAAGTACCTTGGGATATGTTGTTACATTAAATGCACTTTACAAATGACAATTGCTTTTAGTTATGTCCCACCTTATTGCATGGCTAACATTTAATGCACCTAGACTCTAGGCTCCAATACTAATGCAAAAGCCAGTTCCAAGTTGGGGTTCGGAGTATTCCGTTGCCCTCCTGGCTGTCTTTCCACCTTCCAACCCCTGTAAACCTGAGCTCGTCCAAAACTCTGCCGCCCATCTCCCAGCTCACACCAGGCCCCATTCACCCATCATCCCTGTGCTCATTTTCGCATCCTTGTGTTCAAATTCCTCCATGGCCTCATCCCTTCCTACTTCCCTCCACTGGTGACATTGCCATCAGCTATCTAGGCCCTCAGCTTTGGAATCCTCTCCTTAAACATATCCATCTGTCTGCCTCCCTATCCTTTAAGATGTTCCTTAAAACCTACCCTCTTTGACCAAGATTTTGGTCAACTGTCCTAATATCTTCTTATGTGGTTCAGTGTCAAATTTTGTTCGTTCACATTCCTGTGAACCACTTTGGGACATTTTATACATTGAGCCTTGGCTTTAATCTTACAGCGCTCTAACCTCAACAAGCAAAAATGTAAATGTTGGGAAAATTCCCGCTTATTGCAATAAGGGAGCATCAGATTCCAAATCAGCATCCCAACATCGAGTTGATGAAAATGTCTTTCAATTCCTTGTTCGTAATGTTTCATTTTTTTTCCCCGGATGCAATGAATGACAAAGAGCTTTCAACACACAGGCCATTCAGCCCAACAGGCCTCCTCCTATCTCACCTCATTTGTCCTATCCTTGTCCCTTATCACCCTCATATGCTTATTGAGATTGGACACCCCGCCTCTCCTGAGTCAGGGTTGCCAATGCTCCAGGACTGTCCTGGACTCTCCAGGAATTGAAAGTTAATCTCCAGGGCACCACATGCAAAACCCAGGAACAGAAATCATTGGGGCATGAAAAAGATGTGATTTTTTTTTTTCCCTTCCTTTTCTTTGAGCATTTGCATCTGTTAGTCAGAAAAATGTGGATCTTTGACTGGGAGGCGGGAGGTCACATGATGAAACCTCCAGGAATACATCCAAACCAGAGTTGGCAACCCAAGCCTCAGCTGAAAAATATGACAACGCTGGGCAAAGATAAAACTGTAGGCCACTTTGATGAGGTATGGGAGGGTCAATGATCTAACCCACTTGGCATTTTTGAATCTCTTTGTAGTGCTATTTGGTCTGAGATTCAAAGCCTATGGAGACCGCTTGGTTGCTCTTTGAAGATGGCTTATTTTTGTTCTGTGGTTGCAACATTTTTCCTCGCAGAGGGCTTTGCTATATTCAACCACCCACTGAGATTGACCTTCAGAACGTGGTTTGGAGGCATATTCTCAGGGATATCTCATTTCAGCACACCTCAGACACACTGGCCTCGATTTTAATTCCCAACACACCAATGGTCGGGAACAACATACCTGAATCGCTCAACCCGACCCCAACCAAACGCATTCCCGATTTCTGCAGTGGGGCAGTGATTTAAGCCCAGGGTGAGGCTCCTGCTGAAAGCAAGGGGAGGGTCTACTTATAGTCATGGGCTGATCGCTATTTTAACCTCACCAGAGGAGGAGTTGCAGCCTGTTGCTGAGCAACAGAAAAATGGTTGGGAGGCGATGGGCCAGAGGAGGCCCAGGTAAACATTACAACGTTACCCGCTTTTAAGCTTCTTGTGAGTCAGAAGTAGCAAGAATGTTCCCCCTGGGTAGTGGGACGCCTGCATGGACTCCACAGTCCTGGCCTTCAGTCCTTCATGCCCAGACATCCTCCGCTCCCAAAATCGAGGTCATTCCTGGAGCCTTCCTCCACATCTGCCCCACTGACTGCATCATGATCATGCCTGTAGTCCTTAATTCCCCTCCTTTGGTCCCCAGCTCACCAGCTTTGGTCTCCTGGTGCTAAATTGTAACACCTGTCTGCCAGCCAGGCAGTCAATCTGGCCAGGCATTGGGCAAGACTCTGCACATGCATATTTAAATGAGACCCACTGTCAAGATTGGCAGGGCGTCCACATCGCCCGTCCTGCTGAGTCCGTCGCCTTCCACAGGCCTCCACTCTACCCACCTTCCCATTAGTATCGGAGCCAAGGTATTTTGGTAAATTCTGCTGTTAGTCACTCCTGTTTAATTTTTGACTAAAGAGTAAAGTCGGGAGGTATAACGGTGCAAGTTTCATTGTGTAACATTCGCAATGCGAAGCTTCCTTTTCCGGGAGCTTGAATCAGCAGTTCATGCCTGATTCGAGGCCTGTACTGTCTATCCAATGATGAAGTTTCAGATATCCTTATTCTGATCACATTAGGGGGGAAACAGTAGCGTAGTGGGAATGTCAATGGACTAGTCATCCAGAGGCCCAGGCTAACGCTCTGGGGAAAAAGGTTCAAATCCTATCACAGCAGCTGGTGGAATTTAAGTTCAGTTACTAAACCTGGGCCTGAATCTTCTGTGCAGGGGCGGGTCCTGCTCACTGATGCGCAAAGTAATGTGTAGTGACGTCGGGTGGGCATCCCAATGTCACTGCGCGTCATCCCGATATTCAGATAGGCAGGTGTGTGCCCACCGATTAAGGCCATTTAACAACAAATTGTCTGGGCTGCCTGTCTAACCTTAAGGTTGGCAGGCAGGTGAAGAGCCCAGGCGGCCTTCGCATTTCGCGTTTCACATTTCTCCACGGGTGGGATGAGGTTTCATGAAGGGTTTATAAATCAAATAAAATTTTTTATTAAAATTCATTGACATGTCCCGGCTCATGTGACACTTTCACATGAGGGGACATATCTGAATATTTTTTTCTATTCTTTTTTTCAGGCTTTCATAATGAAAATAATCTCCTTGAGGCAGCTCCGTGCCTCAGGGAGATTTCTGTGCTCTTATGCGCGCATGAGCAAAAGAGCGCAGGCCCCGACTCTCCCTCCTCCCCCCGCCCGCACAGGGAGCGCTGAGCATTTCCGGGTGCGCGTCACACTGGGCAGGCCTTAATTGGCCCACCGACGTAAAATGGTGGTGCGCAGCTGATCGCAGGCGGCGATCGAACGTGCACCCACCCACGCCCGCTCCTGCCCAGCCCGCATGACGGGGAGAAAATTCTCCCCCTGGAATGTAAAGCCTGTTTCCGTGATGGTGGCAACTAACATCAATTATTGTAAAACCCATCTGGTTCACTCATGCCCTTTAGGGAAGGAAATCTGCCACCCTTCCCTTGTGTGGCCTACATGTGACTCCAGACCCATGGCAATGTGGTTGACTCTCAGCTGCCCTCTGAAATAGGCTGGCAAGCCACTCAGTTGAAGTGTAATTATAGATGGGCAACAAATGCTGGCCTTGCCAGTGATGCTTACATCCCGTGAAAGAATTAGTCTCTAGCTTTCCTCCTGTTATTCCCCTAGCCTCCCCCAACACTGGCCTGGGATGAATCCCAGCAGATCTCAAGTGACCATTCTCAGTGTGTACATAACAATCAGGCCCAATCTGTACCTCACTCAACATCAACATTACAGCAGAGATCACTGGACAATGGTCAATTAAGGGAACCCACCTTTGACCCCTCCATCCTTGCAGAGTACAGTCCCATCTCCAAACTCCTCTGTACAGATTTTGAATGTGTCATCACCCTGCCACACCGCCCCCAAAAAAATCTGTACCCATCTTTCCCCCAATTCCCTGCTTGAATCCCTCCAATTCAGTTTCCGTTTTTGCATTCCTTACACCCTCATCCCTCCTCTCCCCCCACCACCAACCACCCACACCACCCCTCCCCCAACACACACACAGGACCAAATCTGCCCTCAGTAAAGTCATGATTGACTTCTTTTATAACCATGGTACATTGTTCTTCCCCATATTCCTTGACATCCGACAGCAACCCCACCACCAGCAGTTCTTGCCACGATCAGCCACACCTTCCTCGTCCAAGAGCCCTCCTCCATTGTCTAGCTCAGTGATGCTGCCCTCTCTTGTTTCCACAGGGAGAAAGAAGATCTCAGGGCTTTACAGCCAATGAAGTACTTTTGAAGTGTGGTTACTGTTGTAACATGGCAGCCATAATAGCACAGTAAGCTCCCACAAACAGTAATATGGTAATGGCCCAATTATCTGCTATATTGATGTTGGTTGAGGGATAAATATTGCCCAGAACAGCAAATGAACTTTTAAGCTCTTCTTCCAGTCTCATGGAACCTTCTACCTTAGTAGGTGGACCCTCATTTTCACCACTCACCCAAAAGGCAGCACCCCTGACAGTGCAACAGTCCCTTAGTACTGACAATGGAGTGTCAGCCTAGATTATGTGTTCAAGTCTGTAGACTGGGATTCAAACCAATCACCTTCTGACTCAGGTTAGACTGCTACCCACTGAGCCATATTTGACATGTTTACCTTCCCTTCCAGAACAGGTCAGTTTTTTTCCCTGTATTATTGCATGGGATGTGGGCCTTGCTGGCAAGGCCAGCATTTGTTGCCATCCCTAATTGCCCTTGAACTGAGTGGTTTGAAAGGCCATTTCAGAGGGCAGTTAAGAATCAGCCCCATCGCTGATGGTCTGGAGTTACTTTGAGGCCAGGCCAGGTGAGGTATGGCAGATCTCCTTCCCGAAAGGGCATTGGTGAACCAGGGTGAGTTTTTACAGCAACAATCGACGATAGTTTTATTGTCACCATTGCTGAAATTAGCTTTATATCCCAAATGTATTCCTTGAATTTAAGTTACACCAGCTGTCAGGGTGGGATTTGAACCCATGTCCCCAGAACATCAGCCTGGGCCTCTGGGTTACTAGTGGAAGAGTTCCAAAGAAGAGACATATTAGAATCGCAACGCTAACTCTGCTTCTCTCTCTCTCTCTCCGCAGATGCTGCCAGACCTGAGTTTTTCCAGCACTTTCTGTTTCAATTTCAGATCTCCAGCATCTGCAGTGTTTTGCTTTTATTACTCTGGATTTCTAGCCCAGTGACATTACCACTATGCCACCTTCTACATGGTGTCAAAATCTATAGTGGCACCCCTACAGCTAACATAACACCAACCAGGGATGGATTTCCTAGTCAGCATGTGTCCATTCTACACCGAGCCATTGGGGCACTCAGAGAGGATTTAGCACAGGAAACAGTATTCGGATTTCACATAGAATTCCGTAGAATATACGGCACAGAAACAGTCCATTTGGCCCAATGGGTCCTTGCCAGTGTTTAAGCTCCACGTGAGACTCTTCTATCACTTCATTGAACCCTATCAACATATTCGCCTATTCCTTTTTCTCTCATGTGCTTATCCCTTAAATGCATCTCTGTGAGTCACCAGCTCTGCTCCTTGGGTAGCAAGTCTCACTTTCTGGTTTTTCGCTGGGTAAAGAAATTTCTTCTGGGTTCCCTTCTGATTTATTAGTGGCTATCTTATATTTATGACCCTCAGTTTCGGACTTCCCCACAAATGAAAGCAACTTCTCTACAATGTCAACCCTATTGAGATCCATAATTTTAAATACAAAATACTGCTGATGCTGGAAATCTGAAACAAAAACAGAAAATGTTCCATAATGTTAAAGACCTCTATCAGGTCACTGCTCAGCCTTCTCTGTTCTTGCGTTTTATGGTCTTATGGTCTTTTCTAAAGAAAAGGGTCCTTGCCTGTCCAGCCTTTCCTGATAATTATAACTTTGCAGTTTAGGGTTGCCAACCCTCCCGATTGGACTGGAGTCTTCAAGAATTGAAGATCAATCTCCAGGACACTGCTGTGTGCAACCCTGGAGAAAAATCATAGGGACATAAAGAAAAGACTGTTTCTTTTTGTCAGTTTCTTTGAACATTTCCCTTTACCAGATATAAAAATATTGAAAAAAGGGCAAAAAAAAGGCTGTTTGGCTGACAATCAAGCATCATTCAATTAGGTAATAAGTCTTTTTGATTTCCAATTGGTTTAGGAAGGCAGTGTGTCACAAGAATGGATGTGTTGGCCGACTAATGGCTGGAGCGTGGGGGCAAGTCATGTGTTGAAACCTCCAGAAACACATTTAATCACAGTTGACAACGCTACTCTCAGTTCTGGCATAATCCTTGTCAATTTTTTTTTGCACCTTCTCCAGTGCCTCTATATTGTTTTTATAACGGAGAGACCAGAACCATGCACAGTATTGCTAGTGTCGTCTCACCAAGGTTCTCTGCAGGTTTAACATAATTTCTCTGCTTTTCAATTCTATCCTTCTAGAAATGTACACTGGTGCTTTGTTTTTCTTAGGGTCTTATTAAACTGCATTGCGGCTTTTAGTGACTAGTACTTGAGATGCCTTTGAGCACCCTGTCCTTGCACTGCAAGGTGCCATTGCACCACTTCTGTTTACAGTCCTGACTGCTTGGCAGCAGAAAGAATGATATGATTTGCTGTAGCTGTACTTTTCCAGCTGTTAGTCAGCTCTCCTGCTAATCTGCAAATTTGATACTAACTGGCAATTAACCCTCAATTAAAAGTGACTAATATCATTGTAAACACAGCTGAACCCAGCCCACACTCACACCAACCACGAAAATAAAGTCAGATCACGCACTGAACTCCCTCAAGTCTGATGGTGCTGTTCAAAGTCCTTGCACAACCACTGGTAAATAAGCAATTGCATCGCGACCAGGCTATCAGCCTCACGTCAGTGGATCTCCTCCGGCATTGCTCATAGTAGCAACAACCACTTGCAATTATGTAGCACTCTTTAACGCAGTGGAACATCCCAAAATGCTCCGCAGGAGTGCAGCCCAACAAAATTTGAGAGCAAACTTGATAAGGGGATGTTAGGGCAGGTGAGGTCATAGGATAGGGGTACATTGTATAAAGAGTGTCCAGTTTGAAGGAGAGCGCGGTGGTGAGGCAGAGAAGTTGACGGAGGGAATTCCAGCACTTAAGGCCTAAACAAGTCAAGGCTTTGGCCCCACCAGTGAAGGAAATCAGGGACATGCAAGAGCAAGAGCACCGAGATCTTGGCTGGTGTAGGGTTTACAGGAAGTTACAGACATGGGGGAGTGGGGGTGGGGGCGGCGACATGATGGTGGGATTTGAAAACGGGGATGGGAATTTTAAATTTGTGGCATCGGTTGACGGAGAGTCAATGTAGGTCAGCGAGCGCAGGGGTAATGGGCGAATGGGATGGTGTGCGTTAAGTTAAGAGCAGCAGAGTTTTGGATGAACTGAAGTTGATGGTGGGTATAAGATGGGAGGCTCAATTGAAATAGTTGAGTGTGGAGGTGACAAAAGTATGGATAAGGGTTTTGGCGGCAGCTGACCTGAGGCAGCAGCGTACGTGGCCAATGTTATAGAGCGGAAGTAGGTGGTCTTGGTGGTGGCAATGGCGTTCGAAAGCTCAGCTCATCATGACACCGTGTGACACACAATGTAGTCTGCTGCTAAGGTACAACTGGCGCATAGCCTTACATGGCCCTTTCAGCCACAAGGTACAATTGCCATTACATCCAGTCCAAGGTTAATCCTTGTGGTCTTCCTGAGGTTTTACAGGCCACCCATACCCACTGGACACAAGTGTCCTGCTGGATGTCAACCCACCTTCCAGGGCTGGAGTGCCGGTCTCCGTTCACTGGGATTATTTGGAGCAATGTTCAAGCCCTGGGCCCTCTGACCCATATGCGGAGCTAAAGGCCTGGGCAGCTGAAGAAATAGTCATCATAAGTGGAAGGGAATCAGGGATGTGGAAGAGGCCAGAATTAGGGCCGCAGGAGATTACAGGGATAAGAAGGGGCAAGGCCATGGAGGGATTTGAATGCAAGGATGAGAAGATTAAAATTGCGGCTTTGATGGAATGGAAGCCAACGTTGGTCAACTTAATGCGATGTGGGTGTCAAATTTGGCAATCTTACTCAGGAAGGTGGAAAAACTTACACTGCTTCAGATGGGTGCTTTTCTCAGACGAACTTAGGGAACTTTACTTCACTGCTTGCTGTGATCCCCCTGACCTAGGTGTTTTTGCAACATTGGAGCATTAACAATTGGAGGGGGCCATTCAACCCCTTGGACCTGCTCCATCATTCAAGTCGGTCACCTCAGCCTCACTCTCAGCTGGAATAAAGATGGCTGTGGCCATGAAAGGAGTGTTCATGTCAGACGGTTAATCAGCCTGTCCATCTTTCCGCTATTTCATACTGTGGCCTCAGGGCAGAGTGTGTCGATATGAAAACAATGATAATGCCACCCTGTCAGACTGTTAATCAGCCTGAGAGTCCTTCAACTGCTTCACATTGTTCTCTGGGGGAAGATATGGTGATGCAAAAACAAGAACATCAACAGCCTGGGCAATGGAGAACAATTCAGTCCCGTCTAGAACATGCAGCTTGTATGTGTCTCAGTGCCAGATCCTGTTCAGCGTACACCAGGTAAAAGGGAACAAGGCAGTCCAGCCTGACACAGCGCGGCTCGTGTATGTCTTGCTTCAGGACAGCTCCTGTGTTTACAAGTCGGTGAAGCTATTAGTAACACTTGTAATGACAGAACTTGCCAATGCTTGTTTGACTCGCGCACAAAGAGAGAGAGGTCTGAAGGAATTTGGCTCCATCTGAGAAACTTGGCTCTTGCATTTTGCTGACAGGCAGCCAACTTAACAAACATGTACTGGGCTCCTGAAACCAATAGAATCCCCACTTGGTGCCAAAACTGCCACCTTAAAGCTTTCATTAGAAACAAAACTCCTCATCTCTTTGAGATTTTGGGGGCAGGGAGAGTTATCCAACCATCTCCTAGTGCGTGTCCTCCTCTCCTGAAGTTCCAGATTGTCACCAACATGTGCCCATAGTTATCGGGCAGTCTCTTCACCCCTGTAGCCTTTTGCAGCTTCAGCTAAACCTCCCACCTCTCTCTCTTTCTTCAACAGCCCCCTTAAAACCCATCCCTTTGACCAAGCCTAATATTTTCTTCTTTGGTGTGGCGCCCACTTTTGGCTAATTATGCCTCGTTGAAGTGCCTTGGGACTTTTCTTTTCATTAAAGGCATTAAAGTGTTTTGTCTTCATCGTCCTTCTCCTACTCCCTCACCATTCAATCCTCACCCAAACTGCAGAGCGGACAGTGGCACGGGTCTCTTGCCCATTTCCTCCCACATTCTCTTTGCCCAGGGGCATTGATACGAATTTTTACCACAGTGGCAATGTTACTGGATTAGGTATCCAGAGGCCTGGACGAATGCTCCAGAGACGTGAATTCAAATCCCACCACAGGGTCTGGGGGAATTTAAATTGAATTAATTAATTAATCTGGATTAAAAAGTTAGTCCCATTAATAATGATTATGAAACTGCTGGATTGTCATTTAAAACCCATCTGGTTCACTAATGTCCTTTAGGGGAGGAAATCTGCCATCCTTCCCTGGTCTGGCCTACATGAGACTCCAGATCCACAGTAATGTGGTTGGCTCTTAATTTTCTTCTGGAATGACCTAGCAAGCCACTCAGTTGTATCAAGCTGCTACATAAAAAAGCGCCAGGAGTGCGCCTACATGGACTGTAGTGGTTCAAGAAGGTGGCTCACCACCACCTTCTCAAGGGTAGTTAGGGATGGGCAATAAGTGCTGGCCTTTGCCAGAGAAGCCCACATCCCAATAAAGAGCAAAAAAAAAATTGTGACTCCCCACCCCCACCTTAACAATCAACATGGGCTGAGAACCAATTCGGCATGGTTCAAGAAGATAAGCGTGGGATCTCCCTGACCTAACTGGCTCAGTGCAACACAAGGGCCGAGCAATTCACACTCTAAGTGTCTTCCAGGGTGGATTGTCATATTGGGCTCCAGTGAACAGCAGCCATCAGATTCAATTACTGGTCTTCTCTCTATGCTGCGACTGTGGCCTAGCTCTTATATTCAGAAGAAAACAGTGAAACTGCAGGATCATCTGGCTACAGTTAGCTGCGGCCTGTTTGATTAACAATCCATGCCAAGCCTCAGAAAACACGTGGACACTAGACAACGCTTTACACAATGAACAGCCCAGTTCTCCAAACACTCCCAGTACTGTACAAATACTCACTCCTTTTACTTAAAAGATGCAACGCTGCTGGATCAAATTATATTTGTCACAATGTTGGAATGGCACAGGCTGGCACCCAGTGTTTCAGCAGCAAGCTAGATTCGAAGGACTTGTATTCACATAGCACCATGTAACGCATCTGCCCACCATCATGAACTGAGGTTGGTAGATTTTTATGAGATAAAGGTTAGAAGCAAGGCAGGGAAACAGAGTCAAGATACAGATCAGCCATCTGATTGAATGACAAATTGGACTCAAGAAGCTGAATGACTTCTTCAAGTTCCTGTGTTCCGAACTCGACAAAAACCATTCCACTTTGCATTGCACTTGGTGTTCTGCCAGCACTGTCAATTCTCTTACACAAAGTCTGGCAATGCCAATGTCAAGTTGGCAGATTTGCTGAGGTCAGCAGGTGTGACAGGCTCAGTAAGAAGTTAACTTTGGTGCTGCTGGTTGCCATGTGTCAGGAGCCTGCGCCACAGGGAATGCACGAAGGCAGGAAGAGGCCACTGAAAGCAGGGGCGGTGGGCCAACTCCCTGGAGAGCCTTGGCACATCACCTTCTTCTCTCTAAACAAAGGACGACTTGCATTTCTAAATCACCTTTCATGGTGACCCAAAGCACTTTACAGCTATTAAAGTGTTTTTAACGTGGAGTCACTGTGCAATGTAGGACGTATGCAGCCAATTTGTGCAGAGCAAGCTCCCACACATGAAACAGTATAATGACCAGACGATCTGTTTTAGTGCTGTTGGCTGAATACTGGCGAGGGTGAACTTTCCCACTCTTTTTCCATGGGATCTTTTTTTCATTTACCTATGAGGACTACGAGGACACAGCTTGATGTCTCATCCAAACGATGGCACCTTTGACAGTGCAGCATTCCCTCTATACTGCACAGGAAAGCCAGCCGAGATAATGTGCTCAAGTCTGGGGAGTGGAGCTTGAACACAAGGCCTTCTGATTTGGAGGCCATTAATCGAGGCAAGACAGGTGGTATTTGGGAACAGAATCTAATGGGGCCTGGAGGAGCGGGAAATGAGGCAAGCACGGGACTTAATTAGGGGGCAGCCAAAATTTCAGTTTCCCAACATTGGGTTGAGTTTGAGAAATTCAGTTGGCAGCATGTTAATGGTGTAGCGGTCATCACACCGCCTGATGGTCGGAGTCTATTTTTCATACATTTTATACCATGGTTACTCATTAAACAAGCACTTCATCAAATTAAGCCCTACCTTCAAAGTTAAGTCAGCAGTGCTTGGGAAACTCCCGCCTCCTGTTTCCTGATGCCTTAAAGGCGGTGTGCACCAGGTGAGGTTGTTCAATCTTTGGATCTGAGGTGAGGTTTTGTTTGAGTCTATCTCAGTGGCACAGGGGATGGGAGCAGGGGAAGCCGGGCAGTCCGGTAATGGAAAGTAAGAGGGCAGGTGGGGGAGGGTGGCTGTGGTTGGGGCATCAAATGGCACAACAGTTGGGCTGGCAAGAGGGTGGCGTTCAGGTCCTTAGTTGGCAACGCAAGGTACTGGCATGTGTGGAGGAGTAGCGGGGAGGAAGTGCCTGAAGGGAGCCAGTCTCCGGCCTATAGGACGGGGTCCGTATCGCAGAGGTCTGGTCCTGTGTGTCCAAGGGAGGCAGCTGTACCACACATGACAGGGCAACAGTCAGAGAAGGGACATCAAGCTCGAAGCAGGGCAGGTCCAGCTGGAGGGAGGGCAAGTCAAGGGTCTCTGAGAGAGAGTTGAGGGGTGCTGAGGGTAGGCTATGAATGATGGAGGGAGGCTCCAGGATGACAGCAGGAATGGGTCAAGGGTAAAGGGTGGGGGGGGGCGGTCAAGGGTGAGAGACGGAAGGTCAAGGGTCACTCGCACTGGGTCAAGGGTGATGGTTGGAGGCTCAAGGATGATTGGGGGAAGGAGCAAGGTGCTGTTGGGTGGGTCAAGGATGATGGGAGGAAGCTTGAGGGTGACGGAGGGTGGAGGTGGATGGCCTACAGCTACAGGGTCAGAGTGTTGGTGGCCATCAACATGGCTGCTAAGAAAGTTTGAGCTGGCAGGTCATTGTAGGAGGAGGCCACTGGGGGAAGGTCAGAATTCTGGGTGTGGCCCATGGGAAAGTCATGCATTCCTATTGGTCAAGAGCAGCTGCTCCAGGAATGAAGGCCATGTCAACAGAGGCACTCATATCTTTGCCTAACTTCTTCATACATTCACTCTGTGGATTCCCACTGGGTCTCATAATCCAACCTTTCTTCAACAACAGGCAGTGGGGAAGAGGATTTACCAGATGAGGGCCTTAGGTGAACAACAACATAGGCCGCAGGGCCATCAGCTGGCACCAGCTGAGGGGGTCGGAGTTCAGGACGAGGGCAACCAGGGCCATCATCGTCACTGAAGAGCATAGGCGTGTCAGCACGTGGTCAGAACACACACCAACCACCTTCAAATGTCTGAGAGGCTATGCCAGAGGCAGTTAAGTCTTCCCTGGGAGTTTGCCACTGATCTGTGTGTGCTCCATTATCAAGACCTGCAGCCTCCCAGATTTGGAGGGAACCCAATGGCAGTCACCTGCAAGGTGACTGTGGCTCTATATTTCTATGCCAGTGGCTCATGCCAGGGGAACACGGGGGCGCATGTGTGGCATTTCTCAGACTCCAACACATAGATGCATAAGGGAAGTGACCAATGCCCTGTTCAGAAGAGCCAACAAATTCATTTGAATCACAAGTGATACTGATAGCCGTTATAGCCACTAGAGCAGCTGGCTTCAGAGCTATCGCTCACTTCCTCCCACAAGTGTAGGGGGTAATTGGCTGCACTCGCGTGGCCATAAGAGCTCCCTGGGAACAGCCAGCTGCATTTGTGAATCGGAAGGGGTTTTACTCCCTTAATGTTCAACAAGTCTGTGGCCACTGGGAAAGAATTAAGCCGGAGTGTGCTCGTTTCCCGGGGAGCTCACTTGACTCCAATTGTGCACAATTCCCAGCTGCCAGAGCTAGGGTCTCTACACAAGCGTAGGGCTGGATCCTGGGATATTCCCCTCAAGACATGGCTCATAGCCCCTTATCCCCATAGCCCTGTGGAGGAGGGTTACAATGCAGCACATGGATCGACCCAGGGCAATCACTGAGTAGCCTATTGGCTCAATGAAAATATGCTTCTGCTGCCTTGACTGCTCTGTTGGAGCATTGAAATATGTGCCACAGAGGGTGCCTAGTGTCCTGGCCAGCATTTCTTCCTTAAGCACCAAAAAACCTCGGGCACCAACAGCAGCTGTACAATTGGCTACAGCACCTCTGGGTTTGAGAGAAGAATGTCAGCCAGTGCTCCCCAGTCTCTGAGTGGGCTGAAATAAGGATCAACTCCTTATGTGATTCCCCACTGGCACACTGAGACTGCAGTGTGCACTATCTACACTAGCAACTCGCCAAGGCTTCTTAAGCAGCATCTTCCAAACCCTTGACCTCTAGAAAGACAAGGGCAGCAAATGCATGGGAACACCAGCATCTCCAAGTTCCCATCCAAGTCACACATCATCCAAATATTTCCATTCCTGCCTTGTCACTGGGTCATAATCCAGGAGCTCCCTTTACAACAGTTTTGTGGGAGCACCTTTGCCACCTTGGACCATGGTTCAAGGAGAACACTCAGCGCCACCTTCTCATGGGGCACCAAGGTTGGCCGTACCAATGACACCCACATCCCGAGAATTAACTAATATAAAGTCTTCCTGTTTCCTGTATTTGGAGCTGTCAATATTCTCAGCACAATACAATTGAAAGGGTTCCTTACTTTCTCAATAGACTGCCATCCTTCAGAGTTGATCCCTACAAAAGGGAGAATTTTAATGCCGGTGAATGGATGTATTTGGATGCAGCCGGAGGGTGAAATCCCGGAAAAATGCAAACGCTTTGGGAAGCTGACTTCTACATTTAACGTCAGCACGGTGGGCTGTGAGCCACAGCCCCCTCATGAGAGAGGGGTTGGCAATTTCCGTATGTCAACTGGTCAGTTAGAGTGGATTTGGAGTTTAACTTTGACTCCGAGAGTTTTTGGGGCTTCCTGGAACTTGCCAGAGAAAGCAAGGTGAGGAGACAGAGGCATAAATGAGGGGCCTGAAGGCATGTGTTCCCATTCATTATCAAACAACTGAAAAGGCTGCTTGTAAACCAGCAACCAAGAATGTGCATCAAATGAAGAAAGGACATTGTACAAAATGTCCATCTCCATGTCACTCCTATCATTTCTACATGGTGCAGCACCCCCATGGCTTCAGCAGAGGTAGAGGTAGGCTGCTCACATCCCTGCTCTCCGACTGTTGAGTTCCTCTTTACCAATGACCTCTGGGGTTTGGAACCTGTGAGGGCCCTGTCAAAGTCTTTTCCATCTACATCTGTGCAGGGACAGACGTGACCTTTATGACGTGAGGCAGCGTGCGGAATCCTGACCTGGGCCATGGAGGAATGGGACAGTGCACTAGAAGTGCATTAAGCTGAGTCCTCAGTTTCAAGTCACCTTTCACCTTAATCCCTGTCATGGCCCAGTTATGCTTCCCAGTTAGCAATAAGTCAGAGAGCACTACCTTGCAAATCAGTGGGGCGATGAATGGTTGAGGTTAAGGTTTCATAAGTCCTATTTAAGGTGGCAGTCATAGTGTGTAAACCATTGGACAAGGCCTCCATATGATTGTCACACTTGATGATCCATGCATACGGCTAGTCTTTGCATGGACAAAAACATCATCGTAAAAGCCTGTGACATCTTTCCACTAATGCAGGAACACAAGAACATAAGAAATAGGAGCAGGAGTAGACCACATGGCCCATCGGGCCTGCTGTGCCATTCAATATGATCGTGGCTGATCTTGGGTTTCAACTCCATTTTCCTGCCCACTCCCCATATCCCTTAATCCCCTGAGAGACCAAAAATCTGTCTATCCCAGCCTTAAGCTTATTCAACAATGGATAACACAACAATGCTTAAGATGGACGCCTCCAATTTCCCTGTAAGCCTGCACAGTGTGGCTGAAAGGTCTGCGAGTATATCACATATTCTCTGCTGCTGCTTCCGAAGTGCCCTGTTCATCGTGAGGTACAACATCTGGATCCAGCTGAGCAGAGTCACCTGCGCATGCTCACTCGTGTGGCATGAGTTACCAGGTGAAAACCCAAATATCCTCCTTACAGGTCCCACTGAGGTGTGAGTATCTGAGCTGCAGTATCGCCTCCATGAACCCTGTGATGGTGCATCTCCAGAGTGAATGGCTTCCTCTGAGGTAGAGCCATTGTGTTCAGCCAGCTGGAGCACCTTGTGCGGGATGTGTGGAGGCTTGTGGGAGATTAAGGATGTGAATGAGTACTGTGGAGGTAAGAATGTTTGAAGTTATCATTATGCACATGATCATATTTCATTCACTGTGAACATCAAGTCAACATATGTGTGGCTGTCATAATATAGCACAGAGGCTCCCCTCTCTCCATCTCCAACAGCCAGGCATGTTGAGACTCCACTGATCTCCAGTGTCTCCTTCTTAGCATTTGTTAGTTGTGACATGGCTAAAGGGTCACCTCCCGTTCTCTGTCTCTCCCTCATGTTCTGTGCTCCCTTCTCCTGCAAGGAGAGAAGGAAGAGACTTATGAGTGTCCAGCTGTCATCCAACTGTCCAAAATTACCAGGGAAGAAGACCAACAGAAGGAGCTTCAGAATATTGCTTCTAAATGTACAGCTAATGATCTGAAATGCATTATCATGTTGACTAAGCATGATCCAAGAATGAATGGAGCAAAACATGTGTTGGATGCCTCAGAAACCAATGCTTGTGATGCATTCAGAGCCTCATGTAATTTGCAAGATGTGGTTGACCATGTTCTCCAGAATCAACAAGAATTTGAATAAATACCAGGATTGTAGAAAATTCTCAGCATCAAAGCCAACCTTCTAACCCCAATACAGCCTATGCTGGCTGAAACTTGCAAATCAATCGAATATGCCATGAAGAAATGCCCGAATGCAGAGATCAAGTATGATTGGGAGAGAATCCAAGTACATAAGGGTGGGGACACCTTCCAATACCACAGCAGAAGCCTGAAACCTGTGTCGCCACATAAAGTTGCTCATTTTAGCCTTGTGATTAACAGACTGGATTTTGTGTTTATTCATCCCAGGAGTGTTACTGATGCTTCCCCTGGACCCCAAGGCTAAATGGCGCGTGTTCACCCAATGGATGGAGAACATTTGTTGAGGGTGATGAGATAGAGGCATGTAATTGCATAAGGATGAGAGTGAGTGACAATGGTGGGTGGACAGATAGGGATGTGAGGACATAGGGAGAGGGATGCATGTACCCACACGATAAGTTGGTGTGAGGAGTGATACACTGGACTAGGCTTGAGAAGGCAGAGTTAGGAGGTCGGTGTGATACATTTAGCAGGATGTAGCTGCATGTAGCATTGTTTTCACCTCACCTGCCCTGCTTAGGCCATTGAACAGCTTTCAGCATTGTATCTAGGAGTGTAGTGCTACACTCCAGCAGCTGACTCCACCATTAACAATGGCTTCTTGGTATCTCCAGCTGGCTTCCTCCTCTCATCACTGGGGGACAGAATATCTCCCCTCAGCTCCTCACAAGCCTCAGCATCACATCTAGGGAGGTGTCATTTAACTGAGACACTGTAACCCTCTGAATTCCACTCTAGTACTTCCTTCCCTTTGGCTCCAGGCTCCAAGCTCCTTCAAATTACATGTTGGGATTGTCCTTTTAAATACTGCAGCTGAAATTCTGTCATGCAGGTTGTAATCATGCCTGCTGATGCTAATTGGTTGGGAAACCCAGAAATCATATAGTGATGCAGTGGCTGGGTTAAAGACCCAGTGACAGACAGAAGCACTGCATTAACCTCTGGGGTTTCCTGCACGTTACTGGGTGCCTCCTCCCACTTTATGCACCACAATTTCCCCTTCACCCACCCCCCACCCCCCCACCTCCCCCCCACACCCCCCAACCTCCCCCCTAGCTGCCAGTAAGTCGTGAACTTGAAATCCTATCCTCAATGTCTAGACTCAGGCTTAAAATGGCCAATTGGGTGCCAAAAATTTGCTGTTTACTGACATATGCCAATCCTACCAGGGGCCTTTGGGACAGGAGGCCATTCAGCCCTTTGGGCCTGTTCTACCATTCAGTTAGATGATAGCTGTTACAGTGGCTTTCAGGTTTCCAGTCATCCTAAAGCACTGTACAGCTGAAGTTCATTTCATTTCCTGAAATCCAGGAAAAGCGGCAGCCACTTGCGTACAGCAAGCTCCCAAAAGCATCAATATGAGAAAGAAACCTTTCCTGATAATTTAACCCGTTTACACCCAAGTTTCATTCTGTTGTATCTGCAATGTATCCCACCCAAGACCAATAAGACTGCACAACTGAGGCATCTCTATGTATTCCAATCCCATTAAGTTAAAGGCCAACAATCCATCAGCTTCTTCGAATGGTTCTAGTACCCATGTACTTGCCTTTCGGACACCCAAAACCTGTTGGTCTTCCACATTTCCTATTCTCCCTCCTTTAAGAAAATATTGGGGAATACACTATGGATCTGGTCAGGGGTATAGATGAATTTACTGGGAGCAATTGGGAACAGAGTGAAAAATTGTTTGTGAGCCAAAGCAGTCAGACTAGTGTCAATTCACAGCAGAATGACGTTACCATGTTTCCCCACTGTGGCCTGAACTTTGAATTTGTGCATTCATTAATCTGAGGCCTTCTGTTCAATAAGTGCTGCAGGTCTGGAGTTGGTGCATACTCATCCAAGGTGACTCTGTCCTGCTCTGAGTTAATGGAGAATCCTAGACGCCTTTAATTAGTCCTGGATGTTTAGACTGACTCAGTCACCAGTGACTGATTTGGATCAGAGACCAGAGACCAGAGACTGCAGATTCCTATCAATCTAATGAGCTTCATTATCGTTGTCTGTTACCAGTGCAATCTGCTGGCCAAATGGGACCATTTCCAATACACGAGTCTTCCCTGGGATTCTCAGAGAGGCCCCTTCCCAGCTATTCTAGCTGATCTGGGCGGGATTAAGTCATAGCTCGCCAGTACTCTGTCCAAAGGCAATCAATGATAATGAGCTGTTTAACTGCCATGCAGAGTGATAAAGGAGAATGGATTCTATTTTATCATACTGAAGATAGACTGGCTCACACTATCTAATCCTCCCACCACTACTGTCCCCTACACTTGGGAATGTAAAGGGAACTTTACCCTGTATCTAATCCCCTACAACTGGGAACATAGAACAACATTTACCCTCTAACTAACCCCCTAAACTTGGAACTAGAGAGAGAACAATGTTTCTAATTTCCATACAACTGGGAATGTAGAAGGAGTTTTACTCTGTATCTAGCGTCCTGATTAGGGATTGTAGAGGAAACTTTATCCTGTATTATATCCTCATTACAACTGGGATTATAGGGGAAACCTTAACGTGTATCTAATCTCTCCCTCAACTGGGGTTGTAGGAACTTTACACTGCCTCTAAATTTCCCTACAACTGGGAATGTAGAGGGAACTTTACCTTGTATCTTACCTGACTTTACCTGGATATATGGGGAGAAACTTTACCCCGTATTTAACCCCATCACTGTATCTGTGAATATAGAGAGTGCTTTTCCCTGTATCTAGCCCCCTACATCTGTGAATATAGAGGGAACTTTACCCTGTATCTCAGCCCACTACATCATGAAATGTAATGGGGACTGTATTTGATCTAACCCCTTCCAATATGAAAGTTAACTAGATGTTAGAACATGTGCAAACACCCTGGGATATAAACAGAGAAGGTTCACCTATTGAGAACTGTCTAAAACATGGAAGCCAAAAATAAAGAGCAATAAAAATAGTTGTAATAAGTTGGGGACTTCCAATAGCCAAGATTCAGTAGTAAATGGGCTAAGACCAGTGTAAAAATTGCACAGGCAGCAACATTTTTGTACATTAAACGCTTATACGTAAAGTGCACTGATTATAATTCCTCCCCGTGGGAAGATGCTGTGGATATCCTATTCTGTAACTCTAACACATAGTCCAATAGTAAAAAAGGTCATTGATTTTTGGGAGACTGCCATTCCAGATACATTGCACGTTAATCTCTAGTTTCAGATTGGAAGAACTGCTAACTTGCTTTGGAAGATTTTTTTTTTGCACTGAGAGCAAGTGGAAAGTACAGTGTCAGCTGTGGCTGAGTAGGTTGTGCTCTCGCTTCTGGGTCAAATAGTTATGGGTGCGTGTCCCACTCCAGAGCACACAATTCAGGCTGATGCTCCCAGTGCAGTACTGAGGGAGTGCTGAACTGTCAGAGGTGCTGTCTTTCAGATGAGATGTTAAACTGAGGTTCTTTCTGCCCTCTCAGGTAGATATTAAAGATTCCATGCCCTATTTGAAGAAGAGCAAGGGAGTTCTCCCTGGTATCCTGAATGATATTTATCCCTCTGCCAACATCACTAAAAACAGATTACCTGGCCATTTTAAAATATTTTTTTCATGGGATGTGGGCATTGCTGACAAAGCCTGCATTTGTTGCCCATCCTTAATCACCCTTAAACTGAACATTTCAGTGGCAAGTTAAGAGTCAGCCACATTGCTGTGGGTCTGGAGTCACATGTAGGCCAGGCCAGGTAGGCACAGCAGATTTCCTTCCCTAAAGGGCATAACTGAACCAGATGGTCTTTATAATCCTGACAGTTTCATGGTACACCATTACCAAGATTAGTTTTATTCCAGGTTTGTTAACTAGCTGGTGGGGTTTGAGCCCGTGGCCCCCCAGAAGCATTAGCCTGGGACACTGGATGACTAGCCTAGTGACATTACCACTATGCCACCTTCTCCTCCTAGTGTCACATCATAGTTTGCAGCTGTTGTGTGCAAAATGTCCTACATTACAACAGTGACTACACGTCTAAAGCAATTAATTGTCCATTAAGCACTTTGGGATGTCCTAAGGCTGCAAAAGGTCTAAATGAATGCAAATTCTTTCTTTTTGAGCAGTCACCTGAATTGCGAAAGTGAAATCTATTTCAATTCTATTTCGCCATGTCCTTCTATACTATTTCTCTTCTGGTTTGCCTTCACATCTATTAGCTAGGCAGTCAATTTACCACCTGGACCTTCCCTTTCTGAGAAATGTCTAAAGGTTGAAGCCTGTGTATTTTGCAATAGTTTACAAGCATTAGCCAACTCCAGTCCCAGCTGGAGGTGAGAGCGTCAGCAGTTAAATTGGTGGTGGGAATGTGTGTGTGTGTGTGTGTGTGTGTGTGTGTGTGCTCTGTCCATTCTTTTAGGTAAGCTCTGGTTTCTCTATGTCTCAGCAGGACAGGCAACGCTTTCAGTCGCTGCCTGACTCATAGACAGGTCAGTTCCTCACTGGGCGCACTTTGTGAAACCAGTGGTGTTTTCCCACAGCCAAAGATAAAGGGCTTAAACCAAATGGTATTGACGTGGTTACACTCCAGCTTTGCGCAGACTGATTTGGAATTAATTTTAATTGAATCTCTGATCCACCTTTTTCCCAATAATGGCTTTCTCTAGCCACCAGTTCATTCCAACTCTTGTTTAATCCTTCCACATAACACAGCTATTAAACCGTTGATTGTAAATTCTTTAAGAGCTCAAATTGGACAACACCTGAAAATGGATACTGGGGTCGTGGTGCATGATTAACCCACACCGGTTTATTGCAATGTAGCCAGTTAAATTAATGCAGCCCACTGTTTTACATGCTTGCTGCATGCAGCCAGCATTACCAGCGCTGTTTGTTGGCTGTACTCTTCAGCAGGGCTAAGATATGATGAGTGGCTAGTGCTGCTTTTAAAGGCAGCCTGCACCTCTTAAAGGGGAGATGTAGCATGGCTGCAAGAAACAATGGAAGCCCTTTAAAAGGTGATTCTATGTTGTGGCACATTGAGGAATGTCTGAAAATGTGAGAGAGTGTTCTGACAATGCATTTGAGGTGCAAGATGTGGAGAGAAGAGAGATCCTGCGCCCTCAGAAGGGTGGAGCACGAGGTCCTTCAGGCATATGCTCAGGAAACAATGACAGAAAATGACAGCAGTTGAGGGCAAATGTTGCTCCAAGAACATGGATGGGGTGCAGGAAGAAGTGTAATGATCTAACACGAGTCAAAGTGAGTTCAATCTTCAAATGGTATATCCTATCAGCTGCATCACTAGCTTCATTTACCTTTCAACTTACTACACCCCTATCACCAACCTACCAACAATCTTTTGTCAATCAGTCCTCAACCATTGATTTCATATGTTTTGTCACAAGCTCACACACTTATGATGTCTTATACAATTTCTCTTCAATAACGTTCAGTTGATAGAATTGCTCCCAGAAGACCATCTGTGGAGATGGCCCCCTGCTGAGAGTCCTTTACCCCTTCCTCTTCCTCCCTCTTCTAAAAGCTTGTCCTGCTCTGCATGACCTCTCCTCATTCTCCTGATCATGTTCAATTCACAGAGAAAGCCCAACGAGACCACACAAATCTGGAAGCAACTTTGTGTTCCATCACAAGATCTTAAATGACCAAAAACCTGGTTCAAGAGCCATCAGGTGAATCACTCTTGGGTATTCAAACTTTAGGCAAATATTGGAAAGATGCCAAATCTGCATAATTACAATAGCAAAAGAAATAACCCAGCAACTAAACGGTAAGTAGTTGATGATCTTTTTATGGGATAAGGAAAGGTGCCCTTCATTCCATTTAGCATCGTGTTCAGCTGTGAGAGGTTAACACAAGCTGAAGTGTGGAATTGGAAAATGGCAGCATGGTGTCTGTCAAACCAACATTACACACCGATTGACATCATCATCTGCTGGCTCTGCATACTGCCAGCAGTCATTAGGTGTTCAACACAAACCCCTTTACCAAAATGGTGTCCTGTGCACTTTCCATTAGACGGCAGACTCATTTTTGAGCCTTACAGGCCTAAAAACAGGCGCTATGTGGCCCAATTTCGCCCATTTTATCCCTGCAAATGGAGTTCATCTCAAATAAAGTTACACAAAATCAGGACAGGAACTAGCCATCCTGCTCAACTTGTCTATGCAGATATTATGCTCTACTTGAGCCTCCTCCCACTTTACTTCATTTCCCCTATCAACACATTTTTCTGTTCCATTTTCTTTAATGTGCTTAACTAGCTTCCCCTTAAGTGCATCTATATTATTCACCTGAGCTATTCCATGTGGTGGCAAATCCTATCTTCTAATCACTCTCTGGGTAGTGAAACTTCTCTTGAATTCCTTATTGGATTTACTGGTAACATCTTTTATATTTATGGACACTAGTTTTGGTCTCTCCCACGAATGGAAATATCTTCCCTATGTCTATCCAATCTCTTCATAATTGTAAAAGCCTCTATCAGCCTGCCCCTTACTCTTTAATTTTCTAGAGAAAAGGGTCCCAGCTCCTTCAATCTTTCCTAATAAGTATCTCCATTCAGTTCTGGTATCATCAGTGTGAATCTTTTTGCGCACCTTTTCCATTGCTTTCATACCCTCTTCATAATACGGAGACCAGGATTGCATTCTAAGGCCGGGATTTTCTGGACCCGCTGTGGTGGGCCCCGGTGTGGGAGATTCGGCAGCCCAGCCAAATGCCCATTGCCTTTTGGTGGGACCAGACGATCCCGGCAGCAGGTGGGGTGGACAATCCCACCCCAACTGTGGTATATTCATGGTCCTACACAAGTTTAACAGTTTCTCTGCTTTTCAATTCTATTCCACTAGAAATGAACCCCGGTGCTTGTATTTTCACGGCCTTATTGACCTACAAGGCTACTTCTAGTGATTTGTGTACCTGTACCCCTAGATCGCTCTGCCCCTGTACTCCATTTAAACTTTTTATCCAAGCAGTAATCAGCCTCCTTATGCTTTGTACCAAAATGTATCACCTCAGCCAATCTATGCTGACATTCATTTGCCAATCACATGCCCATTCTGCCAGTTTATTCACATCCAATTGCTTTTCATCGTGGTCTGCCCCAGTATTCATTACACAGTGCCCCGACCCCTCTCTCCAATTTGGCATCATCTGCAAATTTTGAAATTGTTCTCCCAATTCCCGAGTCTAAATCATTGATGTAAACGGTGAACAACAGAGTTCCCAGCACCGATCCTTGTGAAACACCCGCCTCCCACATTTTGTCAGTCTGAGTAACTGCCCTTAAACCCCAAACATTTCCTGTTTTGTAGTCAGCTGGCTATCCACTCTGCGACTTGTCCCACTAGCTCCACATGACCTCAATCATGAGTCTACTATGCAGCACTTTATCAAAAGCCTTTTGAAAATCCAACTATTTTCCATCTACATCAGGATTGTCCTGCCTGCGGCCCACAGACTGGATTGTGGCCCCCGAAGACATTCTATGCAGCCCTTTGAGCCACTGTTCAAAATGCCGGTCGGACGAGTTAGTGAAGTTGAAGATTCTGCAAGGGGATGTCGCTCCAATCACAGGCCGTTACTCTCCTGTGTTTACTGCTTTTTGGCTCACTGGTGATGTGTGCTGGGAAGAGAGAGAGGATTTCAGCTGGGGGGGGGAAAAGAGAGAGAAGGAGCTGCAGGGCCCGGGGAGTGAAGGTGCTGTAGGGCCTGGGGGGTGAAGGTACTGCAGGGCTCGGGGAGTGAAGGTGTTGCAGGGCCCGGGGGGTGAAGGTGCTGCAGGGCCCGGGGAGTGAAGGTGCTGCAGGGCCCAGGGAGTGAAGGTGTTGCAGGGCCCGGGGAGTGAAGGTGTTGCAGGGCCCGGGGGGTGAAGGTGTTGCAGGGCCCGGGGAGTGAAGGTGTTGCAGGGCCCGGGGGGGGTGAAGGTGTTGCAGGGCCCGGGGAGTGAAGGTGTTGCAGGGCTCGGGGGGTGAAGGTGCTGCAGGGCCCGGGGGGGAGTGAAGGTGCTGCAGGGCCCAGGGGGTGAGGGTGCCTCAGGGCCCAGGGAGTGAAGGTGCTGCAGGGCCCCGGGGGGTGAAGGTGTTGCAGGGCCTGGGGGGTGAGGGTGCCTCAGGGCCCGGGGAGTGAAGGTGCTGCAGGGCCCGGGGAGTGAGGGTGCCTCAGGGCCCGGGGAGTGAAGGTGCTGCAGGGCCCAGGGAGTGAAGGTGTTGCAGGGCCCGGGGAGTGAAGTTGTTGCAGGGCCCGAGGAGTGAAGGTGTTGCAGGGCCCAGGGGGAGAGAAGGTGTTGCAGGGCCCGGGGAGTGAAGGTGTTGCAGGGCCCGGGGAGTGAAGGTGCTGCAGGGCCCAGGGAGTGAAGGTGTTGCAGGGCCCGGGGAGTGAAGGTGTTGCAGGGCCCGGGGAGTGAAGGTGTTGCAGGGCCCGAGGAGTGAAGGTGTTGCAGGGCCCAGGGGGAGAGAAGGTGTTGCAGGGCCCGGGGAGTGAAGGTGTTGCAGGGCCCGGGGAGTGAAGGTGTTGCAGGGCCCGAGGAGTGAAGGTGTTGCAGGGCCCAGGGGGAGAGAAGGTGTTGCAGGGCCCGGGGAGTGAAGGTGTTGCAGGGCCCGAGGAGTGAAGGTGTTGCAGGGCCCAGGGGGAGAGAAGGTGTTGCAGGGCCTGGGGAGTGAAGGTGTTGCAGGGCCCGGGGAGTGAAGGTGCTGCGGGGCCCAGGGAGTGAAGGTGTTGCAGGGCCCGGGGAGTGAAGGTGTTGCGGGGCCCGGGGAGTGAAGGTGCTGCGGGGCCCAGGGAGTGAAGGTGTTGCAGGGCCCGGGGAGTGAAGGTGTTGCAGGGCCTGGGGGGGTGAAGGTGCTGCAGGGCCCGGGGGGTGAAGGTGTTGCAGGGCCCGGGGAGTGAAGGTGTTGCAGGGCCTGGGGGGTGAAGGTGCTGCAGGGCCCGGGGGGTGAAGGTGTTGCAGGGCCTGGGGGGTGAAGGTGCTGCAGGGCCCGGAGAGTGAAGGTGCTGCAGGGCCCGGGGGGTGAAGGTGTTGCAGGGCCCGGGGAGTGAAGGTGCTGCAGGGCCCGGGGGGTGAAGGTGTTGCAGGGCCCAGGGAGTGAAGGTGCTGCGGGGCCCAGGGGGTGAAGGTGTTGCAGGGCCCGGGGAGTGAAGGTGCTGCGGGGCCCAGGGGGTGAAGGTGTTGCAGGGCCTGGGGAGTGAAGGTGTTGCAGGGCCCGGGGAGTGAAGGTGTTGCAGGGCCTGGGGAGTGAAGGTGCTGCAGGGCCCGGGGGGTGAAGGTGTTGCAGGGCCCGGGGAGTGAAGGTGCTGCAGGGCCCGGGGGGTGAAGGTGTTGCAGGGCCCAGGGAGTGAAGGTGCTGCGGGGCCCAGGGGGTGAAGGTGTTGCAGGGCCCGGGGAGTGAAGGTGCTGCGGGGCCCAGGGGGTGAAGGTGTTGCAGGGCCTGGGGAGTGAAGGTGTTGCAGGGCCCGGGGAGTGAAGGTGTTGCAGGGCCTGGGGAGTGAAGGTGCTGCGGGCCCAGGGGGTGAAGGTGTTGCAGGGCCTGGGGAGTGAAGGTGTTGCAGGGCCCAAGGGGAGAGAGAGAGAGGCTGCTGGGCTGGGGAGGTGGGGAGAGAGACTGCGGGGCCCAGGTGGGGGTGTAAAGAGATTCACTATCGGGCAGACAGTATGTGAAAGAGGGAGAGGGTGAGTGAGTGAGTGAGTGTGTGTTGAGGAAGGAGAGAGTGAGTATGTGGGTGTGTATGAGAGAGGGAAGAGTGAGTTTTTGTGTGTGAGAGAGGGAGAGAGTATGTGTGTGAGAGAGAAAGAGGGAGAGTGTGTGTGTGAGAGAGGGAGAGTGTGTGCATTTGAGAGAGGGAGAGTGTGTGTGTGTGAGAGAGGGAGAGAGTAAGTAAATGAGTGTGTGAGAGAGAGGGAGAGAGTGTGTGTGTGTGAGAGAGGGAGTGTGTGTGAGAGAAAGAGGGAGAGTGTGTGCATGTGTGTGTTAGAGAGAGCTAGAGAGTGAGTGAGTGTGTGTGTATGTGTGAGAGAGGGAGAAAGTATGTATATGAGAGAAAGTGTGTGCCTGTGTGTGTTTGTGAGAGTGAGTGAATGTATGTGAGAGAGGGAGAGAGTGAGTGTGTGTGTGAGAGAGAGGGACAGTGAGTGTGTGTGTGAGAGAGAGGGACAGTGAGTGTGTGTGTGAGAGAGGGGAAGAGTGTGTGTGAGAGAGGGAGAGAGTAAGTAAGTGAGCGTGTGAGGGAGAGGGAGTGAGTAAGTGAGTGCGAGAGGGAGAGAGTGTGTGTGTGTGAGAGAGAGGGAGTGTGTGTGAGAGAAAAAGGGAGAGTGTGTGCGTGTGTGTGTTAGAGAGAGCTAGAGAGTGAGTGAGTGTGTGTGTATGTGTGAGAGAGGGAGAAAGTATGTATATGAGAGAAAGTGTGTGTTGAGTGTGTGCCTGTGTGTTTGTGAGAGTGAGTGAGTGTGTGAGAGAGAGGGAGAGAGCGAGTGAGTGTGTGTGAGAGAGATAGAGGGAGAGTGGGAGGGAGTGAGTGACTGTGTGTGTGAGAATGAATGAGTGAGTGTGTGTGGGAGAGAGTGAGTGTGTGTCAGAGAGGGAGAGAGTGAGTGAGTGTGTGTGTGAAAGAGAGGGAGGGAGTGAATGTGTGTGTGTCTGGCTCACTCTCAATCTCGTGATTCTCAGTCACCCTCACCCCGACACACCAACACACACTCTCACTGGGTGAGGTGAGTGAATGAACACCGGGACTGGGAGTGAGCTGGGCATGCACACTCTCACCCTCTCTTACACTCTAATGGCCATTTTTATTATTATTATTTATTAATTACTCTATTTTTAAATTATCAATTTATTACTGACATTGCTTCATTTTTGCTCAGCAAGTTGTTTCTTTTCTTCATACTCGACTTTTTTTTGAAGTTCATGTAACTTTCTGAAATCTGCTCATTGGCCCCTTGAATGAGAAAAAATGGAAATGTGCCCCCCCCCCTCCCCAATACTCACTACTTCTTATTAGATTTCTGATTTTGAGATGGTTTCCTACTACATCACTATTTTTCCATCGCATTAAACACAAGTTATTAAATTAACTGGTCCTATAGTTTGTTATATCGCCCTTCTTAAAAATAGGAAGGCACATTAGTTGTCCCCCACCCTTTTCTAATGAATGTTTACACATGTGTCTCTAATATCTCTTCCCTAGACAGACCCCATTTGCACCATCATATCAACAACAAATTATATTTATATCACAGTGAATCATCACAGTGCACTCCAAAGGAGCATAATCAGCCAAATATTTGACATTGTATCATGTAAGTTGACATTGATCAATTGGCCAAAAGCTTATCAAAGAATAGGTTTCAAAGAGCATCATAAAGGAGGAGAGAGGTGGAGAGATTTAGGGAGGGAATTCCAGAGCTTATAAGGCCTAGGTAGCTGAAGGCACGGCCACCAATGGTGGAGTCAGAAAATCACGCTGCATCATGCTGTACTTACATCCAGCATTACACACTGGCGTACCCCGCACCAATAAAATAAAAAGGTGAAGCATACGCAGGCCATGACGACAAAAACAAAATTGATCTCATTTTGACAATTCCAAACTATTTACATAAACTTCTCTGGTCTTCATTCCCAGGATAGATAAGGTAAACATAAATGAACATAAAATTGCCTGTTACCTGTCCCTTTTGTGCTCATGGTGCCTTTAACTTACGTGTGCGGGTGCTATGCCTAGCTGCTCCCCCTCGCTGGCACCGGCATTGGAGGCAGCCTGCTGACTCTGCTGTCTTGTTGGCCTTGATAACCTTGGCGGTCGTCCTCTAGCCAGTGGAGCCTGTGCTGGCCCAGCCTGGGAGGGAGTGGCCAGTGCCACGACTGGCATCTTCCCAGTCATCACAACCTCATTAGATGCCAAGGTCACTGGCAGAAGGTGGAGGAGTTACTGCCGTCATCCAGAGTGCCCTGAGAGGAGCCCGCAGAGTCTATAGGCAGCTGTTGCGCCAACATGAGGTCGCTGTGGATCTCCCTGAACACCATTGATGGACGGGCACCTAGCTGGAATACTGGGTGCCTCTTCCATCTCCCACACTCACACTGACCGCCTGAGGTCCTTGCCTGTGTGAGGGCTTGCAAGTCCGAGCACAACCTCAGGAGCCCCAGATTCTGTCCCAGGAGCTGCCTCTCTATGAGAGTCGCCACTCTCTCAATGGAGGAGGCAGTGCCCTCGGCCATATCGGTCAACATGATGCTCATGTTCCACATGGACTCCTCCACAACAGAAAGCATGGCACACAGACCCTCATGGATCTCCGCCAGATCCTCCCACACATCCTGCTGGACATCTAGCATCTGTTGCCTAATGGACGACTCCAGAGGCCCATCATCTACCTTCGACTGAGCATCATCCTGATCCCCAGCAGTCCTCCGACTGCCGGGCACTCTCTGCCTCCGCCTGCACCTCAAGAGATTGTGAAGTGTCCCCACAAATGTGCACCGAGATACTAGCCGCCACTCTAATGCCCACCGAGGTGCTGGTATCTGCGCTGGTGCCTGCTTCAGAGGGTGGGTGTGACGCAGGTGAAAATGACGTCCGGTGGTCCTCCAGTGTCAGGGGCAGCCCTTCGATGTCCACAGAGCAAACATCTGCCGGTGAACCTAAAAGGGAGAAGAAGGACATGTCATTAGTTTAAGTCATCACGCTGTCGCTGTACATGCCAGGCACCCTGGTGAGACAATAGAGATCTGCATCACGGTGCCATAGTCTTCCAATGATCAATGGGGACTCCAGGTTCGAGGCTGCCATCAATGAGATTACACTAGAACGGTTGCACAATCTGAAAATCTCACCTCTGTGCACTGCACTTTTACCTTCGTCTGGCACCCTCGCCTCCCCACGCCCGGTTGCAGGGGGGGCATGCTGGCTCTGCAGCTCTGGGGTGTCCTGCTCGGACCGGGAGAGCAGCAGCAGGCTGGGCGGGCCTCCGTCTGTATGTGACCACTCTGCTTGGTTATGGCTCGTCTTCTCCTGAAAGGACAGGGGAACATTGATTAGTCCGCTTTCTACCTGCAGCGCCATTGCAGCCTGGCCAACCCAAGCTGAGGTGCACCTTGCAGGGCACATCTGAGTTGTGGCCCTCGAGCCGCAAGGCACTCAGTCCAAGCAGCCAGGGCTCACCCCCTTGGCCAGCTCAAGTGTTATTGGCAGTTGACCCATGCCAACACGGTACTCACCCTTTCTGAGCGCAGGAGGTCATTGAAGCGTTTCTGGCACTGCACCCATGTGCGCCTCACCATGTCATGGCTGCTCATCAGGGCTGCCACCTCCTCCAGTGCCCTCTTGGTAAGGTGTGGTGGCCTCCTCCACCCATCTCTGGGGACAAGGGTGTCCCTCCTGGCAGCCACCTCCTCCAGGAGGACAGCAAGGCACTCATCAAAAAAGCAGGGGGGCGCCGAGTGCCCACCCGACCTGCCCTCCCACTTGGCGTTTGCAGCCACACTAGACTCCATCACTACAATGGCAGACGGACGTCCTTCCCTGGCAGCCTTTCTGGGGCTGCCTGGGCCATTTTTAAACTGGCCGCCGGGTCACCATTGGACCCAGTGGCCGACAGGCCCTCACCCCTTCTCGGCCCTTCCCGGCCAGTGCAGAGCCACGTTTCACGCTGGGCAAGCCTTACCTGGTCGGGGACAATCCTGCCCGTAGAATCCTGACAGGGATGGACAGACTGGATACAGGGATGATATTTTCTCTGTCTGGGGGGGGTCCAGGCGAAGGATACAGTCTCAGGATACACGGTAGACCATTTAGGACTGAGGTGAGGAGAAACTTCTTCACTCAGAGGGCGGTAAGCCTGTGGAATTCTCTACCACAGAAGACTGTGGAGGCCAAGTCACTGAATATATTTTTAAGAAGGAAATATAGATTTCTGGACTCTAAATGTGTCAAGGGGTGTGGGGAGAGTGCGGGACTACGCCGTTGAGGTAGAGGATCAGCCAGGATCATACTGATAGGCGGATCAGGCTCGGAGAGCCGAATGACCTACTCCTGCTCCTATTTTTTATGTTTCTATGTGAGGCCTTGGAATGATTTAAACACAAAGAGGGGAATTTTAAATTCAAAGTGTTGCTGGACCAGAAGCCGCTATAATGGGCTCAAGGCCAGAGTGTGTGCTCCGAGTCAAAGGTTCCAGATGAAGTATTTGGGCTCTCTAACCTGTAACCCTTACAGCTGTAAAGCAACGTATACATATCACTGTGACTCCACAGGGCAGTGGCCGACTGATGTCCTTTCGCTCTCTGGGATTGACGATGGACAATGAGTGTCATTTTAGATCGAAAGGCCCCTCGTGAGTTCAGGGGAGGTCAAGCTAATGGAGAGAAAACAAATGGTAGACAAGGTCACTGAGCAATAGCTGGAGCTGCAGGCTATAAACTACAAGAGATGGTTTATTATAGTTAAACTGCTACCTGGAGTTTGCATCAGCCCGAATACCCCAGCACTGCGGCCTGTTTTGTTTTACCTTTGCTTTCTTCCCTCCCCAACACACACAAGTCTGCATTTTTCTTTCGCTGCCCTCCTCCTCCTCTTTATTTATTTCCAAGATGGCAAGGCCAAATTTATTCTCCATTTCCTAGATCCTTTGAAAAAGGCCCCTCCTCTCTGATACAACTGAGTGGTTTGCTGGACCACTTCAGAAGGCAGTTCAAAGTCATCCACATTGTTGTGGGACTAAAGTTACATTTACGTCTGATGGGGTAATTACAGTTAAAGTTTCAATTGGGACAATAGTAAACTAAGTTTACTATTAAGTTTAAAGAGTTTAAAGACAACCCAATAACTTTATAGTCATTTTTTATTCATATATTTTATTATCAACTTTTTGCCGTCATTCTTATTGATACCAGATCCTTATTTCCAGGTTTTTAAAAACTGAATTCAAGTTCTCAAACTGCCATATGCCAGGATTGGAACTTACATTTTTCTTTCCCACATCATCTCATATCTCTCTCTCACACACCTTCATTTATATAGCACTTTGCAACCAACTAAGTGCCATTTGATCACTGTACTAATTTAGGAAGCGCAGAAGCCAATTTGCATACAGCAAGGACTCACCAATAGCAATGTGATAATGAGCAGATAATCTGTTTCAGTGATTTTGTTGATGAATACATATTATTAGGAATGAAAACAGAAAATGCTGGAAAATCTCAGCAGATCTGACAGCCTCTGTGGAGAGAGAAACAGAGATAACGTATACAGACTCGAAATGTTAACTCTCCACAGATGCTGTCAGATCTGCTGAGATTTTCCAGCATTTTCTGTTTTTATTTCAGATTTCCAGCATCCACAGTATTTTGCTTTGAACATATTATTAGGATATTGGGGACAACTCCCCTGTTCGTTTTCAAAGTAGGGCCATGGGATTTTATATGTCCACCTGGGAGGGCAATGGGGGCCCTGGTTTGGCGACTCATCTGAAAGATGGCACTTCCAATGGTGCAGCACTCCCTCTGTATTGTGCTGAAATATGCAGCCTCGACTATGTGCTCAAGACTCTGGAATGTGTCTTGAACCTATGACACAGAAGTAAGAGTGCTAATAATTGACTTCCTGCCCCTCTTTCTGTCATTCTTTCTTTCCCTGTTCATTCTTTCTTCACGTTAATTGGCTGCGGTTTGTCTGTTTCAGAGACACTGGGTGGAATCGCCCCAGATTTGCACTAAATGCGGTAGCAGGTGGGAAAAAGAACGTTTTACCCTCCAGCCACAATGGCGGCTTTTCAAGCTGTATCATTCCAATCCCGTCTCATTAATCATGCAGCCACAGGAAACATGCTGTCTTGCAGGTGGGCAGAGTCTGAATCAAACGCCACACTGTTACCTCACCGCTTCCTCACACAGAGTGTCATATCTAAACTGCAGCCGCGCACACAGTTCTCAATGCTTGCAGCCAGGACGGCTCCAGTGAAGACCTGGCCCTGAAAGCCAAGGAGAGTTTAGTGACCTGTCACTGGAATGCCTTTCGGAGGCCCACCGTGATATCCTCCACCCCCACTCTGACCGCAGAAGGTCCTGCAATCTCACCACTCCAGCTTGGGAGGTGGTGGCAATGGCGGTCAGTGCCAGTGCTGCACAAAAGAGGTTGGCCATCCCATGCAGAAAGAGGATGAATGATCTCATTTGTGCCGCCAGGGTATGGCAACCATCTCATCATCTTAAACTCACACAGTCACAAGCCTATCACACATTCACTGGCATCTCACTCACTGCCAGCTCAAGGGACATCGCCACTCACTCAATCACACAGACCCTCACATCTCCATCTGGCCTCATCTCCTCTGGAGGCTGCCACTTCAGCCCTCACTATCCTGAGGTCACTTGCACAGATCAACATGTGCCCCCACACACGCCCTGGGATACCCCCCTTCCACAGTACAACCCTCACCCTGCAGCTGTTGAAAAGCCACCCCTGCCTTACGGCTGGTCTGGTAGGTTGAGACCTGCCCATGAGCCCCCCTAAAAGTGATGTGGTGCTGCCTGCGAAGCCTGGCACAGATGACCACGAGTACTGCCTGAAGCAAGGTAGGCAAACAAACCTCGAAATGCAGCTGGCCAGGTGCACGTCACTTACGGTCAGTTGTGAAAGTCGGCAATCACACCCTCGATCCCAAATGATCCAGCGTAGGGAGGGGGGCTGATTCTGGTGAGCTGGTCTTATAACGATATGCAGATTATTACAATGAAGCTCCCGACATGTGGCAGTGGGAAACTCAGCCCACCATTGACGGGCAGAGCAAACAGTTGCAAACCGTTCACGATGGCGTGAAGTTGACTTTTGGCCTTCCCGCCATATTGTCCGCTCACACCCGCCAGGATGCCGGAGGCCAGTGGGCACAGAAAATTCCGCAAACTGTCAACACTGTCCAGTGATGTATTTTACCAATACCTTTATTTAAAATCCTGCAATTCACTGCGGAAAATGAAATACAAAGAAAACTGTGTTTTAAGTTTCCTTTTTGAGTGAATTGTCTATGGTTTATGAGTCTTGCCAGTGTGGGCAGCATTGCTGTGATTAGTTGTGGGTTGCCATTGTGAGGTTGCCCCTTGACCCTTCTGCCCTTTCCTAACTAACATATCTCTCCAACCTCCTTTCCTCTCCACTGTCTTTGAATATATTATCTTTGTTAAAACACATTCATGTTTCCTGCAACTCCACAGAGGTTTACATCCCTCCCACTGCACTGAAATGGTCCTTACAAATGGCAACCGATGTGACAGTGACTGTGGTAAACTATCCTTCCTTGTCTATCTTGACCTGTCTGTAGCATTTAACACAGTTGACCCCCACCATCCTATTCCAGCACCTCACCTATGTTATCCAGCTGGATGGGACTGACATCACCTGGTTTCATTTCTATCTATCCAGCCAAAGCCAAGAATAACCAACAATGGCTTCTCTTCCCATTATCTTTGGTCCCTGCTACAAACTCCATTCTAGCCACCGACTATATCCTCCTCTTCTGTCCACTGTCCGAAGTTGAAACAGATGCCTAGGACATTGCTGCAGGAGTTCCTGCTTGTGCCCTAGGCCCAACCGCCTTCAATTGCTTCATCAATGACCTTCTCTCCTACATAAGGTCAGAAATATGAATGTTTGCTGATGGTGTTCAGTGCCATTAAAAACTCCACAGACATTGAAGCAGTCTATGGCCATGCACAGCAAAACATGGACAACATTCAGGTTTGGGCTGCTAAGGATTAATTGGCATTCATGCCACACAATTGCCAGAAAATGACCATCTTCAACAAGAGAGAATCTAACCATTTCCCCCTGACATTAAATAGCATTGCCATCACTGAATCCCCCACCATTAACATCCTGGGGGTTACCATTGACCAGAAACTTAAACTGGACCAGCCATATAAATACTGTCATGACAAGAGCAAGTTAGAGGCTGGGAATTCTGTGTAGAGTAACTCACCTCCTGACTCCCCAAAGCCTTTCCACATCTACAAGGCACAAGTCAGGAGTGTGATGGAATACTCTCCACTTGCCTGGATGAGTGCAGCTCCAACAACACTCAAGGAGCTCAACACCATTCAGGACAAAGCAACCCGCATGATTGGCACCCCATCTACCACCTTAAACATTCACGCCCTCCACCAATGGTGCACAGTGGCAGCAGTGTGTACCATCTACCCAAGATGTATGGCAGCAACGCACCAAACGTCCTTTGACAGCACCTTCTAAACCTGCAACCTCTACACCTAGAAGGACAAGAGCAGCAGATGCATGGGAACTCCACCATCTGCAAGCACCCCTCTAACCACACACCATCCTGGCTTGGAACTATATTGCTGTTCCTTCACTATCGCTGGGTCAAAATCCTGGAACTGTGGGCGTACCTACAACACATGGACTGCAGCAGTTCAAGTAGGCAATTAGGGATATGCAATAAATACTGGCCTAGCCAGTGACGCCCACATCCCAGGAATTAATAAACAAACATTGCAAAATTGAAGTCCTGTTTGACCCTGAAAAGAACTTTTGAAGTCATAATTGCTTCATCACCAAGACTACTTCCACGTCAAGAACATCCTGTCTTAGCTCATCTGCTTCTGAAATTCTCATCCATGCCTTCGTCACCTACAGACTTGAGTAATTTGTTATGATCCCAGCTGATGTTACTACTGGACAAGATGAATCCCAGGGGGAACCTGGCTTCATAGATCCTAACTTTTAATTTTTGTTTAGATGCGTGGAGAGTGACTACTGAACAGTCACAGGAGTCAGCTGATGAACTTTTAACAAAAGAATAAAACTATATTGTAATAGTCCTTCACCCACAACTATACCTGTACAAATATATACAAGGGGAGGGGGTGGCATAATGGTGATTGTCACTATACTAGTATTCTAGAGACCCAGGGTAATATTCTGGGGACCCAGGTTTGAATCCCACCACAGCAGATGGTGAAATTTGAATTCAATAAATGATGATAGCCATTGTTGCAAAAACCCCTCTGGTTCACTAATGCCCTTTCGGGAAGGAAACCCCACAGCAATATGGTTGACTCTTAAATGTCCTCTGAACAAGGGCAATTAGAGATGGACAACAAATTCTGGCCTAGGCAGTGATGCCCACATCCCACGAATGAACTTAAAACAAAGATTTGTAAGGATAACACATATTACAAAAGCTTATACCCTAATGTTCTCAGTAAGTACACAATCCATTTAAACTGATAGGTGACCTGTGGTCAGACACATCACACTTTGAAACCAATTGACAGATGCCACCCTAACCAGATGTTATGGATCTCTCCTCAACTCCCCCCACTTATCACACTGTGAGACAACCCGTCTCACATGAGGGCTTCCAATCTCCACTCTTGAAGAACTCTCACTGGAATCTTCTCCCAAACAATGCTTTCTCTCAGATGTCTTCCACAAGGGTCCAACTCCAAGGTTTTGAACTCTCCTTCCAATGTTCCTCTAACCTGGATCGCCACTTGTAGTCAAACTTCCTTCCACATACTCTCTGTCACTGACTCAGCCATGTCAATAGAACACCACTGCTTCACATGCCCAAAGCAAAGAGTTCCAGGCCTTTGGCTGTTTCTTTGGATTTTCTGTCTTCTTGCAAGACATTTTTGCTTTAAGTCTGCTTCCTGCAGCTTTCTTCTCTTTAAATTCAAAGCCTTTCTCTGCTCCTCACTTTTAACTTCACTTAACAGGACCATTTCCAGATTTCTGTTCTTGTTCTTTGACTTAACTGTCCACTTGGGACCTTTCCTGTTCCACTACCCTGGATTTTGGGACTTTCTTCTTTAGTTTCTGGAACCTGCTTCTATAGTTCCTCCTCCTGTGTCCAGCTTCTCCTGACAGCTGGTTTCAGTGTTAGTTTGGGACTTCTATCTGTCCCTCTGCTGTCCAGCCTCTCTGGAATCCTGGCTTCAACTGAAACTGCTTTTCTAGTTTTCTCTGCCTCTGTGGGTCCCCGTCTCTGGACCCCTGTTGCTAGTCAACAGCACAGTTTTTTTTAACCTTGCGTTTGTTTTAACTTCCCTTCAAGGGTCATAAAATCTTCATTAAAATGCAGGCATCTTTTAAAGTGAAACTAAAACTCAACTTCCCCTTTTTCTTAACACACAAATACAGAAATACAAATCAAACTTAAACATTAAATAACATACAAATATAACTTACTTGACCTTTCCCTACTTCCTAACAAATTCAATGCTCTCTTGACTGGTCTCCCACCTTGCACCCTCTATAAATTTGAAATCATGCAATGTTCTGCTGTCTATATTCTAACTTGCATTAACCCCTGTTCACTCATTACCCTCGTGCCTGATAACCTACTTGGGCTTCCAGTCCCAATTCTGATTCCTGTTTTCAAATCCCTTCATGGCTTCAACTCCCACTTCTGTAACCTTCTCCGGCCCTAAAGCCCTCTGAGGTCTCCAAACTCCTCCAATTTTGGCCTTGTGGAGCTCCACAGATTGCAGACTGTACCTTCAGCGGCCTAGGCCATAGGCTCAGAAATTCCTGCCCTACATCTTACTACCTCTCCAGCACCCTCTTGTTCTTTAAGGTGCTCCTTGAAGCCTTCTACTTCAACCAATCTTTTGGTCGCCTGTCCAAATTATGTGGTTCAGGGTTAAATTTTCTTTGATAAAGTTCCTGTGAGGCATCTTGTGGTATTTTAGTAAATTAAGACGCTATATAAATACGGCATCCTGGTATGAGCTGAGCAACAGTTTTGGGATGGTGTGGAGGACATCATTATGCTTGATGTTGGAAGCAGGTGACCAATATGGGATGTATTTCATCTCGCCAATTTGTTGAGCAGCATTCCATGAATAGACAGAGGTGATTGGTGTTGGAGCCATTGTGAATGCAATTCCTCATAGGATTTCAGGATCTGAAGAACAGGAAACTAGTGCTGGGCACAATGCCTGGATCCCATGAGCTTGGGATTCATACAATGGAAGGATAAGATTGAGTTACCTCTGTTGCTAAGTTTGAAATTATGAATCCTTTTATTCCTCCGTTTATGAGCTGAGTTTCCCTATGCCAGTTTGTAGCCTTCAGAGTTCCCTGGGTACCCAGACTCAGGCCTTCCTGTTCTGTCCCCCAGATCCACTTGTATCCTGTTACATCAAAGAAATGCCATTCAAGATTCATGACCAGGGAATGCTGCTCAGGAAGTTGTTGAATAGGCTTTTATTCCGCAAGTGACGGAGTCTGTATAACTCATGAATGACTGAGCTAAACAGGTCTCCAATTTGAATAACACAACTCTTTTTAGTCATTTAGTGCAGGTGGCATTGAATACTGGATTGACAGGGTTTCTATGTGAGGAGCATACAATACACTAGGCTTTAAATTTATCACAGATGGATGATTGAAGACCTCCCCTCTTGGTTGTTTATAATGTCTCTGTGTCAAATGAGTTTGGGCAGTCTCAGCTCAGTACACAGTGGAAAAGGATGGAGTTTTGGAGTGTGTATGGGTTAGTAAGATGAGTCTGTCTGTCTCTAGTCACAGACTATGCAACATCTCCTGCAATGTCTATCGCTAGAGGAACCCTGCGCTGTTGCAGATCTTGCCGAATTCAACAACAAGGCGCAAAAATGTGTCCAGTTCTTATAGACTGTCCGTGGACACAATAAGAAGTAAGATGAGGAAATGGTGATTATGAAATTCTCATCCTTGTTTTCAAACTTTTCCATGGCCTTGCCCCTGCCAATCACTGTAACCTACTTCAGCTCTGAAAATGCTTTCAGGAGAGTTTTATTAATGAGGACACCAACAAGAGAAAAGGCAATTCTGGATTGACTAACTTGATTGAATTGGATTTAGATTTAGGAAATGAAGCTGGGAAGATGGAAGAAATGTTGCTGGGGAAGATTTTTGGCAGTAGCGGTCACAATTCAGTTAGATTTAGAATAGTTATGGAAAAGGACAAAGGTAGACTGAAAAGAAAGTTTTTAAATTGGGGGAAGACCAAGGACAAAAATAGACTGGGAACAGCTTCTTGAAGGTAAATCAGTGTCAGAGCTGTGGGGTAGCATTCAAGGAAGAAATAGAGAGGATTCAGAACGATTATGTTCCCACTAAGAAAAAGAGTGTTGCTCCCAAACCTAGACATCCGCCCCACCGAATGTTAAAGAGTATGCAGAGTGGGATAAGGCAAAAAGAAAAGCTTATGTCAAGTACTGAGAGCTCAATCCTACAGACAGCCTAGAGACGTATGGAAAGCACAGGAATGAAATTAAGAAGGAAGTATCGAAAGCAGAGAGGGGGCACGAAAAAATAGTGAAGTACAATCAAGGAAAGCCCAAAGGTGTTTTATAAGCGTCTATGGAGCAGGATAACTAAGGAAACAGTATAGGGACAATTCAAGAATGAAAAGGTAACTTTTGTGTGGAGGTGGAAGATATGGGCATGGTCCTTAATGAATGGTTTGCATTTGTCTTCACAAAAGAAGGGGATGATTCAGATATTGTAGTTAAGAAAGAGGAGTGTGGTATATTGGGTGGGATAAATATAGTGAGAGAGGAAACATTAAGGGGTTTACCATCTTTGAATGTTTCATAAATCACCAGGACCAGATAAAATATATCCCAGGCTGCTAAGAAGGGCAAGGGAAAAAATAGCGAAGGCTCTGACCATAATTTTCCAATCCTCTCTGGTTACAGGCATGGTGCACAAGGGCTGGAGAGCTGCTAACATTGTACCATTGTTTAAAAGCAGAGGAAGAGATAGACCAAGTAATTACAGGTCAATCATCCTAACCTCAGTGTTGGGCTAACTGTTGGAAAAATTATAATGGTATAAATCATTATTTAGAAAGGCATGGGTCATTAATGAACAGTCAGCATGGATATGTTAGGGGAAGGTTGTATCTGACTAACTTGATTGAATTTTTTGAGGAGGTAACAATCATGGTCAATGAAACTAACACTATATGGATATTAGCCAGAATTTTGACAAGGTTCCACATGGCAGACTGGTCAGGAAAAAATTGAAAGCTCATGGTATCCAAGGGTAAGTGGCAAGTTGGATCCAACATTGCTCGAGTAGCAGAAAGCAAAGGATAATGTTCAATGGATGTCTTTGTAACTGAAGGGCTGTTCCCATGAAGTTCTGTGGGGCTTAGTACTGGGCCTCTTGCTTTTTGTGCTAAATATCGATGACCTGGAATTAAGTGTAGGCCGCATGATTAAGAGGTTTCCAGATGGTACAAAAATTTGTTTTGGGATAGATAGTGAGGGAGAGACTGCAGGAAAATATCAATGGACTAGCTAGGTGGGCAGAAAAGTGCCAAATGGAATTCAATCTAGAGAAATGTGAGGTAATACATTTGGGGAGGGCCAATAAGATGAGGGAATACACTATAAATGGTAGGATACTGCACAGTGCAGAGGAAAAGAGGAACCTTGGAGTAGATGACCATAGATCCCTAAAGGTAACAGGACAGGTAGATAATGGGTTCAAGACTGAATTTAGGATACTTCTCTTTATAAGCGGAAGCGCAGAGTATAAGGGCAGGGAGGTTACAATAGCACTGCATAAAACATTAGCTTCCACAGCTGGAGTATTGCATAGTGTTCCAGTCTCCCCATTACAGGAAGGATGCGATTGCATTAGAGAGGTACAAGGGAAATTTGTAAGGATGTTGCCAGGAATGGAGATGTTTAGCTATGGGAAAAGATTGGATAGGCTTGGGTTGTTTTTTTTTTGAAGCAGAGGAGGCTGAGGGGAGATTTAACCGAGCTGTATATAATGATGAGGGGCCTAGATAGGGAGGACAGAAAGGACGTATTTCCGTCAACAGAGAGGTCAATAACCAGGGGGCACAGATTAAAAGTAATTGGCAAGTGGGTTAGAAGGGAGTTGAGGAGAATTTCTTTTTCACCCAGAGGGCAGGGAGGATCTGGAACTCACTGTCTGAAAGGGTGGTAAAGGCAGAAACCCTCATCACATTTTTTAAAAAAGTAAAAGCTATGGACCATGAGCTGGAGAGTGGGAGTAGCCTGGACAGTTCACTCCTGGCTGGCACAGACACGATGGACCAAATGGTGTACTGTACATGTTCAATGTTTCGGTGCGTCTAAGTGTCAAGTATACTAAATATGAGCACAAGGCAGCAACCAAAATTAATCCTAATGATAGCAATATAAAGAAAACTTAATGCTAGAAACCTTGGGTAAAATGTTTAGCTGGGTGGGCAGTCGTGCACCTAACCCGCTCGAGTGTAAGATGACGTGCGTTGACGTTAGGCTAGTGTTCCAAAGTCAACGTGCAGTTATGTGATATTTCGGTTGGCGGGCGCGTGCTGGAGTCAGCAGCACGCCCGCCGACAATTAAAAGGCCTGTTAAGGCCATTAACAAGGTTATTAACTTAAATTTTTCGCTGCCCGTCCAACCTTACGGTTGGCGGGCGGGCGAAAAGGCCAAGCGGCCTTTGCACTTTTTAAGGAAACCTCATCCACGGGCGGGATGAGGTTTCCTAAAGCAAATAAAAATAGAATAAAAAATTTAAAATTGAATTAATAACATGTCCCTGTTCATGTGGCAAAGTCACATGAGGGGACATGTTTTATGACATTATTCATTTCTTTATTTGTTTTTGTGAAAATTCTTCATCTCCCTGAGGCAGCTCTGTGCGATTCTCAAGCGCTCACTCACTCACGCGCATGTGTGAAGTTCACGCTCACCCCGTTCGCCCTCTTCCCCCCGCCCGCACAGACAGCGCTAAGCGCTGCCGCTCGTGTTTCACGCTGGGTGGGCCTTAATTCGCCTTCCGGCCTCGATCGCGGGCGGCGGATGGCTTCCCAACCGCGCCCGCCCCCGCCCAACAAGGGCTAAGTTCTGCCCCTTGAAATAGAAACGGAATGTTCCGGATATACACAATGGCCGGAATTTTCCAGCCTCTCACGCCGCTGGGATCTTCTGGTCCCGCCGATGTGAATGGAGATTTCAATGACTCACCGGCCCCGCCGTGGGAGATCCGGCCGCCGGAAATTTCCGACCGATGAGCCTGAGAAACTTTGATACAATTGAGTGGAAGTAAAGAGTCAACCTTATTTGTCTGGGTCTGGAGTCACAGGCAGGCATGAGAGCTAAGGATGACAGATTTCTCTCCCTCAAGTACCATGAGTGAACCAATTGGGATTTTAATGACTCATATGACCACTTCTACTGATGCTAGTTTTTTTTTATTTTTAAATATTTAAAACTGAATTCAATTTACCAACTGCTCTGGTGGGATTTAAACCCACATTCTCTGTATTACCAGTCCAGCAATATAACTAGCATACCACTGAACCCATATTAAGATAGTTGATCTCAGCCAAGATAGCGATCAGGCCACTACAAACGACTTGTTCCTAGGTTAGGGAGAGGAAGGGTAAATTCAACTATCTACTCCCACTCCTGAGCCACTATATGATCATTGTGTGAAGACATCATTGATCTCAGCCTGTGGTTTGGTAGGTTCTGCCCTTGTTTCAACAGAAGGTGACACTCCTTCTTAGAGTGGTTCAGTGCTGGAACTCTCTTGACTCTGAGTCAGAGGCTGTGGTTTCAGCCCCATTCCGGAGACACATAATCCAGGCTGACATTCCAGCGCAGTACTGAGGGAGGGCCGCACTGGTGGAGATGCCTTCTTTGGGATGAGATGGTCAACTGAGGCCTCATCTGCTCTCTCAGGTTGAGGTAAAGATCCCATGGTATGATTTGAAGAAGAGCAGGAGAGTGTTATCTGGTCTTCTGGCCAATGTTTGTCCCTCAACCAACATCACTCAGGTTATCTGTTTATTGTTTCATTGCTGCCTTGTTAGCACTTTGGTACCACAATTCCTACTTTGCAATAGTGACTACACTTCAAAAACAGAAACGTAGAAACATTGAAAATAGGAGCAGGATTAGGTCATTCGGCCCTTTGAGACTGCTCTGCCATTCAATATGATCATGGCTGATCCTCTGTCTCAATGCCGTACTCCCGCTCTCTCCCCATACCCCTTGATGCCTTTAGAGTCTAGAAATCTATCTATTTCCTTCTTAAATATATTCAGAGACTTGGTCCCCACAGCCTCCTGTGGTAGAGAATTCCACAGGTTAGCCACCCTCTGTGTGAAGAAGTTTCTCCTCATCTCAGTGCTAGATGGCCTGCCCCCTATCCTGAGACTGTGACCCCTTGTTCTAGCCACCCCCTCCATCCACAGGAAACATCATCCCTGCATCCAGTCTATCCAAACCTGTCAGAGTGTTATATGTTTCAGTGAGATCCCCTCTCATTCTTCTAAACGGCAGTGAATACAGGCCTAGTCAGCCCAATCTGTCCTCATATGACAATTCTGCCATCCCAGTGTGAGCTGCTTTGGGACATCCTGAGGTGGCGGAGGGCGCTATGTAAATGCAGGTTTTTTTCCCTTTCTTTCCAAACTCACATATGGTGAATGGTCACTTGGGAGAGAAAGATTTATTCCACTGGTGGAAAAAGTGGCATGGAAGAAACAAGAAACATTTGTTTAAATATTTTCTGGAATCCCTGTGTGCCACAGACTGATATTTCTATAATTTTAGATGGAGCGACTCCAACTTCATTTTGTAAATGGTTTCAGCCAGCTGTGTCTTTGGGAGGTCTGTGTGAGAATCCCATTTCTCTGTGGCCTAGATGCTATGTGATGACAAATACAAGTAATTGGCTGCGCGCAACAAGAACCAAAGGGGGGGGGGAAAAAACAAAGAGCTTGAATTTATATAGCGCCTTTCACCACCTCGGAATGTTCCAGAGCACTTCATAGTCAATGAAGTACTTTTTGAAGTGTGGTCACTGTTGTGATGTAGGCAACCAATTTTCACACAGCAAGGTCCCACAAAAAGCAATGTGCTAAATTACCAAGTAATCAGTTTTAGTGGATTTGGATGAGGGATAAATATTGACCAGGATGCCATGGAGAACTCCATTGCTCTTCTTTGAAATAGTGTCTTAGAATCTTTTACATCCACCTGAGAGAGCAGATGGAGCTTTGGTCTTATGCCTCATCCAAAAGGTAGCACCTCTAAAGGTACATCACTTCTCAGCATTCTGGAGTGGGATTTGAACCTATAACCTCCTAATTCAAGGAGCAAGGGCATTACCTACCAAGCCACAGCAGTACTTCCAGGTAGCTCAAGGTCATTAAGTTGTTGAAGTATGAAAAAAGACCCACAGTACCTAGAGGAGGAGGGTGAACCTATGATAGAAAGGGGAGGGGTGGGGGCAGATGTCAGAGTCAAGAGTAGTACACCAGCAGACTGGCAATTTCCAACAGTGCCTCTCCTCTGGATAGCAATAATATAGAGTTTCAATGTGACAGGGATGTGCCATGCACTAAGGCAATCCAACAGGGAAGGAGAGAAAAGCAAAAATTAAGATAGCAGACAAGTTGTGATATTTGGCAATTCAATTATTTGGTTTCCAGATGAAAATCCGTGCAAAGCAGACCCAAAGAAATGAGAAGTAAAACATAATCAACTTGCACTGTTGACTCCATTTAGCCCCCCGCAGATGCTGCCAGACCTTCTGAGTATTTCCAACAAATTCCGTTGTTTGCAAAATGGAGCGGAAGGGATGAAGAATCTGATGTTGAATAGGAACCAATTGTTCTCCAAGTGGGAATGAATAACACAGATATAAAGTAGGCCACAGGTCCTTCACGCTCAATTTCCGGCACTGTGAGCTAAAAGGGAGGACCTAAGGTGAAATGTTTTCTGAACCACTCACATAGCAGTGAAGAGAGACAGAGGGTTAATAGGCAGATCGACAAGTGGCTAAGGCTTTAGAGTAGGGAACATTGGGATATCTTTTGGAATGAGGGTTCCCACACAGACCACTTGGGCTTCATCTAAACCAAAGGTGGGGGAGGGGGTGGAGTTGCTGGAAGGATAGATAGAGGGGGAGTGTTTAAACTAGCTGTGCTGATGGTTGCGATAGAGGTACTGATTGAAGGAAACTTAAAGCTGTGCCAGTGAAAATACAAATCAAAAGTTTAATAAGTCTAATTCCAATGCTGGAAGATAAGCAAAGCAAAAATGATAACAAAATAAATGAGAATGGAATAAAGGAATGGAGCTGAGCTTGCATTAGTGCAAGTAGTCTACTGTCACAGTGCATAGTTATGATATTGCAAATTTTTAGAAAACTATTTTAAAATGTAACTTTTTTAAAAAAACTTTGGACTGAGTTTAAAGACTGTTTCAAAATGGCTTTAAGCTATCAGACAGAATTGTTGGTTTCAAACTGGGTCTCCTCTCCCGAGAGGACAAAAGACAATCCTTAATTTAATTTAGGTTCACTGTGGTCTTGTCCAGGAGATAATAAAGTTTTGTTGAGGCCTCTTTGTATGTATGTAAATTGTGCCTTGGCTAGGACTACAGCTAAGAACCACAAGTGGGGGAAGGGCTGTTTTGAAGTGTCCATGCCTTATTTGGGAGATGATTGGCATTTTTGTACAGGTCACATGATAACAGCAGCCATTTTGACTTACCTGCAAAAAGCATTGAAAAGAACAGGAAGTGGGCTACTTAACACAGAGAGAACCAGCTTGAAGAGCTTCAACCTAGGGAGAGACAGAGAAAGGCTTCTAAAAACAGCTACTGGTCTGCTGTAAAGTAACTAGGCAGCCAAAAGTGCCACAGTACAGAATTAGAAGAGAAGAACCTTTTGTCCTCCTATAAACCCTGATTCCATCTACTGAGCTCAACTGTTAAAGCAACCTCTGGCAATTTGACAATGGAAGCCATCGCAGCTGCAGAGACAACTCTACAACCTCAAGGCCTTCACTCCAAACAACACAACAGCTTGACTTCAAAACATAACAGGCCTGCACCAAACAATAGAGAAACTGAGCTGACCCAATTTTTATAAATCGCGCTTTTTTCATTTGTAACTAATCTTTGTGTGTGTATGAGTTACCTGACGGGTCTTGCAAGGGTTGACAAATTGGACATCATTAGCATTACAGAAACATGGAAGAATGATTCCAATCCATGGGAAACAAAGCTGGAAGGATATGCAGGAGAGACCGTGTCAGGTTTATAGAAGATCATCTGGTAGAGCTATGTGGGGATATGCTATAGAACTTTAGTCTTGGACAAAAGCCTTGACCTGAAATGTGGGACTAGATAAAGTCGACAAATGGTAATGCACCAACTACATAGAACTTCAAGATTTCAACTTAACTCAGACAAGAATACCTATATTCCAAATAGAATACCTATACTGGTAAGACAGCAACAACAAAGGGACGTCTAGAGTTAATGGAAGGCTGCGTTATGACTCAGTATGTAAACAAGCCAACAAGGGGTGAAAATATCCTGTATTTGATGGAGTAATAGGGCTGATCAAATCTCCAACACAAAAGTGGGTGAGGCTTTAATCACCAGTAATCATAATGTAATCATATTCAACATTAGAAGGATTGGAGGGATTGCTTAAAAAAAACACAAAGCTACTAAATTTTAAGAGAACTAAATTGATGTGCTTGAGGATTGTTGTCAGATTGGACCTAGAAGGTTTGAATATGGCTAGCAGAGTGAAGGAACTATGGATTTCCTGGAGATGATGCAATAACCCAATGTGTACACATACAAAACAAAGGTACTAAACTTAAAGGCACTCAGGCCTGGTTGAATGGGCTACCAAGCAGTATTTACAGTTAGTAGGGCCTTGTGCTCAGCTTCATTTTTGTCACCCCCATGCCCCACCGGGACTGCGAATCCTCCTGCCCTCCCCCACTCTTTCTCTCCCTCCCCTTCGCTCCAGCTCCACCAAGCTCGCAAATCACGTCTGGAGAAGAAGTCTTCAGCAGATGGGCTGGTGATTTCGAAAGTGGCCGTGATATTCCCGTGGTCATGAGTGACCCGAATATGCAGTGGCTGGCCCTGTTTCTATGACTGTATCTGCTCCCTGGTTCAGTCAGGATAACCATTCACTTGGGCAGGTTTCTCAGGCCCAAAACATTGTCTGTTTTCCTTCTCCTTCATCCAGGGGATCCAGGATCTCCTGAGATTTAACTCATTCACAGCTGGTGGATACCGCTCCTACACCGAGGGTCGCTCCAGGGGCTTCTTAAGCCCTCCTTGCCAGTGATTGTTCATCAGATGGTTTTCTTCTTGTATGGATTTTCACATAAATACAACAGGATTGTCTTCCTCTCCCATGCCATAGGTTGGACCATCGGTCTGTACACCAGTGGATATCACTGGGAGATCTATCATTCTTCTACCATTCACGCTTGGCCTGAGTGCCCGCCTATACCGTTTAGACAGCTATGCTCCTTTGCCAAGCTCACAAGCTCTTGGCCCATGTCTTTGTTTTTGTTCTCCCCTTGTTGGAAATTTTTCCGGAAAACCGAATAACCGGGCTGCAGCTGGGAAAGCTGGTCTTCCTTGTTCATGAATTTTCTCCTTCAGTGCCTGGATGTCGGCCACCAGCTCTCGAGTTTGGCCTCTTCAACTGAGAACTGATTCCAAGCCTCGGCCTCCTGGTCCAGGGTTTTGCTTTTCTCCACTACCTTGCCTTTGCTCAACTGCTTTCTTATTTCTTCCAGCTGTTGGCTCAGGAGCTTTGCTTTGTCTCGTTCACTCCTGAACTTCCACTCAAGCTGGTTGTACTCATCCTCAGTCTTCATCAGGTCACCTTCAATCACTCTGTTTCCAGTGTGAGCTCTTTAATTTTGTTATTGTCTAGCCGAGTGTCTCCCGAAAGTTTCTCCAGTTCTTTCTTGGCTTTATTTCAGGGTGCTTCACTTTCTGCTTCTTTTACACAGTTAAGCCCCTTCTTCAACAAGCCAACTCTAAAGTTCAGATCATTTGACTTTAGCTGTTTGTCTTTGAGTTCCACCTTCAGTTCATCCCTTTCATTGAGAAGGATGGATACTTTCTCCTCCATCTCCGATTTCAATTTCAGCAGCTCCTTGTTTTCTTCTGTCTGTTACTTGTGTTGTCTTACTTTGTTCCTCCTTCAGCTTGTTGTTAAAGTCAATAACTTATTGCTCTTCCTGATTTAACTTGTCTGCCACAACTCTCCTCTCGTCCACCAACATCACAGTAGAAGAGTCATAAGGACTGGAAATGTTAACTCTGTGTGTCTGTCTCCACAGATGCTGCCAGACCTGCTGCGTTTTCCCAGCATTTTCTGTTTTCCTTATCGCGGTAAAAGACTTCAACTTGGGCAAGTCGTCTTTCCAGTCCAGCTTCTGACAATTCGAGTTCTTTCACTCGGCCTTTCACTAATTCCAACTCATTGACCAGGTCTTTGGTCAGATTCTTCTCTTTATCCAAACTAACATGCAGTTGTGAACATTCCGATTTGCTTTTGTTAAAAGCGCCTTCCAGTTTTTCTAGATCAACCATTCTTTTCTGTAGTTTCCCCACCTCCAGTTTCAAGTTCCCACTCTGCAGCTCTTCCTCTTTCAATCTTTTCTTCAGTTCTCTGCCCTGATCTTCCTCCTTGGTTATCTCCTCCATCCTTACCCTCCATCTCCAGTACCCGCTTCCGCAGGTTTTCCACCTCAGCCATGAGGCTAGAGTTCACATTCCTGAAGTTCCTCCTCAGCTTCCTGTAGGCTTTGGTTGTCCTCCGCCAGCTCTTCAAGCCGATGGCTCAGCTTTCACCACAACTGGTGGTTCTGAGACTCTTGGGCGGCGAGTTTGGCTGTTAGCTCGTCATGCCCTTGCAAAGACTTGGCGGACTTGTGCCCGAATTCCACCTCGTCGTTCCATAATGGTTTGTTTCAGTGTCTTGAGAGGGTGAGGAGGGGGGTGCGGAAACTGCCAGGAGGTTTTTTTGTATACAGCCGAGCAGACAGCTTAATGGCTCAGCTAAAAGACAGCACTTCCAACAGTTCAGCACTCACCATCAGTTTGGGGCACCCCCCGTGTCGTTTGGAGGCCTCGTGCCACGGCAGGGTGTGTTTCATTGTAAATCCGCCCCTGCTACCAAGTAACTCATAAAGAAGGAGGTAAAAAGCTTTTAAGGCCATGAAAGAACATGGCATTGGGTAAAGATGGGGCTCAGTCCCAAAAGGTATGCTCGAAGTGTAAAAAAGGCTTCAAAATGGCAAAGAAAATGTTTTAATTGAATGTGGCAAGAAAATTGAAAAGTAAAAATAAAAAGTTTTTTAGTTTTATTAAGAGAAAATGAGAAATGAGGGTTGGAATAGGGCTGTTGAAAGTTGGATCAGGTGAGGGAATGACATTCATGCTACATATGCTGCAAACATACAAGATTTCTGTCTCCATCTTTATCAGGAGGAGACAGTAAGCTTATCTGATCTGGAAAGGGAGTAGGGCTTTGCAGAGGTAAGTTGTAACGTTTCACATTACTACCAGCAAGGTTGCTGAACAGCTGTGCAAATTTAAGGTAAATAAATCTCAGGGAGTGGATAAGGTGCAACCAAGGACCCACCAGAAAATTGCAGGAACTCTTTTACAAATTTTCCCGTAATCAGTGAATACTGGAGATGTGCCTGGGAACCGGAGAAAGGCAGATATCACTCCTATTGTTCCTTAAGGTCACAAAAGTGACCCAGGAAATGACAGACCAGCGAATGGATAAAGTTAGGGAAACCCTTATTAAAAATATGATCATGGAGCATCTGGACGGAAATAAAACCAGTAAAGGTCAAACACATGGGTTCATGAAAGGAAGATGTTTCCAATTGTGTTTACTGGTCTCCTTTGAGGATGTAATAGTTTAATAAGTCAACATGAGTAAGTGTTATTTGCTACTCTGACAGATATTTAATTCTGTCACCAGGTAACTGGGAGGCTCCCATCTCCAATGACCAGATATTTTTTTTATTTGTTCATGGGATATGAATATCACTGGTAAGGTCAGCATTTGTTGCTCACCCCTAATTGCCCCTGAGAGCCAGCCACATTGCTGTGGGTCTGGAGTTACATGTAGATCAGACCAGGTAAGGATGGCAGATTTCCTTCCCTTAAAGGGGCATCAGTGAACCAGATGGGTTTTTATGACAATCAATGATAATTTCAAGGTTACTGTTACTAGATTTCAATTTCAGATTTTTAAAAATAATTAATTGAATTTAAATTCCACCAGCTACCATGGTGAAATTTGAACCCATGTCCCCAGACCATTAGCCTAGGCCTTGGGATTACATGTCCAGTGACATTACCACTGCACCATCTCACCCATGCTGGGTCTTCACTGATCTCTAGTGCCTCCTACTCTCCCTGCATTTGTAAGCTGTGTGATGGCCTGAGGGCCACATCCGACGCTTTCGCTCTCCTTTGTGTTCTGTGCTCTCTTCTTCTCCTGCAATGGGGAAGAGACCTATGAGTGGGAGAAGTGCATGCACTTACCCAATGGATCGAGAGCATTTGCTGATGGTGACTGTCACGTTGCGTATGGATAAGGGTGAGGGTGATGGACAATGTGAGGAAATGTTTAGACAGAGAGGGATGGGTGTGCCTGTACAGTAAGCGGGTGTGAGGGATGAAGTGCTGGAGTAGAGTTGAGTAGGCAGATTGAGGGGGCTGTGGTGATGCACACATCAGGATGTAGGTGAATGTGCCACTTCCCTCACTTTTCCAGCCCTGGTTAGGACATTAAACTACTTCCTGCATTCGATTCAGGACCGTGGCACTTTGCTCCTGCTGCTCACCTCTTCTGCCACCCCCAACCAGGTTTATCCAGCAAGCTTCCTCCTCCCATTTTTAGGGAATCTTCTTCTTCTTCTTTTTCTTAGGCAGTCCCCTCGGGACTGTCTTTCACTCCAGGGCTGTGGGTCCAGAGGTGACTAAAAAGTCCAATGCTGGATCCACACGCTCTGCCACAGGTGGGGCGGGTAGTGTTTGATGTGGCGGGTGGGTGGGGTGCTCAGATGCTCAGGAAGTGGGGAGGAGAGGGCGAGGAGGGGTGGAGGAGGGGAAGAATGAGGGGGTGGAGGGGAAGGAGGAAGCAAGAAGGGGAAGGAGGATGGGGAGGAGGTGAGGGGGATGGAGATGGGGAGGAGGAGGCGAGGGGGGGTGAAGGGGATGGAGGAGGAATGGAGTGTTGCAGCGAGGAAGATAGAAAGAGTGTCTGTGCGATGACACAGCCTTGCTCATTTTGGGTCTGTGGCAGATCATTGGCACGTTAAAATCCAGCCCAATATTTCTGGAAGTGAAAATGCAATCTTTGGACAAGCTCTCTTGGGAGACTGTTGAAGCAGTGGGCAGTGATTCATTCCAATGCAAATTAGACAGAATCTTTTCAAGAAAGAGCCATTTGAGATACAGTCTGAGTAATTTGAGACATGACATAAATGTAGCGGGCTTGGGAGGAACAGGTGTCTCAGACACAGAGATTTTCCTTGTCATCTTGACCTGATAGAGATTAATGGGTAGAGGTTACTGCTCAATTATCACTGTCTCATGCAACTACCAGAATACTGCAAGGCAAAGACCTTGGTCTTTGGTCTCTCAATTGCCATATTTCTAGAGAAGGTGCTCTATAAAATATAACTTCTTTTTTGGTCAAGTGGTCCTCAGTTTAATGTTTCACCTGACAAGCTGACCCTGAAATGAACTTGAGATTAGTGAGTGGGGTCCAATTGCTTCTACCTATAATCCTTATAAAATAATTTTATTACATTTAACCTTATTCTGAATTTTACATAAGGGGACAGTGGAGACAGCTTCTTAAGGACATTTGAGCTGTTAGCAAACCATCACAGATAGGAAGGGAAGATTGGTATGCATTGTCTTTTTACAGCTTTGTATTTTCTCTGGTTGTTCTGAAGTACAGTGCAGATTAATATACAGAAAAAATGATTCTTACTGCTTTTGACTTTGTGCCCAGGAATGTGTAGGCATCCATTTCACTGTGATGGAAAACTTGGGGCCATAGTTCCACAGAACTGACAAGAGAAATGCGTTTGAAACTGTGGTTAGAGGGAGGGAAGGTAATGATTTAAGATGGGGGCGGTCTGCTGGAAGTCGTTCTGGATCATTTAAGATCTGACTGGTTGACCAAGAGCCCAGATCACAAAGTCCAACTGGCGAAGTGAGCTGTGCATTCAGCATCTGATAAGCGGCACCGAGGCCCGATTTCCCACCCAATTAAACACTGGCCGATTCAGTGAATCATTGGTTGATTGAGCCAACAAGATGTGTGCCATAGACTCTACTTTCTGAAGTTGGCAGTGTATGAGAGAAGTTTCAACCCCGAATGATGGGTGGGTTGGGGCTTAAGGGGAGGGGGGGGGGTTGGGGGGAAGAAAAAAATTCTAAAAATATCAAACACGCCAGAAACCTGTCTCCAATATGGCCACTTCTGTAATGGGTGCACATCTGGCTAAGTGTGAGTAACCTACTTGATGGCAGTGGCGGGATCGTAATAAGGAGACAATTTTCCAATGATTTGAATAAAGAATTGAAAAGAGATAGAATCAGGCTGATCAGATCATGCACTGACTGCTGAGATACTTCTGGCCTATGACCTCGGGGCTTGGGAGACCCTGAGAGCTGTGCCAAGGACTGTACCACCTGTACCTGTGCAGGGGCAGCTTCAGCCATCAGGAGAAAGGTAGCACGTTGAGTCCTGGCTTTAGAGAGGGGTGATGGACCAACAGGTGAGAAGTGGGAGCGCTTCCATGTCCCCCTTTGCAATCATCCCTCCACCTGGCCACATCTATCCTACCATGCTGCTGGAGAGCAGTTTGATGAAGATTAGTGATGCTGTATAATTCTTCTCCTCATCAATGGCTCCCTCTTGCAGTATCTGTGTTCTTGGAGCAAAGCTTGGAGAGAACTGGGTACCCCTCAACATGGACTCTCCGCAGCTGTTCCCTGCCATAACCATCTACTCATACTCACTTATGAATGGTGAACCACCAAGTGAAAACCCAACTAACTGTCCACTGGTGTTCGGCGGTACCTCCTGTGACAGTGCACCCTCAGAAGGAATGAGGTCGTATGAGGAATTGTCCTTCTTGCAACACTTGCTTTATGCGTGAAGGCACATGGATAAGGTTTAGTTGTGGCAAAGTCACAATCTTGACAATCGCCATGCTCAGTCTTCTCAAAGTTCTGTAAGTAATGAAATACAGTCAATATATATGTCAGAAAAAATTGTAATTCTGTTACCAGCTATCTCTGAGCTCCCAGTCTTTCCACCTCCCATTGACAGGGATGCAAATGTGCCACTTACCTCCATGGCCTCCTCCTCTACACCTGTTAGCAACAGGATTTGTGATGGTCCACCTCTAATCATTTTCCTTTCCTTTGAGATTTGTGCCCTCTTCGCTTACAAGTGCTGAAAAACAGATCTGTGAGTGTAGATGAGGTAATTATTAGATGGATGCAGTGCACTTGGTCCAGGTGACCATTTGACCGATGCATTACGATAGGGGTGAGTGGATACATCAGCTTAGGATCAAAAGGGACACCAAGACTGCAGTCTGGTTTTGCTTGAGAGAGTGGCCAAGGAAAGGAGTGGGCTGAGTGGTTGGGGAACGAAGCATGTGGAAGCCAACAGCTTAAGACAAAGACACATTAAATGTGACCCATGCAATAAGGTGGGACACTAAGGAAGCAACTGCTGATCTGAGAGGGAGGTGACCATTCAAAGGTGCCCTTGGGGCTGAGGGCTATCCTGAAACCTGAGGTGGTTGGAGGCTACATGGCCACATCAAACTAATGGTGTGTGGCTCGTTGCTTGGATCTAGTCACTTATGTGAATGAGCAACTAACACAAGGCAAACATAAGATGAAGTAAGACTAGAGCCTACATACTTGCATCCGATACTCAATTAGATTTGAGCCTGTAACTCACTCCCAGGTATCCACTATTTTATATATAACCCACCTAAACCCCTCGATTAGATTCCAGCTCACTATTTTTCCTTTGTTCATGGTATGTGGGCATTGCTGGCAAGGCCTTCATTTATTGCCCATTCCTAATTGCCCTTGACAAGGTGGTGATGAGCTGCTTTGTTGAACAGCTGGAATCCATGTGGTGAAGTTACTCCAACATTCTTGTTAGGTAGAATGTTCCAGGATTTTGATCCTGCAACGACAAAGGAATGGTGATAGGTTTCCAAGTCAGACTAAGTGAGGTATTTTTTGAGGGGAACTTTCAGGTGGCAGTACTCCCTTGCACCCGCTGCCCGTATCCTTCTAAGCTGTTGATGTTGTGGGCTGAGGAGGTGCAAAGAAGCCTTGGCGAGTTGCTGCAGTACATCTTGCAGATGGTACACATTGCAGTCAGTGTGCGTCAGTGGTTGAAGGGGTTTAAGGTGGTGGATAGGCGCCAATCAAACTAACTACTTTGTCCTGTTGAGCTTCTCAGGTGTTATTAGAGTTACACTCATCCAGGCAAGTGGAGAGTATTCCATCGCAATCCTGACTCAGGATGGTGGACAGGTTTTAGGGAGTCAAGAGGCGAATCACTCACCACCGGGTGCCTTAGCCTTTGGCCTGGTCTTGTAGCCACATTATTTCTGTAGTTGGTCCAGCTAGGTATCTTGCCAATGGTGACCCCCAGGATGTTAATAGTTGGGGATTTGATGATGGTCATCCTCTTGAATTCAAGTGGAGATGGTTAGGCTCACTCTTTTAGGAGATGGTCATCGCCTGGCACATGTGTAGCGTGAATATTACTTGCCGCTCATCAGCCCTAGCCTGAATGTTGCCAAGATCTTTCTGCATGTGGGCACTGACTGCTTTATTATGTGAGGAGTTATGAATGGAACAGAAGATTGTGGAATCATCCCCACTTCCTGCTTTATGATGGAGGGAAGGTCATTGACAAAGCAGCTGAAGATGGTTGAGCCTACGACACTATCCTGAGGATCTTCGGCAGCGGTGTCCTGGGGCTGAGATGATTGGCCTCCAACCACCACTACCAGCTTCCTTTGTGCTAAATACTGAGAGTGGAGACTTTGCCCCTTGAGTCACTTTGACTTCAATTTCATTATAGAGTTTTTCTCTTGATTTCCATTTTCTTCATTTTTACTAGGGCCCATTGATGCCCACTTTGTCAAAGGCTGCTTTGATGTCAAGGTTCTGTCACTCTTACCTCACCTCTGGAATTCCACTATTTTGACCATGTTTGGACCAAGGCCGTAATGAGTTCTGGAGGTGGGTTCCCTGGCGGAACCCAAACTGAGCGTGATTTGATAGCACAGTCGACAACACCTTCCATCACTTTGCTGATGATTGAGAATAGGCTGATAGAGCGTTAATTGGCCGGATTGGATTTGTTCTGCATTTTCAGACAGGACATACCTGGGAAATTTTCAAATTTGTCAGGTAGATGCCAGTGTTGTAGTTATATTGGAACAGCTTGGCTAGAGGTGTGGTTAGTTCTGGAGCACAAGTCTACAGCGCTGTAGCCGGGATGTTGTCAGGGTCCTTAGACTTTTGCCTTCAGCCATTTCTGACTATCACATAAAGTGAATTGAATTGTAAACACCTCAGTCTTATCTTTTGCACTGATGTGCTGGGCTCCCCCATCTTTGAGGATAGGGATATTTAGAACCATAGAAAAGTTACAGCACAGAAGGAGGCCATTCGGCCCATCTTGTCCATGCCAGCCCGAGGACACCCAGGTACCCTTTCTAATCCCACCTTCCTGTACCCGGCCCATAGCCCTGCAGCTTACAGCACTTAAGGTGCAGATCCAGGTACTTTTTAAAAGAGTTTAGAGTTTCTGCCTCTACCACCAACTTGGGCAGTGAATTCCAGACACCCACTACCCTCTGCATAAAAAAGTTCTTCCTCATGTCCCCCCTACATTTGTGGAGACTCCTCCTCCTCCAGCTAGTTGCTCACTTGTCCACCACCATTCATGGCTGTATGTGGGCAAACTGCAGAACTTTGATCTCATCCATTGGTTGTGAGGTCACTTAGCTCTCTATCGCGTGTTGCTTTTTCTGTTTAACATGCATGTAGTCCTGTGTTGTAGGTTCACCAGATTGGCACCTTATTTTTAGGTATGCCTGGTGCTCCCCATCGCATGCTCTCCGGCACTCCTTATTGAACTAGGGTTTACCCCTGGCTTGATGGCAATGGTAGAGTGAGGGATAGGCCAGGCCACGAGGTTACAGATTGCAGTGGAATACAACCCTGCTGCTGCTGCTAATAACCAGCAGCACTTCTTGTTTTGAGCTGCTCGATCTGTTCTGACTTCATTCCATTTAGTATGGTGGTAGTGCCACACAACATGATGGAAGGAGCCCTAGTGTGAAGATAGGACTTCATCTCCACCAGGGCTGTGCACTCATTCCTATCAACTCTGTCATGGACAGATGCATCTGTGACTTTATTGCATAGGTTTTTATCTCATGTTAGTTCTTCCAGTTTGTCAGCAATTCCCTTTAGGACTTGACCAGCTCAATCAATAGTACTGCTATTGACCCACTTTTGGTCCCTCCCAGTTATTCTATTTATAAATCATCTGATCACTTTGATTAAATTCCAATCTGCAACTTGCTCTCAGCATTACATTATTCTGCATTTAAAGCACATGAAATCCTCGACTGGATATTCTTGTCTGAAACTCATTGTCAGGTATCCATAACTCTATACGTAAAGCATTTGACCCCTCGATTAGATTCCAGCCTGTCACTCATTCCCAGATATCCATTATTCTATATATAAACCACCTGAACTCCTGGAATAGATACCAGCCGGGAGTGTAACTCACTCCCGGATAAACATTATTCGATATATAACCCATCCAAACTCTTCAATTAGATTCTAGCCTGTAACTCACTCCCGAATATACATTAATTCAAACATAAATGATCCGTACACCTTGATTAGATTCCAGCCTGTAACTCACTCCTGGTTATCCATTATCCTACATATAAACCAACTGGTGCCCTCACTTAGATTGATTCACTTTTGGATGTCCAATATAAATCCCATTAAAAAGTAGGGCACTTTAAACAGAGTGTTTAGCAACAGCTACAATGTTCCAGAGAAGCCAGCTGCTCCCCATCTTTACTTGGCAGGAACTTCTCTCGAAACCACCAGTGATTCATTGCTTTCACCTGCTGCATTGGACTCTGTCCAACCCCATCGGACTGAAGTGCCTCGTAATGATTTAAAGTAATCTTTGATTAATAAACTTGCTGAATATACAGAACGCTCTGCAGGGGTGCAGGGAGGGTTGGAAATGAATGATGAACTGTTTTTTTGGAAAGAAATATTTCTTTTTATGCTATTAATTCATCGCTCATGTAACTGAAGAAGCGTCTTGGCGTTCCTTTAGTTACTCGAAACCTATTTCCCTTAGGAAGCCTCTCTCATCAAACTCAACTAAACTGACTTAGGAGTTAGCACTGCTGCTGCCTGCAACACACCATCCAAAATTTAGTTAGAGGGCTTAAGATCCTTGTTGGCACCTCCCTGCAAGTAGGAGTTGCATATTCAGTGCCAGCCAAAAGAGATGAAATGAATCAACATTCTCCCCAATTGCATGCTATTGCAAGAGGTCGCCAAGGGTTACAATCCCTTGAACATGTTCCATTAAAACTTAAATAAATAAGCTGTAGAAATAGAGCCTTGGTCAGATCCCCATCTGGAGTACTCCATTCAGTTTTGGATATGTAGGCCTTGGAGAGGGCGCAATACAGATTCACCAGAATGTTTCTGGGCTTTTAATGGTTCAAATATGATTTCATGTTATGTAGACTCGGGTTGTATTCCTTGAGTATAGATTAAGGGGTGATCTAATTGCGGTGCTTAAGATGATCAATAGAGCCGATGGGTAGATAGAGAGGAGTTATTTCCTCAGGTGGGGGAGTCCAGAACAAGGAGGTATAACTTTAAAATTAGAGCTAGCATTTAGTAGTGAAATCAAGAATGTTCTTGCTCCTGGCTCCAGGGATACCACAGGGGACCTTCTGCTGACCTGGGCTTGCTCATCTCCGCCCCTCCCAGTGCCTACCATTGTACTTCTGCCAGTGAGCCTGCCTGTCAACATTCCTCAGGCCCGAATGCCTCAAAATGGCAGCCGGAAAGGCACCCAAAAGTCAAATTGTATTCAAGTTGGGTTGTGGTGAGCAGAGGAGGGAAAATTAATGGGAACAAGAGTGAAAAGTGTGGAATGTGTCTACATGATAAAGAGTGAATTGAGGTAGAAGAGGAATCGATCAACAGTTGTTATGACTCAGAATTGGGGTTGACAACTATGATTGGACATATTGCTGCAGGTTTCATCACTGTGACCTGATGCTGCCAATGCTATGCCCTGTAATCCTGCCATTGGTTGCCTGACACATCAATCCCTAAGGTGCCCCGCCTTTCCATGCCAATTCCTTACCTGATTGGCTATAAGGCAGCTTTTTTTCCTATAAATAATAATCAAAAGGTTTCAAAGAAAAGTTTCAATCAAACAATTTCTTTTATTGCCCTTATGATATTTTTTTCTTGGGTTTGCTCACAATGGGATCCTGGAAATTATCCTTCGATTTCTGGAGACTCCAGGACAACCCTGGACGGAACTGGCAACCCTAACGTAGAGTGTCAGTGTGGGTTTGTGTTTGCAGTGTTCAATGATACAGTCTCTAGCATCATAGATTTTGTAAGCGGGAAGTACTTTTTTTTTTAAAAAGAGAGAAAAAAAATAAGGTCACCAATCTATAGACAATGCAGGTCCTTTTCCTCTTTGTTCCAGAGAAAGTGGGGACTCTGAGGCCTAGTCGCAAAGGGAAGCCTTTCCCACCATTGTTCATGAGGCAAAAACAGGAAATGATAGCCGGCTCCCTGAACACCGAAGGCTCCCAAACAGACAGAAAACAACAACACCTTCACTGAACGATCAGGCAGACAGCAACACACATAGATTCCAGGAGACTATTCCTAGAAAGCTTATTGACGTAAGGAAGCCTACCCAAAAAGCTCCAGTGCTAAAAACATCCCTTGGGATCCTGGAAAGCAGGATCAAAGCAATGGCAACCAGCCTTCAGGAAAATTAATGGCCTGATCAAATCAGAGCATTTTTTTTATTATAAAGTGCATGCGTCAGGCTCAATAGAAACTACCTGTAACTAGGCTTCCTTGAATACTGTAGACAATTCAAATATCCTAAATTCTATTCGGAAGTGAGGTGCTAACAGGGGCCAATACTGGCAAAAGAACCAACAAGAGGAGATTTTATTTTACACAGAGAGTTGTAACCTGGGATGCACTGTCCGAAAATGTGGCGAAAGCTGATCCAATTGGGGCTTTCAAAAGGGCATTGGATATATTAGTGTAAAGGGGAACATTCGCTGACTATCCCTTCAAGGCCCTATGTTTATACAGTTGAGCTCCTGATGCCCAGAGTAATTATACGTATTCAGCAACAAGCTAGAACAGGAATCATTTTGACTTTGGGCAATAGTTTTTTTACAGCCCCCGTTGGCGTCGGGTGTGAGCGGACAACATGGCAAGACGGCCAAAAATTGGTTTCAAGCCGTTGTGAAACCAGTTTGCGATTTATTTTGCTCCATCCTTCAACGGTGGGCCGTGTTTCCCATGCATGTGGGGAACCTAATTTCAATACTTTAGCATCTCATTATAAGCCCTGCTCGCCGGAATCATCCCCCACCCCACACACTGGATCATCCAGGCACATCGACGTGATTGCACACTGATGTGTTTCACAACTGTACATAAGCGACGTGCACCTGGTGGGCTGGACTTTGCTCGCGACTTCAAGGTTTGTTTGCCTACCTTCACGGTCATCAGCGCCAGGCTTCGCAGGCAGCACCACATCACTTTTAGGGGGGCTCTCTACCTGCCAGACCAGCCGTAAGGCAGGGGTGGCTTTTCAATGGCTGCAGGGCTAGGGCTTGCTTGGGGAAGGGGGAGAAATGGCCTCAGGCCAGGGAAGAGGCTGCAGGGCAAGGGCTGTACTGGGGAAGGAGGGGAGTATTCCAGGGTGTGTGTGGGGACACATGTTGATCTGTGCAAGTTGCCCCAAGATGGTGATGGCTGAGGGGGCAGTCTCCAGAGGAGATGAGGCCAGATGGGGATGTGAGGGTGTGTGTGGGAGAGTGAGTGGTGATGTCCCTTGAGTTGGTAGTGAGTGAGATGCCAGTGAATGTGTGATGGGCTTGTGAGTGTGTGAGTTTAGAGTGATGAGATGGTTACCTTACCCTGGCGGCACGGATGAGATCATTTATCTGTTTTCTGCACTGGATGGCCGACCTCTTGTGTGCAGCATTGGCACTGACCACCACTGCCACCGCCTCCCAAGCCAGAGTGGTGAGACTGATGGGCCTCCTGTGGCCAGAGCGGGGGTAGAGGGCATCGCGGTGGGCCTCCACAGCATCCCAGGGAGGCATCACTGAATCGGGGGGGCTGCACTCTTCATGGCTTTTGGGGCCCATGTCTTCAACAGTGCCCTCCTGGGCTGCAAGCATTGAGAAGTGTGCGCGCGGCTGCAGTTCAAACATGGTGCCCTGTGTGAGGAAGTGGCGAGGTAATGGTGTGGAGGGCAAATTGGAGGCCACCCACCAGTGAGACGCCACGTTTCCTGTGGCTGCTCAATTAATGAGGCGGGAATGGGACGATACGGTACGAAAACCCGCCATTGCGGCCGGCGGCTAAAACAACTTCGTTCCCACCCACTACGGCACTTTGCGCAAATCTGGGATGATTCCGCCCTGAGCTTTCCAACCCTCCAGGATTGTCCTGGAACATCCAGGGGGAAAAAAAAGGAAAAAAAAGACTTGCATTTATCTAACGCCTTTCATGACCGGATGTCCCCAAAAAGCTTTACTTTTGAAGTGTAGTCACTGTTGCAATGTAGGGAACGCGGTAGCTAATTTGTACATGGCAAGCCCCTCCCCTGAACAGCGATGTGATAATGATGAGATAATCTGTTTTTGTGATGTTTATTGAGGGATAATTATTGGCCGGCACACCAGGGAGAACTCCCCTGCTCTTCTTCAAAATAGCGCCATGGGATCTTTTACACCCATCTGAGAGAGCAGACAGGGCCTCAGTTTCAATATCCCACCTGAAAGACAACACCTCCAACAATGCACTGCTCCCCCGGATGGTCAGCCTTGACTTTTGCACTCTCACCCTTGAGTGCAATTTGAACCCCAGAGCTGTCTGGCTCAGTGACGAGGGAGCTACCCACTGAGCCACAGCTGACAAACAATAAAAGGCCTTCAAGATGCTGCTGAAAAAAAAATCATCTGGACATTTCAAAAGATATGTGTTTTTAAAAAATATTTTAGTCATAAAAATCATATTGGAGATGGGGAGAAGGAGGGCTGTTTGACTGAATTGAGAATCATCCAGTGGAACGATGAAGAGTCTGTTTGTGTTTCAGTTGGGTGTTGGGAAGCGCATGGGCACCACAAGTATCGGCATGTTGGTCAACCAATAGTGGGAGCATGGGGCACTGTGAGACAGGAGGTCATGTGGCAACGCTAAGTGCAACAGGGGCTTTATCAGGTCGCTTGTCCGTATTACATCTCTCCTGTCGACTTCAATATAAATTAGACGTGGGATTGTTGGGCAATGGGCAGCTGATTCCACCTCCCCTTTTGTGCTGTCGCCCAAAGTTAGAATGACCCTGATTGAGTTTCAAACGTTGGTGTGGCTACCAAGCACAGCAGCCTTTCACTTATAACGCCATGAATGAACCTCCAGCTGTGGCTCAGTGGGTGGCACTGGCCTTGAGACAGAATGGCAAGGGTTCAAGTCCCAATCCGGACACTTTACCATCAAATCTAGACCAACGCCTGCAGTGCGATACTGATGGAACGCTACACAGTCAGAAGGTGTCACCTTTTGGATGAGGTGTTAAACTGAGGCCCCATTTGTCCTCTCGGGGCAATGGTGAAAGACCCGGCAGCACTACTTCAAAGAAGAGCAGCGGGGAGTTCTCCCCGTGGTGACCCGGTCAATATTTAACCTTCAACCAATACTGCTAAGGCATAGATTATCTGGTCATTGTCACTTGTCACGCTACTTTCCTGTGGGATCTTGCTGTGCGTAAATGGGCTGTCATGTATTGTACATGACGACAGTGACTATATATTTTTTTAAATACGTAATCGGCTGTAGGTAGCTTCAGGGCATCCAGAGGTTGTGAAAGGCATGACATAAATGCAAGCCTTTCATTCTTCTGTAATGTCTTTCCTCACTTCCCCACCACTACCCTCCACCCCGGCCACCACCAACTTAATGCCCAAAGTAAATGTGGAGCAGCTCATGTGTAAATCTAATATGAATGGGACCATGAAATGAAGACATGCCTGCCTTCCACCTTCTGGTTCCACAAGGCCTCCCTTTGCAGCCACGGCTTCCAGCGACAGCAGGTCTGTTCTCGTGTCCACATCGGGATTCTGGCCAGAGGGAAAGCAAATTCCTTTGAACCAGGAACCACACATATGCCCATGTCGGCCACCTCCTTGTCATCATGTGGGTCAGAGGCAGCCTGCGGCTACATTGAGCACAATTGAAAACAAACAGGATTGCTAATGAACAGAGCTGGCTGTCAGTATTGTTGGTGGCCAGGAGTCTTTCCAAAGTGAGTAGCACTTAGGAGTGCCTGGCATTGGTACCAACCCTCCCGTGAGTCTCCCAGGAATTGACAGTTGCTGCCTTGTGCATTAGTCCAAAATCTGGGGCCTGTACCCACAACTGTGCAGCAGTCCCTCTGTCCTGTGATGGAGTGCAATCTTGGATTATGGCTTATTCCCTGATTTAAAGAAAAGCTGGTACTTATGAAGTGCCCTTTCTACACTTAGGGTGTTCTAAAGCCAAAGCAGTATTTTTGTACTGTAGGAAATGCAGCAGCCAATTTGCACACAGCAAGCTCCCACAAACAGCAATGTGTTAATGACAAGATAATAGGTTTGTTTTATAGCGATATTGGCGAAGGGATAAACATTATAGACACAAAGGGGTATAAATTTGACGGAATTAAAATCAGATGCAGTGTAAAATAGGCGGCAGATTTGTTATTGCCTGCTTTATGCAACCGCCCAAAGCGAATTTGACACCCCAGAGATTTCAATTCACTTTTGTATTTGACAGGGTGAACCAGCCAAGTAAGCAGAGCATCAATGAAAGGCAACATCTCCATCTTGTGTCAAAAACTTAAACTGCACCTAAACCTCAAGTTCCAGCAAAGACCGGGGAGGTGGTAGCATAATGGTATTGCTGCTGGACTAGTATTCCATAGACCTGGGGTAATGCCCTGGGGACCCAGGTTCAAATCCATGGCGGATGGTGGAATTTGAATTCAGTAAAAAAAAGAACCTGGAATTAAAAGTCTGATGAAGGCCACAAAACCATTGTTGATGGTTGTAAAAACCCATCTGGTTCACTAATGCCCTTTGGAGAAGGAAATCTGCTTACCTGGCCTGGCCTACATGTGACTTCAGACCCCACAGCAATGTGGTTGACTCTTAAAAATGCCCTCTGAGCAAGGACAATTATGGATGGGCCAGTGATGCCCACATCCCATGAATGAATTTTTTACAAGTCTACCTACCTCAGCTGGAATGAGGATCAAACCCCACACTGTTGATGTTATTCTGAACCACAGGCTAGCCGTGTTGCAATGACTATCCTAAGGAGAGTGGGATGAGTGGCCTGAATAGGGAGGGATTTATAGAATGCATATTGTGCACTATAGCCCATCCCCAGTTGCCCTTGAGAAGGTGGTGGTGAGCTGCCTTCTTGAACCACTGCAGTCCACATGGTGTAGGTACACCCACAGTGCTGTTAGGGAGGGAGTTCCAGGATTTTGACCCAACGATAGTGAAGGAATGGTGATATATTTCCAAGTCAGGATGTTGTGAGGCTTGGAGGGGAACTTCCAGGTGGTGGTGTTCCCATGTGTCTGCTGCCCTTGTCCTTCTAGATGATAGTGGTCGGGAGTTTGGAAGGTGCTGTCTAAGGAGCCTTGGTGAGTTCCTGCAGTGCATCTTGTAGATGGTACATACTACTGCTACAGTGCATCGGTAGTGGAGGGAGTGAATGATTGTGGATGGGATGCCAGTGCATGGGCTGCTTTGTCCTGGATGGTGTTGGGCTTCTTGAGTGCTGTTGGAGATGCACTCATCCAGGCAAGTGGAGAATATTCCATCACACTCCTGACTTGTGCCTTGTAGATGGTGGACAGGCTTTAGGGAGTCAGGAGGTGAGTTACTCAGCACAGGAATCCTAACCTCTGACCTGCTCTTGTAGCCACAGTATTTATATGGCTAGCCCAGTTCAGTTTCTGGTCAATGGTAACCTCCAGGATGTTGACATTGGGGGATTCAGCAATGATAATAACAGTGAATGTCAAGGGGCAGTAGTTAGATCCTCTCTTGTTGGAGATGGTCACTGTCTGGTGCTTGTGTGGTGTGAATGTTACTTGCCACTTGTCAGCCCAAGCCTGGATATTGTCCAAGGCCTTGCTGTATTTGGACACAGACTGCTTCAGTATCTGAGGAGACGTGAATAGTGCTGAACATTGTGTATTCATCAGCGAACATCCCCATTTCTGACCTTTATAATGGAAGGATGGTCATTGATGAAGCAACTGAAGATGGTTGGGCCTAGGACACTACCCTGGGGAACTCCTGCAGTGATGTCCTGAAGCTGAAATGATTGACCTGCAACAACCACAACCATCTTCCTTTGCGCTAGGTATGATTCCAACTTGGGGCCTGCCTCTCATCCTGCCCCGGTAGCAAAATCATACGAACATACGAATTAGGAGCAGGTGTAGGCCAATAGACTCCTCAAGCCTGCTCCACCATTCAATAAGGTCATGGCTGATCTGAATGTCACTGCAACCCCACATTCCCATCTACCCCCAATAACCTTTCATCCCTTTGCTTATCAAAAATTTATCTAGCTCTGCCTTAAAAATATTCAAAAGACTTTGCTTCCACTGCATTTTGAGAAAGAGAGTTCCAAAGACTCACTACACCCTGAGAGAGAAAAATTCTTCTCATCTCTGTCTTAAATGGGCGACCCCTTAATTTTAAAGAGTGACCCCTAGTTCTAGATTCTCCCACAAGAGGAAACATCCTTTCCACATCCACCTTGTCAAGATCCCTCAGGATCTTATATGTTTCAATCAAGCCGCCTTTTATTTTTCTAAACTCCAGTGGATTCAAGCCTAGCCTGTCCAACCTTTCCTCATAAGACAAGCAGCCCTTCCTGGTATTAATCTAGTAAACCTCTGAACTGGCCCCAACGCATTTACATCCTACATTGAATAAGGTGACCAATACTGTACACAGTACTCCAGATGTGGTCTCACCAATGCTCTGTATAATTGAAGCATTACCCCTCTACTTTTGTATTCAATTCCCCTTGCAATAAGTGATAACATTCTATTAGCTTTCTTAATTACTTGCTGAACCTGCATACTAACCTTTTGCAATTCATGCACTAGGACACCCAGAACCCTCTGCATCTCAGAGCTCTGCAATCTCTCACCATTTAGATAATATGCTTTTTTATCCTTCCTGCCAAAATGGACAATTTCACATTTTCCCACATCATACTTGCCGGATTGCCAGATCTTTGCCCACTCACTTAACCTATCTATATCCCTTTGTAGCCGCCTTATGTCTTCTTCACAACTTACTTTCCTACCTATCATTGAATCATCAGCAAATTTAGCAACCATACCTTTGGCCCCTTCATCCAAGTCATCTAAATAAATTGTAAAAAGCTGAGGCTGCTGTACTGATCCCTGTGGCATACCGCTGTGGCACATCTTGCCAACAAGAAAATGACCCATTTATGCCTGCTCTCTGTTTCCTGTTAGCTAGCCAATCTTCTATCCATGCCAGTATGTTACATCCTGCACCATGAGCTTTTATTTTCCACAATAACCTTTGATGTGGCACCTTAACAACTGCTTTCTGGAAATCTAAGTACAGTACATCATCAGGTTCCCCTTTATCCACTGCACATGCTACTTCTTCGAAGAATTCCAATAAATTGGTTAAACATGATTTCCCTCTCACAAAACCACATTGAATCTGCCTGATTATCTTAAATTCATTTAAGTGCTCTGCTATATTGTCTTTTATAATAGCTTCTCTCATTTCCCCTATGACAGATGTTAAGATGTTAATCATGGCAGAAGCTGTGATTCAGTGACACTCAAATAATCAAGGATGTTACATACCTGCAGAAGAAGAAACATAAACATTTCCTCTACCTGAGCTGCAACTAAAATTTTCGAAGGCTGTATTATATCTTCCATTACCAAGGTCTTTTTTTTCCCCTTCTCTCTCCCTCTTCACACTTTTATAATCAGGAATATTTAATTCCCAGTCCATCACTGACCAAAGCCCAATTTTCATCAAGGACTATTTTCTGAAACACATTTCTCCATGAATGGATGTAAGTATAACCCAAATTCTTAATTGGCTGTGTTGGATTTTGAACCCATGTTCTCTGGATTATTAGTCCAGCCCTCTACATTACTAGTCTACTCTTTACTTTTATTTTTATTTGTAACGTAAACACTGAAGTACTGTATAAAAGGCTACTGGGGTGCTAAGTTTGCCTGAATGGAAGTGTACTAATAACACTCAAACTTCCTGACTGAAAACATCTGGGCACCCCAGTACAAAATCAGTTATCAGTAAGGGATGCAGTCTTCAGAGAGGAAATTTGGGTGTAACTGAAATTTAAAGGAATGGGACAAATAAAGGGGAGGTTCTAATGGTATCACAACACCTTGACGATCTTGCCAGAGCTAAGAGGACAGAGGATGAAAGAGAACACAGACCAAAATGAAGGTAAATGAAAATCTGACGGGCTTCCAATCAACCCATATCGCCCATTTTTTTTTGTCTGACAACATTGAACTTCATGCCTTGTGATGTCCAGATGATTTACAAGAAACAAACACTTCATCTGTTAGAGTGGGACAGGCTATGTTACAGATACAATAGGGACTGGCTGGGTTACTAGTGGGATTTACTGGATTCGGGTACAGTAGTGGGAGCAGGTTAAGGGTACATTGGAATGATTAGAGAGGCCGGATGAGTTAGGGGTACACTAAGGGGGCAGGGAGTAGCCGGATTAGGAGTATACTCAGGGGCAGAGAGTAGCTGGGTTAGTAGTACACTGGATGGGGGCGAGATTATCCGGGTTAGGGGTATGCCAAGAGGGTAGAGAGTAGCCAGGATAGGGTACGCTGGAGAAAACATGGTGAATTAGTTTATGATGCAGAGTCACCATGGACTTGGGGAACATTGGATGCCTAGGGTCGGGGTGGCTAATTTGGCCGTAACTGCAATGTGCCTTCATCTGAGGAAACATAAAAATAAGTCAGTGAAAATTCTGGGCCCTTGACAAGTTTAGACATGTACTCAATGTGGTGCAGCCTATATACTGTGCACAAAGAGCTGCATTGTATCAATTGTAACTGAAGTACAGTTTAAGATACTAAGAGGATAATGGAACCTCAATAGCACATTGTTGCTCTAGTTTGTTCCTTCCTTAATGTTATTTTCTAATATTTTCCCTTTCTGCTCTCCTCAACACGCTCTTCATTCTGAGGTGTTGGTCCACCGGAATACATAGCCCTCTGGTTCCTTGACCTAGTACTCATTCTCCACATGTAGTGATTGACAACCAACAATTCCTCAACTCCTCCACGAGCGACAGCACAGCAAAGCTGTATCACCCTCAAAAGATGTTCACCCACAAACACTTTCAAAAGGGCAGCAATCATGAGCAGGAACCCTGGCTGATGTGTGTTTTTTTTTTGCCCTTCCCTATCCCAGAGGCACTGAGAGTTAAAACTTCACTTGACTTAAAGATAAGTTTCAAAGCTTTCTACAAGCAATTATCTTGCAGAGCAAGAATCTTCGCAATGGAGGGAGGATCATTAGCAGCACTAGTGGCTGAGTCAGGAAATAAATGTGCAGTAATGAGTCACGTAGTCTCAGGTGGGTGCTAAGTGGGCTGTGAAGGACCTCAGTGGCCTTGGGCTAGGGAGGTTAGGTGGGAATGTAAGCTGTGAGGAGGACACAAAGAGGCTGCAAAGGGACATAGACAGGTTAAGTGAGTGGGCAAGAATGTGGCAGATGGAATATAATGTGGAGAATTGTAAAGCTATATACTTTGGTAGGAAAAATAGAAAAACATAATATTTTTTGGATGGTGAGAGATTGGGAGGGGCTTGCATTCAGAAGGACATTGGTATCCTTGTACACGCATCATAGAAACATAATATAGTGACACAGCAAGCAATTATGGAAAGGAAATAATATGTTAGTCTTTATTACAAAGGGATTGGAGTATAAGAAGTGAAGAAGTCTTACTACAATTACGCAGGGCATTGGTGAGGCCACACATGGAGTACTGAGTGCTGTTTTGATCTGCAGGAAGGACATTCTCGCCTTAGAGGAAATGCAACAAAGGTTCAATGGACTGGCCGGAATGGGAGGATTGTCTTATGAGAAAAGATTGATTACACTTTGCCTATATTCCCTGGAGTTAGGAAAATGAGAGGTGATCTAATTGAAACATATAAAATCCTTAAGGGGCTTGACAGGGTAGATGCTGGGAGGATGTTTCCTAGGGTTGAGGAGCCTAGAGCACAGGTTCACAGTCTCAGAATAAGGGTCAGCCATTTAGGACTGAGATAAGAATTTTCTTCATTTAAAGATTTTTGAATCCTCCACTCTGAGCAGCTTTAGCTGCCTGGTTGTTGAGTATGTTAAAGACTGAGGTGGTAGTTTTTCAGTATTAAAGGAAATCAAATAATATGTGGATAGTATGGAAGTTAGACTTTGAGACCATAAGACGTAGGAGCAGATGTAGGCCATTCAGCCCACTGAGTCTGCTCCGCCATTCAATGAGATCATGGCTGATCTGATAATCCTCAACTCCACTTTCCTGCCTTTTCCCCATAGCCCTTAATTCCCTTACTGATTAAAAATCCGTCTATCTCAACCTTAAATATACTTAACACCCAACCTCTACAGCCCTCTGCGGTAAAGAAGTCCACAGACTCACCACCCTGTTGAGATGGATGATCAGTCATGATCTTACTAAATGGCAGAGGAGACTCGAAAGGCTGAAGGGCCCACTCCTGTCCCTATTTCTTATTTTTTAAAATTATGAACACATGCTCCATTTGACCCTGTACAATCAGCAGGTCTGAAAGAATGGATTGGCGTCCTTCCATCTGTGAGAGATGATGGCAATGCAGCCTCAGAATGTGGTGAGGTCTGACGAAATCATCTGCTGCACTTTTTCTGACGGCTGAACAAGCCGACTCTGGAAGGGTAAAGTCTGCCACAAGTGCCACACATGAAATTGCCCCTGGCTGGTGGTGCCAGATGATCTCTGCCGATGCCGTGTTTGCAGGGCTGGCGTCTGCTTTGGAGCTTCTAAAAACACATGTCCTTATGGTCACGAACGCCTGCCCACAGACGTCACCATATTATAGAACCACCTTAGATACAAAAAGGGACTAAGCTTTCCTTTTGTCCCAAGAAATTTGTTGTCCTTTGGGTCAAATATCAAACTGAGACCCCTGCCCGCCTCATTTCGTGGTTCAGCTAAATGTTGAAGATCCCTTAGCACAATTGGAAAATGAGCAGAGGGTTCTCCTGGTGTCCTCCCTTCGACTACCATCATCCAAACATCTCATTGCTGTCCATGAATGACTACCACGTTTGCAATGGGTTATGTTATTGTAAGCTAAAATCAAACCTGTTTTAGAATTTCAATTCAGTTCAAATCTGGAAACAAAGAGCTGTATCAGTAAAAGCAACCATGAACCTATTGGATTGTCGAGAAACCCAACTAGCTCACTGATGCCCTTTAGGGAATGAACCCACTGTCCTTACTCTGTCTGGGTCTGCACATGATTCTAGTCCTACATCAGCATGGTTTATCTGCCCCCTGAAGTGAGCCCAAGAAGCCATTCAGCCTGGCCAGTGATGCTCACATCCCTTGAGTGAAGAATAATGCTTGGCTTTAGCCTTTCAAGGGTAGTCCTTCCCGCTCTGGCTTGCTCTCATTGTCAGACTCAACATTGTCAGGGAGCTCACTCACTTTACTAAAGTAGGGATGACTCTGGAGATCCTGAGGGATTCAACAGTCATCCAATCAGACAGATGATGATCCTGCTGTGTCCTTTCACATCCCTCCAACCTGGGAACCAAAGCTATTTAAAGTCAGCTTGAAAACAATTTTCTTGTCATCACTGGGAGAGCTGCAGATTTCTGTGGAATGGCAAGGTGGATGAGAAATAATCCTGACACTCTCCATTTCTACTGCTCTTTGTGATGGCTTGATCAAGACTCCCTAGTCTTCTTCTTATCGTGTCCACGGACAGTCTATACATGGCCCAGCCAGAACTGGACTCATTTTTGCGCCTTTGTTGTTGAACTCGGCAAGATCTGCAACAGTGCAGGGTTCCTCTAGCGATAGGCATTGCAGGAGATGTTGCATAGTCTGTGGTTCAGTTCCACATTCACAAGTTGTCGGGCTGGTTGTATATTCCCATTGGCTTAGTGACACCTTTGAACGACCTACACCAGTCCTAAGTCTGTTAAGGCACTTCCAGGTTGCCCAGTTGCAACTAGCACCTGGGGGAAGGCTTTCATCCGGTAGAATTTCCATCGCTGGGGATTGTTCGAGACTGGTGAGCCAGTCTTTCCACAAGGCGATGCGGGCTTCAGATGGGGTTGATTGTAATGGAACAACACTGTTCATGAAGCTCTTCCTTGACTTTAGATCCCTGGTAGGATCTTCCAACACAGGAAGTCGTTCAGCCCATTGTGCCTGTGCCAACTCTCCAAGAGAGCTAACCAATTAGTCCCAGTATTTTTCTACTCATCCATTCACGAAACGTGAGTGTCATAGGCAGGGCCAGTAATTATGGCCAATCCCTAATTGGTCTTGAGATGGTGGTGGTGAGCAGTCGCCTGCTGACGGCACTCCCACACACTGTTCGCCTGCTCATCCCCAGCAGCCCTCTTACTATCACTTTTCAAGGATTTATCCAATTCCCCTTGAATCTGCTTCCAGCACCCTTTCAAGAGGTGCACTTGAGAGCATAACTCGCTGAGAAAATCATTTCTTCTCATCTCCCCTGGTTCTTTTGCCAATTATCTTAAATTTGTGTCTTCTTATTACCAACCCTTCTGTGGGTGGAAACATTTTCTCCTATCTACTCTAGCAAAACCCCTCATGATTTTGGACACCTCCATTGAATCCCCTGTTAACCCTCCCTGCTCTAAAGAGAGCAATCCTGGCTATATAGTCAGGAACCTACATCCATCCGGATATCTTTTAAATATTTGCTGTTTGGAGGAAATAGTTTAACCTTAGTTACAGTAATCATCTCTCATATCATTATGGGACTGTCCTATTTGACTGACTTTCTTGCAATGAAAACAAGGGCAGCCTATGTATATGTTGTAGTTCCACAGGTCTTAGTATTTCAAGGTGAACTACCGAGCAAAATTACTTTGAAAGGTTACTAAAGTTCATGAGGTGCATGTTGGGATTCTTGCTCTTGTTGTTCTAATTTTGCCCCTTTCTTCTCCTGTGGGAGCAGACTCATGCCAAAATCTGGTTCTGCAGTTGCCAACAGCACGACTGCACCACACCCAGGTAGCTGGTTGCAATGCTTTTACTGCTTCCACCGATCCTTGTTTACAATTTTTTCTGGTTCTTAAAACAGTGGCTTTAAGGTTACTTTTCAGTCAGCCAAAGTCCCAGATTCTACCGGTTGCCAATCTTCCAGGAGTCTCCTGTATTAAAGATTAATCACACGCCAGTGCGAGCAAACCAGGGGTGTTGAGGGGGGAGATCACAGGGGCATTAGAAAAGGTGGTATTTGTTTCATCTATGATTGTTTTTATTTGTTATAAAAATACTGGAGTTGTGGTGGGGGAGGGTGTTGATTCAAGAGGTCTTATGATGAAACCTCCAACGTCCAATCAGAGTTGACGACTCTAAGAGGAACATGGTCACATTATAACTCCATGGCTTGGCAACCACCAAATATTGGCCAGGACTCCAAAAGAATCTCCCCTAGAAGAGTAGCATCCTCTACATCAACTGAAGGGGAGAAAGGAGACGAGAAAAGCTTGGTGTTTAGACAGTGCCTTTCATGTCCTCAGCACATCTCAAAGCGCTCATAGCCAATGAAGTATTTTTAAAGTGTACTCACTGTTGCTATTTTATACTTTATTTATATTCAAATGATTGCTTATAAATATATTATGAATTAAGATTACTTGTTTTGTTTGTATCATCATCAAAATGCAGCATCTGTTGCCATGAAAATTCTTCAATAAACCAATTATCTATCTAATTATTTAAATAGTTCAGCTGAAAAGGCTTAATGACAAAGAACAAGGAAGTTCTCCTGCTGGCCTGGACACTCAACCTGGATTCCAACCTCAACTAACATACTCAAAACAGGTGGATCACAGAGATGTTAGATGCACAACATGGTCTCACTTAAATGTGCTCCAAACTCATGGATAAATTTTCAGGGTGCGACAGACATCACCACCATTTTACCCGCCTTGCACTGCACAGTACAGTGACCTGCTTTAAGGCCTTGGATGACCAATCGCGATTCGGATAGGGCGGCTCCTTGAGTTGACCAACATGTTCATATGGAAAGCATGATTGCCATAAGTCTGTCCAATGAGGAACGTGCAACCTGATGTGATGAAGAGGGATTGGTTAAAATTGCACAGGACAATAGTGACTCTGCTACTGCCAATACAGTGGCAAGAGGGGGTCCTAATCCTGAATTCCTAACCTCAGCCCCTAGTAACCTAACTTTACCACCACAAACCCAACTCCAAAACCTACTCAACATTCAAAGCACAAACTCTAATGCCCCAACAGAAACCTTAAACATAACCCAGATCCAATTCTAAACACCTTCACCTAACTCAAGTCCCAATAATAAACACCCAATCCATAACTCTAAACCTAACCCAGCTCCAGTAATAAACACCCTAACCATAAAAGTAACTCCAGTAATAAACACCCGAACCCAAAATCCAGCTCCAGTAATAAACACCCTAACCCTAAAGCCAGCTCCAGTAATAAACACCCTAACCCTAAACCCAGCTCCAGTAATAAACACCCTGACCCCAAATCCAGTAATAAATGCCCTAACCCTAACCCAAACTCAGGTAAAAAGCACCCTAACCCTAAACCCAACTCCAGTAATAAACACCCGAACCCAAAATCCAGCTCCAGTAATAAACACCCTAACCCTAAAGCCAGCTCCAGTAATAAACACCCTAACCCTACACCCAGCTCCAGTAATAAACACCCTGACCCCAAATCCAGTAATAAATGCCCTAACCCTAACCCAAACTAAGGTAAAAAGCACCCTAACCCTAAACACCCTAACCGTAAACACAACTCTAGTAATAAAGACCCTAAACCCAACCCCAACTCCAGTAATAAACACCGTAACCCCAACTCCAGTAATAAACACCGTAACCCCAACTCCAGTAATAAACACCCTAACCCTAAACACAACACCAGTAATAAAAACCCTAACCCTAAAGACAACTCCAGTAATACACACCCTAACCATAAACCCAAGTCCAGTAATAAACACCCTATCCCTAAACCCAACACCAGTAATAAAAACCCTAACCCTAAAGACAACTCCAGTAATACACACCCTAACCGTAAACCCAACTCCAGTAATAAACATCCTATCCCTAAACCCAGCCCCAGTAACAACAACCCTAACTCTAAACCGAACTGCAGTAATAAACACCCTAACCGTAAACCCAGCTCCAGTCATAACCACCCTAACTGTAAACCCAACGCCAGTAATAAAGGCCCTAACCATAAACCCAACTCCAGTAATAAACACCCTAAACCCAACTGCAACTCCAGTAATAAACACCGTAACTCCAACTCCAGTAATAAACACCCTAACCTGAAATCCAACTCCAGTATTAAACACCGTAAACCTAAACACAGCTCCAGTAATAAACACCCCAACCCCAACTCCAGTAATAAACACCCGAAACTTAAAACCAACTCCAGTAATAAACACCCAAAACCTAAACAAAACTCAAATAATAAACAGACTAATCCTAAACCCAGCTGCAGTAACAAATACCCTAACCGTAAACCCAACTCCAGAAATAAACACCCTAACCGTAAACCCAACTCCAGTAATAAACACCCTATCCCTAAACCCAGCCCCAGTAATAACAAACCTAACCCTAAACCGAACTCCAGTAATAAACACCCTAACCGTAAGCCCAGCTCCAGTCATAACCACCCTAACCATAAACCCAACTCCAGTAATAAACGCCTTAACCGTAAACCCAACTCCAGTAATAAACACCATAACTCCAGCTCCAGTAATAAACACCCTAACTCTAAATGCAAATTCAATAATAAACACCCTAACTGTAAACCCAACTGCAGTAATAAACACCCTAACCCTAAACCCAGCTCCAGTAATAACCACCCTAACTGTAAACCCAACTCCAGTAATAAACACCCTAATCGTAACCCAACTCCAGTAATAAACACTCTAATTGTAACCCAACTCCAGTAATAAACACCCTAACTGTAACCCAACTGCAGTAATAAACACCCAAACCCTAAACCCAACTCCAGTAATAAACATCCTAACCCTAAACCCAGCTCTAGTAATAAACACCCTAACCCTAAAACCAGCTTCAGTAATAAACACCCTAACCCTAAACTCAACTCCAGTAATTAAAAACCCTAAACCTAAACCCAACTCCAGTAATAAACGCGCTAACCCTAAAGACAACTCCAGAAATAAACACTCTAACCGTAAACACAGCTCCAGTAATAAACACCCTAACCCTAAAACCAGCTTCAGTAATAAACAACCTAACCCTAAACCCAACTCCAGTAATAAAAACCCTAACCCTTAACCCAACTCCAGTAATAAACACCCTAACCCTAAACGCAACTCCAGTAATAAACTCCCTAACCCTAAACCCAACTCCAATAACAAACACCCTTACCGTAAACCCAACTCTGGTAATAAGCACCCTAACCGTAAACCCAACTCCAGTAATAAACATCCTAACGTTAAACACAGCTCCAGTAATAAACACCCTAACGCCAACACCAGCTCCAGTAATAAACACACTAATCCTAGCCCCTACTCCAGTAAAGAACACCCTAACCCTGAACCCAACTCCAGTAATAAACACTCAATCCTTAAACCCTGCTCCAGTAATAAACACCCGAACCGTAAACTCATCTCAAGTAACAAACGCCCTAACCCTAAACCCGGCTCCAGTTATGAACACCCTAACCCTAAACCCAACTTGAGTAATAAACACCCTAACCCTAAACTCAACACAAGTAATGAACACCCTAACCGTAAACCCAGCTCCAGTCATAACCACCCTAACCCTAAACCCGACGCCAGTAATAAACACGCTAACCGTAAACCCAACTCCGATAATAAACACCCTAACCCGAAAACGAACTCCAGTAATAAACAACTTAACTCTAAACCCAGCTTCAGTAATAAACACCCTAACCCTAAACCCAACTCCAGTGATAAACGCCCTAACCATAAACTCAACTCCAGTAATAAACACACTAACCCTAAACCCAACTCCACTAATAAACACCCTAACCCCAAATCCAGTAATAAACACCCTAACCGTAAACCCAGCTCCAGTCATAAACACCCTAACCATAAACCCAACTCCAGTAATAAACACACTAACCCTAAACCCAACTCCAGTAACAAATACCCTAACAGCAAACACAACTCCAGAAATAAACACCGTAACTCTAAACCCAACTCCAGTAATAAACACCCTAAACCCAATGTAAACTCCAATAATAAACGCCCTAACCCTAAACCCAACCCCAGTAATGAACACCATAACCGTAAACCCAGCTCCATGCATAACCACCCTAACCCTAATCCCGACTCCAGTAATAAACGCCCTAACCCTAAACCGAACCCCAGTAATAAACACCCTAACCATAAATGCGGCTCCAGTAATAAACACCCTAATCCCAACTCCAGTAATAAATACCCTAACACTAAACCCAACTCCAGTAATAAACACCCTAACCATATACCCAACTCCAGTAATAAACACCCTAATCCTAAACACAGCTCCAGTAATTAGCACCCTAACCCTAACTACAACTCCATTAAAAAACACTCGAACCCTGTACCGAACTCCAGTAATAAACACCCTAACCCTAAAACCAGCTCCAGTAATAAACACCCTAACCCTAAACCCAACTCCAGTAATAAACACCCTAACCCTAAACCCAACTCCAGTAATAAACACCCTAACCGTAAACCCAACTCCAGTAATAAACACCCTAACCCTAAACCCAACTCCAGTAATAAACACCCTGACCCTAAACCCAACTCTAGTAATAAATACCCTGACCCTAAACCCAACTCCAGTAATAAACACCCTAACCGTAAACCCAACTCCAGTAATAAACACCCTAACCCTAAACCCAACTCCAGTAATAAACACCCTGACCCTAAACCCAACTCTAGTAATAAATACCCTGACCCTAAACCCAACTCCAGTAATAAATACCCTAACCCTAAACATTCTGACATTAACACCCTGGTGTCAATCATCACAGTGACGTCACAATGCTGCTGGCTCCGTTCCTGCAGGAATTGAAGTGTGCGGCCAGGTGCACAAAACCAAAAATTATTGCGGACCAAGAAAAACACGGGCCGCGCCGCTCCGCTCGGTCGGGTGTGGTGACGTGATTCCGGTGACGGTGCTGTTTCCGGTGAAGAGGCTGAGCTGTAGGAGTGAGACTGACATGGTGTTGCTGGAGAGTGACTCGGTGAGAGGATGGGAAAGAGGGGCGTAATGCTTGCGGCAGTTTAGGGTTTGGGGGAGCATGGGGGCTGTGGCAGCGTGGGGTAAAATTGGGGTAATGGTGGAGTAACAAGTAGTGTGGTGGGGATGTGGTAGCACTGGGGCAGTGTGGGGGCCCGGGGGGGGGGGGGGGGCAGTGTGGGGGGGCCCTGGGGGGGGGGCAGTGTGGGGGGGCCCTGGGGGGGGGCAGTGTGGGGGGGGGGGGCAGTGTGGGGGGGGGGGGCAGTGTGGGGGGGGGGGCAGTGTGGGTGGGGGGGGGGGCCCTGGGGGTGGGGGGGGGGGCAGTGTGGGTGGGGGGGGGGCAGTGTGGGTGGGGGGGGGGCAGTGTGGGTGGGGGGGGGGGGGGGGGGCAGTGTGGGTGGGGGGGGGCCCTGGGGGGGGGGGGGGGGGCAGTGTGGGTGGGGGGGGGGCAGTGTGGGTGGGGGGGGGGGGGGGGCAGTGTGGGTGGGGGGGGGGGGGGGGGGCAGTGTGGGTGGGGGGGGGCCCTGGGGGGGGGGGGGGGGGGGGGGCAGTGTGGGTGGGGGGGGGGCAGTGTGGGTGGGGGGGGGGCCCTGGGGGCAGTGTGGGTGGGGGGGGGGGGGGGGGGGCAGTGTGGGTGGGGGGGGGGCCCTGGGGGGGGGGGGGGGGGGCAGTGTGGGTGGGGGGGGGGCCCTGGGGGGGGGGGGGGGGGGGGGGGGCCTGGGGGGGGGGGGGGGGGGCAGTGTGGGTGGGGGGGGGGCCCTGGGGGGGGGGGGGGGGGGGCCTGGGGGGGGGGGGGGGGGGCAGTGTGGGTGGGGGGGGGGGCCCTGGGGGGGGGGCCCTGGGGGGGGGGGGGGCAGTGTGGGGGGGGGGGCCCTGGGGGGGGGGGGGCAGTGTGGGGGGGGGGCCCTGGGGGGGGGGGGGCAGTGTGGGGGGGGGGCCCTGGGGGGGGGGGGCAGTGTGGGGGGGGGGCAGTGTGGGGGGGGGCCCTGGGGGGGGGGGGGGCAGTGTGGGGGGGGGGGGGCAGTGTGGGTGGGGGGGGGCCCTGGGGGGGGGGGGGGGCAGTGTGGGGGGGGGCCCTGGGGGGGGGGGGGGGCAGTGTGGGTGGGGGGGGGCAGTGTGGGTGGGGTGGGGGGGGGCCCTGGGGGGGGGGGCAGTGTGGGTGGGGTGGGGGGGGGCCCTGGGGGGGGGGGGGCAGTGTGGGGGGGGGGGGCCCTGGGGGGGGGGGGGCAGTGTGGGGGGGGGGGGGGGGGCAGTGTGGGGGGGCCCTGGGGGGGGGGGGGGGGGGGGCAGCAGTGTGGGGGGGCCCTGGGGGGGGGACTTTGGGTAAAATTGGGGTAATGATGGAGTGTGGAGTAACAAATAGTGTGGTTGGGATGTAGTCGCGCTGGGGCAGTGTGGGGCAGTGTTGAGATGCTGGGGCAGTGTGGGAGGCTGGGGTGTGGAGGATGTGGGGCCAAATTGGGGTAATGGTGTAGTGTGGTGGGGATGTGGTAGCACTGGGGCAGTGTGGAGGGTGGACAGTTGGCACTGGGGTTGTAACACGGGCAGTGGGAGTGGATATGTGGTAAAATTGGGGGTGGGGTGATACTGGCAGTAGTTGTGTAGGGTTGGGGTAATGGGGGGATTTGGGTAGGTGGGAGCGTATTAACTTCAGGATGGTGTGAGGTAGGGTTGGGGGGGCGGTTTGGTGTGGAATGATCTGAAGAATGGTAGCACACAACAATTCTTAATGTTTTTCTCATTCTGACCACTGCATGATGCTTTGGCAGCACGCGGACACTGATCACCTTTCTCCCCTCTAGTTTCTGACTGAGCTGACCCGGCTTTTCCAGAAATGTCGAACCTCTGGAAGTATTTACCTCACCATGAAGAAATGTGAGTTTTAATGCACAAATGGTTTGCTTTGTATTGGGTACATTAGGAGCAGGAGGAGACCGTTCAGTATTAATTGTATATTAACTTTTTGTTTAGTAGAATGTGTTAACTGGGGATTTACTTGTGCTGTCATAAATAGACACACACTGAAATTATGGTTATTGGGTTAGGAGATTTGCTTATGTCTAACTTTAAATACGTTTATAAATATATATTTATAAAGATTGGCTCCAGTTCTAACCTTTTGGATTAGAATTCAGCTCCTCAATCCCACACCACTACTCAATTAGATCATCCTGAATTGCACCTCGACTCCATTTACCTGCATATCCTGTGATGCTTTTACCTTACAAGTACAAGTACTCAACCTTTCTTCATCCCAGGAATCAGCCTAGTGAATCTGCTCTGAACTGTGCCCAATGCAAGTATACCCCTCCTTAAGTAAGGAGACCAAAGCTGTGCACAGTACCTTGGGCGAGGTCTCTCAATGCCCTGTACAGTTGTAGCAAGACTTCCCTACTTTTACACTCCATGGCCCTTGAAATAAAAACCAACATTCTCTTTGCCTTCCTAATTACTTGCTGCACCTGCATGCTAACTTTTTTGATTCACTTGCACAGTCATCCAGATCCCTCGCGACCACAGCATTCTACAGTCTCTCTCCATTTAAAAAAAAAAATCTGCTTTTCTATTCTTCCTGCCAAAGTGCACAAGTTCACATTTTGTCCAAACCATGCCAGATTTTTTCCCACTCACTTAACTTATCCACATACCTTTTGTAAAATCTTTGTGTCCTCATAACAAGCTTTCCAGCTATCTTTGTCTCTTCAGCAAATTTGACTACAGTACATTTGGTCCCTTCACCCGAGTCATTAATATAAATTGTAAATAGTTGAGGCCAGGCCCTATCACTGATCCCTGTGGCACTCCACTAGTTACAGTTTGCGAAGTTGAAAATGACCCATTTATCCTGACTCGCCTCCTGTTAGTTAGCCTATCCTCTAGTTATTATACCACCCCAGCAGCATGAGCTCTTATCTTGTGCAGTAATATTTTAGGTGGCATCTTATCAAATGCCTTGTGGGAATCCAAATACGCTACATTTACTGGTTTCCCTTTATCCACCCTACTTGTTACATGCTCAAGGAACTCTAATAAATTTGTCAAACACTATATTTCCTTTTCACAAAAACACGTTGACTCTGCCTGACAGTATTATCATGTGGAAGTGGCCGGGATTGAAAGACCAGAGATCTTTGAGGGCTGGAGGATGTTACACAAGTAGAGAGGCATAAACTATGGAGTATGTGAATTGAAGAGATTGGACAGAATTTAAGATGTACCTTTCTGTAGATGATGGTAGGACAAAGCCAGTTCCACGGAAGGGAAACCCCGATACCTTTGACCCTGCTGACAATAAGTGTCTACTGAGGGCAACTGACGGGAAGAAGAAGATCAGCACAGTGGTAAGTAGTGAGATGAGGGTGACCAACTGGCTTTGGCTAATATCGAAATGGGAGGAAGAGGCCATTCAGGCTTGATTTTCTCCCCCCCTACCCCTTTCAGTTAGATCAAGGCTGATCTATATCTTGGCCCCATTTATCTACTTTTTCTTCGGATCCCTTGATACGCTTACCTAATAAAAACCCATCGAGTGTAGACTTCAAAATTTCAATTGGTCCCCAGCTTCCACAGCATTTTGGAGGAAGAGAGTTCCAGAGTCTGTTTCCTCATGGACTTACTCTGAACAATGTAGGGGGACATCCACTCGTGTATGTGCTGGGGTGTGTGGCTGGTTACCCACATTGACCTGTTCAGGCTGCATTATGAAGCCAGTCATCAGCAGTAGCTGTTCCCTGAACGATGTGTTCATGTATTTAAATTCCTTCTTTTTACTTCCAGATTAGCTCCAAGGAAGTGAACAGGTTCCAGATGGTAAGTCTGTAAACTCACTCTGTGCATAGTGTGCCATTGTATTGATGTGAATCCTGAATACATCTAACTTGAAAGGCTAACATGACTAATGCACTAGCTCTTTAACAAATGGCGGGAGTCACTGCTGTGGAAAGTTGTCTCTGCCCTTCTCACAAGCCCCTTTCTTAAAGGGACTGTATTGAAAGCTTCAGAGGTAGCAGTGGGGAGAAAGAATGAAGTAGGATCAGTTCCTCAAATAGTCAGCTATAATTCTCCCAGGGTTATACCAACTGCAGAAGATTTTGATGGTGGAGACTGTTCCCCATAACTGAAAAAATATTTGCAGTGCATTACAATTTGGTGACCATTTTGGTGTGATTGACCCAACAAATCTTTTTGCACACGCTGTTCTTCAGTCCTCTATCTAATGAACACCCATTAGTTAGGATGACCAGCAACCTTTAATAACTCTTAACAGGAACAGATAGAGGCTATTCAGCCCCTCGAGAGCCTCTTCTGCCATTTCAGTTAGGTCACAGCTGATCTGTACCTCAACTCCATTTTTCCTCTTCTCTGTATCCTTTGATATCCAACAAAAATATATCTAAGTTTTGAAAACCCATTGTTTCTCCAGCATCAACACCTTTTTGAAGAAGAACATTCCCAGATTTCCACTCCCCTTTGTGAAAAGTGCCTCCCAATTTTACTCCTGAATGGTTTGGCTTTAATTTTAAGATTTATGTCCCCTTGTTCTGGATTCCCTCACCAGAGGAAGTAGTTACTCATATACCCATTGAATCCCTTTATCATTCAACACCTCAACCATCTAAATTCAAGGAAATAGAGCTCAAAGGTTTATGCAACCTGTCCTCATACTCTACCCATTGAAGCCCTGGTGAATCTCAAAGACCAGTATATCCTTCCTTGAGTATGGTATGCCTCCGTATGTATTTCTGCATTAAAACTACCAACTCAGTTGGCACTAGTGGGGCTTGGTGGATTTTTGCAAACCAGCAAGGCCCAATCTTCATTCCCTGGTCTCTGCTGAATTAGGAATTCACCAAGGCTCCTTAGACAGTACCTTCCAAACCCATGACCACTACCATCCAGAAGGACAAGGGCAGCAGACACATGGGAACACCACCACCTGGAAGTTCCCCTCCAAGTCACTCACTGTCCTGACTTGGAAATATATCACCATTCCTTCACTGTCACTGGGTCAAAACCCTGGAACTCCCTCCCTAACATCACATGGACTGCAGTGGTTCAAGCAGGCAGCTCGCTACTACCTTCTCAAGGGCAGCTATGGCTGGACAATAAATGTTGGCCCAGTCAGCAAAGCCCACATCCCGTGAATGAATTAAAAAACAGCTGACTGTCTCCAAGGTAGGGATACCCTGGATTGGGAGAGAATAGACCAAGGTGCTTGCTGCTAATCAGTTAATGATCATGGACACCTGGTGTGAGTGAGATTAGATGTAGCTAAATTGGGCATTATTTTCCCTGTTTTCCATTTTTGTTTTTGGACAACGCTGGCAAAAAAACTAAACAATGTGCAGTACTATTGAACACCACTAGATGTCACCACACCCTCTGAGATGGGCACTATTAATTTGGAACAGAAATGTTTTTGGTCTGTTTTTCCACCAACCTTTTCCCATTTTTGATTGCTAGTAATTTAGAATAATTCAAGAGCTACCTTCCCAGCCCTATAATGAGATGTGAAGTTTAACGCTGATGTAAACCAGCAGCAACCTGCATTTTTATAGCACCTTTTAGATACCAAAACACCCCAAGGTGCTTCACAGGGCAGAATTGACACACTCGGCCAAAGACAGAAGCATTAGGACAGTTGACCAAAAGCCTGGTTGCAGTGAGGTTATATGGAACATCGTAAAAGAGAGAGAGATGAAGAGGTGGGGAGGTTTAGGGATGGAATTCCAGATCCTAGTGCCTTGGTAACTGAAGGCAATAGCCACCACTGAAGGATGAGGTTAGATAAGAGATCACAATTGGAGAACCAGATTTTGGAGGGTTGAGGGGTAGAAAAGGTTAGAGATAGGGTTGGGGGCTGGTGGGGGAGAAAGACCTTTAACAGATTTAAACATGAGGATGAGAGCATAGCTCCAGTTAGAATACAGGATACAGAGAATGAAATAAAAACAGAAAATGCTGGAAAAACACAGCAGGTCTGACAGCATCTGTGGAGAGAGAAACAGAGTTTATGTTTCGAGTCCGTATGACCTTTCCCAGTGAAGGTGGGAGATTTGACAGGAGAGCATTGGAAAAGCTGAGCCTGAAGCAAAGTAAAGTATCTGTGAACATATCTACTCCTCTGTGCTTTAGTTTTTTTTAAAAAAAACTTATCTAATGTTGAGTTTGGGTCAAAGTTTAAAATTTGTTCTTGGAATCTGGGCGGTCTATCAATTCCATTCTAACCAGCTATCATTGGTCTCATTCAAGATGTAGGAATTTTGAATGTAGTCAGTGCAGGAGTTCCTCAGGGTAATGTCCTAGGCCCAACCATTTTCAGCTGCTTCATCAATGATCTTCCTTCCATCTTAAGGTCAGAAGTGGGGATGTTCGCTGATGATTGCACAATGTGCAGCACCATTTGCGACTCCTCGGATACTGAAGCAGTCCATGTCCAAATGCAGCAAGACCTGGACAATATTCAGGCTTGAGTTGATAAGTGGCAAGTAACATTCGTGCCACACAAGTGCCAGGCGATTAGGACAGTCAACACTAGTGCTGTGAAGTACAGCCAACCTGCCTGGTTATGGGGTATGCACTTGCCAAGTCTGCCACAGGGTTGAGTTGCTTCCTATTGCCCATTTCCAGTGGGTCACTTTGCAGTGAATATTTGGGGGTGATTTTGTCACTTTGAATTCCAGTGTGAGCCTAGGCTCTGGGTGGTGTTGTAAGACTCCACTTATAACACCATGTTGTATGTTGCTTAATCTAGCTAAGGAATAATTGCTGAGATGTTGGTGTTCAAACAATAACTGGTTTATTATGTATAACTAAGCTATGTACAGCTACTCATAACTAGGTGCCACACTGTTGAAGAATGAACATTCTCCCTCTTAACTCTTAGTCATGCGTTCTCTTGCATCAGCATTATAGGAGCTGCTATTTATACAGTCCCACACATTAACCCTTACAATCCCTCATACTACAGGTGGCACTTTAGTCTGAGTCAGAATGTCATGGGTTCAAGCCCCACTTGAAACTTCAGCACGTAATCCACACTGACACTTCTAGTGCAGTAATCAGATGTTAAACTGAAGCCCTATCTGCCCCCTTAGTTGAATGTAAAAGATCTCTCAGCACTATTTAAATGGAGAGTTCTCCCTGGTGCCCTGGCCAATATTTATCCCACAACCAACACCATTAAAACACATGACTCATTCATATAATTTGTTTCTGGGAGCTTTCTGTGCACAATCTGCTGCATTCCCTACAACAGTGATTTTCATTTTCATTTCTGGGATGTGGGCATCGCTGGCTAGCCCATCCCTAATTGTCCTTGAGAAGGTGGTGGTGAACTGCCACCTTGAACTGCTGCAGCCCATGTGGTGTAGGTACACCCACAGTGCAGGCTTTTTTTAGTGGTCTGATACTGCCATTTCAGAGGGCGGTTTAGAGTCGACCTCATTGCTGTGGGTCTGGAGTCACATGTAGGCCGGACCAGGTAAGGACAGCAGATTTCCTTCCCTAAAGGATATCAGTGAACCAGATGGGTTTTTCAGAAAATTGACAGTGGTCATCATTGCACTTTTAATTCCAGATTTTTATTGAATTCAGATTTCATCGTGTGCCGTGTGGGATTCGAACCCAGGTCTCCAGGGGCATTATCCTGGGTCACTGGATTACTAGTCCAGCGACAATACCACGACGCCTTCCCCACTACACTTCAAAAGCACTTCATTGGCTGTAAAGCAATTTGGGACTGTGTTAAAGATGTTATTTAAATGCTAATCTTCTGTTCAATACTATTAATATCGCACAGGAACAGATCCATAAAGAACTCCATACACTACTCATTTCAAAATCAGACCAGATCTGTCGGGGGTGACTTTTGGGGAACGGCTGAGGGAAGTTGGTGTCAAGCCAAATGCACTTTGATTTATTATTTTCTTCCTTCCCCGATGAATTTGATTTTTTTTAAGCTAGAAGGATTAGGAGCTGTCTTTTTGCTTTTATGTTGATATTGTCCAGCGTAACTTGTTTAAAAGCTTCAGTTTCTTTCACTGCTCTGGATTTTCAGGCATATTCAAATCTGCTACGGGCACACATGGATGGCTTGAAGAAGAAAGACAAAAAGAGCAAGAGCAAGAAGACCAAGGCCACGCAGTGACTGTGCTGTTGGCATGGCGATTGGTGGGGGGTGGTGGCTAGCTTCCTGCTCCTGAGGCAGTGGAGGAGTTGTTGTCTTTTCCTGTAACTGTTATCAGATCCTTGTGAGCTGCAATCGACTTCAGCTTCTCGCCAGTTTTTTTTATAAGCTTAAATCACACGGCGATGTGGAGGATTTGGGCATGGGGTGTGTGGAGGAGGAACTTGTTTCAGTGGGGAACTTAATGGAAACGCACTAAGTCCAGAGGTGTGACCGATGGCTATACCCCCCAAAGCAAAGTTTTTTTTCAGCAGCTATTCATGGTTGTGAAGACATTTATTATGAAGTATTGCAGGAGATGACGGGGGAAAAAAAAATCAGAGCTCCATTTGCTCTACTTTTCGTAGGATTTTGCCTATGTTAGTACATCATGGGGAAAGTGACCTCTCTCTCTCTGGACAAAAGTTTTGTTCAATTCTTGATCCTTTCAAAACGTTGTGCCTGAGAGTACCTGTGATCTCCGTAGATTTCAGGTGATAATTTGACCTGGTTACAATTGATAATTTTGTGCCTGAGCCCCCAGCACCCCCCACACACCCTGAGGCTCTTTACAATCCTGGATGCTACAACAGAAGCCGAGATGTACTCTAATGCTCACTAACCAGATCGAACCCTTTGTGGAATGGATTGCAGAGGGTGACACTGCCCTTAACTTCAAGACAAGACCCTTGTCTTCCCCTGCCCTGCCCCTCACAAAAAAAAACACGTATTCCATCTAACACGTTAGCAGAAATCAGCCAGAGGGAAACATAGGCTTCTGGTCAAATATACAAAAGGGGCAACAAGCTTTTATCTCTTACCGATTAGAGTTTGGACCTCCCGTGATGGTTTAATCCCTTTTAGTCAGCGTGTGTGTGGATGAGTTTTGAGTGAAAAATCACTACATTGGGACTGCAAGCAGTTTTCACAATGGAGAACAGTTTTGTTTTCAGACAAGGTTATATATTGAATGGTGCAGAGCTGTATATTAACTACAATAAATTACATGAAAAGGCTTTCTGAACTGTTTTATTACACAAAGGTTATTTGTATTTTTTTTATATATGGTGACTTCATGCTGTTAAGATCTTGCAGGTATCAACTGCGACTCTGGGTCGTAATTTTGACATTGAGCAAGTAAGTTATGGATTTAAAACCAATGTTGCAGAGTTAATCCAGCTGGTATTCCATTGTGGGAATGAGGGAGAGTTGCACTGTCAGATGTGCTTTTTGGACAAGATGTTAAACCATCTACCCAATAAGTGAACATAAAAGATACCCTGGCATTGTTTGAAGAAGAGGGGAGGGGAGGGGTAATTTCTGGCAGGTGCCAACCAACAATGCAAAGACATTTTCTGGTCATTATCTCAGCATTGTATGTGGGTCCTTTGTGAAAATTGGTTACCTTGTTTCCTATATTAAAATGACTAAGTACTTAGTCTGCGAAGTGCTTTGGGATGGTCTAAGGTTGTGTGTCAATGTGAGTGTTTCCCTTCCCATTAAACAATCATGAAGCAGAAAATTGGGTGGGTTCAATAATGGAAAATTGAACCGCTACTCTCTTACACCTGGGTGACATTTCAAAATGTGCTGCCCTCCTTTAACAGATCCTATTTCTGAATTCAAAACAAAGTGGAAAATATGCATTTGAGAAGTACTTCCAGCATCTTAGTTTGAGGACCGCATGCTCAAGCAGTCATTCTCAGGACAAGATTACATCTGGGATTAGAAAGTAGGAAGTAAAGGTACAATAATATATCCTGTGTACTGATGAATACTGGTAAGTAAGGTGACTCTACAGCCATCCTGTACACTTAAGGATATATGCAGTTTGCATAATCAGGCCAGCAGTAGTCTGGGAGAATGCTTTAAACACAACATTGCATCCACACAGTTATTGTGCTTACCATCACCTGAGAGTGCACAGATTGGTAGAGTACATTCTTTTGGTGCCAGCTGCCTCTAAAAGTGATTAAAAGCAGGAATGTGGAAGAGGTCAGAAAGTAACGCTAGCTGCGGCTCGGTAGAATTACTGTCATCCAAGTCAGAAGGTGTTTTTGAGACCCAAGTCAGAGTTGTGTGCACAATCCAGGCTGTCACTCAAGTGCAGTACTGGGAAGTGTTACGCTGTTGGAAGTGCCATCTTTTACATGTTAAACCACCTGACCTCAAGTACAAGAAAAAAATCCTGTGACAAGAATAGTTCCAGGGATGAGAAACTGCAGTTATGAAGATGGATTGGAGAGGCTGGGACTGTTCTCCTTGGAGAGGAGAAGGCTAAGAGGAGATTTGATAGAGGTGTTCAAAATCATAAGAGGGCTGGATAGAATAAATAAGGAGAAACTGTTCCTGCTGATAAAATAATCGAGAACGAGAGGGCACAAATTTAAAATGATTTACAAAAGAAGTAAATGTGATGTGAGAAAAAACTATTTCTCTCAGCAAGTGGTTCAAGTCTGGAATGCACTGCCTGGAAGCATGGTGGAGGCAGGTTCAATTGAGGCATTCAAGAGGGCATTAGATGATTATTTGAATGGAAACAATGTGCAAGGGTACGGGGAAAAGGCAGGAGAATGACACTGAGTTATAGTGCTCATTTAGAGAGCCAGTGCAGACACGATGGGCCTAATGGCATCCTTCTGTGCCATAATGATTCAGAGAGGGGTAGCGAGGTTTAGGGAGGGAACTTGAGAACTGAGGGCCTAGAGACAGCTGAAGGCATAGCTGACAATACTGGAGCGCGAATGCAGAGACCTTAGACAGCTATAGGGCAGGTGAATGTTACAGAAATAGGGGAGAGGCTACAGAGGGATTTGAAAATAGAGGCGTTGCCAGACTGGGAGCTAATGCAGCCAAGCGAGCACATGGGTGATGGCTGAATGGAACTTGGTGCGAATAAGGATGTGGGGAGCAGAGTTTTGGGTGAGATCCAGTTTATGAATGGTGCAGGGTGAGACAGAGCAAGGATATTGTTGCAATAGTTGAGGCTTGTGCATGAACACAAATCCTCCAGTATCACATAAGGAGATTTCCATTCTCCACCTTTGCTCTACACTTCCACTTACCTCAGCATTAGTGAAAGGTATTTTGGTGTATCCTGTCCAAGTTGTGCAGTGTCACCATCAAAATCCTTAGGCAGTTACTAATTTGTCTCATGGTCACTAAATGTCTCTACACTGCTTCATAAATACTATGGTACTGACCATAAACCCATGTTCTGTTTGAAAACAATATCAGTGGTCACAAGACTTTTGTTGATGCAAATTAGCCTTTCACCTGTGTTCAATGTGTTCCATCACTTATCCCAAAAATATTTATGAAATAAATAGAATTGTGTTTCTCTAAGCGATGTTTAGAATTGTTTGAGAATGAGCAACAAGGCAGTAATTCAACCATATATGCCCCATCTCCAGTACTTGGCTGAATTACTAACTTGCAACTCATTCCCAGTTATCTGTTATCCCCTACAGGGTTCCCAACATTGGTTGGGTGTATCCCTGGAGCTTTCATCACATCACTCTGACCTGATGAGCTGAATGGCCTCCTGTGCCGCAATGACTCATTGATGACCACCCGCCTCCCACATTCCTGCCACTAGTCACCCATAAGTTCCACAGCCTCCCCACACCAATTGGAAACTGAACACCTATCATTACCAAATTTAATAATTCTCCCCATGTCTAATTTTTTTATGTCTAAGAAGAAAAGTGTTGAGATGTTATTTAACAGCTTTTTAAATGCCCATATGGTTTCCACCAGCACCCACCGCCCCCGCCCCCGCCAACACCAATCTGGTTTGCTTGCAGCTGTGTCCTGGAGATTGATATTTAATTGCTGGAGACTTCAGGGCAATCCTGGAGGATTGGCAAACCTAATCTTATGACAATGAATTTGTGAAACATGCTGCAGACATCTAGTACCAGGAACTCTGTGCTACAATTGCCCTTATATTTCTGTTCAATCTTGGCAACCCAAGATGGGCAGCCACTTTGCTCTGGAAATGGCCAGCTCCCGATTAAAGGCAGGTCCCAAGATATTCAAACTGACCACCACTTCTTGTTTGACGTTAACATGACTTTCCTGGCTGTAAGTGTGTGAGATAACACAGCTGATACAAAAAGGAAAGTGAGTCTGGACCACAATGTGCCTTCCTCCCCTCCAGCCTGGCTAAAGAGGTTTCAAAACCCACTTTGTCTCCCTTTTCCTCTCCTGTGAACACTGATTTCTGTTAAGTATCATTTGTCCTCCTATATCCCGTTCATGTATCCATTCCTCATTAGTGAGCCCATGCAGTGAATATCTGAACATGGGAGATGTCACAGCCATGATAATGCTGTCCTCATCCATTGTTCACACACACACACTTTTCCATGTTGCTGTAACTGGCATCAGGAGTGACAATCCAGCCTGATTATTTCTCTTTCCCCCACTCCAGTGGCCTGAAGGACAATTGTAGCATCTATACTGCCTCCCAACTGAGATTGGTTTACTCAGCACAGATTGAAACAAGCCCTTCTGCTCAATTGCCCAATGTCTGTATGAAGTGAATAATAGGGGTCGCTGCAGGAATCAATTTTTGCTCCATCAATGAGTATCTTGCTTCCATAGTGGTGTCAGCTTGGCACTGTTTGCAGCCACTGAGCCAGAAGGTCATGTGTTCAAGTCCCACTCCAGAGACTGGAACAAAGTCTAGGCTGAGGCTCCAGTGCAGTACTGAGGGAGTGCTGCAGTGTCGGAGGTGCTGTCTTTTAAATGAGCTGTTAAATCCCATCTGCCCATCAGGTGGGTGCAGAAATTCCCACAGCACTATTCCAAAGATGATCAGGGGAGATTTTCCTGGTGTCCAACCCAATATTTATTCCTCGACCGACACCACTAAGTAAACTGACTGCAACCACGATCTCATTGCTGTTTGTGAGCTATTGCTGTGTGCAAATTGGTTACGGCGTTCCCAAAATTACAACAGTGACTACACTTGAAAAAGTACTTTGCTGGCTGTAAATCACTTTGAGACATCCTTAGAACTTTCTTATAATGAAAACGTTCAGTTCAGGGAATGGTATAAGCTATATCTGACAAGGAGGATGAGAAAAGACCTTGATACTCAACCCCTATCCAGTTGGTCGCACAAGTCACACAGTTGACCCACCTCTTCACCTCCCTTTGTTCCAGGAGAGACACGAAACCCAAGCCTTTCAAATCATGGCCGGGGCGGGGGGGGAGTCGTAGGGTTCAACTCCCCACCTTCCGAGGTAGTGGATTTCCCTCCACGATGGGACTTCAGAAGGTAACTAGTTTACCAACAAAACTATACCCGCGCCACTTCAAATTCAACGAATGCAACCAATTAATTTGCAGTCATAGTTTTTTTACTTATGTACAAGTAACAGTTCAAAGTGGTCATTAAAATTTAAATACATATTGATAAAGATATCTATAAAAACACAGAATATTTTAATAGATATTGTGACCATTATGGAGACATCACAGGCAGTGTGCAAATGTTTTCAGTTTTGTCACGAGTTAAGTGGTTATGGCAAGACATCCAGTGAACACTCAGGCTTCAACACAACAGTCTTTTTGAGAGGTCGCTGCACAGGAGAGTCGAGTGACAACCAAATATATGAATCTAGAGCACACATTCTACAGGACAATGCATGCCAGATGGAGGCATGCACAGAGTATTGGCAGTGAGACTGAAGCTGGTAGTCCCACACAGGCTACACATGGTGACACTATGGTGCTAACCAACCTCTGACATTCAACTGAGACACTCAACATGTGACGATCTGGTCATGATTGTAGCAGATTTTCAACCTGATTGAAAAACCTTGGTGCTTCTGAACCTTTGAAAGTGTCAGCCGTGGCTCAGTGCACAGCACTCTTGCCTCCTAAGTCATCAGTTCAAGTCCCACTCCAGAGACTGGAATGCAAGACTTAAGCTGCCACTCCCAATGCTGCACTGAGGGAGTGCCACACTGTCAGAGGTTCCAACCTTCAGTTGAAATGTTAAACTGAAGCCCCGCCTGCCCTTTGTGGCCACAGAAGATCTAATAGCATTATTTGAAGAAGAGAGGTGAGCTCTCCCTGGTGTTCTGGCTAATATCTATCAACCAACATCAAGATTACCTGATCATTATCACATTGTTGAATGTGGGATCTCCCTGTGCATAAATTGGTTGCTCCGTTTCCCATTATGAGCGACTGCAATTCTAAAAAGAAACCTAGTTGGTTGGAACATCCTGAGGTCATCAAGGGTGCGATACAAATGCAAGTTCTTTTCCTTTTCTCCCCCAACTTTGATAAGTTGTCTGGATCAACATTTCTTAATAATCAACCCCCACCATCTACTGCAGCTATCTCTCCTTTTCCTCAAGGTCAGATCTGGAACATGGGAAAGAGCTGGCTCAAATTTATACATTAACCTGGTGAGTGCTGACTATTTGACAGTCGGGCAATCACAATGGGGCCTAACCCTGTGTTCAGTATATAACCTGCCTTCACCGTCCAATCTGGGTCATTGGATTAGTAAACGGGGGCAGGAACCCGAGGCTAGTTTGCACCCTCCACGGTTTGGGGCACATTGAAACCAATTGTAACATCCACATGTACTGCCTCAGTGGAGATCAGTTAATCCAACACAGAATGAGGCATTGAACGCAGACATTTCGCACAGGGTGTTAACCCATGGAGCTACTCTAGCAGTTCCCGAGGCACCGAAAACTACAAAACAACTTGCATTTATGTAGCACCTTTAACATGTAAAACTTCCCAAGGTTTTTCACAGCATGAGCTACATAAACAGATATTAGGTCAGGAGACCAAAAGCTTGGTCAAAGAGGTAGGTTTTACGGGTGTCTTAAAGGAAGAGGAAGAGAGAGAGAGAGGCAGACAAGCTCAGGGAGGGAATTGCAGAGATTAGAGCCTCGGCAGCTGAAGGCATGGCCGCCAATGGTGGGACTATTAAAATTGGAGATGCTCAAGAGGCCAGAAGTTAAGAAATATAGAGATCTCAGAGGCTTATAGGTTGGAAGAGGTTACAGAGGTAGGGAAGGATGAGGCCATGGACCTCATGAAACAATAATTCATGCAAACAAAGATATTGGGAGACATGGCAAAGCCCTTTCTGGAAGGAAGGAAGCTGATAAGTGTGAAGTCGGAGGGTCCCACATCAATGGAGGCCAGGCAAATTTGAATACGTGGCCACCTATAGTGTGGACTGGAATTGCTGGGACAACGACCATGCAATTTAAAGAGAGCATTTAAATTAACATGAGTGTGCACAAAACAAAGATCTGTTCAATTATAAATTTATTGAGGATTGATAAATAAACAGGCTAAGCATCACAACACCATTTACTAGTTTCAGTTTCTAGACATTTCAGTAAAGGTCTGGTTAATATTCTAGGCCTTTTGTCCAAAAGAATACCACATCTTGAACAATATTTTACACCCATTTGACCAGGAACAGTGGTTTGATATATCAGGCATCTGAGAACGAAGTCAGCTTAAGCTTTACCTGGCCGAACTCAAGCTTTGAAACTTGTCTCTCAGGTTCTTCACCAGGCCTTGTTGGCCCAGGTCTGTCCTCCTGCTGAGCTGGCTCATCTCCTTCCTTGGTTCTGACTGCCATTTGGTTGAGGAGACCTCCTTCTCAGCTCCCTTGGAACTGTGGAGCTTGGCCATTGGGTTGGCAGTGCCTGGCCTCCAGCTCTTGCCCTCACTCTCTTGCCTCATCTTATACTCCTCTGACTCTTGATAGGCCCTGCACCTTTCTACGACGGCCCTAATGGAGATCTTCTCGTGCGATGTCGGAGACTTGATTTGGATGTAGCCCACACCACCACTGCTGCTGTCTTTGGCGGTCTGATCGTTCCTATGACTGCTCAAACCATCCCTGTCACATGGCAAGTTCTCCACGATGATGACTTTCTGATCGTCTTGCAGGGTGAGCTCTGAAGAAACGCACTGGGTGCTTTCAGCATCTTTAGTAAAGTGGCAGTGCTTGCAATCTGAACAGGAACTTAGTTCAGCGCATCTACAGTCCGATGAAGCAGTCCTCGAGCACGACACATGGTTTCTGAAGGAACTCTCAGGGGCTGCCTGTCCAAGATAGTGGATGGAAGAGTCAGAATGCAACTGTTTCCTTGCCCCAGCTCCAGAAGCCGCATTAGACAACTGAACCTTTGCGCTGGATGGTTTAAATCTGTCCTCTTGTTCCGGAGAACTGAAATGGGACATTCTACCTTCCATCATTCCATTTGGCATGGACATGCTCTTGGCAACTCGGCCCAGTTTTGAGTGGGCGCCTTCTGTCAGCCTCAAGAGGTTTTCTCCGGCTGCCCTCTGTGTCAAATTTTTCGCAAACTGACCATCCACCGAGGCATACTTGGAGCGGAGCTCCCGAACGTCAGGCCATAGGAAGGTTTCCGTTTCAGTAGGACTCAGGGGGCTCCTGGAATGGGACCTCACTGGAGACGCTAAATTTGGGCTGACGACAGAACGTCTAGGGGAAGGGATCCTAGGGGAAGGTGGAAGGACTGCTTGCAAATCCTTGCTTGGAGATGGAGTGCTGGGTTCCTCCATCAATGGTGCCAACAGCATCTGTTCTTGAATAATGACATGCTCATAGGAAGGCAAAGACAGTGTCATCTTTGGCTTATCAGCTGGAGGTTAAAGAGAAACAAATAATTAAAAAAAGGAACAATTCTTGGTCACTAACAACTGCATATACAGAGATTTTAAAAATTCCAACCTTCTAAGTTCAACTGCTTGGAGAAGGCACAGAGGAGATTTACTGGAATGGTACCTACAAGGAGGGATTTCAAATATGTGGAGAGACTCGAGAAGCTGGGATTGTTCTCCTTAGCACAGCGAAGGTTTAGGGGAGATTTAATAGAGGTGTTCAACATTTTGAAAGGTCAATTAAGAAGAAGCTGTTTCTACAGGAAGGAGGGTTGATAACCGGAAGACAGGTTTAAGATACTTGGGAAAAGAAACAGAAGGGGAGTTGAGGAGGGTAGGAAGTATCTGGTCATGATCTGGTCAGGTTGGACTGATGAACCGGTTGGTGTTTTCCTGTCTTTTCTTTTTATTCATTCATGTGATGTGGGCTTCACTGGTTGGGCCAGCATTTTGTTGCCCTTGAGAAGGTGGTGATGAGCTGCCTGTCTGGCACGTTTGTATATGGACAAAATTATTCCATTACGAATGACTCACCTTGGCAGCTTGGTAAGGTTATGGCATGTACTTGTATGGAGTGAGCTTAAGCTGAATGTCATCACAACAACCAGCAGACATCCCTAACCTATTGCCAAAATTGTGACCTTTGTCAAGTTATACTTGGAGCACAAAACTTGTATCTTTATTTAGTAATGGAACAATACTCTTGATATATCAAAACCCAAAGGCAATTTGGTGAAGTAGACCACTGCACCTTATTTATGGAGCTCAGGACTCGCCTTCCAATTATTTCATGGGGTGACACTGCTCCTCCCCCTCTTCCTGATCATGAGTTACTCTAACCATATACAATGAGACTAAATTCCTCCTGATGGGGCAATAACAATTTGTATTTGTAAAGCGCCTGTAGTTTAGTAAAATAGCTCAAGGCTCTTCATCAAACTAAATGTTGACACAGCCACATAAGGAGATATTAAGACAGATAGCCAAAAACTTGGTCAGAGAGGTAGGTTTTAAGGTGTGCCTCAAAGGAGGAGAGAGGGAGGTAGTGGGGGGTGGTTTAGGGAGGGAGCTTAGTGCCTAGGCAGCTGAAGGCTTGGCCGCAAGAATTGGTGGAACGCAGAGATCTCAGAGGTCATTGCATATTCACCTGATGGATGAACATAAGCTCCCAAACTGTGAACATTTAAGTTGGGTAACACTTGCTGTGAAGGAAAACTCATTAGAACAAGTGTATTTATTTTGATTATTCCAGTGGTCTCCTGGCCATCCTGCTACCTCGCATCCTCCGTAAACTTGAACTCAGCCAAAACTCTGCTGCCAAAAGCCTAAATGGCCCTAGTCTCATTCATCCTGTGCTCATTAGCTCCTAGTTCAGCAACACCTTAATTTTAAAATTCTCATCCTTGCATTCAAATCCCTTCATGGGCTCACTCCTCATCTTTATACACTTCCGGCCCTACCACTCTCTGAGAATCTCTGTGCTCCTCCAACTCTTGCCTCTTGTCCTCCTCCAATTTACATCATTCTAGCATTGGCAGCCGTGTCTGGAATTCCATACCCAAACATATCCACTTCAAGACCTCTCATTCGACCTCAAAATCCACTTCACTGACCAAGCTTTTGGTGACCAGGTCTAATTGCTCCTTATGCGGCTCAGTGTCAAATTTTGTCTGAAAGCATCTTGGGATGTTTTACATTAAAGGCACTGTGTAAATGCAAGTTGTTGTTTATTAATAGAGATCCTATTGTAGTTGTTGAGCTGTTAGTAAAACAAGCAAATATGAAGTGTTCATAGACAATAGCAATGAAAATAATTAAAGTGTACTCACCATCAACAACTATTTCCTTCTTGTCTTCTTGAAAATTTGGCAACTTGGCCATTTCCTTTCCCCTTTCCTCTTCATCGTTCATCAACCCCTCCTCTAAGTGCTGCCCTCTCTTTCGAACCACTGGTTTGCTGTTCTTAATTCGCTGACTGTATATCCTTGCCAGTTGGTAGACCTTGGTCTTCACCTTCTCTGTCACCTCTCTCAGCAACTCTTCGCTCTGAGCCCTCGATCCTGCCTGGGCTATATGTGGTCTTGTGCTTTGAGCTAGATGGCCGTGCCTCTTCCGAGGTAGGTTGGAACTGGTGCCTGGTGGCGCAGTTTTATTCTCTGCTTCTGAGCACCTGGGCAGTTGGACGCGCAAAGGTCTTTGAGACAATGGAGCAGATTTGTGAGCAGGCAACAATTCTTCAGCATGCCCACTATCGTCGCTTTCTGATATATTATTTGGCCTTACTTGCAGTCCACTTTCATGAGCGAACTTCGCTGGAGAGGAAAGGGGTGATTCTTCCGTTATGGCACTTAGATCACTGTCTTCCACAATAACCAATGGCTCGTTGAAATCCAGCCCAAAAATGATTCTGCCATTGCTGAGTTCTTTTATTTGGCACTGTTCCGTGTTCTCAACTTCCCTTTTCTTCAGCATCTCTGAGTTAGGCCTTGGTGCTGTCTCGTGTTTCTGCTTTGCCCTTTTTGGAGGCTCTGCTGCAGTGTCGGACATGCTTTCCATCTCCTGCCAGATTTTAATCATGTCCACAGAAGGTCGGAATTCATCCTCCGCAATAGGGTCCTGGGAAACGGGGCTGGTGTCCCTTGAAAAGTCCAAAGGCGGGCTTTCCTCCACAAGATTATTAGACACTGGCTGTTGAGGCTCTGAAATCTGACCTGATCCTGAAGAAGAGCGAGAACTTGTTTGGGTGATGGCATCTGGAAGATCAAGTAAAGTGCAAGTTGGTGGCCCAGTACCATGGGCAACAGTGGCACTGGAAGCAGCAAACCGTCTTCTCAATGTGACCTCTCTCAAATCCTCTTCCTTCTTTTGACTATTTAATTTGGAGATGGAGTTCCTGACCAAGCCTGCTGGGATGTAAGACAGGCTTTCTCGCCTTCTGATGCTGAAGTTGGCGTCTTCGTGCTCTGCATTATCGTAGTAACTCTTAATCTTCTCAATGAGCAGGCGATCCCGCCTGGACAGCGTGGAGTCCCGTCTCCTCGGAATATTCCGATCCGTCTCTGATGACGTGTCCTCCAGGCCACTGAAGTCAGGCTCATCAAAGTGCTTCTCCAGGCTATTATTGACTTGAGAAACACTCACTTTGCAGTTAGCGTTCGTGTCAAACGTGCCACTGTTCCGCAGCACTTTGTCGCCATTCTCGAGGCTACTTTGTCTGCTCGTTGCCTTTGGTGTTGGACAGCCGTACGACCTGCCGTCATCTGCTGCCAAACTATTGCGCCTTGATCTGCTATTCATGAAGTGACCTGCAATGAGGCTGGCCTGCCCGAGCACCGATGGTGGAAGAATGCTCGGTGAATCTCGATCTTGCTCTTCTTCATCTGTTGACTCTTCGCTGCTGAAGTGTTTCGGTTCCTCATCCGCTTCGTTGAACGAGCCTGTGGCAGACTCCACGGCCCCCCGCTCGGGATCACTCACTTCAACATCAACGTCCTCCGAGGCTTCATCAGGCTCTTTGGCTTCCTCTGGGCTGTGTGCAGTCTCGGAGTCGGACTGGATCTCCTCAAGGGCAGACTGGCAGGCTTCAGTGACCAGCTGTTGAACTGATATCGGTTCCACATCAGGAGCATGCTGAGGATTACAAGAATATGGAGATGGTGATCAGGGCAACAAAAGTATATATAAATAACAGGGGACACTTGGCCCCTCTGAAGATAGTGAATAATACTGGCAGGTACAGGTAAATTCACTCTTGTTCGCTATGCAGTGCTCAAAGGGAAGTGTGGCTTGGAGATGGGGCTACAAGACCAGCGTTGCTCCTCCTATCCCACATTCCCTTTGTGCAGTGGATGAGCCCATTCACGTTTGTCTTCAGGAGTCTGCAGAGGCCTACACAACGAATAAAGATCAGAAATCCAATGAGCACAACCTGCCATGGCCAGATAAATACACATCAGTCTGGGGCTAAGGTTTAGTCTCAATGAGCACCTAATGGCTCATTTACCTTTCTGACAGGTAAATTTATGACACAGATTGGGTCATTAGGCTATATACATAGGACTTGGCCAATGAACTCCTGCCTTTAGCATTGACTGAGCCATGTATACCAGCCTAGAAATGGCAGATTAATTGAAGTTGTCTAGGTTGATGAATGATGGATGAAAGACCAGATTATGGGACTTTCATTTCATTATTAGGTGAAATGAATGGATTTTTTCAGGCTGTTTATGATCTAAGCCCCAACTTTTAAGCTGTCCGCATCATCCTTGCTGCTTTTCCATTTCATCTGGTCTCCTGAAAGTGTGGGCTCTTGTATTGGGAAGAGAGAGCCAGGTGTACAGGATGTGGTGAAGTGAGGTGGAATGAGACACATGCGAGGAAGGCTAGAATGCAAGTAGCAAGCGGAGGGATAGAATGGGACATGACAGAGTAGAAGTCCAATGGGATGCATGAAAAGAGGCAGAACAGGAGCAAGTGGTTCAGGCAGAAGTGGTACATTGGAAGGTGTGAGAGAGGGCGAATAGAATGTGCAAAGAGGGAGAGAAAATGGGACCAGTGTCAAGAGAAGTGGAATGGGATACATTAGAGTAGAAGGGCAATGTGAACTGTTAGAGCAGAGATAGATTGGGACCAGTGAGAGGGGAAGGTGAAATGGGACCTTCAAGGCGAGGGAGAATGGGATCAGTGGGAAGAGAGCAATGTTCGCTCCAAGATGGTGCACGTGCAGCAGTCTAGAGTGTACCACGCATGAAAATAATCAGGCCTTGCACAACTTTGTGAAAGTTCTGTGACTTTTCAAATACAATCTTCTCATGGAGAAGAAAGTGGCGCTCAGAGGAGTTTTCAGACCACCCACGACAAAGACAATTTAGAGGAACACTGATCATCAACCAGAGGGCACAGATTTAAGATAATTTGCAAAAGCACCTGCAATGAGCCGAGGGGAATTTTTCTTATGCGGCAAGTTGTAATGATCTGGAATGCACTGCCTGAAGGGGCAGTGGAAACAGATTCAAAAGGGAATTGGATAAATACTTGAAGGGGAAAAAAATTACAGGGCTATGGTGAAAGAGCAGAGAAGTGGAGCTAATTGGATCACTCTTTCAAGAAGTGGAGCTAATTGGATCACTCTTTCAAGGAGTGGCACAGGCAGGATAGGCCAAGTGGCCTCATTCTACACCGTATCATACTATAGCTCTCTGATTCCATCTCAGAGTGTTGCTCGGTTGAAGGAGATTAGAGAGACACTGCGCGAACCTAAAACTTGTTCCAAAGCTTGGAGTTTCTCTGAAAGTAGAAGCATCTCCTGCCATTTAACCTATCCAGGACCAAGTGTAACCTCTTTATTATTTTAATTACCTCAATCATATTACCTTCAAATGGAATGAAATGCCACAACTCTCTTAAGTTTGTCCTAATTAACTAGGCCTCATTAATGTAGGCCTTAATTGAGTGACTTTCCTCCAAACCTTTCCCAGGGTTTCAATATACCTTATTATGTGAGGGAACCAAAATGGGTCATAGCTTCTAGATGCAACATGAACAAGGACTCAGACATAGAAGTTATTATACTTCTTGTTTTACATTCAATTGTCCTGGCAGCACATTCTCACGACCCTACTTAACTCAGTTCCTACAGCAAGAGACTCAATTTCAGGATCGCGCTTTTGGGCCACTTGTTGGGCACTTATATGCCTCAGCTATTTATAATCTTTATTAATTACTTAGATGAAGAGTCAGAGAGTAATGCAACTATGTTTGCTGACGATAGGAAGCTAGGTGGACATGTAAGCTGTGAGGGGGATACAGGGAGAATGCAAAGAGATATAGACAAGATGGCAGCTAGAGTATATTGTGGAGAAGTGTGAAGTTATTCATTTTGGTTGTATGAATTGAAAAGCAGAATTTTTAAAAAAGGCGTGAAGCTTGTAAATGTTGATGTTCAGAGGGACTGGGTATACTCTTACAAGGAACACAAAAAGTTAGCATGCAGGTAAGGCAAGCAAATAGGAAAGCAAATGGCATGTGGGCCTTTATTGCAAGGGGATTGGAGTACAAGATTAAAGAAGTTTTGCTACAATTGTACAGGGATTTGGCAAGACCACACCTGGAATATTGCGTGCAATTTTGGTCTCAATATCTAAGGAAGGATATACTTGCATTGGAGACAGTTCAGCGAAGGTTCACTAATTTGGTCCCCAGGATGACAGGGTTGTCCTACGATGAGCGGCTGAGTAAATTGTGTCTATATTCTCCGGAGTTTAGAAGAATAAGAGGTGATCTCATTGAAGCATACAAGATTCTGAAGGAGTTTGACAGGATTGATACTGAGATATTGTTTCCCCTGGCTGGGGAATCTAGAATAGGGGGCGTAGTTTCAGGATAAGGGGCCAATCATTTAGGACTGAGATGAGAAGAAATTTCTTCACTCAAAGGGCTGTGAATCTTTGGCTTGCTCTACCCCAGAGGGTTGTGAAGGTGCCTTCATTGAATATATTTAAGGTTGAGTTAGGCAGATTTTTGGTCGCTCAGAGAATTAAGGGATATGGGAACTGGGCGGAAAAGTGGACTTGAAGCCTCAGATCAGCCATCATCATACTGAATAGCTGATCAGGCTTGACCAGCCATATGGTCTTCTCCTGCTCCTATCTTTTATGTTCTTATGTACCCTCCTTCGCATTAAACCATTAACATTCGTAACGGACTTTCAAGGAATCATATCTGTGCTGTAAACCTCAGGTCGTCTCTTAAGCAAGCGTCTCAGCATGGTGTATAGCTGCGTCGAAATTCCCTAATCCAAGTGCATCATACTGCATTTGTCTACCTTAAAATATATCTGCGAGATGCCCATCCATTTCCCTCTCTGTACCTATATCCACATTCGATGCATATCAGGGTTACAGTTGTCAAGCATCACATTTCTGCCTATCCAGCTTATTTGGAAGTATTGGACTCATAATCCAAAGCCCTGAACTAACAATCCAGAAAACATGAGTTCAAGTCCTGCCACAGAAGTTTGGGAATTTAAATGCAATTAAAAAACACATGGAATCTTTTTCAGAAGTTGATATCAATAAAAGTGACCATGAGGCTGTTGGATTGTTGCAAACACCCAAATTGTTCACTGGTGTCCCCTTAGAAAAGTGAACCTGCTATCATTGCCCGGACTGGCTGGTATATGACTCCTGTCCTATAACCAACATGGTTGACTCTTAACTGCCCACTGAGGTGACCTAGCAAGCCCCTCAGTTCTCTGGAGCTAATTCAAGAGGAAGATCTACCACCACCTTCTTGAGGCAATGAAGGTTGGACAACAAATGCCAGCTTTGCAGGTGATGCCTACAAACTGTGAATGAACGATAAAACAAGGCCCAATTTTATCACAGAGCCATTTACTTGAGTGAAGGAAAGGAGCATCCATCAATACAACTCTCTCATTCTTAAACCTTTTCGTTCTCAGTGTGAACAGTGATAACCATGGTGTTGGGGTATTGCCAATCTCCTGTTTCTATGTACCCATGTTTGCTGACAGTACTAAATTAGGTGGCAGAGTTAATAGTGTGTGGAAGGGAACAAAAAGTTCTAAAGGGACATTGATGGATTAAGTGAGTGGGGAAAAACGTGGCAGCTGGAGTTCAATGTGAGCAAGTGAGAGCTTCGGACCTAAGAAAGGTAGGTCAGGGTATTTTGTGAATTATGAGCAGCAGTGAACTGTGGAGGACTAGAACAATTTAGGGGCTGTGTACAGCAGTCACTAATAGCTAGTTGACAGGTACAAAAACATAATTGAAAAGGATAATGGATGTTGCCTTTAATCAAGGATGATGGATACAAAGGGGTGCATGTTATATTACAGCTGCATAAAGCTCTGGTTAGACCCTGTCATTCAGTTCTGGGCACCGCAATTTAGTAAGGCTATAACGGCCTTGGAGAGGCAGCAGCACAGATTCACCAGAAGGATACTGGGGCTAAAAGGATTAAAATGTGAAGATTGCATTGACTAGGCTTGTATTGCCTGGAGTACTGCAGATTAAGGAGTGGACTAATTGAGGTGTTTAAGATGATTAAAGGATTTTATAGGTTAGATAGAAACAAACTAAGTCCTCTGGCAGGAGAGTCCAGTACAAGGCAGCAGAACATTAATGTTAGATCTAGGCCATTCAGGGCTGATGTCAGGAAGTGCCCCGTCGCATGGCCTAATGGATAAGGCATCTCCCTTCGGTGTATCAGGAGATTCACACAAAGAAAGGGCAGTGGAAATCTGAAACTCCCTCCCCCAAAAAACTATTGAGGCTAGGGGGTCAATTGAAAATTTTAGAACTGAGATTGATAAATTTGAGTTAGGCAAGGCTATTAAGGGTTACAGAACCGAGTTGTATAGATGGAGTTACGAGGCAGATCCGCCATGAACCTGCTGGACCTTGCAACAGGCTCAAGGGGCTGAATGGCCTACACCTGTTCTTATGTGGTAATGTCAGCAGATGGTTGCCAAGTTCATATAGGTCTTATCTTTTTAACACTGGGGATCGTTGAATTAGCTAGTGTTCCTGATCAGTATCCACTGACCGCCCCCCACTCACCCCTGTTAAGCATATAAATGAATATCAAGCAATGGCCAGGGTGGAAGCTGGCTGAGAGCTCCCCTTCTGATTCTCTCTCTCTAGGCTCAATTAAGAAATGGCTGTTTGAGGGAGGATCTGCTGCAGGCAACTGTTAATCATAACACTTGGTAGCACTCTCGCCTCTGAGTCAGAAGTTTGTGGGTTCGGGTCTACTCCAGAAACTTGAGCATAAGCGTCTCCAGCTCGAGGTCAGGATTTTCTGATCTTGAGGGGCAGTTGGATGCACTACGAAGCATCAGGGAGGATGAGAGTTTCCTGGATCATGTGTTCCAGGAGGTGGCCTTCCCTCAGACAGCAGGGGGCCAGGACAGTAAGTGGCTGGCCATCCGGAAGAGGCAGGAAATGCAGGAGTCTTCAGGGTGTACACCACTCTTAAACAAATAGTCAATATCAATGCTGGGAGGAGTGACAATATCCTGAAAGAGGGCAGCACAGACCATGGCACTAGTGGGCAAGGGACTGCAGAGGAGGGAACAGCAAAGAGTAGAAATGCAGTTGTTATAGGAGATTCCATAGTCAGGTGGATAGGCAGGCATTTCTGTAATGTCATTGTGACTCCAGCATGATCTATTGCCTTCCCAGTGCCAGGGTAAAGGACATCACAAAGCGGGTGCAGAATATTCTGTGAGGGGAAGGGAGTGAACTAGAAGATGTGATACACGTTGCTACCAACGACATAGAGAGGGCAGATATTGAGGTCCTACGGTCAGGTTTTCAAGAGCTAGGGTGAAGTTGAAAAGTAGGACCTTGAAGGTAGTAATCTCTGCATTACTCCCAGTGCCATGTGCTGGCCAGAGTAGAAACAGGAAGATAAGGAGGATAAATGTGTGGTTTGAAGCAAGGTTCAGATTCTTTGGGTGCTGGGACCAGTTCTGGGTCAGGAGGCACCTATTCAAATGGGGCAGGTTGTATCTCAATAAGACTGGGACCAATGTCCTTGCGGGGAGATTCACTAGTGTAGTTGGGGAGGTTTTAAACTACATTGGCAGGGGGATGGGCACCAGCATATAGAGGAATAAATTGCAGAAAGTGAGTGTGTTGGACAGTATTAAAGGAAGTAACTCCATATTAGAAAGTGGTGGGCCAAGGAGGACTACAGGAAATACAAAGACAATTATGAAGGATGCATGTAAAGACACAAGTGTGAATAAGACTGGTGAGCTACAAAGACAAACAGCCATGTGGGAATATAATGTAATGTCAATAACGGAAACAGGGATTAAAATGATGAAAACTGGACGCTTAATATACAAGGGTATAAAATATTCAGAATGTGAAGTTGAGGTTACAATCAGATCAGCCATCATCTTATTGAATGGCGGATCAAGCTCATGGGGCTGAGTGGCCTACTCCTGCTGCTAGTTCCTATGTTCATATGCTAGTTCCTATGTTCATATGCAAATGACACAAATCCAGGCTGACTCTCCCAGTGCAGTAGTGAGGAAGTGCTGCATTTTGGATGAGGTATTAAACCATCAGCCCTCTCAGCTAGATATAAAAGATCCCATGGCACCACTCAAAGAAGGGTGTCCTGGCTGATGTTTATCCACACTCAACATCACGAAAACAGGTTATCTGCCCATTAGCATATTACTATTTTTGGGATCATGCTGTGCACAAATTGACTGTCACGTTTTCTACATTACAACAGTGACTACACTTTAAAGGTACTTAATCGACTGTGAAGCCCTGAAGTCATGAAAGTTGCGATCTAAAAGGAAAAGAGAGGTTTCCTTTTATAAGTTGGTCAGCTCTCCCCCTCATTTACACATCCTCCTCTCCAGAGAGCGTCACTTCATGAACAATGCCCAGGGGCATCAGGGACCTTGCAGTCGCTTGGCCAGCTGGTTGCTTTTGAAGACCCAGCCGCTTCAGTATTGGCTAGCTATTTGATCCTTGGAGTAGCATCACTTGTGAATGATAGACCACTGGAGCCTTGTCTTTACACAGCTACAAGCTTTTATTTATAGAGTCACACATTGAAAATCATGTACTTCCATGCAACAATCCCTACATATTATATATATGAGCTCAAAGGTTAGTCCCCAATTAATATCCAACTGATATACAATTATCACAAGTTCTTCCTTTTTAAGCAGTGGAGTTGGTGGTTTTTGCTCCAGTTTAATGTACTTACCTCTTCGGAGGCACTGGTGTCAATGTCCCAGCTCCTGCGCTTCTCTGCATTTCCAGAGGGCTGGCTGTTTTGCCGCTTGCATCCTTTGACTTCCTGTAGCTCGACAGGATCTTCAGTCTAGTGGAGCAAGACACTGTATGAGATGAGCAAGAGACTTTTATCTGAGTAATGATTCAAGGCAGTTGCTCTTCACTTCCTTCCACCCACCTCCAAACCCTCTCAGAAACCCAAACACTGGGTGAGCAGCCTCTCTAGTGAGTCTTAGCTCTGGGTCCCTTCCTATCACGTTGGTTGTGTCCCCGACTCATGCTGATGAGCAAAACCCAATAATTAGATTGTCCTGTTAAAAGCAGGTTAGAGGTTAACAGCTCTGGGTTAGCACCTTCAAACATGCAAAGGCTGATTGAACAAGATTCTAGCAGGATTACAAATGACTTGACTGGAGTAGGGGGTTGCATCATCTAGAAGTTAAATGTCTTTATAGATAATGCTTAGATCACATAATCTGCTGGACTAGATTCAATCGTCTGAGAGGGAGTTGGGGAGGATTTTTTCCCCCTAATTGGCCCTGGAGTCTTTTGCTGACCATCAAATTTGTATGTCCGCTCATCATAGTGTGAGCTGGCAACAGGGTGAGTAAAGGCTTAGAGCAACCAGGGTTTAGTGAGGGCAGGAATTTTGTACAGTGGGGAAGGAGGCGCTAAATAAACTAGCCAATAGTTCGTATGTACTAATGTAACCTTTAATAATAAAGCAAACTAAAGAAACCTAAGCAACTAAACCCAATATGACAAGCTTTATAATCCAAGGATAAAGGAAAATGTCAGTACAAAAACGAAAGGTGAGGAATTAGCAAGCTAAACGAGGTGGAAGGAGAAATACGAACTTTAGCACAAGAATGGGATACACTGAGGTAGAGATTACAAAGGCACAGAATAAGGACATTCCAAATGGGAGATCATTAGAATAGTTCAAGAGGGGAGGATAGCAGACTGAATTATGGGGACAGTGGCAGGGTGGAAACTTCACCGGACCAGTAATGCAGGAGTCTGGACTAGTGCTTTGTAGACATAAGTTCAAATCTCACCATGGCAGTTGGGGAATTTATATTCAATTAATTAATCAATCTGGAATAAAATACTAGTCTCATTAATAATGATCATACTATGTTATTGTAAAACCCATCTGTTTCACTAATGTCCTTTATAAGGTTGATAAGAATGTAAAAAAAAGCTGATGGAATTTTAGGTTTTACTCACAAAAAATACACAACATAAAAGCTAAGAGGAACCTACATTAAACATAATAAGATCTCAGTTAAAGTATTGGGCTCCACACTATAGGAGAGATAGGTGCGCTGCAGTGGTAATGTCACTGGACAGGTAATCTACACACCCAGACCAACGCTTGGGAGACATGGGTTCAAATCCCACCACAAATTTAAATTCAATTAATAAACCTGGAATATGCAGCTCGTCTCAGTAATGGTGACCAGGACAACTATCATTGATTGTTGTAAAAACTCAACTGGTTCACTAACGGAAAGGAAATGTGCCATCCTTACCTGGTCTGGCCTACATATGACTCCAGACTCATTGCAATGTGGTTGACTCTTAACTGCCCTCTGAAATGGCCTAGCAAGCTGCTCAGTTCAAGGGCAATTAGGGCTGGACAACAAATGGCTGGCCTTGCCAGTGACAAACCCATGAAAAAATAAAGATAAAAAATGAGTCTTTAGAGAGAGCACAATGCAGATTAACTAGAATTCTGCCTGGTATGAGGAATTACAAATATGAAGAGACTTAAAAAATTGAGGTTTTTTTCCATAAGGGCACCGCAGGTTACTGGATATACAATAGAAGAATTTAAAGTATGAAAGGATGGAACACGGTGGACAGACTGTTTTCAGTAATTGAGGAATCAAGAATAAGAGAACATAGTTACATGATTAAGAGAAGGGTACGATAAACTTTTTCATGCAAAGAGTTGTGAGGCGGTGGAATTCTCTTCCAGGGTTGGCAATTGAGGCAGAAACTATGTCGATAATCAAGATTTGATTAGGTAGATGGATGAAAGCATATGGGAACAGGGTGGGTAAACATGATTAGGACAATTAACATGGAGAAGAGTCTACTATCTGAGTCTGGGCTGGCCTTGAGCCAGGTAAAAGAATTGTTTTCTAATTCACTCAGCTATTCTGCCCTTACCAGACACTGAATTGACGCCTGGATGAGAGAACTTGCCTTTCCTGTTGAAGATGATTGACCTGGATTGAGTTCCATTCTCAAAATAAACCCCAAAGAAGAAATGTCACATGTCCAGTCAACTGAATCAGCTTCTATCAGCAGTTCATTGGTTAATGGCGTCTTGACTTGACGTTAGTGTTGAGTATTGATCAAGGTACTTAGGCAGTGACATGTAATTCAGCTCAATGATCCAATGTTTTCCTCATCAAAGCAATCAGAGCCCCAGAGCATGCTGGGATAGCAACAGCAGACACAACAGGTGAGTGTTAAAAAGTTAGTGGTGCAGCCACTTTGAACTGGTTCAAACCAGCGGAGCAGGCGGCCAAGGCTCTTTCCATGCGGAGGGCGGACAGAGAAAGAGAGACAGAAATAGAGGCGCTCACCATGGAGAACTTAGCAGAAAGCAAAGCCCTGGCTCTATAGTGCCAACAGGAGATGGCAGCCAGCAGTGAACTGGCAAAGTCGGCTACCTGGTCGCCCTCTATCATTAATTCCTCTTCTGGCTCCAGGCCTTCTTGGACAAACTCTGTACCTCTCGCCGTTTCCTCCGAATCGCTTGCATTCAGGAGCTCCAAGGAGTCTTTACTCTGGGCCAGGATCTCCTCACTGTCATGCCTCTCACCCTCAGGCTCGCTCGTACTGGACTCCCGAGTACTGACACCAGTCATTGAATTTAAGGAGTCCTTATTGCTCAGAAGCTCTCCATCACTGCCTGCATGCTGTTTGAAGGGGTCAAATGGTTTAGTCATTGGGACAAATGCGCACCAAGGCATTCTATAACTTACAGGTACTCACTGACCACTTCCAACAATGACCATTGATTATAGACTATCTGCGGCAAAGTTAATTCCCCTCATGTAGCTCAGCCTTGTTTAATTCCTACGCAAAATTTTAAGTAGTTGGTTCAGATTGTAGCCATCTTAAATTGGTTGAAAGCAGGGAAGCAGCCTATCCAGATAGACTATTACCTGAATACAACATCGAAAGTTTGTACCTGTGTAACCAGTTTGAATTTGGGGTCATTTTGTTTTCTGATGTCTTTCATTCTATTTCAGGGAGTAAGAAAGACAGAGGCAAAAATAGGCAATTGAAGTTCTCTCATCCTATGTGACAGGTGTAGCTTAGCGGGTACACTCTCAACGTGGGACTGAAGATTGCAAATTTGTTATGACCACAGCCAATGTTATTTGCTGAGCAAGTCAAATCCCAGGGGGAAACTTGTCTTACTAATCATAACCTTTTTGTTGTATTTTGAAAACGAGGGGAAAACTACTGATCCCAGAAGCATAAAATCCCAGTAACACTTCTAGGATTTTAAAATTAGAAGATTTATTAACAAGAAAAAAAAACTTAAGCACACAAGATTAAAATTACGTGGTTAAACAGTCTTACAAAACATTCCCCCAAAAAACCCACTTGGTTGAAACACACAAGTAAACTTCTTGGCAACAGCTCCCTTATAGATTTTTAACCATAAAAATCCAGTAATATTACCCAAGGCAAAAACTGCTGCTACTTTAATAAAGTATACCACACGGCTTCTCACTCTCTTTCACTCTGCTGTAGAAAACCTAAGGAAGTTCAGAAACAGACTGTTTTCTGAAAACAAAGACTTTTCTGGCTTGAAACTGGGTGGCTGCTTCACATTCACAACTTTTCTCAGCACAGAGCTGGTCTCAGGACATCTCCCCCACACAGTCAACACAACTCAACTAAACATCTTTCCTTAAATATCCTTTACCCCCTTGATCTTAGACTCAATTGTTCAATAAGCACCTCTTTGAACTCAATTTTCCCAAAAAAAAATCTTTCATGTCTTCCTATTGCCTCCACTTTCGGGTAAGATAAAATTTAATAACCTTGTTTACTTATGAAGCCTTTGTAAGTTGTAAAAGTCCCAAACTCCATTAGAAACTTAACAGCTGAAAAGTCAAGTTGCTACTTATAATGCAAATTTCAAACCCAACCTATTTACTCATACATTCAACTTCATCATAGCCTCTCATTACAAATGCATGCACCTATCACCTTTCCTTTCATCTCTCTGCTCCCCGAGACAAGCTGTCTTTATTAAACTTCCCTCAGTTTAATGGCACACACAAGGCACACACACACACAGCCTTTTTTATTAGAAACAGAATACCACCATATTCCCAAAAGTATTTTAAAAAATAACATCCATCCTCACAGGTTCAAGTGGCATTATTTATCCCCTTGCCAACATCACAGATTCTCTGGTCATTACTATATTTGTGGAACCTTGCTATGCGCAAATGGCTGCCACATTTCCTGCAATCGTGCCTACACTTCCAAAGTCTTTCGCTGGCTCTGATGCACTTTTCTATATCCTGAGGTTGTGAGAGGCGCTCTATAAATGCGAGAGTTTTCAATAGTTAAATAATTATTGACCACCCTCTCACAGGTAACTAGGAATGGGCAACAAATGCTGGCCTCACCCAGCTTGGCCTACATGTGACTCCAGTCCCACACCAATACAGTCATATCTTAACTGTCCTCTGAAGGGGCACAGCAAGCTGTTCAGTTGTATCAATCTAATATCTTATCAGCGGCATTCACATTCTGAGGGCAAATATAAAAATACAAAAAGATTCACATCCCACAGGACAACATAAACAATTAATAAGCATCATTATCCTGTGATCTTCCCATATTTCCCTTGCTGTTATACCAGGTCTCTAAAGAGACTGGAGCTGTGATATTTGTTCCAACATGTTGTTTTGTATATCAGGTTCATAGCTGTTTTGCTTGCGGAGTGGTTGGATGGATAGAGAGAGATTTTGGAGGGGTGGTGAGTTGGGTGGGGGGTGGGGAAGTTGGAGGCATCCAGGGAGAGTATGTTTGAAATTTGTCTTAATTGAAAATACCGTGGCCAGTAGTTTCCCTGAAATACAGGGTGAGCAGCCCGATTTATTATTTTACCTGTTCTTTTGTGTTTGTATCAATGCACAAGCAAGAGTTAATGCATTTTAGAACAGGCAGAGACATCTTAAGACACCTGTTTCAAAATGGAGCTGGCCATATGGAGATTGTGGTAGCAGGACGGTAAAATCCATGACTCCATTTTGAGGCCATGTTAACACCTGGGGAGGGGAGTCAAGATCAACCCTATGAGATTGGTAAAGTAGCTGAATTATTCAATATGCACATCAATCTTTGGCCTGTTAGCTGGCTTTCCTGCCAAGATCTTCTAGGCATTTTGTTTAAACTTTGTTAATTGAGTGGATACAATTCATCAGCACAACATTCGAGTCTACACGGACTTGGCGTCAAATTAACAACCCCACCAGGCTGTTGTAGCAGGGGGAATAATGGACTAATGCCTCTAGGCAAGTACCAACCCGGTGCCCACAGGGTAGGGGTACAGTGAGGCAGTGGTGTGCCTTGTTACCTGGCTGAAAACTGCCAGCTCTAGCTCCGAGCTGTGACCCGTTCTCTGATCTGTTCCTAAAATAAAATGCATGAAAGAAAGAGCCTGGTTCCTGCACTAATGGGCAGGGTATGGGGTTGGGGTGGGAAAAGACTTACAGAAAACTCCATGACGTAGATTTATCACCTTCAAGGCAAATGGAGTTTCCAACACCTGAGACAAACAATTAGGATCAGGACTGAAGACTGACTCAGCATGGTTACACAGGGGCCAGACAAGCTCTGATTGAGCCTCACTCTGTGCTAAGTTAGGCTGATGATATCCAGAGCCCTCATGGTGATGCAACCATTGGGGTCACTATGTCCAAGTTAGGAAGATGGGCGTGGGGTGGGAGTGGGGAGAGACTGCATAAACTGAGGGTCCATGACTGTGATGACTGTTGGACAGCCGATGCAAATGTGTAACGCAGCCAGGTCAAATAGCTTGCTAGGCACTCCTGAATCCTGGAGCGAGGCGGACCATCCACAGTCTGGCTAAAAGTTTAACCCTTATTTGAGAAGATGAGGAGGAATGACGAACATTTCAATTACTGTGGAAATTACCCATTAGCGGCAACATACTCAATAAATAAATATACAAGAATTACAGTGCAATTAAAGGAGAGGTGTTGGTCTTACCTTCAGAGAAACTGCAGAGTTCAAGGGGGAGCCGTCATGTCGAAAGGAAGAGGTGTGGGAAAGGAGGAAGAGAGAGAGAGAGAACGTTAGACATCACGTATAGGAGGCCTGCCCAATGGGGAAATGGGCAATCACACAAACAGGCAATGATGTTTGAGTGGCACTGGGAGGAGAAACCACTGCCCACCCTCTCAGTTGATGACACTGTATGACGTGTAATGGGAAAGGTGGAGGGAAAGTTTGAGAATAGAGTGATGGAAGAAACTGATTAGTTGCTAAGAAGGAAATACGAGTATTTATATAGTGTCTTTCATGACCTCAGGATGTCCCAAAGTGCGATACAACCAATGGGGTACTTTCTGAAGTTTAGTCACTGTTGTAATTTAGGAAACGTGGCAGCCAATTTCTGCACAGCAAGCTCCCACTATCAGCAATGTGATAATGACCAGATAATTTTTTTTTAAATGTTGTTGTTTGAGGGATAAATAAATGTAATGAATGTCCTTTCTTTGGGAAAAGTGCATTGGGATTTTCTTTTTTACATCCACCTGAGGGGGCAATTGGGACCTCGGTTTAACATTTCATCCAAAAGCTGGCACCTCCAACAGTGGAATGTTTCCTCAGTGCTACTTTGGAGTATTGGCCTAGGTTTTGTGCTCAGGTCTCTGGTGTGGGACACGAGCCCACGTCTTGACTTTAATGTCCCTTGGAATTCACCCTGCTTCAGACCACTATCCAGCCACCTCAAACCTCAAAGAGAGGGTATGTGAATATGGGGCAAATGGAGAAAAATCAGAACGGGAACAAAGTCACTTGAGGGATCAGCCATGACTCAGTTGGCAGCCCTCTCGCCTACGAGTCAGAAGGTTGTGGGATCAAGTCTCATTCCAGAGACTTGAGCACAAAATCTAGGATCACATTCCTGTACAGTGCTGAGTGGATGCTGCACTGTTGAGGTGAGGTTTTTCAGATAAGACATATGCCCTCTCAGGTAAAATATCCCATGGCACTATTTTGAAGCAGAGGGGCAGGGTGTGGGGAGAGGGTTAAACCAACATTATTAAAATAGATTGTCTGGTCACTATTACATTGCTGTTTGTGGGGTCTTACTGTGTGCAAATTGGTTGCCGTGCTTCCTACATTACAAGTGACTCTGCTTCAAAAGTACTTAATTGGTTGCAAAGTGCTTTGACACTGAGGCTGTGAAAGGTGTTATATGCTAGGTCCAGTCTTTCTTTTACAGTCCAACAAGTTCATCCTTGCATGATGGATAAATGCCATTGAGGACCACATCCGTTCATCTGTGCTCCCCCACGCAGGCTAATAGCCCATGGACATTCGCAGTCTTCACAGTGGATTGAGTTACCAGAGGTGCCTAAGAAACCACTATCCCAGTAATGGATATGCACCTTCAAGGAAAGGAGAGGAATAGGGAAGAACTTCATTCCGTGTCAAACACTAATGTTTTTTACAGATTGCTTTTGATCCTGCCATCTGCCTTCATTTCTCAGAATTTAATCTTTAAGTAGCTATTTTTACATCTAGAAATAAAATATCACTCAAAGTCTTGATATTCACTAATGTTTGGAGGGAGATAGATTGACCAGAACAATACCGGGGCTAAAAGGGTTTGATTATAAGCATGGGTTGTATAGATCAGGCTTGTATTGCCTTGAGTATAAACACTTATGGGGTGTTTATGAGGATTTGATAGGGTAGATAGACAGAAACTAGTTCCTCTGGTGGGGGAATCCAGAATAAAGGGGCAGAACCTTAAAATTAGAGCCAATCCATTTAGGGTGATATTGGAAATCATTTCTTCACACAAAGGGTATTGGAAATTCATAGCTCTCTTCCCCAAAAATCTGGGGTCAATTGAACATCTCAAAGTTAAGAAGGATAGATTTTTGTTAGTTAAGTGCATTAAGGATTACAGAAGCAAGGCAGGGGGATGGAATTAAGATGATCAGCCATTGTCTCATTGAATAGCGGAACAGATACAAAGGGCTGACTGGCTTCCTCCTGTCCCTCTATAGTTAAATACCATCGCTAGCATCATTAGCTGAAACAGGTCGGGGATTGTGGAGGGAGGGGGTTTATAAGAAGGGTGCAAGGTGAAGAATGGCCCTTTGGATGAAATACTGCCTGCACCCGTGGAGCTCATCCGCTGCAAGAGGTGGCACCTTCAGTGGAGAACCGCAGGGAGCAGGAGCATCTGAAGGTGGAGAAACCAGGTATTTATTTTTCTTGGGAGTAAATTCACTCACCGCTCTGCACCAGAGATTTCAGGATTTGTTTCGTCGGCTCTGTGAGGGAAAAGGAATGGGAAAGACAAAGGTATCCTGTCAGATTATTGCCATGCAAATAAATGGGGCCAGAGCCTTACATTCTTGTCACCTGAGTTGTGAAGACTCCGGTTCAGAGCACATTAACCGTTGATTCATGTTCCCTCGTCTCCAGATTGCTGACGTTTTCAGCGCAGTGGGTTTGCAGCAGTCACAGGCTTGGGCAAAAACATTTTTGGCCCAATAGCCCATTGAGAACTGCACTCTTCCAACTCTGGCTTCCCACTCCTTTTGTCCTGCCATTGGTGGCCATGCCTTCAGCTGCCTAGGCCTTAAGCTCTGGAATTATCTCCCTAAACCTCTCTGGCTCTCTCCTCCAAGATGCTTCCAAAAACCAACTCTTTGACCAACCTCATGTGACTCGGTGTCAAGCTTTGTCTGTTAGAGTTCCTGTGAAGCAGCTTGGGATGTTTTACTACATTAAAGGTGCTATATAAATGCTAGCTGTTGTAGTTATTATTGTTTAAAGTATGTGGAGTGTAGATCCCTTTGCACTCGAATGTGCCATCCATTTCTTTATTGCAGTGCAGAAAATCAGTAGTGATAATTTCACTGGACTAGTAATCCAGAGGCCCAGGCTAATGCTCTAGGGACATGGGTTCAGATCCCACAACGGCATCTGGTGGAATTTAAATTTAGTTAATTAGACCTGGCGTTGAAAGCTAGTCTCAGTAATGGTCACCATGAAACTATCACCAATTGCCGTAAAAACCCATCTGATTCACTGCTACCCTTTAGGGAAGGAAATTTGCTGTCCTTACCTGGTCTGGCCTACATGTGATTCCAGACCCACAGCAATGTGGTTGACTCTTAACTGCCCTCTGAAATAGCCTAGAAAGCCACTCAGTTCAAGGGCAATTAGGGATGGGCAACAAATGGTGGCTTCGCTTCACACCCACATCCCATGAAAAAATAAAATAAAAAATAAAAAAAAACTCACTTGGTCTTCCTCTTTGATGATAATTGATGGCTGGTATAAGCACAAATTTTAAGGTAGGAAGCACCTCTTTCTTCAAAAAGGTACAACTCATAAACTGTATATTGTTTATTGTGAGGGGAATTGATTACAAAAGTAGGGAGGTTATGCTTCAGTTGTAAAGGGCACTGGTAAGACCACATCTGGAGTATTGTGTAGAGTATTGGTCTCCTTATATAAGGTAAGATTTAAATGCGTTAGCAGTTTAGAGCAGATTTACCAAACTAATACCAGGAATGGGCAGGTTGTCTTATGAGGAAAGGTTGGACAGGTTAGGCTTGTATCCACTGGAGTTTAGAAGAGTAAGAGGCGACTTGATTGAAACGTTTAAGATCCTAAAGGGTCTTGACAGGGTGGACGTGGAGGGGATGTTTCCTGCTGTGGGAGAATCTAAAACTAGGCGTCACTGTTTAATAATAAACTGATTAACAAGGGGGTAAAAGGTTATTGGGGGTAGGCTGAAATTTGGGGTTGAGGTTACAGTCAGATCAGCCATGATCTTATTGAATGGCAGAGTAGGCTTGAAGGGCCAAGTGGCCTACTCCTGCTCCTAATTCATATCTTCGTATGTAACTTCAACAAAACTTCAACAAAAATGAAACTTAACAAATCAAATTAAAACTTGATTTTCGGGGATCGAGAAAGCACTCCAGTCCCTCTGATGCCCAACCAGTTACAGAAGGCCTCAAGTGGGTAGCACATGCTCCCTCTGCAAGGGATAACCAGATGCAAATGTATCCGTGTGAAGAGAGATGGGCAATCAAGCCGAACAATACTGCCCCTTCTCTTGAATGCATGCTGCCTGGACTTGTGATGCCACCTTGGCCAGGCTCAGCCTGCACTATGCTCACTCCCCTTTGCACTGTATGGCCAAAAATCAGGAGCTTAGGACTGAAGTTTAGTCAGAAACCGAGGAGCAGCCCCTTCAAATAATGGAAGGGGAGGCTGCGCCCTCTCGCACTCAAAGTAGGTATGAAACAAGGACTCCACCAGGCCACAGATTGTAGGTGGCCTAGGAGTCTGTAAATCTGTTTAAAAAATTGTTGCATGGGACTGGACAGGCTGAATGGCCTCCTTCTGTGCTGTAACCATTCTATAACCGCTGTGTACAACACTCCCCATGCCAATTCCCCAGTCAGTCAAATGGAGTTGGGTTAAGATTGGAGGGGGAGGGGATTCTTCCTGCTCCCTGTGTCCATTACTTGCTTGTCAGCCTCCAGACTAGACCTTACCAGACTGCCTGCGACCTCTGCGACAGCTCAAGAATTCCTCCATTGGTTGAGTTGACATAGATTTTTTTGATCGTTCCGGGCTGTACCGGTACTTGGAAGGATCTAGAAGGATCACAGCAGGAAGAGCAATTATGTATCAGCCACTGGGTCACAACCAATTACATAACAAACATATAATCAATACTTAAGAATATAGGAATAGCTAAATGAGAAACGGTCAAGGTTCATCTAGTTCATCTACCATTCTGCTAATCACCTGATACAATAATGATGAATTTGTTGACTAATCATATTAATCTAAAATAGTCTCAGGCATGGGTCCAAAGTCATCTTCTTGTTCCAAGTATTCTGTCATTACCACATGCCATGTCTCAAAGTACTCATATACTGTATCCCAAAATATTTTATTCCAAAAGAAATCAATCTAACTTGCATTTGAATGAATCAGTGCTAACTGCTTCCACTGTGCGCCACAGGGAGTCCATTCCTTAGATTAAGCACTCACTGAAATATCGTTTCTGCAAGTTAGTTTTGAATTTTCCAGTTATCAGGAGCAAGCTGTGTTCTCTGGATCTAATGTTCTGAATAAGCTGAAACATTATCTAGTCTCTTTAGCATGCTAACAACAGGGAACAATTGACTTTTGTGGGGATTGCCTTTTGTAGAAGGGTAGGGTTGACCGAGGAACCAGGCACTTCACGACAGCAGTCCTGGGTTTGCTGCATGCAGGCAGTCCGTCCATGGGCAATGGTGGGGACTGTCGCATTTTTTAATCTTTGCGTCACATGTTCCCAGGTGAGAGTTAGGGCAAGACCTCTCTCTACTGTACCCCAACAATTAGCCTCCGCTCCAACCTCAATACAAATCCCCCTACTGCACTAGGCTGGTCGTCTTAATTCCCACATTGAGTATTCTTGTGGTTACTCTGAATGTAATGGACCATGTAGTGACTAATTTGGGGCAATTTTATACTGGGGACTTCAACCTACTGACAGTGCTCCAAATCTAATAAGGGATCCTGTCTGGGATATGTTCAAATTCATGCCCCAGGAATATCAAAACCATTCAGGCTCCACTCTCCCCAGCCTTTTTTTTGTTTGATATGGTGGAGAAAAGAAACATAGATTTCCAAATGAAATGTTTAAAGCATTAAGGTAACTTGCCATAAAAACAGAAAGTGCTTGAAATACTCAGCAGGTCTGGCAGCATCTCTGGGGAGAGAAACAGTTAACGTTTCAAGTCCAATATGACTCTTGTTCAGAACTGAATAAGAGTCATTTTTGACTTAAAGCAGTAACTATTTCTCTCTCCACAGATGCTGCTGAACCTGAGTATTTCCAACACTTTATTTTAATTTCAGATTTCCAGCACCCCCCCCCACAGTATTAAATTAATTTATCAGTTTGAGAATGTGTTACTTACAGTAGGAATCCATTTCCAAAATGGCTTCCTTGGCCTGAAAGGAAACAACAAAAATGTCAAGATGCTTCAAAGCAAGAGGCAAAGGGAGCAAAAGATACTCCATCAGCATCACCCAGTTTAGACCATGGATAGCTGGCATCATGAGCAACTGCTTAATACATCACGCACTATATTAGATAAGCACAGGCAAAAAGCAAAATACAATCCAGGTCACGTGCATCAGTGGTTGAAGGCACTGCACCAGCAAGGCACCAACAGCGTGAAACCCTTCATCCCAACAGTTTGGACTGGGTTGGATTAGAGCAGATTGGATTAGAATGGGTTGGTTAAAATAGGATGGGATAAAGTAGGTTAGATTGGACTGGAGTAGGTTGAGACCAAAGCAGTGACTCATAGGTGAAAGGGCATCTTGCTTATCCACATCAGCATCCATCATCCACCTCAGCGAGGACATTCATCCTGAAGATGTCTGTGCGGGGTTTGAATGCAAGGCCCAGAGGTGGATGATGTTAAATACTGGCCGTTATAACCATGATGAAGCTGGTATTAAACGCTGCCTCCTAATGACTTTGATGGACCTGGTATTGAGTACCATGCTATGCAGCCTGTTATGATTCATTAGCGGCTCACCTTCTGCGGAATGATGGCGTGATGATTCTCTAGAATCAGCCTCTTTATGTGATGTGTCCAGAGACGCTTTTCTTCCACTGTCTTTGCCTGTGAAAGACCAGAACGTCACAGCGTCATTGTGATGTGGAGACAATGAAACAGTGGTTTGAGGAGCACCGAAGAAACACTCCAGGACAAGGCACTACATTGTATGGAAACTTTTCATGAAGGCCAAAGTGACAATATGCCTATTATTTAAGTAAACACATTAGGACAAGATTTGATCGATTGGGGATCCATTGTCAAAGTCTCTGAGACACAATGTTGTGTGTTCAAGCTCTAACCCAGTGACTTCAGCACAAAATGAAGTACTCAGAGTGCAGCACTGTCAGAGGTGCCGTTTTTTGGATATGACATTAAATCAAGCCCTCTGAAGAGATCATAAAAATCTCACAGCACTATTTTGAAGAAAGTAGTTCTCTCTGATGGCTTGACCAATATTTATCCCTCAATCAACATCACTAAAGGCACATTATTTGCAGGTGGTTTTCAGTAGTGTTCCCAAGGTCAGTTTCGGGCTGGATTTTCACCATCGAGAAGAGGAGCTCAAGTCGGGAAATTTCCCGACTCAGCAGACTCATCTTCTCTAAAAGGACCCCCCCCTCTATTGGCCATATTTTCATAAAAGCAAAATACTGCAGATGCTGGAAATCTGAAATAAAAACTCTCTCCACAGATGTCAGGAGGCCTGCTGCCTCAGGAGGCAGTTCGGAGGTGGCCACGGAGGAGTGAGTGTGCTGAGGCGAGCTGATTACTAGGTCCCAGTTGCATTAAAGGCTGTTAGGCCCTCTAGCCTTCACGCTTCATGCACTCCCATGCCACCTCCATGTCCACTAGCTCAGTACTATAGAAGCAATGAGTCATATAGTAATAGCCAGTCCTAAAATACTCATGAAAAAAAAACACCCATTCAGAAATCTGCTTTGAAAAGACTGCTACTTTAACAACCCTATCAAAAAGTGTCAATCTGACAGAGCTACTATAGTATCAATAAAAGAAACTCTATCTCACTTGACACCTCTTAAAATTGTCCAAATGCACACACAGATATTGAAAGAGTTCAAAAATAATAAATTATAACATCATAAAGGTGTTATTCAAAGCAAACTCTCCACTTGCACCTTTGAAAACAGACGTCTGGTGAGCTAATCCATCAGAGAGTCTTGGAGCTCAGCCAAGCATTCATAATGAGGCCATCTGTGAACTGTATCAACAGAAACAGGTGGCCGGGCATCTGTTCCTCCCACCTTCCACTTTTAAAGGGCTCCCGAGGGGGCCTGACTCCATGAAAATCCAGCCCTGATACTCAGCTGTAGGGAACAGCATTAAAAAGTCTGCAGATGATAGAAAACTTGTTCATTTAGTAGATAGTATGAGGATTGCTTCAGGATGACAGAGGATGGTGTAATGTGCAGAGGTATGGCAGAGTCCAGTGCAGAAAAGTGTAAAGTTATGCACTTTAGGAGGACATTTACTAAAAATGGCACAATTTTATAAAGGTTAGATGAGCAAAGGTGTTGATATGCACAAATCCTTAAAGGTAGATGGGGTGGTTAGGTGGTTAACAAAGCATATGGGTTACTTGAGTTTATAAATACAGGCACAGAATATCAAAACAAAGAGATAATGTCTGAACTTTATAAATCGCTGGTTAGGCCTCAGCTGGAGTATTGTAGACAATTCTGGACAACACATTTCATATGTTAAAGCATTAGAAAGGGTGCAGAGGAGGCTTACCAACTTGTTACCAGGGAGAAGGACTTCAGTTATGAAGAGCGATTGGAAAAGATAGGACTGTTCTCCTTGGGACAGCGAAGATTAAGAGGTGACTTAATAGATAGAGGCTTTCAAGATGATGAAAGGTTTTGATAGAGTTGAGACAGAATAGGTCAACAATCAGAGGTCATGGATTTAAAATCATTTGCACTCAGAGAGCCATGGGGATCTGGAACACTATACCTGAAGGAGTGGTGGAAGCTTACTCCATAAACAATTTCGAAGGGGAGTTTGACAGGGAAACTACAGGACCACAGAGAAAAAAGGCAGGCACATGGGACTAAGAACAACTGGCCTTTCAAAGATCCTATGGATCTTTGAATCATAGGGACTGCCCTTTGCAATGTTACTATTTACTTAGACTCACAATCCTAATCGTCTCTTGCAACTGCACATAAAGTGATGCCTTGCTGTGCTCAGGGACCTGCAATTGCCCTCCAAAGAAAACTCCAGGGGCAGAATTTTCTGCCTGGCGAGCGGGAGGGCCCAACCCAATCTCCGGCGGGTGGGGAGCCGATCCCTGCTGGAGAAGCGGGCCCCGCCGCCATTTTACTTTGGCCCGCCCAGCGTGACATCTGGCAGGAAACGCTTTGCGCTTCCTGTGTGGGCCAGGGGGATTCCCCAAAAACAAGAGTGCGCTCTTTCGTGCACGCGCACATCTCCCTGAGGCTAAGTGCTGCCTCAGGAAGATCACTGACACTTTTAAAAACATTAAAAATAGAAAAAAAAAATCCTTAACATGTCCCCCTCATGTGACAATGTCACAAGAGATGGGACATGTTCTTAATTTACACTAAAACTTTATTAAACCTTTTAAATCCCTACATGAAGCCTCATTCTGCCGGTGGATGAGGTTTCATGTTTTTTCTATTTGCCGCTGGGGTTCCTGGCCGACCCGCCAACCTTAAGGTTGGACGGGCAGGTCCTTTAATTGTTTTAATGATCCTGTCAATGGCCTCAATTGGCCATTGACAGGTCGGCGGGCCCGCAGCTGATTTTGTATCAGTTGGTATCCTGAGAAATGAAGGCTGATACTGCCCATCAAAAGCAATCTGTAAATAATTTAAGAATCCCTTACACTCCTCCCCTTTGTTGTTGACCCATTACTGAGTTAACAGTCCCTTAGGCATCTCTGGTAACTAAACCCACAGCAGATCAATTTGAGTAATTCCAATGTGGGGTTAGCAGAGACCTGCCCACGCATCCCTCAGTGGCATTTGTTGGTCTAACAGGGATGAGCCTGTTCGACTCTAAACGAAGAACTTACCTTTATACAGCACCTTTCAAAACCTAGTCACTGTTGTAGTGTCGGAAACACAATAGCCAAATTTGTGCATAGGAAGGTCCTGTAAATGAGGTACACGACCATGTAATACGTTTTAGTGACGTTGATTGGCAACAAACCTCTATCAATCTCAATCGTGAAAACTCCAGTTGACCCCCAGGACATAAAACCCTCTGGGGGCACAGAGTTCCATATTTTCACTGTCCTTTAAGTGAAGTAGCGTTTTCTGACATCACCCCTGAATGGCCTAGCTCTCACTTTAAGGTTATGCCCCCCTGTTCTGGATTACCCAACTAATGAATTGGTTTCCCTCTATCTACCTTAACAACTCCTTCATTAATAAGAGCTTCTCAATCTTTGATACTCAAGGGAATACAAGCCTGGCCCTACAATTTAAACCTTGTACTGCCTGGTCTGCTTGGATGCCTGGCTGGGCACTGCACTATGGCATCTCCATCCTCTTTGGAAGAAAGGAAAAAGAGAGACCAGCCCAAAGCAAATAATGAATTTATTTTTTTTTCAACAACTGTACAAAATATACCCAAAGCTCTTGGAAAAATTTCTGCCCTCAGGGAAACTTCAAAAATGTTTTTCTTATGGCTACTGATGCCAATAATGTAAAAACATTATGGGAAAGAGGAAAAACAAATAGATCAAACTTGGCATCTCGTTCACTGGCACAAAGTGGCACTGAGTAAAAAAATCCTCCACCATCTCTCAGCAGGAAAAGATGGGGAAGGTGGGAGGGGAAGCAGATGTAAGTGATGGAAATTTCCAGTGTGTTTAGGGCAGGGGGAGGAAGCTGTGTGATGCTATCACTCTTAAAACATTGTTGTTCTCATACCTGGACAGTGTGCTGCTGTTTTGGGTTCTTGTAATCAGACAGTCCAAAGCACAACGAGTCCCTTGTGCTTTCGATGAGCATCAGTGCAGAGCACTGTGTGTGTGAGAGAGAGAGAGAGAGAGACAGACAAACAAATCAATTAATAATCCAAACTGGGCAATCAATTTCCTCCTTAACATCAGCTGGTCTTACTGAACTCCCGCACCCCACTCCAGGGCTCATTCTGATAGGTTGGGGAAAGAGAGGTGGTTTGAACACAGGCCAGCCTCTATTGGCTGATACAAGCCAGGCTCCCAGTACTCCTGCTGCCTGAGCAAAATGGCAGCTAGAGGCAAACATTGCTACCATCAGCAGTCAGTTGCATTTGTTACCAGCAACATTTAGACTTGATGCTCCTCTCTTCAGATGGGTCATGGCACTTCCCGAACTAGCACAGGGTGGCACTGCACAGCACCAGTAGCAAATGATTCTCTACACAGTTTCTTGGCATCCATCTTTACACATCACAATAATATAATTAGATTCCAGTCTGTAACTCGCTCCCGGGTTTACATTATTCAATATACAAACCAACTGAACCCCTTCTTTAGATTCCAGTCTGTAACTCACTCCTGGGTATTAATTATTCTATATATAGATCATCTGAACCCCTCGATTGGATTGGAGTTTGATGTATCTCAAGGTGTCTTTAATTCCATGAATTAATCTATAAATGTGTCAGGTACCAAGATGTGGGTCTTGTAGATGAAGTGCTCTCCTCTTTTCTTGGCCAGCAGTAGAACCTTGTCAAACAGGAATAAAGTGCGTTCGTTTTTGGCCCGGTGAATCCGGAATGTTCCTTCCAGGACCAACTCTCCGTACGTTGTTAGATCTGGCCCATTCCAGTTTATCAGCAAGCTCTGTACCTCCTGGGAAGGCAAACACAAAGATCAGCTTCTCAAATATCCATCACACAAACAGAACGTGTTCAATAGCTATGCAGATGTACATCCCTTCCTGCATTCTGTTTACCCCTCATTCACACCCCCTTCCCAAACCCCACTCCTACCTGACACATCAGTACATATAGAGTCAGTAACAAAGAGTGCTGGGGGAGGGGTTACTGAGTGACAGTGCAAGGGAGCTGGATTAACATCAGGTAGAGATGCATTTTCATTTTCAGACAGTGAGGACATCCAGAAAAACAGATGTCTGGCCATCTGTACTAATACTTCTGCAAATACAGTTGCCAGATGGCATCATTATGAATGCTTGGTTGAGCTCCAAGAATGGATAAGGCACTCCACTCAGCAGGCAATGCTGACATGGCTTTCAGGAGAGTAATATCTTTGTTTCATTGACATCTTTATGGCCTTGTAATAACCTGATCTTCCTTTGAAGTTTTTCCCAATGCCTGTGTGTTTATTTATACAAGATTAAGAGGTGTGAAGTGGATAAAAGCTTTTTGTCATTGATACTATGAATGCCTGTTGTTGATTGAATTTTCAAAGTTATAAGCTGAGCAGTTTTTATCACAGTAGATTTTCAAAGCCTCTTTGTTTATTAGATTAGTTTCATGAGCATTTCAAAGACTTGCCAGACTTACCAATGGCTCATTGGTTCTGTACACAGTGGATGCTGAGAGAGTGGGCTTGGAGAATGCATAGGGAGAATGGAAGGGGCATGGGAGATATGGGCTGCATGGGGATATATGGGAGCATGGTGATATGGGGGCATGGGGAAATGAGGGATAGTGAGAGGTGAAGGCTTGAAGCCCTGAAAGTCATGATTAAAATTGGGCCAGTCCCCAGTAAACAAAGGCGGGCATCAAGCCTGTTGGTTTCGCCATCCATCCACTTCCGCCTCAGGCCTGCCTTCGGAGGCAGTAGGCACAACTCCATTTCCCCTCACCCCCCTGCGCCACAACACCTCCTCAGAATGAAAATATGGTGGGCGGTGGCCTCCTTAATGGAGACAGGTCTGCAAACCATCTCCTTCACTGGCCCACAATCAGTAACACAGGGGGATGGGGAGTGGACTGGTTATGAGTGACAGTCTGAGAGATACCTGAAACTTTGTATGTGAGTGGGGGGATTCTGTGCAGGGAGGCCCGTAGCAGAGATGTTTCATACCTGTAGCCGTATAGCATGCTCATGTTTCCTCTTCATGTCATTTATGTACCAGGCCACACCCGTCATGGTGTCTATGGCTTCTTCAATCACCTCGTAACCCTCCTGGCTGGCATCAAAGTGCTTCGCTATTTCCTGCAAGGAAGACGGACAGGAATACAGATATATAGGAACAGGAAAAGACCGTTCAGCCACTGGAGCCTGCTCCACCATTTAAGTAGATCATGGCCAATCTGTATCTTAACTCCATTTACCCACATTTGCTTCCATAGAAATATGGAAAATAGATGCAAGAGTAGTTCATTTGGCCCTTTGAGCCTGCCCTGCTATTCAATATGATCATGGCTGATCCCCTATCTCGACGCCGTATGCCTGCACTCTCCTCATACCCCTTGACGCCATATCCCTTACCCAACAAAAAGCTTTTATTAATTTTAGTCTTCAAAGCTAGAATTATGCCCCACAGCCTTTTTGAGGGAGAGAGTTCCAGATTGTGTGAAGAAGTGCTTCCTGACATCACCCCTAACTCTAATTTTAAGGTTTTGCTCCCTCATTCTGGATTCCTCTACCAGAAGAAATAGTTTCTCTTCATCTAGCCTATCAAATCCCTTAATCATCCCTAACACTCCAATTGGATCACCCCTTAATCTTCTGTACACAAGAAAAAAATGAATGCATTTCTATAGTGCCTTTCACATCCACAAAATGTTCTAAAGTGCTTTATAGCCAATGAAGTACATTTGAAACGCAGCCACAGATGTAATGTAGGAATCACAGCACCCAACTTGCACACAGCAAGCTCCCACAAACAGTTATGTGATAATGACCAGATAATTTGTTTTTTGTAATTGAAGGATAAATATTGGCTAGGACACCGGGGACCTGCTGTTCTTAGAAATAGCGTTGTGGGACCTGTTAGTTCACCTGAGGGCGTAGACAGGGCCTTGGTTCAACATCTCATCCAAAAGGTGGCAGAGCAGCACTCCTTCAGTACTGCACAGTAGAGTCAGCCAAGAGCCACAAGTCCTGGAGTCAGAATTGAACCCACAATCTTCTGAAGCAGAGATGAGAGTGCTACCAACTGAACTACACTGACACTATCAAGGTCTCTGATTGTCTTCATGATTTAATCTACTTTAGCCCCAGTATCATACTGTATAAATGTTAGCCTTTCATTTTCTTTTCAGAGCTCCCATGTTTATTTTTTGTCTATTCAACCAAATGGCTGAAAAAATACAGACTGAAATTTATCCCCTTATACTTGCTTTGTCCTAAGTCTCCCTTTCACATATTCGCCAGATCCACCAGTCTGCAAGTGAGACATTCCTCTAATTTTTCATCAGATTCCAGACATTGCAATTTTATACATTTGCGATGTTTTCTACTTCTGGGATCATACTGTGAATTAAATAAACTGCTCACATCTACAATCTCTGTACCTTTCAGCACTTTTAAACAGCTGAATCATGTACTTGCAGCTGTGAGGAGAATATTGCCTGACTTTTAAAACCACAATGTTCAGTAGCTAACTCACAATTCTCTACCAAGTGATTCTTGTGCAACTGTACTGTGCAAAGATCGAGCCTGATATTGCATACATCCTGTTAATTGTATTAAATTGTTTTAAATTGTATGCAGGTAGTGGGTATTAACTGGGGATTCAATAATGCCACTATAAAAAAGGACAGGCAAACTGTAGTTGCTGGATGAGGAGGTGCACGTTTGTTACATGTGCCTCCGTAAATAAATGCTTATGAAAGTGTGTAAAGATTGGCTCTAGTTCTATCATTCATCAACTGGTTCTCTGGAATTTATTCACTGAATATATTCAAGGCTGAGTTGGATGGATTTTTTAATCGACAAGGGAGTCAAGGGTTATGGGGTGGGGGGCAGACAGAAAAGTGGAGTTGAGGCCAGAATCAGATTAGCCATGATCTTATCGATTGGTGGAGTAGGCTTGAGGGGCCAAATGGCCTATTCCCGCTTCTAATTCTTGGGTTCTTGTGGTGAATTGGTGTTTCACTGCTTCCAAAGCCAATATATCCATCTCTCATTCACCAACACATCACTGATTTAAAAATGTAGCCTCTGTATCAGCGGTCGCTAGGGAGTGAGCCCCAAAATGGAATAGCTTGGATCAATCTGGTTGGTTGTAACACTGAACCATATGGACATCATCTGATACTCATTCTTGGGATGTTGACATCGCTGGCAATATCCCAAGCCAACATTTGCTGTCCATCCCTAGGTGCCCCTGGGAAGGTGATCGTGGGCCTTCTTCTTGAACCACAGCAGGTTTTTATACAACTGAGTGGCTTGCTTTGCCCACTTCAGAGGGCAGTTAAGAGTCATCCATGTTGGTGTGAGACTGGAGTCACTAATGTCGGTAAGGTGAGGAAATCTCTTGACTTTATCCAGTCTGGCATATAGGTGACTCCAGACTCCAGAAATTGGTCGAACTCTTAACTGCCCTCTGAAATGGCTGAGCAAGCCACGCAATTGTATCAAATCATACAGAAAAGTTGAGAAAGAATAAATATGGATGAACCAGATGGCATCAACCTAGGTACCAGAAACGTCCTCCACAAGAACATCTGCCAAAATTGGGAACACTCTCCCAAAGAATAGTCAAGCAACAGCCAGACATAGACATACACAATGATTCATACCTTACAGCCAATGTCCTAGATTCCTTCATCACATCCCTGGGTATGTTTTGTCCCACTGACATCACAGACACCAATCTTCAGCCAATTTAATTCACTCCACATGATATCAAGGCTGAAGGCACCGGATACTGCAAAGGCTATGGGCCCTGGCAACATCCTGGCAATAGTATTGAAGACCCATGCTCCAGAATTAGCCATGCCCCTAGTCAAGCTGTTCCAGGAAAGCTACAACTGGCATCTACCCAACAATATGGAAAATTACGCAGCTATTGTCCAATCCACAAAAAGCAAGACAGAACCACCAGAGGTGGCAACACAGTGGTATAAAGTCAGGACAGAGAGACCCTGGGGTCCTCAACATAGACTCCAGGTCCAATGAAGTCTCATGGCATCAGGCCAAACATAAGCAAGAAAACCTCCTACCTGGTTACCACCTCCCACCCTCTCTCAGTTGATCAATCCATGTTGAACACCAGTTTGAAGAAGTACTGAGGGTGGCAAGGGCAGAGTATATATTCTGGGTGGGGGACTTCAATATCCATCAGCAAGAGTGGCTCAGTAGCACCACCATTGACTGAACTGCTGAGTCCTCAAGGATCTATCTGGCAGACTGGGCCTGCACCAGGTGGAGAGAGAATGAACATGAGGAAAATACCAAATTGACCTCGTCCTCACCAAGCTACCGGTCAAAGATGGCATTTGTCCATGACCTCATTGGTAGGAGTGACCATGGCACAGTCCTTGTGGAGATGAAGTCCTGTCTTAATACTGAGGATATCATTCATCGTGTTGTCTGGCACTACCAACATGTGAAATGAGATAGGTTTTGAAGAGATCTGGCATTTCAAAAATGGGCATGCTTGAGGTACTGTGGGCCATCAGCAGCAGAATTGTATTAAGCCACAAGCTGTCTATCTCATGGCCTAGCATATCCCTCACTCTACCATTACCATCAAGCTAGGGGACCAACCTTGGGTCAATGAAGAGTGCAGGAGGTCATGCCAAGAGTAACACCAGGCATACCCAAAAATGAACCTGGTAAAGCTACAACATAGGACTACATAAACTGCTTCTACTGCTTAACATGCAAAGTAGACAGAGCTAAGTGATTCCACAACCGATGGTTTAGATCAAAGCTCTGCAGTCCTGCCACATCCAGTCACAAATGGTAGCGGATGGTTAAAGAACTCACCAGAGAGAAGGCACCACAAATATCCCTATCCTGGGGGGGGGGGGGGTCCAGCGTGTCAAAGATAAGGCTGATGCATTTCAACTATATTGAGCCAAAAGTGTTGAGTGGATGATGCATCCAGTCTCCTCCTGAGGTCCTTTAACATCACAGATGCCAGTCTTCAGCCAATTGAATTCATTTCACATGGTATCAAGGCTGAAGGCACTGGATACAGCAAAGGCTATGGACCCTGACAACTTCCTGGCAATCGTACGGAAGATCCATGATCCAGAACAAGCCATCCCCAAGTTAAGCTGTTCCAGAACAGCCATAAAGCGGCACTTACTCAGCAATAACCTGCTCACCGACTCACAGTTTGGGTTTCACCAGGGCCACTCAGTTCCAGACCACATTACGGCCTAGGTACAAACATGGACAATACAGCTGAATTCCAGAGGCGAGGTGAGAGTGACAACCCATGACAAGGCAGAATTTGGCCAAGTGCAACATCAAGGAATCCTAGCAAAACTGAAAATAATGGGGATCAGGGGGAATGTACTTCACTGGTTGGAGTCATACCTAGCACACAGGGAAGATGGTGGTGTTGCTGCAGCCCAATCATCTCAGTCCTAGGACATCACTGCAAGAGTTTCTCATGGTAGTGTCCTCAGCCTAATCATCTTCAGCTGCTTCATCAATGACCTTCCCTCCATCATAAGGTCAGAAGTGGGGATTTTCACTGATGATTGCACAATGTTCAGTACCATTTGTGACTCCACAGATACTGAAGCAGTTCATGTCTGCATGCAGCAAGACTTAGATAAAATTCAGTCTTGGGTTGACAAGTAGCAAGTAACATTGACACCACGCAAGTTCCAGGCAATGACCATCTCCAACAAGAAAAAATCTAACCATCTCCCCATTGTCATAAAGCTATTAATGTATATAATATTATTGGAAGATATTTTTCTTTTAAAATAGAGGTTTGGTCTGTGTGTGTGTCTTAATTGGATTAAAGACAGCTAGTCTGGGTGCTTTGATGTGTACTAATTTTGAAATATAAGAGAGATAGAGTGCATTTGCATTTTTTGAATAGAGCATTCAAGAAATGGGGTGAAAACTACCACCTAGCTAGCAGATACCAAGCGATACGTTTATATTAATAATAACATTGGTACTATGAAAGGGATTTTATTGTTAAAAGGTGGAGTTCAAAGAGGCTGGTGAGACAATGAGAATTTACATTCAATGAGCAGGGCTAGGTATAACATCAGCAGTTTTGTGTGTGTGCAGGGCAGAGGCAATGTAACATCAAAGCAGCTATGAGCCCACTCCTGTATGTACAGGAACCAAAGTGAAAAAAACCTCATTTTGAATTTGTAAGGTGAAAATGCTTTGCCTGCGGGAGGAGTTTCCGGTCGGCAAGTGGGGGTGGGGCCCGCACGCTGACGCATAAAATTACGCGGGATGACATTGAGCAGTACTCCTGACATCACCCAGTGTCATTTCCATTTTCAGGTCGGCAGGGGCGCAGTTGAGTCAGCTGTGCGCCCGCCGACCTGTCAACGGCCTATTGAGGCCATTAATAAACCAATTTAGTTAATTGACAGGGCTGCCCATCCAACCTTAAGGTTGGCGGGCAGGCTGGGAGCCCTGACGGGCTTCAGAAAATGCATGGAACCTCATCCAAGGGCGGGATGAGGTTTCATGAGGGTTTTAAAATATTTAATAAAGGTTTCGGTAAAAGTGATGAACATGTCCCAACTCATGTGACATGAGGGGACATGTCAGCGAAATTTTTTTAAACATTTGTCATAAAAGTTTTAATTCCGAGGCGATCTCCCTGAGGCAGCACTTAGCCTCAGGGAGATCAGTGCGCTGTTCCGCACGCATGTGTGAAAGAGCGCGCTCCCGACTGAGGGAATCCGCCCCCCACCCCCCCCACCACCGCCCACGCAGGGAGCGCAAAGCACTTCCTGGTGGACATCACGCTGGGCAGGCCTTAGGATAGCTGATGATTATGAGTTAGCTCATAGACCCTTTTTTCCGTCACGCTTGCAAATTGGCAAAGGATAAAAAGTGGGAAGGTGAAAGGAATGTAGGTAGTCAGGGAAGAGAAGGAGTAAGCTGGAAGTTCCCTGGAAGCTTTTTTGCAGAATATAAAGGAAGGTGTTGAAGGTAGAAGTGACATTCGAAAATTGAGGTGTTTTCATTGTAATAAAATGGGGCACACGAAGTCAATATGTTGGAGATTGCAGGGAAAATCTGTAGGAATTGTTGGGGTGCAGAAAAGCTCTGGAAGTAAAAATACTGTGGGTTCTGAGGCTCAGGCACAGGAGAAACCAGTGGTTTGTGTGCAGGTGAAACAGGGAGAATCAGTGAAAGTTAAAGAAGTGGGAATGTGTTCACAGTTTACGCAAGAGAATTCTGAGGAGCAGGTTGCAGAAATGTTTAAAGATTGTGTGCGTGAAGGGGAGGCCTTTCCATGTGTACAGGGTGGAGTAGGTAAAGATGTTAAAATTTTAAAAGAGACACAGAGGCTGATCAGTCCTTAATGTTGTGGGATAGTGATATTTGTTGTTCAAAGGGAGTATTGCAGGAGAAGGTAATAATAAGTGGGGCTCCTGGAGATGCTAAACCTATTCCATTGTGGAAGGTAAATTTAAAAAGCAAATGGAAGACAGGTGGACTTATAGTTGGAGTGGTGGAAAAATTGCCCATTGAAAGGGGTTCAATTTATTCTGGGTAATGATATAGCTGGATCACAAATATGGGTGATACGTATGGTGGTTAAGCAGCCTTTAGAAGTGTTTTTAACAGAGATGTTACAGAAGGAACATCCTGGATTGTTTCCTGATTGTGTTATAACAAGATCAAAGGCTCATCTAGAAGAACAAGACAAACAAGATAAGCAGGCAGTTCAAAGGCAGGAAGAAGGTGTCAAAATCCAATTAGCTGGCATTGTATTTGATAACATTGTTCAGGATGAAGGAATGCAGGACAGTTCAGTTGAAGTGTTTAACTCAAACAGGTTAGCGGAGTTACAGAAAAATGATTTGTAATTAAAACAGTTATATCAGAAAGCTTATTCAGAAACCGAAACAAAATGTAATCCAGCATGTTATTATCTTCGAGGGGATATTTTGATGAGAAAATGGAGGTCGGATCATGTCTCAGCAAATGAAAGCTAGAGGGAGGTGCATCAGATTGTTATCCCATTAGGGTATAGAAATGAGATTCTGAGGATTGCTCATGAAATTCCAATGGGGGGACATTTAAGAATAAGGAAAACACAGGAAAAGATATAGAGGTTATTTTTTTGGCAAGGTTTGCATAGGGATATAGTCAAATTCTGTAGAACCTGTTATACATGTCAAATAACAAGAAAACCACAAGCTGTGATTAAGCCGACGCCTTTAATCCCAATGCCAGCATTTGAAGAATCTTTTACCTGGGTTATGATTGATTGTGTAGGACCCCTCCCTAAGACTAAAAGTGGAAAGCAGTATTTATTGGCAATAATGGGTGTGTCTGCCAGGTTTCCTGAAGCGATACCTTTAAAAAATATTACAACTAAGAAGATTGTGGCAGAGTTAATTAAACTTTTCACATGATAAAGAAATACAATCAGATCAGGGGTCAAATTTCATGTCACAGCTGTTTAAGGAAGTAATGAACAGTTTGGGGATAAAACAGTTTAAGTCAGCAGCTTACCATCCTGAATCACAAGTTGCTTTGGAAGGATGGCATCAAACTTTTAAAACTATGATGAGAGCTTACTGTCTTGATTATGCACAGGATTGGGGTAGGGTAATTCCATTCTTGCTATTTGCTATTAGAGACACTCCTAATGCATCGACTGGTTTTAGACCTTTTGAACTAATTTATGGTCATGAGGTAAGGGGACCACCAAAATTGATTCATGAGAAATTGGTGGGTCAAAATTCAGAAATTATTCTCCTGGATTACATATCAAATTTCAGGGAAAGATTGAACAGAGCATGTGAGTTGGCTAGGGAACATTTAAAGATATCACAGCAAGTGATGAAAGTGAAAGCAGATAAGAAAGCTAAAATTCACAGTTATGTTTCTGAAGAGAAAGTACTAGTTTTGTTACCAGTACTAGGTGATTCATTAAATGCAAGATTTAGTGGGCCTTACAGGATTGAAAAGAAATTGAGTAAAGTAAATTATTTAATAAATACTCCAGATAGAAGAAAGAAGCAGAGGGTGTGTCATGTAAATATACTTAAAAATATTTTAATGGGAAGAGGAACAAAAAGAGGTGTTAGTGATGGTGGATGATGAGAAAGAGGTAGAAGTGCAGGACTCGGAAATTGATTTTCCTCTGCAAGTGTCAAATTGATTTGGAAAAGCTATTGCAGTCACACAAACTTATTTGTGGAAATAAGTTGGGACACATTTAGTTTTACATGACGTATGTATGGGAATATCACCTTCAATAAGGCAACAACCTTTTGGATTAAATACGGCAAAGTTATCACAAGTACAAAGAGAAATTGATTTCATGCTTCAAAATGATATCATTGAGTTTAGTTGCAGTAACTGGAGTTTGCCTGTTGTACTGATACCGAAACTGGATGGAACACAAAGACTGTGTGTGGACTATTGAAAGGTGAATGCAGTGACAAAAGCGGATTCATATCCCATACCATGGTTGGAGGACTGCATTCAGGAAGTGGGACAATCGGAATTTATCACAAAGATTGACTTGCTAAAAGGATATTGTCAGGTACCGTTGTCAGAGAGAGCAAAGAAGATATCAGCTTTTGTAATGCCAAGTGGACTATATCAGTTTAAAGTCATGCCATTTGGTATAAAGAATGCACCTGCAACATTTCAAAGACTGACAGGCAAAGTAATTGCAGGTCTAAGCAATTGTGCTGTTTATATTGATGATCTACCATTTTCAGTTAGACATGGGAGGAGCATTTACTGAGTCTGGAAGAATTATTTACTTGACTACAAGAAGCTAATTTGCTGATGAACTTGGCTAAAAATGAATTTGCAAAAGCGCAAGTTACGTATCTAGGCCATACCATTGGACATGGTAAGGTGGCTCCAAGAGATGCGAAAGTCAAGGCTATCGTGGATTTCTCAGTGCCTACAACAAAACGAGAAGTTTTGAGATTTCTGGGCATGAGTGGGTTTTATCGGAAATTTGTACCAAACTTTAGCCAAGTGGTTGTTCCACTGACTGAACTATTAAAAAAGAACAAGAAGTTTCAATGGACACTGGAGTGTCAGAAGTCATTCGATAGTTTGAAAACTGTATTAACTATGATACCAGTGTTGGCAGTACCCAATTATGCCAAGTAATTCAAATTGGCCATTGACGCAAGCGATATAGGCATTGGGGCTATACTCTTACAAGAAGATGGCACTGGAATTGAAAAACCAATAGGGTATTTTTTATGGAAGCTGAATGTACGACAGAGAAGATATTCAACGATCGAAAAAGAGACTTTGAGTTTGGTGTTAGCATTGCAGCATTTTGAAATTTATGTTGCAAACAATTAATCAGAAACGATTGTTTATACAGGCCATAATCCTTTGAAGTTTTTGCACAAATTTCGAGACAAAAGTGCAAGGCTTTTCAGATGGAGTCTATTATTATAATCATTTAATCTATGTATTATACATATAGCTGGAAGAGAAGATCTGTTCACAGATACGTTATCAAGAGTTTGAAGCCTACAGGAAAATGGGACATTTTTTTTAAAAACCTAGAAAGTGAAATGGAGTGATTTCTGTTGATACCAAGGGCTTGTGTATATACATTTTTACGTTAATGCATGCATCTGGTAATCTAATAGTGTAATAAGTATAGGAGATAGTGTGAGATGGATTATTAAAATGAAGCCATCTTTTAGAATTATAACAGTTCATTTTTCGATAAGTTGGGGGATGTCATGAAGCTATTAATGTATATAATACTATTGGAAAATATTTTTCTTTTAAAATAGAGGTTTAGTTTGTGTGTGTGTCTTAATTGGATTAAAGCCAGCTAGTCTGGGTGCTTTGATGTGTACTAATTTTGAAATATAAGAGAGATAGAGTGTATTTGCATTTTTTGAATAGTGCATTCAAGAAATGGGGTGAAAACTACCACCTAGCTAGCAGATACCAAGCGATACGTTTATATTACTAATAAAATTGGTACTATGAAAGGGGTTTTATTGTTAAAAGGTGAAGTTCAAAGAGGCTGATGAGACAATGAGAATTTACATTCAATGAGCAGTGCTGGGTATAACTTCAGCAGTTCTTTGTGTGTGCTGGGCAGAAGCAATGTAACATCAAAGCAGCTGTGAGCCTACCACTGTCTGTTCAGGAACCAAAGTGAAAATAACCTCATTTTGAATTCGTAAGGTGAAAATGCTTTGCCTGGTGTCTGGTTAAGGCTATGGGTTGCTGTACCCTTAATTGAGATTAGCTTGGGAATTTGTTAAAAGTTATGATAGTACTAATTTGTAGCCATATGTCTATATATTTTAACCTGTGTAAATTAATACAATGTTTCATTTAGTTTAATGTAAAATCTTGAGAACTGGTGGTCTGATTCCTGAATTTGGAGTTGCATCTCAAGCATAACACTTAAAATTATAGGTTATGGCAGTTGTTTAAAGTTTCCCTCTGGGATTTTTTTAATAACTCAGCTGTACCAACTACATCGGTCATAACACACGTAATGTTCACCGGCACTACATTTGCCAAACCCCCACTATCAACATCCTGAGGGTAACCATTGACCAGAAACTGAGCTGGACTAGCCATATAAATACTGTGGCTACAAGAGCAGGTCAGAGGAATCCTGCAACGAGTAATTCACCTCCTGACTCCCCAAAGCTTGTCCACCATCTACAAGGCACAAGTTAGGAGTTGATGGATTATTCCCCACTTGCCTGGATGAGTGCAGCTCCAACAATACTCAAGAAGCTTGACACCATCGAGGGAAAGCAACCCACTTGATTGGCACCCCATCCACCAACTTAAGCATTCACTCCCTCCACCATCGACACACAGTGGCAGCAGTGTGTACCATCTACAAGAAGCACGGCAACAACTCGCTAAGCCTCCTTCAACAGCACCTTCCAAACCCACGATCTCTACCACCTAGAAAGAGGAGGGTAGCAGACACATGGGAACATCACCACCTGCAAGTTCCCCTCCAAGCCACATACCATCCTGACTTGGAAATATATCGCCGTTCCTTCACTGTCACTGGATCAAAACGCTGAAACTCACTTCCTAATAGCACTGTGGGTGTACCTACACCACATGGACTGCAGCAGTTTAAGTCGGTGGCTCAACACCGCTTTTTAAAGGGAAATTAGTATATGGACAATAAATGTTGGCCTAGCTAGCAAAGATTAAAAAAGCACTGACAGGCCAGACCCAGTAAGGATGGCAGATTTCTTTCCCTAAATGATGTTAGTGATCCAGTTGGGTTTTTAGGATAATCGAACAGCTTCTATCAAGACCAGTTTTTTTTAAAGGTTGTTTTTATTGAACCAAATTCAAATTCTCAAAGTTGGTGGGTGGACGGGTGTTTAACTGGATTGGCTGAACCACTGCGTTCCCGTTGCCTTATGCAGAGTGAGCCAGTTTCAAACAGGATGCCGAAATTAGCACTGGCACCCCTGAGTGCAAGGTGGGGGCAAAGAGGGAAAAGGATGGAAAAATGTTCCTGATTCTGATTGCTATCTGGTGGCTCCTGATGGAACATCTAGTGAGGAGGAGGAGGAGAGTGGGATCCTGTGTAAGCCCCACCTGGTTAAATATTCTCTACACATGACGAATAGACACCTGGAGGGAGATATCTCTGACACTCAGTAAGGAAACCATGCTTTTGGGAGAAAGAATGAATCTGCATTTCTATCCCGTCTTTCATGACCTCAGCACGTCCCAAGCCACTTTACAGCCAATGAATGCCTTTTAGAAACATAGTCGCTATTATAATGCAGGGAATGCCACAGCCAATTTGAGATAATCTCTTTTAGTCACGTTAGTTGAGGGAGAAATACTGACCATGACACTGAGGAACCTACTCTCCTTCAAAAACAGAAGACTTTTACACCCAGGCCAGAGGGCAGAGGAGCCTCAATTTAACATCTTATCTGACAGACGGCATCTCCAATATTGCAGCCCTCCCCCAGTACTGCAATTGGGACTGTCAGTCTGAATCACATTTTCAAATCTCTGGAGCGGGGCTCGAAACCACGACCTTCTGACCCAGAGGTGAGAGTGCTACCGCTAAACCACGGTTTGAGGAAAGAGAATAAATTTAACTATTGTATTTTTCCAATATTAATTTAAAATATTCACACAAATGCAGAGACAAAGGCTAGTGATGCCTTCACAAGAGGGTATGCGGCGTGCCAGGATTGCTCTCCTGGGAATAGCCCGATATAACTGACGTAAAGGTGTTTGACCCCTTGTTCTGTGTTCACCTGGGCACGGCTGTCTTACCTGCAGCAGGAGATGGTACTTGAGGATCCTCTGAACGGGTTTCAGCAGGTAGGAACCCAGTGGGAGGTAGCGCTTCAGAGTTGACTGGCGCTCCCTGAAGAATTTGGCAAGGATCTTGTTCCTCATGCATTCGGTCAGTGCCGCCACAGAGCTGCGGGATGTGAAAGGGAGAGAGGCAGAGACACTTCAATTGAGGGAGAAGGAAATGGAGTGAATAGTGAAGAGGACAGCAGCAGACTTCAGCAGGGCACAGACAGACTAGTGAAACGGGAAGCTGAAATCCAATGGAGCGCATTGTGAATCATACAACCAAGGAGGGGGCCATTCAGCCCATCATGCCTGTGTACTGCATATTCGTAAGTATTTAAACGAATCCCTTTTAAAAGTTACTAGTGAATTTCCTTTCACTACCCTTTCAGGCAGCACAGCCCAGATCATTACTCCAAATGTTTAAAAAAATTATCCTGATCTCGCCTCTGTTTTTGCCAATTAGCTGTGTCCTCTGTTTACTGACCCTCCTGCCAGTGGAAACAATTTCTCCCTATTTGATCCCCACAATTTTGAATACCCCTATTAAATCTCCCCTTAACCCTCTCTGCTCTAAGGAGAGCAATCTCAGCTTCTCTGACATATCTGGAGCGAGACTTCTGATGCAGAGGCAAAGGCGCTGCCACTGAGCAAGGCTGACATTCAAAGGCAGCTTTACATGGAAATCAACACTAGCATAGTCTTGTTGGGCCAATTATTCTGTGGCTATACTATGTATGAGCCATTCTGGACACCATTACTGGTGATTGTGGCTTGCCTTTGTGTACAGAATAGGAAAGCCACTGATGAACAACCCTCTTTTGCACTTAACCCCAGTATGTACATTGTTAAAATAGGCAAACAGACATGATAATTTGAACAGAAGATTACTTACTTGGGGTAGTTGGTGCAGTACTGAGTATAGATATCAAAATCCTGACTCTGCAAGAGAGAACAGAAACATCTGTGACCTGACCGGTGATTGAACTGTGCAGAATCTCAACAGGTGACCGCTCCTGACATCCCTACTTACCTAACTTATATTAAGGCTGCGGTCAAGGTGGGAGCTGCCTCGCTTTCTATATTAGTGAATGAATGGCCACCAGCTGCTCAACCATGAGGGCCGCCACAGTCGACTCCAACCCTACTGTTACCCGACAACCAAACATGCCTTGTCCCTTGTTTAAGAGCTCCCCAGGCTAACTGAGGACCATTAGACAGAATTCTTTCAGAAAATAACATTTTGGGATTCAATGCATGATTAATTTGTGACATGGGAATGTACAAACACAAAATTCACTGGCAGGAAAAGATCAGCTACTTCATCAAGCCTGCCCATTCTGTGACGCTTGTATCTAAACGCTTTTCTCCACCACCGCTCACCCCACAAACCATGTAGCCTCTCATGAGAGGAAAAAAAAACAGAATGAAAACAAAAGGCCAATAAGGGAAAAAACACCACGTGGTAAGGGTAGCAGGCGTGAGACGAACTAGTGACTTTGGTCCTATGTTTCCCAAAGTTTTCTCCCGCTGGGATTTTCCTCATTTCATGTCTGGGTCTGCTGTAACTCTTTCTAGTCAAACCAAATAAACAAAATCAGGGGTAAAATAAAAGGCAGCCCCCTAAAGGGAAATTGCAAGGATAAAAGATAAAATTTAAAAGGAACTTTACCAACACTAAATCAAAATGAATTAATAGAGGTTGATCAATATGATTAGTCAACAACTCCATTATCGTTATATCAGGTGATTAGCAGGATGGCAGAAAGTGAACTTGATGGACTTTGGTCTTTTTGCAATTTCTATGTTCCTAAATATTTATGATTCTACTTGTTCTTCCTCCTTGGTTACGACCCAATGGCTAATGTATAATTGCTTGCTCTTCCTGCTCTGCTCCTTCTAGATCTTTCCAAGTACCAGCACAGACCAGAGCAATCAAATAAATCTATGTGAACTCAATTGATGTGAGGCTCATAATGCAATGAGTGATGTATTTACCCATTGACTCGCTAGGGATTTGGTTACTGGTTTATACATCATACATTAGGGTCAAGAAATAAAGTGACACACTATGCGACTATGCCAACTGAGTTACCATGGGATCTGATGATCACCCTGTTGTTTTCAAACAGTGTACAACAGTGCACATTGAAAGAACCCAGTTACATTTTCAATTATTATGCTCATCAAGTTGAGCAAAAAAATGTGCTGGGAGCACAACATCTATCTATCTTCAAGTTTGTTGACATTTCTGATGGTGATGCTGTATCTACCCTGAAAGCGTTTGATGAGCCAGAGCAGAGGGATTTTTACTCTGCATATAACCCCGTGCCGCATCTGTCCTGGGACATGTTTGACGGGGACAACGTAGAAGGAACTTTACTCTGTATCCTGTGCTGTACACCTGTCTTGGGAGTGTTTGATGGGACAGTGTAGAGGGAGCTTTACTCTGTACTTAACCCCATGCTGCACCTGCCCTGGGAGTACTTAGTGGGACAGTGTAGAGGGAGAGTTACTCTGAATCCTGTGCTGTAGCTGCCTTGGGAGTGTCTCCAACTCCCTCACAGTTTGAATTTTTGTTTTTGTGAATTAATATGGAACGTTTTATTATTTTAAAGGTGATTTATAAATGCAAGTTGTAGTTTGATGTTACAAAGATGCTAATCTGTGGTATGGACAAGTTTATCTGTCAGCCAGCTTCCCAACTGTACAGGTCTGATACATTTACCTGTCTATTCTTCACTATCCCTGCCCAGGGCGGTCAAGGGTGAGGAACTGGGGAGGGACAGAGATGTATGAGTCAGGCCTGGTGGCATTTAGTGCAGATCCTTGACCTGAATTCTGAACCTTCCAATCTCCATAGCCACTTGCAAACAAGACCTAATCTTTTGATTAGGCACTTTACAACCTTCCAGATTCAACATCAAATTCAACAACATTAGATTATAACCACTGCTCCCATCTTTGTTAAATAACAGGGACTGGAAAGGGTTGTTTTGTTGCCATTTGCACCTCATCAAAACCCAGCTATTGTTTCCCCACTTTGGCCTTGCACCATCATCTCTTTTTGTCATCGAATCTCTCCTGCCCTCCAACCCAGCAGAGACGTCCCTTTTGTCCTTTCCTCCCCTTTTACCTGCCTCTGCATTTGTTTAAAAACTGTTAAAGCTCTAACTTCTTCCAGCTCTGATGAAACGTTATCAGCTGGAAACATTAAGTCTTTCTCTCTCCACACAAGTTGACTGACCTGCTGCGTATTTTCCAACATTTTCTGTTTCTATTCTGTGGTCAGTTGTACATTGCAGTAGATTTCAAGCACCAGCCAATCAGCTCTGCACATTCAGGAGAAACTTCCTCCCTAGGTGGACCACCAAGAAAGCAAAGGATCCAAGAGAACAACAGTCTGTACCAGGATGTGTGTGTCCCTCATGGTACCAGTCTCTTCAGGTAGATGCTCTCCCCAAGCCAGCCCAGAACAGAAGTGGAGGAGCCCATTAGCCCCACTGCGTACACCTATCCACTGTCTGCTTTCACTGGGACATGCTCAGTGTGTGACAGCAATATCAAGCAAAACTGCACACACAAACTTTCAAGCCAGATAAACCAGCAGGTAGGGGTCACCACACTTACCTGTCTTGGGATTACATCACTGCCTGGAGTAGAAAGTGGCTAGGATTCATAAAATGTGTTAAAACATGACCCACCTTGTCCACAAAGCATCTCGCTATGGCAACAGGGTCATGGTGACAGCGATCAAGGTCTTGCAGCAAGTCACTGTGAAGACAGCGGGTGGAGAAAAGGAGGACATGGGAGAGGGAGAGAGACGGGAGGGGGAGAGAGACGGGAGACAGATGGGCAGGGGAGAGAGGGGAGGGGATAGCGGCCGAGAGCAGGGGAGACGGAGAGGGATGGAAGAGGGAGATGGAGAAAATCAGGAGAAAGAGGGAGAGAGAGAGAGAGAGAGAGAGAGAGACAGACAGGAGGAAGTGAGGGAGGGAAAAGGGAGAGACAGTGGTAATGAAGAAGGAAGTGTTGGGGAGAGCAGCAGCAAAGTTGGGGGAAGCGAGGCAAGAAAGAGATGGAAAGATGAGGGAGCAAGGGAAGGAGGCAGAGAGCAAGGAAAGGAGAGAGAGAAAAAGAGAAGGAAATTAGAGTGGAGGAAACAAAATAGCAAGATGGAAAAAGTGTGAGAGTCAAAGGAAATGCAAGAGAAGGGAATAGGACGATACAGGAGAAAGGGAGAGAGAGAGGCAAGAGTAAGAAAGCAGACAGAGGCGGTGAGACATGTTAAGGCCAGCAGGAGGTGGGGAGAGAGAAAGAAAGTAGTTAGAAAAAGGGAGAGGCAGACGAAGAAAGGAGGAGATGGGGAAGAAAGGATGGGAAACAGGGGAAAGGACAAAGGGAGAGAGAGAAGATAAATATTACATAATAAAACACTAATACAAATGACCACATTGAGGCTAAATCCAACTGATGAGTTTGCATATATTTGCCTGGAAAGGAAATGTGTAAATGATATGATAATCCACATGAATACATTTACAGCTTGCATACCAAGCTATTTGCATCCATTCCAGCCAACAACATCAGGGATCTTGACCTGGCTGCGAATGTGTAAAACAGGTGATAGTGACTCAGCAGCCAGATTTACTACTCCCCACAATTTTACTTCCATTGATGTCACTATCACCCTTTTTACATTATCTCACAGTGTCAAAATCTACCCCTGTCTACTCTGGTGTCTGACAACACACGGTGACTGTCCATTCTGCTGTGTAACACCGCATTATCACCATTCATTTCAGTGGAGAGGGGAAGAGAGAGAGAGAGAGAGATGGAGGGGGAAAATGAAGATCAGGCAATGACACGTCAACACGTCTGCACCAAACCATTACTGTGTCTTGGCTAATTTCAACCCCATAGCTGAAGAGACAGCCACCAATGTTAGTGTGAGGACCAGGATCAGAGGAACATGGAGTTCTCAGGGGTTGTAGGGCTGGAGGAGGTCACAGAGAGATGAAGCAGTGAGGCCACGAAGGGATTTAAACATGAATGTGAGAATTTGAACTTTGAGACTTGGTGGGCATAAACACCTATCAGCCACTGGTCCCAAAGCCCCCACTGCTAGCTGATCACTCCTGCAGGCAATTCCAACTCTGTTTGTGACATCCCTGTCCAAACAAATCTGGAAAGCCAGAGAATCCAGCCCACCACTGACATTGGCCTTTTAGTATTTCACTCGCTTCAGCACACAACTGGAGGGAACCAAGGAAATGAGGGAGGTGATCCGATGTGAGAGGCGGGCAAGTGCTGAGACTCAATGCTCCATTCAGCATGCATAGAATGAATAAGAGAGAGAGAGAGACACACATGCATACACATGGTCACATGCAACTGCACGCTGATTGACCCACACATGCAGATGCACAGCACTGTGGGGCGGAGAGGGAAAAACGAGATGAGAAAAAAATCCAGGATCATGTACACAACTCACCTCGAGAAGGGGATAAAGTCCTATCGGAAAGCAAAAATTAATATACAGCAGTGAGACTAAGAGACTTAAAGACTGCAGATATCAAAAGATTACAATTAGTAGCAAGCTGCCAAGTGCATTGTAGAATTACTGATCGTGAAATGTGCCCTTGCCACTACCACAAGGCTCATGTAAACACTTCTCTCCCTCTACAGCTTAGTACAGTGATGAGATGAAGAGGGTGTTGGGAGTGATTGGGGGGTGGGGGGAGGGTGGTGCCGGTGTGGGGGAGCAGCGTGGAATTGAGTGGGGGTGAATGTAATCAGTGTGGCTGGTGCTACAGGATCTAACACTGATCCACCCAGTGTCTCAGGGTCTAACCTTCCTCCGTTAGGGTTGTCAACCCTCCAGGAATCGAAGATCAATCTCCAGCACACTTTTGTGTGCAACCCTGGAGAAAAATCATTGGGGCATTAAAAAAGATTGTGGGTTTTTTTTTTGTCATTTTCTTTGAACATTTCTCTTTTCTAGACATAAAACTTTAAAAAATATTAAGAAAAAGGCTGTTTGGCTGACAGTCAAGCATCATCCAATTGGGCAACGAGTCTTTTTGCTTTCCAATTGGTGTAGGAAGGCTGTGCGACACAAGGATGGATGTGTCGGCCAACTAATGGCTAGAACCTGGGGGCAAGTCAAATGATGAAACCTCCAGGAATACATTTAATCACAGTTGACAGCCCTACAATGCACCCATCTAACACTGATCCACTCTGTGTCTCAAGATCTAATACTGACCCATCAGGGTACTCGATATAAACACTTGACCACAATTCTTTGCAGGTTACTATGTCATGGCAACACAATTCTGAAGAAGCCTGCTTCTATTGATTATATACAAACTCTGGCAGGACATGTAAATATGCTTATCTGCAAAATAGGGAGAATCAGGCAGTAGCTGATGCAGCTACAAACACAGAACCTCAGCTAATTTATGCAGAGCAGTCAAAAGACAAAAACCTCTTCTGGCTGTGCTTGTTTCTCAAAGTCTACTGGTAGATGGGGGTTGACCAGTTCGTGAGTCCGGCCTAGTGATCAGGCTTCACAGAAAGCAAAGCGTAAAACAACGTGGTGGAGTTTACAGGAATCAGAAGGAGGAAAAGGCAGTAATTTCACATACAGTATAATGCCAACCTTGTGAAGTTCAGCTTCCCAGATAATAGAAAAACATTGCATATTGTACTCACAGATAGGAGTCTAGACCCCATGCTGAATGCTGCGACGAGGCCCAGCTTTGAGAGGCTGGGTACACTGCATGCTTACCTGAGAAAGTATGGGAATCAATGGAGTCTTATAGCACAGAATGCCATTCAGCCCACCATGTCTGTATTGGCTCTTTCAAAGAACTATGGACTAGTCCAACTCCCCTGATCTTATCCCATTAACACTTTTTAAGTATTTCTACAATTCCCTTGCAAAAGTCACTGTTGAATCTGTTTACACGACCCTTTCGGGCAGTGAATTCCAGATCACGACGACCTTTTGGTACTTGACTTCTCGCCCAACCTTGGCTAAGCGCTCTCTCACTTCTGAGACAGAAACTCTCCAGAGACAGGAGTATGTGATCTGGGCTGGCACCTCAGTGTGGAGTGCGGCCCTTCAAAGGGAACATTAAATTGAGAGCCCCAGCAGTTTCATGGATAATCAAGGTCCTGTAGCACAGGATCTCCTGCTGTTCTGGGCAAAATTCATTCCACAACCGATATCACCAATAACAGATTAAAGAATCATATCACACAGGAGGCTATTCGAACCATCGGGTCTGCGTTGGCCCTAGCTATCCAATTAGTCCCACTCCCAGCTCTGCAACTCTTTTCCCTTCGAGTACTCATCCAATTCCCTTTTGAAAGTTATTATTGAATGCGTTTCCACCATTGCTTCAAGCAGTGCATTCCAGATAAAAACCCTCATCTTCCTTTGTCAATTATCTTAAATCTGTCTCGTTTGGTTAATGACCGTCACACCAGTGGAAACAGTTTTTCCCTTTTGGGCTGCAACTTAAAACCTGATCATCTTAATCCTGAACTTTAATTTTTTAATTTTTTAAAGAAAATCATGCTTTGCTTTCTGATAATTCTAAGTTGTGCATGATCAAGAATGAACATCAAGCTGCCTGTTAGTAAAAATGGACAGCTGATCATTTATGACATACGACTGGTATCAAAACCCCCGCATACCATTAAACAGCTCCGTTAAATCTTAAATGACAGAGAGAAATAGCAAGCCAAGAGTTAATTGACCCAATAAGTGATCGAAGGAGTGAGAAGAGGCAGGGGGGATAAAATCTAGGAATATTAAAAAACGACCAGCAAAAAAGTGTAAACAACAAACACAAAGTGAAGCCAGCCCCCTGTACCTGTTAAACTCATAGATGTCCTCAATGTTTCCAAAGAGAGCAGAGACATGCTCAGGTCGGATAGGCAGATCCAAAGCATCAATGATATAACCAAGGTAGTCCTGGCAATGGAAAAAGAGAAAGATACAGGGGTTAGGTGCACCAACTTTGAACCAAATGCTGCAGACTCAATATTGGTAAGTACTGGCTTCTGACCCCATACCCTAGTGGCCAGCTACACCCTATTCCCTTGTCTGACCACTGTCTGAGGCTGAACTGCACAACTGAAGGATGTGGTTGTTGGAGGTCGGTTAGGCCTCCTTCTGTGCTGTAACAATTTTGTGATCTCAATCCAAGGACATTGTTGCAGGAGTTCCAAGGGTAGTGTCTTTGGCCCAACCATCTTCAGCTGCTTCATCAATGACCTTCCTTCCATCATAAGTTCAGAAATGGGGATGTTCACTGATGATTGCGCAATGTTCAGCACCATTTGCGACTCCTCAGATACTGAAGCAGTCAGCGTCCAAATGCTGCAAGACCTGGACAACATTCAGGCTTGAGCTGAGAAGTGGCAAGTAACATTCACACCACAGAAGTGCGATGATCACCTCCTACAAGAAAAAAATCTAACCACCTCCACTTGACAGCACCACTGCTGAATTCCCCACTATCAACATCCTGGTGGTTACCGTTGACCAGAAAATGAACTAGACTAGCCATACAAATACTGTAGCTACAAGAGCAGGTCAAAGACTGGGAATTCTGCTGCAAGTAACTCACTTCCTGACTCCCCAAAGCCTGTCCACCATCTATAAGGCACAATTCAGGAGTGTGATTAAATACTCTCCACTTGCCTGCATGAGTGCAGCTCCAACAACACTCAAGAAGCTCAACACCATCTAAGACTAAGCAGCCCACTTGACTGGCACCCCTTCCTTAAACATTCACTCCCTCCACCGCCAATTCACAACGGCCACAGTGTGTACTATCTACAAGATGCACTGCAGCAACTCACAAAGGCTCCTTCAACAGCACCTTCCTCTACCACATAGAGGGACGAGGACAGCAGATACATGGGAACACCACCACCTGCAAGTTCCCCTTCAAGCCACTCACCATCCCGACTTGGAAATATATTGCCGTTCCTTTACTGTCGCTGGGTCAAAATCCTGGAACTTCCTAACAGCACAGGGGATGTATCTACACCGCATGGACTGCAGCGGTTCAAGAAGGCAGCTCACCACCACTTTCCCAAGGGCAATTAGGGATGGGCAATAAATGCTGGCCTAGCCAGTGACACTCACATCCCGTGAAGTAAAACCTGTGTCCTATTTTACCATGAGCTGAACTTCTGATCCCACATCCTCTCCGAGACCCTGTACTTCCACCTCGATAACATTACCATCTTCGACTCAGCCTCAGTTCATCGGCTGTGGAAACCCTCAGCCGTATTTTTTAAACCTGTACACCAATGAGTTGCATGTTTGTGTGACTGCACAGCAGCCTGGAAGGTACCACCCGGGCCTTACTCTATGTTCTCTACCGTGCAGGCACAGCTGCAGCAAGAAAATACTAACGGTACCGTGCATTTAAAAAACTGATTGCGCCCAACAATGAAAATTTAAAGGGGACATTGCTGTAAACTCCATTATTCCAATGCGCTCCTGACTGGCCACCCAGCTACATTCCAAATAAAACTTCAGCTCATCCATTGGTCTGCTTCCTGCATCCTAGCTTGCTACCAGTCTGTTCACTCACCCGCCGTGGCCTCCTGTCTGGCAACACCCTAAATTCAAAATTCTCAGCCTTGTTTTCAAGTTTCTTCAATGGTCTCGCCTCTACTCCATCTCCGTAACCTCCATCAACCCTTCGAACCTTCCGAAATCTTTGTCTTCCTCCAATTCCGATCTCTTGTGCATTCCTCATATTCGTTGTTCTACGAATGGCACCTCAGCTGCCTAGGCCCAAAGCTCTCGTGTTCCCACCCTAAACTTGTTCATCTCTCTACCCCTCTCTTCCCCTTTAAGACACTCCATAAAGCAAACCCATCGATCAAGCTTTTGGTCACCCATCTTCATGTCTATTTCTTCGCTTCAGCACCAACCTTTTGATTGCACTATGGGCCATCTTTTCCACAGTAAAAGGTGCTATATTTAAATGCAAGTCCTTGTTGTGGTTTATCCCTGAGAGTGCTGACTCTCAGGAGAAACCGTCTGATTTCTCATCCTTGTAGCCACAGCAACCTGATGACCAATCGGAGGTCCTCACCCTGTGCTTCAGTCCGAGGGTCTGCTTAGCCAGTACAGTTCAATGGTCCACTTCTCCATTAATAAAAAATGAAAGGCCTGCATTTATGACAACAACTTGCATTTATATAACAACTTTCACAACTTCAGGCAATCCCAAACACTTTACGACAATGAAGCACATTTAAAGAGCAGCCACTATTGTAATGTAGGGAACATGGCAGCCAATTTGTGCACAGCAAGCTCCCACAAGCAGCGATGAGATAAATGATCAGTTTGCGATATTAGTTGCAAGGTTAAGCATTGACCAGGGCACTGAGAGGAAGTTCCTCTCTCATCTTGGAAATAGTACCACAGGGTCTTTCGCATCTGAAAAGACAATCAGAGCCTCAGTTTCACGTCTAATGTGAAAGGCGGCACTTCAGATGCAGGAGTGATACAGTCAGGCCAAAGCCAGATCAAGTGAACAAAAACAAAAATAAAAATACCTGGAATAACTCAGCAGGTCTAACAGCATCTGCGGAGAGGAGCACAGTTAATGTTTCGAGTCCGTATGACCCTTCAACAGAACTAAGGAAAAATAGAAGAGGGGTGAAATATAAGCTGGTTTAAGGGGGGTTGGGACAAGTAGAGCTGGATAGAGGGCCAGTGATAGGTGGAGATTGCCAAAGGATGTCATAGACAAAAGGACAAAGTGGTGCTGACGGTGGTGATATTATCTAAGGAATGTGCTAACAGGTGACATTAAGGGTTGAAAGCAGGATGAGCAAGGTACAGATAGACCTAGTGGGGGTGGGGTGGGGGGAAGGGATCGAAATAGGCTAAAAGGTAGAGATAAAACAATGGAAGGAAATACATTCAAAATTAATGGAAATAGGTGGGAAAAGAAAAATCTAAATAAATTATTGGAAAAAAGGGGGATCGGAAAGGGGGTGGGGATGGAGGAGAGAGTTCATGATCTAAAGTTGTTGAACTCAATATTCAGTCCGGAAGGCTGTAAAGTGCCCAGTCGGAAGATGAGGTGCTGTTCCTCCAGTTTTCGTTGAGCTAATAAAATGAAACTGGGGACACGGGCAGCTTAGAAATAGGGTGCGGCGGTGCTGCTGGAGGGAGAGGTCGAGTGTGTTCATATGGCGGCGCATGGCACTGAGTGTGGATCTCAGGATGCAACGAGAACAGCAGTCCGAGGAGCGTTGTATGTCCTGGAGATACCTGCCATTGTTTTATCTCTACCTTTTAGCCTATTTCGATCCCTTCCCCCCGCCCCACCCCCACAAGGGCTATCTGTACCTTGCTCGTCCTGCTTTCTACCCTTAATGTCACCTATTAGCACATTTCTTAGCTAATATCACCACCGTCAACACCTCTTTGTCCTTTTGTCTATAACATCTTTTGGCAATCTCCACCTATCACTGGCCCTCTATCCAGCTCTACCTGTCCCACCCCCCCTCAAACCAGCTTATATTTCACCTCTCTTCTATTTTTCCTTAGTTCTGTTGAAGAGACATACGGATTCGAAATGTTAACTGCACTCTTCTCCGCAGGTGCTGTCAGACCTGCTGAGTTTTTCCAGGTATTTTTGTTTTTGTTTTTGTTTTGGATTTCCAGCATCCGCAGTTTTTTGCTTTTATCTCAGATTAAGTGAATGCAGCTTCCATACAAATTTTTCTGCAGCATTTCGCTCAATTCAAGACTCACTCTGTCTCAGGCAACAGAGGTGCCACAATTGAGAGATATGAGAGTGAACAGTACAGGTATAACCGGGCCCTCATCAAGTCCCTGCCAAGAATCCTTCTGTATCTGGAATACTGCAAGCTGAATAAGCAGCAGATTAGTGGATACTGATTGAGGGAGACAGAGGGGCCAGCCAGTGTCCACTGATGTGAGATTGTGAGATACCGAAGGACTTTCCTAGGGGAATATTCCAGCATGAAACCAGTCCGGTTCCAGATCCTCTGGGATTGTGTGTCCAGGCTTCAGTACCAGCAGAATGCCTCAGCACAACCATCTTAGAGCTCATCCACGTTACTGTAGCAACAAAGCGGTTTAGCATTGTTGTTGCAAAGTGGTTTAACATCACTACAAAGGAGTGTGTAGGGGGGGTGGGCGGTGAATCTCACAGGGCTGCCATTTAGTCAAGACTGTCAGCTCCACGAATTAGAAGGGAGTCAAAGGGCTGGGCGGACAGGGCTAACAGCAATGTTTAATCAGTGTAAACATCCTGTGTGAAGGGCAACAGTGTCTCAGCTTTCGTCATTAGCTCAGAATTACCAGCACCCAGCTGTTTGAACATAAACAACTCGGGCACAGAGCTCATACGTGTCAGGTAAATGGAATGGAATACAGGATAGCGCTCATGGTCCATCCGGTGACTTGCGAAAGTCATTCAACAGCTTTAAACTAAGAGAAAAGACACCAATTGTGATTGGCCTACATAGAGAGGCATCAACTGATGGAGAAAGCCTGCCCATGCTAGTTCCAACTATCACATTCCTTCTCGTCAACACTTAGGCAGTCCAAGAAAAAGAAACAATTCTCACACACACCTTTCACGGCCTCAGGACATTCCAAAGCACTTTACACATCGAAGGACCAGTCATTGTTTTAATGTAAGAAATGTAGCAGGTGATTTACGCACAGCAAGGTCTCACAAACAACAATGAGATAGTGATGAGTTAGTCACAAATACTGGCCAGAACACCAAGGAGAACTCCCCTGCTATTCTCCTATGAGATTCTTCACATCCACTTGAGGGGGCAGACGGGGCCTCGCTTTGTCATCTCTTTGGAACGTCCCACAGTGCAGCATCCCCTCAGTCCTGTACTGGAGTGGCAGCCTAGATTGTGTGCTCAAGTCTCTGGAGTGGGGACTGAACCCACGGCCTACTGACTCAGAGTCAAAGTGCAACTACTGACCCACAGCTGATATGTGGGGAATCAAACTCTTAAAGCAGACCAGTTAGCTTTTTTCACTTACTTCCGTCTCCCATAATCTAGACTCACGGGTTGGGGTTTTCAATGGACTTGTACTTATGGAGAACTTAGCTCATCCCTCAGAAGTGTCCCATGGTGCATTAGCTCCAATAAGTTACTACCTAATTGCAGTCACTGATATAACTGACAGCAACAGCATCTCTTCGCACAGCGCAGTCTCACAAACAATAGGAGATTTCTTTTCCCAATTCTCAGGCACAATGCCTGCATTTGTTACCCATCTTTAGTGGGCACCTGAGCACCTCAGGTGGTGCTGGGTCCTTCACGTATCACTGCATGTTTTATACCACCTGGCCAACTTCAGAGAGAGCAGGCTTGGAGTCTCGTATGGGTGAGGATAGGTAATGAGTGTGAGAGTGAGCGTGCAAGAGAGTGAGAGATTATGTGAGAAGGACATGACAAAACAGGGCGACAAACAGAGAGTTTGTTTCCGCTGGTCAGGGAATCTTAAACATGGTTTCAGGATAAGGGGCCAATCATTTAGGATGGAGATGAGATGTTTGGAATTCTCTGCCCCAGAGAGTTGTGGATGCTCCATCGTTGAATACATTTAAAGCTGGGATGGACAGGTTTTTGGTCTCTCAGGGAATTAAGGAATATGTGGAGCGGGCAGGAAAATGGAGTTGAAGCTGAAGATCAGTCATGACCATGTTGAAAGACGGAGCAGACTCAATGGGCCATGTGGTCTACTCCTGCTCCTACTTCTTGTGTTGGAGAGGCAAAGAGAGAGCGAGGCACAGGGGCTGGAATGTTATGACTATTCCCAGGGCAGGTTGGCAGGCAGGAGGATAAAACTGGGTACTATGGCATTGATGCCATGCCCATAGCCTACCCACCCCTGATTTTAAGGCGGGGGAGGCCCATTGACCCTTGAATCAAATAGGACCCTTAAGTAACCAATGAATGGCCACTTGAGAGCCCACTCCCATCGCTACTGGGAGGGTGTCCACATCATGTGGCAAGCCACATCTGGCAGCCCTTTAGCAGGCTGGGGTAAGCCCACCTATTTAGGCAAAATGTCATCATCAGAGGCCTCCCCGAGAGTCTGCCCTGACAAACCCAGTACCCATAACCCCCTCGCCGGAGCCCACCAGCCTAACTTCTGCAAGGTCCTGGACTTATTTTTGAATCCAGCTTCATTGCACCTCATCACAGACAGAGAGAGAGAGAGACTCACCAAGACAGTGAGAGAGCATCTGAGTGTGTGTGCACGTGCCAGGGCGGACGTGTGTCAGAGTGTACACGCATGTCGGCGAGAGGGCATGCATGTCAGAGAGAGAGTGCTCTCGCCAACATGAACATTCGTTCTAACATGCACGCTCGCTGACATGTGCGCTCACTCAGACAGGCACGCTCACTCAGACACACGCAACTTATTCTGTGATAGGCACAGTGTGAGCACACGTGTCCACGTGTCAGAGTAAGCGTGCACGTCTAAGTGAGCGCATCTGAGTGAACATGTCAGCGTGAGCATGCACTTCAGAGTCAGCATGTACATGTCAGTGTGAGCATGTGTGTGCTAGATGAATGCGCATGTCTGAATGAGTCCACACAGGTCATAGTTATCCCAAGTGTCTGAGTGAGTGTGTGTGTTTGATCGTGTGTCTTTAACTCCCAGTCAAACTGAAGTAATGCATGGTGAGCAGACCGGCTCTCGGTGAGCCTCTGGAATTTTACCTTATTGCCAAATTGCTGTGTTATTAAGGTGCCTTTGAGTTCCTGTCAGACTTGGCCAGCTGCCCAATGGAATGGTCGCTGTGCACTTGAGGCTTTGTCGGCAAAATGCCCAAATCTACTCTGGCCTCGATCTGATGCCAATGGGAGGGTTGCTTTCTCTCTCTCTCTGGTATCCTGCATCAAGAGTAAAGAGCAGATTCCTGTGGCTATCATGGGTGTGCGCACAAATGCTGACGCTCCTATTTCCTGTCTATGGCTGTTTTTTTCAGGTGTTTTTGTAGTAGTCCCCTTACACACACTCCCCACCCCCGACTTATTACCTGGCAAGTTCATGACATCTTCCATCATAAAAGGAGCCTATTCAGCCTTTTGTGCTTGTGCTGGTTCTTTGAAGGAGCTGTTCAATTGGTTACACTCTCCTGTTCTTTCCACACAGCCCTGCAAATTTCTCCTTTTCAAATATTTATCCAATTCCCTTTCAAAAGTCACTACTGAATCCGCTTCCACCAACATTTCAGGCAGTGCATTCATATCAGAACAACTCGCTGTGTAAAAAAAAAAAAATTCTCATCTCACCCGCCCTCTTTTTTCCAATGATCTAAAATCTTAATGTCTCAATAGTGACACGCCAGCAAGTGGGAATAGTTTCTCATTATCTAATCTATCAATACTGCTCATACGTTTGAACACTTCTCGTAAATCTCTCCTTATTGTTCCCTGCTGTAAAGAGAATGATTGCAGACTCCAGTCTCGCCAGGGTTTCCCTGGCCCTTTTCCCTCAAAGGGATCCCGATAGAGGATTCGCTGGGCTCATGCCACACATCTAACTGATTGGGCAATGGATGTGCCCCTGGGTGTACCTTTTGTTGATAAAACCAGTCCAGCCAGTGCCCACCACCCAAGCCAGCACCCACTGGCACAGCAGAAGAACGACGTATTCAGGAAAGGAAAAGGCTGCATTTGAATAGCACGTTTCCTCATCTCAGGAGGTCCCAGAGCTCTTTGCAGCCAACAAAGTACATTTGAAGTGTAGTCATAGTTGTAATGCAGGAAATTTGGCTGTCAATTTGTAGACAGCAAGCTCCCATAAAACAGCAAAGTGATATTGAGCAGATAATCCAATTTTAGAGAAGTTGGCTGAAGGGTAAATATTATCCAGGACACCAAAGATAACTTCTCTATTCTTCTTCCAATTGTGCCATAGGGTTTTTAATCAAACAGGGAGATAAGCCTCAGTTTATCTGAAAGATAGAGTCTCCAACAGTGCAGCACTCCCTCAGTACTGCCCCAAGTGCGTCGGACTAAATGATGTGCTTAAGTCTCCCGAGTGGGAATTGAACTCATGACTTTTGGGAGAATCACAGGTGGGAGTGCGTGACACACTGAGCCATAGATGATGCCTCCTGATCATCCAAGGCAAGGGATGACGACTCCTGGGGAAAGAGCATTTTCTCCTGCGGTCAAGCAACGTCAACCTCAAGCACAGACCAAACAGTCGAACGCAGGTTTCAAAAGGAACTTGGATGGGCACTTGGGGAAATGAAGTTGCAGGGCTACAGGGGACCGCCGTGAGTGGGACCTGGAAATTTGGAGAGCAGCCAAAAGTCCGTGACTTTGGGCAGGAATTTCCGGTCCCACCAATCCTGCCCAATGGGTCGAGTGGCTCCTCCTGTGCCATTATGGCTCTATGTTCCTCTGGCATGGTCGCGGAGCACCCCCATTTCAATTTGCCATTCTCGGGGCTTTGCTGAGCTGAGATTCCCAATTGAAGAGGTGGAACCTCCAAAGCTGCAAGGTTCATGTGCAAAGGCTTTACTTTTCTTCCCGTCACCATCTTTGGAGAAGAAATACTAGACAGCAGCTCACTTGAGAACAAGCGGGTAGCACCTGCATAACATTAAATGAACACAAGGGTGCCACACAATGCACATGAAGGAAGCAGCTGCAGCCATTCTGGCAGCAATGACGTTTCCACGTTTTGGTGGTGCCGGCTTTGTTTGAAAGCAACAGGCAAGCTGCAGGCCGCAAACAGGTTTTCTGATGCAGCTCGCCTGACTGAAGCCTATAAATCAGGCCAGGATTGCTGCTAGCAAGTTAAGTTGAAAGAGGGGGGAGACAGGTGGGGTGGGGAAATTGTGTCACAGCAGGTGGGGGCATCCCGGGGCGGGGGGTAGCAGTAACCCCAATTATTTACTCCTGCCCCTCCAGGCTCTGCAAAAGTAATTTAACCCTTACCGCTGATGGACCACTGCATCTCCATCGCCCAGGGAACTTGTGGGAGTGAGCATAGCGCAGGGTCCTATATGCCACAGGATCTTCATTCCCATATTAAAAGCAGCCAATGGTCTGAAACAGGTGAGCGCCACAAAGACCAGACGCAAGGCCTCTTTTAAAATCGCACGGCTACATCACCGCATGTTAATGGATGCAGTAAGTCCTCCGATCCTAATTAGAGGTCACTCCCACCCCATTAGCAGCAAGAGTGGAAAGACAAATTTGACCCCACCCTCCTCAGGATCATAGGCATACATTGCCTCGACGGGCGTACTTACATTTCAATGTCATCGGCCCGCACTCATCAGGAACTGCACTGAATGCTCAAGCATAATTGATACAAGACCCCTGCAGCAAACAAAGACGACTTTCACCCATGCAGCCTAGGCCCATTTCCCAGAGATGACCCACGTTTTGACAACACTGGACGCATTCCTGAAGGTTTCACCTCATAACCCTCTCGCCTCCAACCACCACATCCTTCCATTGTTTTTACCATTGTTTGTCCGACATGTTCATCCCCATGTGGTACTGCCTTCCCTCGGCCAATTAAACAAAGAGACTTTTCCTTAGCCAATTAGATGATTTTTGACTGTCAAATGGTCTTACCTCCCACCCCCAATATTTATATGTTTCTTTTAATTTATTCATCAGATGAGAGTGTGGCATTTGTTGCCAATCTCCAATTGCCCTTGAGAACGGGGTGCTGATACAACTTCTAAACAAAAGTGTTCAAAGTAAATAGGAGAAAGAAATCACAAGTTTTTTTTAAGAAGGCACCTATGATTTTTCTCCAGAGTTATAAGAAGCAGCGTGCAGACCAACCTTAAATTCCCGAAAACTCCAGGACAGTCGGCAACCTTAACCTAGCCTGGTGCACCACCCAATACATTCCCTCCGCTTTAATTTGGGGCGAGGGGGCAGGCCTAGTGCAGATTTTGTCAAATTGAGGCCCAGTTTAGGCCTGCAATTGCAGGCTTGCCCAAATTGAACCACTCAGATACGTATCCATCATGGGAAGAAACATAACCTCAAACTAAGCTGAGAAAGAGGGAAATAATCTGCAGCAAACCAAAGTTTCAGCAACATTTCATTTGAAGACCTCAGAGGTACAGGAAAGGCACTGTTGTTTGAGGGGAGTTCCTAGGCCTCAGGCTTTGCAGTTGATTTGTGTCTCTTGGGAGCAGCAGCTCACTAATTGTGTTAATGTTTAAACACGGACGTCTAGAGTAGTCTGACAGCTCAGAATACAGTCCAACCACAGACAGCTCCATCCTGCAACCCCAATGACTGCTGCTCGCCAATGGGCTCAATAGGCGCCGGCAATTTTCCCCTCTTTAATCAATCCTATTGTGTTCGTGCCTTTGTGAATCCCTGGAGGTCACCACAACGTAACAAGGATTAAGGTTTGCGGTTAATAGAAGTAGAATTTGTTGCTCTTGTCCCTCTCAACGCTCCAACTTTCTTTTGTTTCAATCATTGGCTCCCAATAGGCACTCAAGTCAGCCGGACATGGCTCAGTGGGTACTCTTGCCTCTAAGTCAGAAGGTTATGGGTTCATGTCCTACTCCAGAGACTTAAGCACATAATCGAAGGTGAAGCTCCCAGCGGAGTACTGAGGGAGTGCTGCACTCTGTCACCACCTCCAACAGTTAAACCGACAGTTAAGGCATTAAACCAAGGCCCTGTCTGCCCTATAGGATGGATGTGAATGATTTCGAGGCATTATTTTGAGGAAAAGCAGGGGGAGTTTTGGTGTGCTGACCAATATTTATCCTTCCACCAATGCCAAAAAGAATGTATTATCTAGACATCATCACAATTCTCTTTGTGGGATCTTGCTGTGCACAAACAACCTGCTGCATTTGAGATTGCAACAGTAACTTCACTTCATGGACTGTGAAGTGTTTAAGGAATGTCGAGAGCCACTATATAAATACGTCAAATATTTTATTTCTTTAACAGGCTTCTGCAAAGGTTTACTAAGTGTTTCAGAGCTGATGAATGATTGTCAACGCCACGGATGGTGTAATATGGATTCAGTGCACCAATTACTTCTAAAGACCAAGAGTCACTTTGGTCCTAAAAGAGGAGACCTTACTCACCTGCTCAGCAGATTCACTCTTCACTCTTCAATTCATTCAGAGTGAAACCACTCTCTAGTTTATGGTGCTACATACAATACAGTGGTTTCATACTTGCTGAGGAATATGGGCAGACTTCACCACCATTAGCATAGAACTGAGGGTAAAGCACTGGTACCCGAGCTCCTCGATAAGTGGTTACTCAAAAGCACTTGTAAAAGAACCTGGGGCATTAGGAACACCATCTGTCTGGTTAACAGTACCTAGTAAGGCACACCGGTCAGTCTGAGTAAATGCACAATCCTAAATTACACGAACTAAGATGATTCCAGTTTCAATCTCTAGTCTGTTGCAGCAGCAGGAGTGACATTAGGGTCAGTATAATTGGCGGATAGCTAAAACTAGGAGAGCGAATCGGAGAAGAGTGAGGGGTGAAGTGGACAGGGAGAACAGGGCAGGGACAGGAGCAGAGTGGCTAGTGTGTGGGTGAGTGGGGAGAACCTTGCCTGCATCTCACTGGAACACCTCTATACATAATTTTAACACAATTTCACAATCAGAGATTTAGCAAGAGAGAATGGCCACAATCGACCGCTATTTCCCTGGAAGATATGAGAGAAGTTTTCTAAATTATTGCCACGGTTTTCTAGTATACAAGTTGGATCCTCCTGCACCATGAATTATGACAAGCCTGTGCTCCATTTTATAGAAACACAGAAAATGTAGGGCACGGAAGGAGACCATATGGTCGACGATGTCTGCGCTGATATGATGTCCCTTGTAGGGACCCACCTTATTGAGGGATGTTTTTGGGTCATCAGGTTATATTCTCGGCGGCTAAAATTTCAGCAGCTTGAAGTTACTGGCCGACCTTTGCTAGTTTTATGCGTCAACCTGTGGGCTTCTGGGGAGAAAGAGGAAATTCAAAGCAGAACGCAACAGGGAGGAGGGGTTGGTAGCGAAGAGCCCTGCCGAGGAATACAGAGTAATTCGGGGCATTCATAGGATGATACAGCAAAAAAAAAGGGGTTCTTTAGCCCCATTGCATCTGTGCCAACTCTTGAAAAGGGTCACCCACATTGTCCCACCCTCCCTGCTCTTTGTCTGTAGCCTTTTAAAGTTTTGCTCTCCAAGCATTTGTCCAATTCCGTTGTGAAAGTTATTATTGAATCTGCTTCCACCAACCCATATGCATTCTAGATCACAACAACTCACTGCTTATATAAAACAAATTCTCATCTTCCCTCTGGTTCTTTTGAGAATTATCTTAAATCTCTGTCCTCTGCTTACCGATTGTCAGTGGAAACAGTTTCTCCCTTTTCACTCCATCAAAGCCCCTCAATTTCAAATGCCCCCTTTAAATCTCCACTTAACCTACTCTGTTTTAAGGAGAACTAACCCAGCTTCTCTATTCTCTCGACACAACCAAAATCCCTCATCCTTCGTATAATTCTGGTAAATCTCCTCCGCACCCTCCCCAAGGTGCATTCCTGCTCTAGGTACTGTATCGTACTCAATATAATGAAGTCTTTGTTTAAACAAGGTCCAAAGGGCAGTCCCAATCTAAACTGCTAGGCTGTCTCTCTGATACAAACTAATGACCTTAACAGAATACAATAAAAGCCACGGCTTCAAGCATTTGCACAATATTTAAAGAATCAGAGGCCAAATACTGCCCTTGATGTCAAAGGGCAGATTAAGGGTTTACGAACATATGAATTATAAGCAAGAGTAGGCCATTCGGCCCCTTGAGCCTCCTCCACTATTTAATAAGATCATGGCTGATCTGATTGTTGCTTCAACTCTATTTCCCTGTCTACCCGCCATAACCTTTGACTCCCTTGTTATTCAAGAATCTATCTAACTCAGCCTTAAAAATATTCAATGACCCTCCTCCACTGCTCTCTGGGGAAGAGAATTCCACAGATTAACGCATTTGTGAGAAAAAAATTCTCCCCAACTCTGTCTGAAGTGGCAGCGCAGAAATCATTCTGAAAACCTTCATTAAAATAACAGAACCCAGCTCTCCCATGCTAAAGTAAGACGGGAAAAATGGATTTGTGCTTTCAAACAGACTAGTACGTATTTTAGAAATGATCCAGGAGTCAAAAGTCTGGCTCAGACTTGAGCAGGAAGCAAGCCTATGTTGCCTATTGGTTCCCATCTTAGCTGTTAGCCATGGTAGAGCTCTTGTCTGACTCAAGAGATGTGGGTTCAAGTCCCAGCTCCAGAGACTTGAGCCCATAATCTCATCTGGTACTCCAGTGCAGCATTGAGCGAATGCTGCTCCACCCGAGGTGCCATCTTTCAGGTGAAGTGTTTAGCTGAGGCCCCGTCTGCCCCATCAGATGGGGCTAAAAGATTCCACAGCACGACTTGAAAAGAAAAGCAAGGGAGTTCCCCTGGGAATCCTGCCCAATATATGTCCCTCAACCAACATTACAAATAGGTTATCAGGTCATTATTTATTGCTGTTTGTGGAACCTTGCAGTGTTTAAACACCGTCTCCTGCCAACGCAATATGGCTATGCAAGATGATACCCATCTACGCACGTGCACTGCTCCATGCATGCACAGAAATCCAATGACGTCACTGCTGGAGCCTGGAACCCAGAAGGGCAGAAGGGCAAGGGGAGGATTTGCAGACAGGAAACTAAAATCCTTTCTGTGTGGGATATTTTACTGCAGTCATGTTGGTAAGTGTTTCTCACCAGATTTTAGTTTCCCATCTGCAAATCCTTCACTTCTAACCTGTTATGACTGATGCAATTGGTAAAGTTGAGTTATTCAAAAATTCCAGAGGGAAACTTAAAATTATAGGTTATGACAGTTGTTTAAAGTGTTACCTTTGAGATGCGACTCTAAATTCAGGAATCAGACCACCAGTTCTCAAGGTTTTACATTAAACTAAATGAAACATTGTATTAATTTACACAGGTTAAAATATATATACACATGGCTTCAAATTACTATCATAACTTTTAACAAATTCCCAAACTAATCTCCATTAAAGCAACAGCACCCCATAGACTTAACCAAACACCACGCAAAGCATTTTCACCTTACAAATTCAAAATGAGATTCCTTTCACTTTGGTTCCTTGCAGACAAAGTGGTAGGCTTATAGGCTTTGATCTTACATTTCCTCTGCCCTGCACACCCAAAAACTCCTACCCGTTGAATGTAAATTCTCATTGTATCACCAGCCTCTTCTAACAATAAAACCCCTTTCATAGTACCAATTTTATTAATAATATAAACATATTGCTTGGTACCTGCTAGACAGGTATCAGTTTTCACCCCATGTCTTGAACGCTCTATTCAAAAAAATGCAAATCCACACTATCTCTCTTACATATCAAAACTAGTACACACCAAAGCACCCAGAGACTAGCTGGCTTTAATCCAATTAAGACACACCCACAGACAAAACATCTATTTTAAAAGAAAAATATTTTCCAATAATATTACATACATTAATAGCTTCATGACACAACCTCTCGGCAAAAGGAGTTCCAAAATCTGTCACCGTCAATCCAGGGTAGAAATTCACAACATTCTCTCCCCCTGCTGCCAGTGATGATTGCGCATGTGCCCTGCTGCACATCGCCTCCGATAAAGATGACGACCGTTAACCCAGGCCTGTCATCAGCATACAACTGCACATGCATAGCGCCATGTGTAAAATGGCTGCTGCGAAGTTTCCAACACTTCAAGTGATTACACTTCAAATATACGTCATTGGCTGTAAAGAGCCAGGGGACATCCTGAGGTCATGAAAGGCGCTATATAAATGCAAATTTTCTCTCTCTTTACAGTTCCAAGGATCGAGGCGGTCACAGAATGATGATATAGTCACATCTTCTCCCACTTGGCTTGTTCCAAGAGCCCTGACACACAAAACTGGCATAAGAACTGGCACTGTGGAGCTGGAATAAAGTTTAATTCTAAGTCTATGAAATGTTTGCATCATTTGCAGTTAAACAGTGAGAAACACCCAGTTGGACAATTATATATTTTGTCCCTCCAAACTTGGGAATGAATGGGAAAGGGTTTGATCCATTCGGGGAAGGGTGGGAACTTGGGGATTCAGAGTGATGAGAGTGAATGGAAAAAGGTTTAATCCATTGGTATCCTGTGCTGAGTTCATGTGGGTAGGAGTTTATTGATACTCCTGTTATTGGGTATACAGCCTACAATAGGCTGCCTCACTCTCCCTAAGATTTCACCAAGTGTAAAGGTGGGCATGTGGGATCTTGCACTACAGAATCGTTATGGTGTAGGAGGAGGTCATTCAGCCCAACATGTTTGTACTGGCTCTCTGAATGAGCATTTTGACTCAATGCCATTCTCCTGCCTTTTCCTAATACATTTGCACAATGTTTCCATTTAAATAATCATCCAATGCCCTCTTGAATGTCTCGATTGAACCTGCCAGGCAGTGCATTCCAGACCCAAACCACTCACTGAGAGAAAAAGATTTTTTCTCGCATCACATTTGCTTCTTTTGCAAATCACTTTAAATCTGTGCCCTCTCATTCTTGATCCTTTTACAAGTGGGAACAGTTTCTCCCTGTCTACTCTAACCAACCCCCTCACGATTTTGGACATCTCTATCAAATCTCCTCTTAGCCTTCTCCTCTCCAAGGAGAACAGTCCCAACTTCTCCAATCTACCTGGACAACTGAAGTTTCTCATCCCTGGAACCATTTTTGTAAACCTCTTCTGCACTCTCTCCAATGTGTTCACATCCTTCCTACAATGTGGCGCCCTGAACTGTACACAATATTCCAGCTGAGGTCTAACTAGTGTCCTATACTAGTTCAGCATAACCTCCTTGCTCTTGTACTCAATGCCCCTATTAATAAAGCCTAGGATATTATATGCTTTATTATTGCTCTTTATACCCATCCTGCCGCCTTTCATGACTTATGCACATATATACCCAGGTCCCTTTGTTCCTGCACACTATTTAGAGTTGCACCCCTTATTTTATATTGTCTCTCCATGTTCTTCCTATCAAAATGCATCACTTCATATTTCTCTACATTGATCTTCATCTGCCACCTCTCTGCCCACTCCATCAACCTGTCTATGTCCTTTTGAAGTACTACACTGTCTTCCTCTCAGTTTACAATGCTTCCAAGTTTGGTATCATCTGTAAACTTTGAAATTGACCCCTGCACACCAAGATCATTAATATATATCAGGAAAAGCAAGGGTCCTAATGCTGACCCCTGGAACTCCATTGCAAACCTTCCTCCAACCTGAAAAATATCCATTAACCATTACTCACTGTTTCATATTACTCAGCCAATTTTGTATCCACTTTGCTACTGTTCCTTTTATTCCATGAGCTAAAGCTTTTCTCACAAGTCTGTTGTGTGGCACTGTATTGAATGCCTTTTCGAAGTCCACATATACCACATCAACAGCATTACTCTCATCAGCCCTCTGTTACCTCATCAAAAAACTCCAGCAAGCTAGCTAAATATGATTTTCTCTTAAGAAATCCATGTTAGCTCCTCCTAATCAACCCACATTTTTCCATGTGACTACTAATTCCATCCCAATTAATCGTTTCGAGAAGTTTTCCCAGTTAAACTGACTGGTCTGTAATTGCTGGGCTTATCCTTACAACCTTTTTTGAACAAGGGCATAATGTTTGCAATTCTCCAGGCCTCTGGCCCCTCCCCTGAGCCTAGGGATGAAAGAAATATTATGGCCAGTGCCCCTGCAATTTCCACTCTCATTTCCCTCAATATCCTTGGATGCATGTTATCCTGTCCCACTGCCTTGTCAACTTTAAGTACTGACAGTTTATCCAATACCACCTCCTTATCAATTTTGAATCATTCTAGTGACAGAGTTTCCTCCTCTGTCACCATGGCCTGGGTAGGAGCTGCCTCCTTGGTAAAGACAGATGCAAAGTATTCATTTAACACCTCAGCCAAGCCATCTGCCTCCATGTGTAAATTCCATTTTTTGTCCCTAATCGGCCCTACTCCTCCTTTTACCACCATTTTACTATTATGTGCCAATAGAAGAACTACTTCTAGTTGAAGTGGGAAAATTTCCCAACAGTGCTGTTAGAACTTGTTGCGTCTGAATAGAAAACTATAAGTCATGCTAATTAAGGATGTGAAGTACTGCTGGTTATAGATCAGTCAATGGGGATGGAGTAATGAGTATAATTTAAGGCAGTGACTTATTTGTGTTACACAAGACGTATTTTGGCTTAAGTTTGTACTTTTCCTATAGAATGTTGGCCCATTCAGACCCACTTCTAATATGGCAGAAGCTTTATTTATGTCTGTGCTTTCTGGCTGCCACAGCACAGTGTCACATGTCATCTAATGCAGACAGTGCACATAGAATATGCTCCAGGAGCAGAAAGTACAGGAGCCACAATATCCACAAGCTCCTAATTAACCTTTCCAAAATCTGGGTTCTGATCTCCAGCCAGAACTGTAAATAACCTCAGAATGAGCTAACCCTGGTGACCATTTAACATCAACTTGCCCTAAAGGGGCTCATGCCAAACATCAACAGAAGAACAATGAGATCATGGTCTTGTGTTTGAGAGGGCTCATTTTCCAATGCATTGGATAAATCCACTGGACGAAGCGGACACCAACCACTCTGATGTTGGGTTAACGGCCAAGAGGATTGCTTCAAAACTTTCCCACTCACTGATTCTCTCTATTGAGTAAATTCAGCAAAGGGGGACCAAAAAACTGATAAAGGAAAGAAAAATAGAATATGAGAGTGAACTAGCAAGAATCATAAACATGGACTGTAAAAGCTTCTATAGATATGTAAAGAAGAAAAGATTGGCAAAGGTAAACGTAGGCCCACTACAGGAAGAGATAGGAGAATTCATAAAGGGGAATAAGGGAAGCTAAATAAATACTGTGCGTCCAACTTCACAGAGAAAGATACAAAAAAAACCTCCCAGAAATCATGCAGAGACATAAAGAATGAGGAATGGAAAGAAATTAGTATTGGTAAAAAAGTAGTACTGGAGAAATTAATGGGACAGAAAGTTAATAAATCTCCTGGATTGGTCATCTACATTCTAGAGTACTGAAAGAGGTGGCTGTGGAGACAGTGGATGTATTGGTGGTCATCTTCCAAAATTCTAGAGGTTCTGGAATGGTTCCTGCAGATTGAAAGGTTACAAATGTAACCCCACTATTTAAGAAAGGAAGGAGAGGGAAAGGGAACTTGCCCTGTTAGCCTGACATCAGTAGTAGGGACAATGCTAGAATCTATTATTAAGGTTGTGATAACTAGACACTTAGAAAATAATGGTAGGGTTGGGCAGAGTCAATATGGATTTATGAAAGGGAAATCATGTTTGACAGACCTATTGGAGTTTTCTGAGGAGGTAACCAGCAGAATAGATAAGGGGAAATCAGTGGTTGTGGAGTATTTGGATTTTCAGAAGGCTTTTGATAAGGTCCCACACAAGAGGTTAGCAAGCAAAATTAGAGCACATGGGATAGGGGCAGTATACTGGCATGGATTGAGAATTGGTTAATTGTCAGAAAAAAAAGAGTAGGAATAAACAGGTCATTCTCAGGTTGGCAGGTGGTGACTAGCGGGGTACTGCAAGGATCAGTGCTTGGGCCCCAGCTATTCACAATCTATATCAATGATTTGGATCTGGGGACCAAATGTAATATTTCCAGGTTTGCTCATGACACAAAACTAGGTGGGAGTGAGAGCTGTGAGGAGGATGCAAAGAGGTTTCAAAGGTTAGTGAGTGGACAAGAACATGGCAGATGGAATATAATGTGAAAAAATGTGAAGTTATCAACTTTGATAGGAAAAACTGAAATGCAGAGTATTTTCTAAATGGTGAGAGATAGGGAAATGTTGATGTCCAAAGGAACCTGGGCATTCTTGTTCATGAGTCACAAATGTCACATGCAGGTGCAGCAAGCAATTTAAAAGGCAAGTGGTATGTTGGCCTTTATTGCAAGAGGATTTGAGTACAGGAGTAAAGATGTCTTGCTGCAATTGTATAGAGCCTTGGTGAGACCTTACCTGGAGTACGTGTCCAGATTTGGTCTCCTTACCCAAGGAAGAATATACTTGTCATACAGGGAGTTCAACAAAGGTTCACCACATTGATTCCTGGGGTGGCAAGACTGGCCTATGAGGAGAGATTGAGGAGACTGGGCCTGTATTCTTTAGAGTTAAGAAGAATCAGAGGCGATATCATAGAAACATATAACATTCTTAGAGCTCAACAGGGTAGGTGCAGGAAGGATGTTTCCCCTGGCTGGGGCGTTCTGTAACCAGGGGACGGAGTCTCAGAATAATGGGCAGGCCATTTAGGACCAAGATTAGGAGGAATTTCTTCAGGAGGTGGTAAATCTTTAGAATTCTCTATCCCAAAGGGCTGTGGAGGCTCAATCATTGAGTACCTTCAAAACAGAGATCGATAGGCTTCTCAAGGGATATGGGGATAGTGCAGGAAAATGGCATTGAAGTAGAAGATCTAACTGAATGATGAAGAAGGCTTGAGGGGCTGAATGGCCTAATCCTGCTCCCATTTCCTATGTTCTAGTATGAAGCAGGCCATAATTGGGAACACTGGGAAATGTACAGATGTCACGGTTCATATGGCATCATCACTTCCCACTCTGGTACTAAGCCCAAATAAATCACTGTTGTCCCAGGCCAATCCCAGTGCTGTATCAACAGTATGATCTCAGCTGGTAGGGAAGCGGGGGCATGGATACCCAGCCAAAGGGCCGAATTTTAAGCTGGGGCATAAATTTTACCTCGTGTAAAAGTTGAGTGAGAGACCGCCTCCACTTGGCCGGCTTGCCCCGCAGCCATTACAGTGCCTTTAATTGGCTTGTGGCTGAATTTCCATCCCCCACCAACAGCAAATCCCACCTCTGAGAGCTGCCAGGAGCAATGGTCACTGCTGGGACTGCAGTCAAGCCAAGTAGAAGGCACTCAGAAGATCATGAAGTGGAATCAATATGGGTGGAGATTAGGAATAGCAAGAGTCAGAAAATGCAGGTGGGAGGAGTTTATGGTACCCCTAACTGTAGTTATATGTTGTACAGAGGATTAACCAAATTAATTATAGGAGCTTGTACAAAGTTCATGTAATTATTTTGGGGGCACTTTAACCTTCATATAGACTGGGAGGATCAAATTGGCAAAGGTGATCTAGAAGATTAGTTTGTAGAAAGTTCTCATGAGAATTTTCTGGAGCAATATGTTGTGGAACCGACTATATAAAGCTATCTTAGACCTAATACTGTGTAATGAGGCAGGGTTAATTAATAATGTCATGGTAAAAGATCCACTGGGAAATAGTGATCATAATACCATTGAATTCCGTGTTAAGTTTGAAAATGACTTACTCCAACCACAAACAAGAATCTTAAACTTGAACAAAGTGAAATACATAGGTATGAGGTGAGGACTGGCTAAGATTGTTTGGGTAAATAGACTAAAAGGTATAGCAGTAAATAAACAGTGGGAAACCTTTAAATAAACAATTCAACATTTTCAGAAACACATTGTTGAAAAACAAAAACTCAGTGAGAAAGATCTCACGTGGCTCTCACTCAGGAAGTTAAGGATAGTATTAAATTAAAAGCAGAGGTGTAGAATGTTGCAAAGAACAACAAGCCTGAGGTTTGGAAGTGTTTTAGAAACAAGCAGAGGTTCACCTAAAAGTTGACAAATAGGGAAAAAATAGAATGAGAGCAAACTAACCAGAAATATAAAAACAGATTATCATTTTTTATATATATAAATATTTAAAAAGGAAGAGAGTAGCTAAAGTAAATGGTGGTCCCTTAGAAGTAGTGACGGGACAAATTATCATGGGGAAGGATAGGTAGGGGCATTGGAAAATATTTTGTGCCTGTCTTCACAGTAAAGACACAAGTTTCATACCAGAAATAGAAAGGAACCTAGGATCCAAAGAGAGTGTGGAAATTAAGGTAATTAATATGAAGAAAGAAAGCGTTGAAGAAACTCAAGGGACTAAAATCTGACAAATCCCCAGGACCTGGTGGTCTACACCCTAGTGTCCTAAAAGAGATAGCTGCAAAGGTAGTGGATGCGCTAGCTATGATTTTTCAAAATTTCTTAGATTCAGTAACAGTCCATCTGATTGGAAGTTGGCAAATGTAATAGCCCTTTTCAAGAAAGGAGAGAAGGAGAAAACAGGGAACTACAGGTCAGTTTTCCTAATGAGCCATTGGGAAAATACCAGAAACTATTATTAAAGAAGTCATAACAGTGCACTTAGAAAAGTAGGATTAGAACAAGTCAGCATGGTTTGACACAAAGGAAATCCTGTTTGACAAATTTATTAGAGTTTTTTAAGCATGTAACTAGTAGGGTAGATAAAGGGTAACCAGTAGATGTAGTATTCCTGGGTTTCCAAAAGGCATTTGATAAGGTGCCACACAAAAGGTTAATAAGCAAGACAAGAGCTCATGGAGTTGGAGGTAACATATTAGCATGGATAGTATTGGTTAACAGACAGAAAGCAATGAATGTGCATAAACGAGACATTTTCAAGTTGGCAGACTGTGACTAGTGGAGTGCTGCAATGATCGAACAGAGCTGGGGACTCAATTATATCCAATCTATGTTAATGACTTAGATGAACGGACAGAGTAATGTATCTAGATTTGCTGATGATACAAAGCTAGGTGAAAAGGTAAGCTGTGGGGAGGACACAGAGAGGCTGCAAAGAGATATAGACAACTTAAGTGGGTGGGCAACAAGATGGCAGATGGAGCATGCAGAAATGTGAAGTTATTTACTTTGGTTATAAGAATAGAAAAGCAGAATATTTTTTGAAAGGTGTGAAACTTGTAAACGTTGATGCTCAAAGAGACTGGGGTGTACTCGTATAAGGAAACACAAAAATTTAAGTATGCAGGTACGGCAAGCAAATATGAAGACAAATGTCATGTTGGCCTTTGTTGTAAGGGGATTGGAGCACAGGAATAAAGAAGTCTTGCTACAATTATACAGGGCTTTGCTAAAACCACATCTGCAATACTGTATGCAGTTTTGGTCTCCATATACAAGGGTATATGCACTTGCCTTGGAGGCAGTACAGCGAAGGTTCACTAAATTGGTCCCTGAGATGAGAGGGTTATTCTACGATGAAAGGCTGAGTAAATTGGGTCTATATTCTTTGGCGTTTAGAAGAATGAGAGGTGATCTCATTGAAGCATATAAGATTCTGAAGGGGCTTGATAGGGTGGATGCTGAGAGATTGTTTTTGCTGGTTGGGGAATCTAAAACATGGGGGCACAGTCTCAGGATAAGGGGCCGACCAATTAGCACTGAGATTAGAAGAAATTACTTCACCCAAAGGGTTGTGACTCTTCGGAATTCTCTAGCCCGGAGGGTTGTGTGATCCATCATTAAATACATTTAAGCTGGGAAGGACAGATTTTTGATCTCTCAGGGAATTAAGGGATATGGGGAGATTGAAACCCAAGACCAGCTATGATCATATTGAATGGCAGAGCAGGTTTGATGGGCCGTGTGGTCTACTCCTGCTCTTATTTCTTGTATTCTTGACAAGGGGTAAATATTGACCAGGACGCCAGGGAGAACTTCCCTCCTCTTTTTGGGATACTGTCGTGGAATATTTTACATCCGCCTAAGGGGACAGAGAGGGCTTGAACCCAAGACCTTCTGACTCTGAGATAAGAGTGTGATCACTGAGCCATGTCAAATAACTTATGCTTTGCAAGTCAGGCCATGCCAGTTGAAAGGAGATTTCACATTGCCCTAATTGAAGTGAACCCTGACCAATTTGAATGGATTTCTTAAATGGATCCTTCTATCTTCAGGTGGTGTGGCAAAGTGCATTAGAATCTTACAACACTGAAGCAGCCATTCAGCCCATTGTCTGTGTCAGTTCATTTAAAGAACTATCCTATTAGTCTCACCCCCGCCCCCCACTCCTTCCTAATAACCCCGAAAATGTTTTCTTTCAAGTAGGGGACAATGCCAACTTCATCTCCATCTCCTGATTTCTCTTAATAAAATTCCAACCTCATTGACATTTAGGTCTGTGGGTCCTGTCCCATCTGTGGAAGTTGTGCGGGAACGCTAGACACCCACCTCAATGATGCTCCGCAGATCTTGCACATACATCCGCTCGGTCTCAATTATTTCCATGACGACCCTGTCCACGTACGACAGCTTGGGGTTGGGAGCCATGGCCCTGGTTGCTATGGGAGACAAAGGGACTTGGAGGAAGTTGACATCCATGCTCATCCGGTCCGGCGTGTTGTTGTTGTTGTTGCAGGCGCGATCGGCCTTCGACGCGCGCAGGGGTGGAGCCTGCTCCACTCGGACGCACTCCTCCATTTGGGTCCTGGCCTCCAGGGGCTGGCTGCCAGGGGGTGGGGTCCCAAAAGGACCGCGGAAATCCTGCAAGGAGCCAGAGGAGCCGGCACTCACCGGGCGCTCGTTGTCTGAGCAGTCCGTGTTGACTGACGTAGAGCTGGTGGAGGTGGTGACCGTGGACATCCTGTCATGGCTGCTCAGGGAAGAAGCGGAAGAAGTCCTGGGAGATTCTGGGAGGGGAAATAGACAAAAGAACATTTTATAATTCCTCACCTCAAACATTCAGGCCTGCTATAATATCACAGAATCCTCACAGCACATCAGGAAGACATTCAGCCCATTGTTTATGCTAGAGGTCATGCAGATACTTTACTAATAAACTCCCTGGATGCTCTGGGAGTACATAAACAGGCCTTAACTCTAGCATTATTATCCCCATCTAGTGGCAGATAAACTCAAACTTATGACCTTAGCAAATCTCAAGGCATTATAACATTCCTGCATTGTGTTATGATTCCCAGCTGAGGTTATCACCGGGCAAGCCTGATCCCAGGGTGGAACCCAGCTTGACAGATCCCAACTTTTATTTGTTATTTAGATACATGGAGGGTAACTACTCAACAGAGACACAGGAGTCAGCTGATGAACTTCTAACAAAAGCGTAAAACATTTATTACACAAGATATATACATATACAGATTTGTAAGGATAACGCAAGTAACAAAAGCTATCTTATACTCTAATGTCCACAGTAAGTACTGCCCATGTAAACCAATTGGCACCCTGTGGTCAGGCACACCACACTCTGAAACCAAGTGACAGGTGCTATCCCAGGCAGATGCTATGGATCTCTCCTCAACTCCTCCCAGATGCTTGTCACACCATGAGCCAACTGGCCTCACTGCAGTCCGTCTTTCACACAAAGGTTTCCAAACACCACTTTCCAAGAACTCGCCTTGGAATCTCCTCCCAAACCGACGCTTTCTCTCAAACGCCTTCCACAAGAGTCCACCTCTAGGGTTTCGAACTTTCCTTCCGACATTCCTTCCCCCTGGGTCACCACATGCATTAAAGCTTTCTTCCACGCACTCTCTCCCACCAACTCAGCTGTTAACACTACACCACCACTTCACATGCCCATAGCAAAGAGTTACAGTCTTTCCGTTGTCTCTTTGAACCTTCTGGCCTCTTGCAAGCTGATCTCACTTTCTGCAGCTTTTCTCTTTAAATCTGAAGGTTGGGGCCTTTCTCTCTGCCCCTCACTCTTAACTTCACTTAATAGGACCTTTTCTAGGCTCCTGTCCTTCCTTTGACTAGAAGATCTGCTTGGGACTTTCTCCTGATACACTCTCCTGGATTTTGGGGTCCTTTCTTTAGCCTGGGGCTTGCTCCAGTCTCTCTGGCAGCTACTTTCAAAACCAACTGAACTCAAATAGCTTCCAAATCGAACTGCTGTTTCTAGTTTCTTGTGTGTATGTCTGTGGAAGCCCAGCTTCTCTACTCTTGTTTGTTTAACTTAGCTGCAACAGTCATAAAACTCTCATTAGAAATGCATGCACTTTTTAAAGTGAAACTCAACTTGACCTCTTTTTATCACACAGATACAGAAATACAAATCAAACTTAGACGTTAAAGCTAAAACCCATTCCTAACATCCACCAAAACCAATATAATTTATTTAAACTCACTCTATTTCCTGACTGCACCTCAAAAGTACTTCATTGGCTGTAAAGTACTTTGGAGCATCCTGTGGTTGTGAAAAGCACAATATAAAGGCAAGTCTTCCTTTTGTTCCAAAGTACTTTACAGGCAACTTTTTGAGGTATAGCCAACTATTGCAGTGTCGAAAACAGCAAACTCCCAGAAACTGCAATATGATAATGACCCTGTAGCCTGTGATTTTAGTGATGTTGTCTGAGGGATGAATTTTGGTCAGGACACCAGGGAGAATTCTCCTGCTCTTCTTCAAATTGTGCCGTGGATTTTTTTACATCCACCCAAGAGAGAAGATAGGGCCTTGGTTTAATGTATAATCCAAAAATGGCACCTCTGACAGTGCAGCACCCCCCCTGGTACTGCACTGGGGGTGCCAGCCTGGATTGTGGACTCAATCGCGGGAATGGGACTCTTGACTCAGAGGCAAGTGTGCTACCCACTGAGCAGCCGGGAGATAACACGGTGCAAGTTGGACAGAGAGACTAACGAACCTATAGAAACAGAAGGCCTTTCTAAGCCAGGTTGGCTGCCATTAATCAGCTGGAGTGAAGGGCGCCGATCACCTAGTCTCTGACTTAGAGAGACACATCCTTCATTAAAGTCTTTGCAGTGATCGCCTTAACACACTTTCTGTTGTTCCAGTTAGGAGGATTACCGTGTGTGGGGGAGCGGGGGAGTGGAAATGCAGAGGACAGCAAAGCTCACTTCTCAAGAAGCTGTACACTGAGCCATGCTAATAATCTTCATCCAGCTCTTATGTTTCAGATCAGAGCTCCACGGGGTTTGGAAAGAGGGGCAAAAAAAAGAGGGGCCTTCTCAGCTGGATGTGAAAGATCCCTTGACACTATTTCAAAGAAGAGCAAAGGAGTTACTCCCAGTGTCTTGGTCAATATTTAACCCACAATCCACATCACAACAAAAACAGATTATCTTGTCATTAGCACATGGCAGGACTTTGCTGTGCCCAAAATTAGCTGCTGTATTTCCTACATTTGTGACTCATTTCAAAAGTATTTCATTGGCTGTAAAGCACTTTTAGACATCCAGTGGTCATGAAAAGCACCATAAAATACAAGTCTTTCTTTTTTCGATGCACCATCAATACTTTCTAGTAGTGGGGCTGCTCATGAGGCCATTTAGCCCCCCAAACTGTTCAGTTAGATCATCCTTGGTGTACACTAGCTACCTCCCTTGGCTGTATAGCCCTAGCCTTGCCTCAGAGAAATCGTGGTTTTCAAAGTTTAAATCGACCCCCAGCCTTAACAGCTTTTTGGGAGGTAGTGTTCCAGATTTCCACTACTCTTTGTGCGAAGAAATGCTTCCTGACGTTCCCAACGACAATTATAACAGGAAGGCTCGGGGAGACCTGGCACGGGGACTTTCATTTCCAAAGGGAGAGAACAGAATGCGCATCTGACTCTGAAAGGGCTTGACAACGTCGACACTGAGAGGTAGTTTCCCCAGACTAGGGAATCTAGAACATGGGGGCATAGTCTCAGGATAAGGACCCAATCATTTAGGACTGAGATCAGGGGAAGTTTCTTCACCCAGAAGGTTGTGAATCTTTGGAATTCTCTACCCTAGAAGATTGCGGATGCTCCATCGTTGAATAAGTCTAAGGCTAAGATGAACAGATTTTCCACCTGTCAGAGAATCAAAGGGTATGGGGAGTGGCGGGAAAAGTGGAATTGAAACCAAAGATCAGCCATTATCATATTCAATGACAGAGCAGACTCAAAGGGCCGAATGGCCTACTTCAGCTCCTATTTCATGTGATATTCTGATTTGACTGGCAAGCAAAATAGCTTTGATATGACTGACACAGAGCACAGCCATTCCTCAAAACATAATGTGAGATCATCCCCTTTGATCTGAGAAAGGGAAACGGGGATACTTTCTTAAAGGCAAGAGAGGCGAGGAGCTCGCGCAGCAAGGGAATTTAGTCTGCCTTCTACATAAGTCATTAAAAGCTAGTGCATAGATAGAAAGTAATCAAGGTGGCTAATGGAATTCTGGTCTTAAATCGCAAAGGGCTGGAATAATACGCGTGGAAGTGATGTTTCAGTTTTACAAAGCCTTGGTCACACCTCAGCTGGAGCACTGTGATCAGTCTTTGGCACTGCACCTCAGGAAGGATATATTGACCTCGTAGGCCTTACAGCACAAATGGATCAGAACAATAAGCTTAGGGGTTGAATTATATCAACAAGTTACAGAAACTTGGTTTGCATTCCCTTAAGTTTAGAAAGTTGAGGGGTGATCTGATCAAAATAACCAGATTTTTTAAAATTCATTTATGGGATGTGGGCATCAGTGGCTAGGCCAGCATTTATTGCCCATCCCTAATTACCCTTGAGGTGGTGGTGAAGAGCTGCCTTCCTGAACCGCTGCAGTCCATGTGGTATGGGTACATCCACAGTGCTGTTAAGGAGGGAGGCTAAGCGGATAATGTGGAAATCAGAACCAGGCAGTGCAATTTTAAAATTAGAGCTAGCTTATTTAGAAGTGAAACCTGGAAGCACTTTTCCTACACAAAGGGTAGTGAAAATCTGGAATTCTCGCCCTCAAAAGGCTGTGGGTGCTGAGGGTCAATAGGAACTTTCAAAACAGGTAGATTTCTGTTGAGTAAAGGTATCAAGGGATTTTGGAGTAAGGCGGGTAAATGGAATGGAGGTACTGATCAGCCGTGATCCAATTGAATGGACCATCTTTAGGGGGTAAATGATCTGTCAGCTCAAACAGGTTATGAAAGGAATATTCTGGAACTACCCAAGAGTAGAGGGATCCCAAGGAAAACCAAGTGGCCTGGATTTAAGAGGGGTGTTGAGACCCCAACTTCAGAGTAAAAAGCAGATCCTGAGACTGTACTTGTCGGCAGTGGGACTTGGTCGGGAATTTTACATGAGGCCTCCTAATTGGCAGCGGTTCAAGGCAGCAGCTCACCACCATCTTCTGAAGGACATTGGGGATGGGCAATAAATGCCTACCTAGCCAGTGACGCCCACATGCCACGAATGAATATATTAAAAATAAACTTCTGGGCCTGACAGGCAGGCTCCTGATGCTGCGGGTCCAATCGCAGGGCAGGAGGCCCTGAAGCCTCAGCAGCATCACTGGGAAAGGAGGGAACTGCTGAGGAATGCAGGAGACGTCAGGAGCTGGGCTAGGTAAGTATAGGTTACCCAGTAATTGCTGTTTGTGGGACCATGCTACTCAATTACCTGCCATTTTTCTTACACTTATAAATTCAAGTTCTTCCTTTCCTTTATCAAACAGTATTTAGGTGGAACAGGCGGAATAAGGCTATTGACAACACAGTACAATCACCCAAGATGTTCAAAGGAAACTTTTGCAATCACAAAACTCTCCATTCCTCGAGTGTCAAGTGTGAAGCTGAAGGATCCCCACCCTGCCACCCTTTTCCACAAATGTGGAAATTAGTTCTCCTGAAGTAAAGGCTCTGTTCACACGTAGAATCATACAAAGGCCATTCGGCCCATCCAGCTGGTCTTGGTTCATTGAAAGAGCTCGAGAATTAGTCCTGAACCAGCTTGCATTTCTACAGCGCTGCCTCTGTATAACCCAAAACACTTTACAGCCAATGAAGTACTTGGGAAGTGTAGTCACTGTTGTAATGGAGGAAACTCTTGCAATGTTCCTATAAAGAGGACATTTTTTTAAAAAGTACAAACTTTTAGTTTCCTCAGTGATTTTTCTCCTGGGATTTATTCCCAGTTGTGCCCAGAATCACAGAATCTCAGTGCAGAAGAGGCCCTTCGGCCCATCGAGTCTGCACCGACACGTGAGAAACACCTGACCTACCTACCTAATCCCATTTACCAGCACTTGGCCCATAGCCTTGAATGTTATGACGTGCCAAGTGTTCATCCAGGTACTTTTTAAAGGATGTGAGGCAACCTGCCTCCACCACCCTCCCAGGCAGTGCATTCCAGACCGTCACCACCCTCTGGGTAAAAAACTTTTTCCTCACATCCCCATTAAACCTCCTGCCCCTCACCTTGAACTTATGCCCCCTTGTGACTGACCCTTCAACTAAGAGGAACAGCTGCTCCCTATCCACCCTGTCCATGCCCCTCATAATCTTGTACACCTCGACCAGGTTGCCCCTCAGTCTTCTCTGCTCCAACGAAAACAACCCAAGTCTATCCAACCTCTCTTCATAACTTAAATGTTTCATCCCAGGCAACATCCTGGTGAATCTCCTCTGCACTCCCTCCAGTGCAATCACATCCTTCCTATAATGTGGCGACCAGAACTGCACACAGTACTCCAGCTGTGGCCTCACCAAGATTCTATACAACTCCAACATGACCGCCCTACTTTTGTAATCTATGCCTCGATTGATAAAGGCAAGTATCCCATATGTCTTTTTCACCACCCCACTAACACGCCCCTCCGCCTTCAGAGATCTATGGACACACACACCAAGATCCCTTTGTTCTTCAGAACTTCCTAGTGCCATGCCGTTCATTGAATACTTCCTTGTCAAATTACTCCTTCCAAAGTGTATCACCTCACACTTTTCAGGGTTAAATTCCATCTGCCACTTATGTGCCCATTTGACCATCCCGTCTATATCTTCCTGTAGCCAAAGACATTCAACCTCACTGTTAACCACTTGGCCAATCTTTGTGTCATCCGCAAACTTACTAATCCTACCCCCCACATAGTCATCTATGTCATTTATATAAATGACAAATAATAGGGGACCGAGCACAGATCCCTGCGGTACGCCACTGGACACTGGCTTCCAGTCACTAAAGCACCCTTCTGTCATCACCCTATGCCTCCTACAACTAAGCCAATTTTGAATCCACCTTATCAAATTACCCTGTATCTCATATGCCTTTGCCTTCTTTTCAGTCTCCCAAGTGGGACCTTGTCAAAGGCTTTGCTGAAATCCGTATAAACTACATCAACTGCACTACCCTCATCTACACACCTGGTCACCTCCTCAAAAAATTCAATCAAATTTGTTAGGCATGATCTCCCTCTGACATAGCCATGCTGACTATCCTTAATCAAACCTTGCCTCTCCAAGTGGAGATAGATACTCTCCTTCAGAACTTTCTCCAATAGTTTCCCTACCAATGACGTGAGACTCACTGGCCTGTAGTTCCCTGGCTTATCTCTACAACCCTTCTTAAACAGCGGAACCACATTAACTGTTCTCCAGTCCTCTGGCTCCTCCCCCGTGGCCAGAGAGGAATTAAAAATTTGGGTCAGAGCCCCTGCGATCTCTTCCCTTGCCTCCCTCAGCAGTTTGGGACACAAATCATCCAGACCTGGAGATTTGTCCACTTTTAAGCCTGCCAACACCTCCAATACCTTGTCACTCCCTATATCAGGTGGTCATTTTTTCATTCCTGAAGCCTCCAAGTTATTTCTGGAGGTTTGGCAATCTGGGGCTAACCTGGACTGAGGGGTCAGCAGCAAGGTACCTATCACAGTCAGGGTGGGCTATGTATGCCTGTGGGAAGGAGCCCACCAATATATGTAAGGTGGGGGCATTAAATAGGGAAGAGACTTAGACTCAAGGATAGCATGAATGCACATAACGAGGGACAGGGAAGAACATTTGCCATGCTTGGTTGAGCATGTGGACAAAAATAATGACTTACATCTTTAATGTAGTAAAATGTCTCAAGACACTTCATCCAAATGCTACCATACAAAATTTGGCACCGAGCCACATGAGATATCAGGATGTGATCAAAAAGTTGATCAAGGAGGTAGTATTACATCGCATTTTAAAGGAGGAGAGGCAAGCAAAGAGGTTCAGTGAGGGAATTCCAGAGCTTAGGGCCTAGACATCTGAAGGCATGGCTACAAATGATGGAGTGATGAAAATCGGGGGCATGCAGAAGACCAGAGTTGGAGAAGCACAGATATCTCGCAGGGTCATTGGGGCTGGAGGAAGTCACAGAGTTAGGAAATGGTAGGGCCATGGAGGGATTTTTAAGCAAGGGCGAGAATTTTAAAATGGAGGGTTTGCAGACTGAATGTCAATGTAGGTCAGCGAGCACTGGGACACTGAATGAACGGGACCTGGCACAAACCGGGATACTGGCAGCAGACTGGTAACATCCATGCGTGAACTCAGACTGTGCCAGCAGCTTTTTGACTCAGTGAAACTTCGTGGTCCAGCCCAATACTGTCCATGGCCAATATCTACAAATTACAAGTGAGCAGGAACCATGGTTGATTTCCCCTCCCTAACTCAGGGGCGTGGAGGCACACTGCAAAAACTCAGCTACCGCTCCAAGCTCAGATTAGCCGACTCATACGTAGGGAGAGAGGGCTTGAACCTTGGTTCACCTGGTCAGCTCCACAAGTGCCATAAATATTTAACCACCTAGCTGTCAGAAATGCTCACCTCTCTGCGTCGAGTAGCGACACAAGCAAAGCGTACAGAAGACCGCTGGGCATCTGAAGTGAAATTCAACCAAAGGCTCCTTTGAGAACAAGCTGGAGCCTGTTCTAACCGTCTAGATCACCCAGTCTCAACAAACAAAGGCTGGTGGGGCTGTGGCACATGCTCAGAGATGCCACAAAATCTGATTGCAAACCAGGAAATGTAAAATGTTATAGCTTTAGAGAGAATGCGTTGTTTTTGTACAATGCCTTTAACAACCATGTCAAAATGTTATACAGTCAATTAGGTTTTTTGAAACGTAGTTATTTAGCTACTGATTTGCCACAGCACGATCCCACAAACAACAACCTAATAGCCAGATAATCTGGCTTTTCATGATGCTGGTTGATTTGTATCGGGCAAGTCAAGACCCCCTCCCTTCTTCAAAATAGTGCCGGGGGGTCTTTTACATGCACCCGAGCAGACTGACAGGGCCTCGGTTTAATGTCTCACCTAAAAGACGGCACCTCCAACGGTGCTGCATTCCCTCAGTGCTGCAACGGGGCGCCAGCCTGTATTATGTGCTCAAATCCCTGGAGTGGGACTTGAACTCACGACCATCTGATTCGGAGTCAAGCGTACATCTGGACAGCAAACTCATAATTTAGCGGCATGCCAAAATTTCAGCTGGCCAGCCACAAACTGCTGAACCATATTTTTGTGATGGTGAACCTCTGTTTTAAAGGGAAAGTTTTATTTTGGATTTCTGCAACACATGATTAAGATTTAATCAGTTTACTCGGAGGTGATTTTACCTAGTAGCAGTTGGCTGAATCATTTGGAAGCAAAATAATGTTTTGGATGCAGAACCCAGGGTTCCATACATAGAATTAGATAGGAATTTACAACACGGGAATAGGTCTTTCAGCCTAACAAGCCCATGCTGGTGTGTATGCTCCACACAAACCTCCTCCCTCTCAACTTCATTTAACCCTATCTACACATACCATATTCTAGACACCACTATCACCATCCCTGGCTATGTCCTGTCCCATCGGCATTACAGGCCCTGCAGAGGTGGAGGCACATTGGTATACAGTCGGGAGGAAGTTGCCCTGGGAATCCTCAACATTGACTCCGGACCTTATGACGTCTCATGGCATCAGGTCAAACATGGGCAAGGAAACCTCCTGCTGATTACCATGTACCGTTCCCCCTCAGCTGATGGATCAGCGCTCCTCCATGTTGAACACCACTTGGAGGAAGCACTGAGGGTGGCAAGGGCACAGAATGTACTCTGGGCAGGGGACTTCAACGCCCATCACCAAGAGTGGCTCGGTAGCATCACTACAGACTGAGTTACTAGACTGGGTCTAAGGCAAGTGGTGAGGGAACCAAGAAGAGGCAAAAACATATTTAACTTCGTCTTCGCCAACCTGCCTGCTGCAGATACATTTGTCCATGGCAGTATCGGTAGGCGTGACCACCACGCAGTCCATGTGGAGACGTAGTCCCATCTTCACACTGAGGATACCCTCCATCAAGTTGTGTGGTACTACCACCGTGCTTAATGGGATAAATTTCAAACTGAAGACTGAGCATCCATGAGGCACTGTGGTCCATCAGCGGCAGCAGAATTGTACTCGAACACAATCTGTAACCTCATGGCTCGGCATATCCCCCACTCTACTATTACCACCAAGCCAGGGGATCAACCTGGTTCAATGAAGAGTGCAGGAGGACGTGCCAGAAGCAGCACCAGGCATACCTAAAAATGAGGTGTCAACCTGGTGAAGCTACAACATAGGACTACATGCATGCTAAATAGCATAAGCAACAAATGATAGACAGGGCTAAGCGATCCCACAATCAATGGATCAGATCTAAGCTCTGCAGTTCTGCCACATCCAGTCATGAATGGTGGTGGACAATTAAACAACTCAATGGAGGAGGCAGCTTCACAAATATCCCCATCCTCAATGATGAAGGAGCCCAGCACATCAGTGCAAAAGATAAGGCTGAAGCATTTGCAACAATCTTCAGCAAGGAGTGCCAAATGGATGATCCATCTCAGCCTCCTTCGGAGATCCGCAGCATCACAGATTCCAGTCTTCAAATTCGATTCACTCTATGTGATATCAAGAAACGGCTGAAGGCACTGGGTACTGCAAAGACAATGGACCCTGATAATATTCTGACAATAGTGTTGAAGACTTGTGCTCCAGAACTTGCCGCACCCCTAGCCAAGCTATTCCAGTACAGCTACAGCACTGACATATACCCAGCAATTTGGAAAATTGCCCAGGTATGTACTGTATATAAAAAGCAGGACAAATCCAACCTGGCCAATTACTGACCCATCAGTCTACTCTCAAAAATCAGTAAAGTAATGGAAGGGGTCATCAACAGTGCTATCAAACGGCACTTGCTTAGCAATAACCTGCTCACTGACGCTCAGTTTGGGTTCTGCCAGGGTCACTCAGCTCCTGACCTCATTGCAGCCTTCGTCCAAATATGGACAAAAGAGTTGAACTCCTGAGGTGAGGTGAGAGTGACCATCTTCAACTGCTTCATCAATGACCTTCCTTCCATCATAAGGTCAGAAATGTGGATGTTCACTGATGATCGGTGGAGGCTGTGGCATAGTGGCATTGTCACTGGACTAGTAATCCAGAGACCCAGGTTCGAATCCCGCCATGGCAGACGGTCAAATTGAATTCAATTTGAGTTAGAAAACCATGAATTATGTCGATTGTTGTAAAAACCCATCTGGTTCACAAATGTCCTTTAGGGAAGCAAATCTACCATCCTTACTTGGTCTGCCCTAAATGTGACTCAGGACCCACAGCAATGTGGTTGACTCTTAACTGCTACTCAGTTGTATCAAACCGCTAAAAATACGTCAATAAGGAGTGAAATCGGATGAACCAGCCAGAACCGACCTAGGAACCAGAAATGATGGCAAACTCAGCCCTGTCAACCCTGCAAAGTCTACTGTGGGCTAGTGCCAAAATTGGGAGAGCTGCCTCACATACTCACACAAACTCACGGAATCATACTTTACAGATAATGTCCCAGACACCATCATTGCCAGCAGAGGTGGTGGCACAGTGGTATACAATCGGGTGAGAGTTGCCCTGGGAGTCCTCAACATCGACTCCAGACCCCATGAAGACTTATGGCACCAGGTCAAATATGGGCAATGAAACCTCCTGCTCGTCACCTTCTACCAATTACAGCCTTGGTTCAAACATGGACTGAAGAGCTGAACTCAAGAGGTGAGATGAGAGTGACTGCCCTTGACATCAAGGCAGCAACTGACCGAATGTGGCATCAGGGAACCCTAGCAAAACTGGAGTCATTGGGAATCAGGGGGAAAACTCTCCACTGGTTGGAGTCATACTTAGCACAAAGGAAGATGGTTGGAGCTGTTGGATGTCAATCATCTCAGCTCCAGGACATCACTGCAGGAGTTCCTCAGGATAGTGTCCTAGGCCCAACCATCTTCAGCTGCTTCATCAATAACCTTCCTTCCATCATAAGGTCAGAAGTGGGGATGTTCACTGATGATTGCACAATGTTCACACCGTTCACGATTCCTAAGATACTGAAGCAGTCCATATCCAAATGCAGCAAGACCTGGGCAATATTCAGGCTTGGGTTGACAAGTGTCAAGTAACATTAACACCACACAACTGCCAGGCAATGACTCTCCCCAACAAGAGATAACCTAACCATCACCCATTGACATTCACTGGCATTACCATCGCTGAATCCCCCACTACCAACATCCTGGGCATTACCATTGACCAGAAACTGAATGGGACTAGCAATATACTGTGGCTACAAGAGCAAGTCAGAGGTTAGGAATCCTTCGGCAAGTAACTCACTTCAACAAAGCCTGTCTACCATCTACAAGGCACAAGTCAGGAGTGTGAGGGAATTCTCTCCACTTGCCTGAATAAGTGTAGCTCCAACAATACTCGAAGCTCAACACCATCCAGGACATAGCAGCTCGCTTGATTGACACCACGTCCACAAACATTCACTCCATACATCATCGACGCACAGTGGCAGCAGTATGTACCTTCCACAAGATGCACTGCAGGAATTCACCAAGGCTCCTTAGACAGCACCTTTCAAACCCACAACCGCTACCATCTAGAAGGACAAGGACAGCAGGCACATGGGAACACTACCACCTGGAAGTTCCCCTCCAACCCACTCACCATCCGGCCTTGGAAATATATCACTGTTTCTTCACTGTCGCTGGGTCAAAATCCTGGAACTCCCTCCATAACAGCACTGTGGGTGTACCTACACCACATAGACTGCAGCGGTTCAAGAAGGCAGTTCACCAACACCTTCTCAAGGGCAACTAGGGATCGGCAATAAATGCTGGCTGGCCTAGCCAGTGACGCCCACATCCCACGAATGAATAAGAAAAAAAAGCACTCTTCTATTTTATTTATCCCTCTTATATCTAGTTTCCCCTTAAGTACATCCAAGCTATTCACCTAAGATATGCCATGTGGTAGCAAGTCCCACATTGCACCACTCTGAGAGTGATAAATTTTCTCCTTAATTCCTTCCTGGATTTATTCGTGACTTTCCCATATTCGTGGTTCCCAGTGTTAGACTCCGTCACACACAGAAACATCTTCTCTTCAACCGCTTCATAATTTTAAAGACCTGTGTCAGGTCTTCTAAGAGAAAATTGTCCCAGCTTGCTCAGTCTTTCCTGATAGTTATAACCTCTCTGGCCTGGGATCATCCGGGTAAATCTTTTTGCATCTTCTCTTGACATTTAAACATTAACCCAAGTGTCGGAGGTCGCTGGGTGAGAATTTGCCACCATGTTTTTTTATGCAAAGTTAAAACAGAAATTTTTTTTTATCAGGAATGGTCAGACTCTTTCTAGGTGTTATAGTGTTGCAGAAGATTAAATTAAGGATGTAGTCTTGTACCATGTGCCAAACTAAAAAGAAAGCTTACTCATGTGAAATGGGCGTGAATGCCCATGTCCAATTGGTCACCCTGGGTATCTGGTCTAATGCTTTCATTGCTTGGCCAATAGCTGGCCAAACACTGTTTGCACCCAGAAAGCAGGCAATCAACCTAGTGCCTCGCACACTAGCAAGACAAGGCTCTGTGCCCATCATTCTCACTGGCCCCTTCCAATGCTGCCCTATCTGCCAAGGGCATGGGAGAGGTGAGCTCAAGAGTGCCTTTGGCAAAGGTTGCGCTTGGCACTCAGTCAGGAAAACAAAACATGCCCCCGCCCTCCACTTAAAGAAAACAAGAACCAGGAAAATATAAATAAACTGTTAAGATAACCAATCAAATACAACTGCAGCACACAACTGATCCTGTGTGTGTGGATGAACAAACTGCTCTTTATGCTGCACTGAACAGACATCAGGCTCGTCTGGGGGCCTGTACACACAGCAGTTCCCAACAAGATAAGCCAGCACTAGAATAACACCAGCGCCCCCATCCCCTTGGGACACCAGTAAACATACCAGCTTCCATTAGAGGGGGCCAGTACATATACCAGCAAGTATACACACACCACTCTCACCATCAGGATACCAGTACCCATAACAGCACCAGCATAACATAGCAACTCCCCTGAGGATAGCAGTACATACTCTAGGGCCAGAACACACTCCAGCTCTCATGATTAGGACCCTGGACAAATACCAGCGTACACATGCTTTCCAATTTGGAAGGGCTAATACATACGCCAGCTCCCACCAGGAGAGCAGCATACATAGCTGTACCAATATAACACATTAGCACCCATCAACATACCAGTTTTCACCATCAACATACCAGCTCCCATTGGAGAGGGTCAGTAAACACAGCAGCTATCATCAGGCAGTGGAACATACACCCAACCCAGTTGGCTTGTTGGAGAACTTCAGAAGACAGCCACAATGGGTTAGGACAGGACATTTGTGACTTTTCCAACAATCCAACAGCTTTGTAGTCACTTTTACAGCTTTTTAATAAACATTTTTGTACTAAATTGAATTCAAGCTCTCAAACTTTCCTGGTGAGATTTGAACCTGCACTCTCTGGGTTGCTAGTCCAGTAACATAAACACCACACAAGTACATTCACTATAAGAGAGTGTTACGCTGCGCAGATAGTCACGCTATTATACACAATGTCAAGACCCACAGTTCACAGGATTATAGAATAATGGAAAGATACAGCACTAAGGAGGCCATCAGCCCATTGTACCTATTATGCAACATGAAGCAAATTCAGTCAGTGATATTATTCAGGAGATACCCAGCTCAGTACAGGGCATCAGAAAGAACCTCTCATTAGCACACTGCATGTGTTCGCACATGCCCAGTACCACACACACAACACCGCCCACCTCACAGTAAAAATGGGCAATGAAGAACTGCTTGTATAGCAACCACAGACCATGAATATCCCACTTTTCAGTGCCTCACCAATTTGAAATACAACCACTGCCCTCTTCCTTTCCAGGAACAGTAGCCTGATCCACAATGACCACCCACAATGGATGCGACAACAGCAAAGGAGTGAAAAGAGCCACTCTGAGCTGACGTCCAGTTGGTCTCTGAGCATGCTCAGGAGTAGGAGTGAGCTGCCATTTTGGACGGGTTTTTGGACGTGGATTTATCAGACACGTTTCACTGAAACAACAGATCTGTACAGAGCAGTCCTAAAGGAGCTCATTAGGAGACTGTCCCCATTACAATCAGGAAGCTATCTAAAGTATTTGTTCTATGCGCACTTTCTTCCCCTCCTCTCTGGGTAAACACATGGGCAGTACTCGTCTATACAGAGCATGAAGATCCCAGGTTTGGATTTCCAGTCCACAATGACTAGGCTGAATTGGGTCAATGCGATAGGGCCTCAATAACCCAGGCAAAGCTGCCCAGTCCCCTCCCTCTTATGACTAAGTAGCCATCACCATCCCAGAACGGATGAGAGAGAGGTTGTTGGGCGACAATGGCATCAGATTTAGTTGTGACACCCCGCAGTTGAATACCCCACTTCATGCACACAAAAGGGAGGCACCAGGGCACTGGTGTCCAAATAACTGCCCTCAAACATGAGTTATACATTCAGGGTGGTGCGGGGGCAGGGGGTGGGAGGGGAGGAAGCATGATGGCTCATTATTAACTAGGTGTCAGCTCACTGTAACAGACAAAGAATTTAAGAAAGGAAAGGAGAAAGGAGTGAGGGAAGGAAGAAAGGAAAGAACGAAGAAGAAGAATAGGGAAAGTGAAAGAAGGACTTGCAATTATGTAGCACTGTTCATGACCTCAGGAGATCTTAATGCACTTTGCAGTCAAATGAAATATTTCTGAAGTGTAGATGCTGTTGTAGAAAACGCGGCAGCTAATTTGTGCACAGCAAGATCCCACAAACAGCGATGTGATAACATCCAGACAATATGCGTTAGTGATGTTGGTTGAGGGGAAAATATTGGTGAGGAGAACTCCCCTGCTCTGCTTCAAAGTAGTGCCATGGAATCCATTACGTCCATCAGAGCTTCAGTTTAACATCTCATCCAAAAGTCAGTGCAGCACTCCCTCCGTACTCCACTGGGAGTAGCAGGTTGGATGTTGTGTCTTAAGTTTCAGGAGTAGGACTTGATCCCTCAGCCTTCTGACTCAGAGATGAGAGTGTTATCACTGAGGGAAATGGAGCATTTCCCATTGAAGGAATTACTACCAGTCGTAGGGATCAGTCCATTGTGATAACTGGGCTTAACATGCTTGCAGCTCTCTCAGCTTTGTTGGCGATTCGTCTAGACACTGGAACATGGTCATGACGTCAGCTGCTGAGCTGTCCCTTTAAGGATACCCCCCCCAGGTAATTGCAGCTTGTTTGAAATTCCAGACATTAATTACAGGTGGCAAATTGCTTTATGCTCCAGGTCAGAATGAACCTGCAACTCAAGGCTTGGTTCCCTTTCTCTTTCCTTTGTGAAGGTTGCTTCACTTCCACAAGTAACCTCTGGATGTTGTACACATCTTGTGCTCGATACAAGAATTTAGAATTCTATCTATTGATCCGTATACCGATAAATTCAAGGTGCAAAGGGTATACAGTTGTACAGAACAGGGCCATCATATCTCATGGGAAATATAAACCATCAATTTTCTGATGTGTGGTCATGAGCCCCTTTAAGGCGAGTTGATGTTAAATGGTTAGTTCATTCAAAGGTTATTTACAATCCTGGCTGAAGATCAGACCCTAGATTTATTTGTGGGTAGATTAATTAAGAACTCGCAGAAATTGTGGCTCCAGTACTTTCTGTTCCTGGAGCATTTTCTATGTGCTATCTGCATCAGGTGACACTTGACACTGTGCTGTGACAGCCAGAAAGCATGGACAAAAATAATGCTTCTGCCATATTAGAAGTGGGTCTGTATGGGCCAACACTATAAGAAATGCACCAAACATGCTCCATCACTGTGCCAATACACTTCTTGTGTAACACTCATAAGTCACCACCTCAAATTATACTCATTACCCCATCCCTGGCGACTGATCTGTCACCAGCAGTACTTCACATCCTTATATAGCACAGCTCAATTTTTTATTCAGATACAACTCAAAAACTCTAACTGTGCCATTGAGAAATTTTACCACTTCAACTGGGAGTAGTGCAAGATTCCACGCACCCACCATTACACTTACAGAAATCCTAGGGAGATTGAGGCAGCCTATTATGGCTTTATACATAATAACAAGAGTATCAATAAACTCAAACCAAAAATGAAGCACAATCTCAGCACAGGGCTCCAATGGATCAAATCCCTTTCCATTCCCCCACTCAGAATTCCAAAGTTCTTCACTTCTTCCCAATCAACCAAAACCTTTCCCATACACTCTCATTTGTAGGCTCTCCATGTACTGAACCCCTTCCCATTCACTCCCACTGTGCAGAATCTCTATGGCCAATGCCTGCTCTCATTCTTCCTGAATGGGACAAATCCCTTCCCACCATTCCAAAGCATACAGAATTCCAAAAGGGCACAGACCCTCCCCCATTCCTTCCTCTGCACTGAAGGAGAGTCATAAGGACTCGAAACATTAACTGTTTTTTTTTCTCTCTCCACAGACGCTGTTCGACTTGCTGAGTTTTTCCAACATTTTCTGTTTTTGTTCCCATTCCTTCCAAATTGGAGCAGGAATCCTTTCATCCATTACCATTTGTGTAGAACCTCAATGAACCAAAACCTTTTTTTAACCACTTTCATTGTACAGCAGCACATTCTTAAACAATTAGAATAATGTTTCTCTCATTTTTTTTTTAAAAAGCATTTGATTTTGGTTAAAGGGGGGTACTGTTGCTATGGAAATAAGCTTCACAGAGGGGAGCCGCTGTGTCTCCAATGGATTATCAAACAACTTTAATGCAGAAAGCATTAGCCACAACAGCCTTTGTTTAATTGTAACCTAGTCCTCCTGAATATCAGAAACACTTCCCCTTTAAGACCGATATGTTGGATGATTAAAGGGGCAAGCTGTGTATGTTTATAAATGGACCATTTTGATCTGCAGTTGACAGAAATCCTGATCCATGCAGAAGTCTTCCTGCTAAACTAGCTTGATCAGGATTGAGCTCTTTCTGAATAAATGGAATCACTGAGAATAATGAATTCCAAAGGTGAGTCTTTAAGACAAAAAAAGATCCAGAGGAGAGTTACTCTTAGGGAGCGAGTTATGATGATCTGGAATGTACTGCTCAAATCAGTAGGTGCAAACAGATTCATTAGTAACTTTCCAGACGGTACTGGATATATACTTGAAAAGGAGAAATCTGTAGGGCTGTGGGAAAGGGAAGGTAGGGAAGATAGCTTTTCCAAAGAGCTGGCACAGCCACGATGGGCCAAATGGCCTTTGCCCGCCCTGTATCATTCTACAGCTTGGAGCAGAATGGAGTTAAAAGTTGAGGGAGTGTCCCGGGTCATCCTGTATCAGCTCTGGGGAGCGGCGACGTTTACCAGAGACAGGGCGAGAAAAATAAATCAACAAAACAAGCTCCAGTTCCCCAGCGTCGGGCACAAGGCTACGTTTGTCCACCCTCTCTATCGGGAGCTCAAACGCATGCAAGGCAGGTGACCCGACTGGCATCCCCTGGCACAGTCACATGCCAACCATTTGAGGTGGTCCATCAGCAACAGCGCGATATAGAGAGAGAAAAAAAAGGCAGGGAGCGTTGGCATTTTTCACCCATTACTCAGGCACTGTCAATAGAGACGCTCCCTTCTTCCACCATCCAGCGCTCAGTGCTCCAATACCCACAACACGTCGGTTTGGTAAGACTGAACTAATAGCAGCTTTGCTAAGTACACAGCAAAATTGCACAGACACTGGCTCAGGGACTATAAATGTTCTGTGACTTGGGTTCGAGACCCGCAGCTCAGGGTCGCGCACCATCTATCGCCGCAGCCCTCAAATCAAACCATTAAAACCTTCGTTAAGATGAAAGGGTTTGCACCGCACCCCTGTTAGCTCAGGGTGGGCTGGGGAATGTGCAGGGGTCAGACAATTCCAACCCAATAGGCGGCTGACTGGATCTGACACCAATGCAGGAACAGCTGAACTCCCAGCGCAGAGAGAGAGAGAGAGACAGACAGAGAAACACACACACACACACACACACAAAATCTTACCCAACCACTTGGTGATCCTTCTGTTCAAAGTCGTCATTGACACATCCTCACATCCAGGAAGTTTGGAAAACAATCCCTCCCCTCAAATTGGGGGGTGTAGGAGGGGGAAATAAACTTGGAGTTAAATAAGTAGCCCCTCTGCTTTCAATGGATCTCTTCTGCCTCGCAGTCTGCCTCAGATTTGTGGTGTCAGCTCACTCACACTCACTCACTCACTCACTCTGGCTGAGCACACTGAGCTCCCCCTCCCTCTCTCTCTATCCTTGAACAAGGTGTGGCAATGACATCACAGCACAATCACCTGTCTGCTTCAGGTCATACCTGAATGCACAGCAGCCAGCTTTGGAAAACCAAAAGAGGAAGTCGACTCGCTACTCACAACCCCACCACTAAGCCCTTCATTCCGCCCATCTCCCAGAAAAGCTCCCTGTCATCAACATACCACAGGCCTGCCCTTCTCTCGCTTGGACACCTGATTACCTTATTTCCTGGAGTGGAAGGGAGTTTAAATTGGCATCAGGTAAACCAGGGGAGACTGCCTTTTGTTATACTCAGCACAGCGCTGGAATGACCCAAACTGATCCCCCCCACCCACTTATTCTTATATTTTGAATAGATACTTGATCCAAAAGGTGTCAGCTGGGGATCAGTGGGTAACAGTCTCATCTCCAAGTCGGAAGATCGAGGGTTCAAGTCCCACTCCACGGTGACTTGAGCACCAATCCCCCAGGGCTACGCTGGGCAACCCAAGCATTGTCGCTCATGCGGCAAGGCTGGTCATGTGGCGGCCAACTGCAGCGCCTCCCTCTGCAAGATCTGCAAACAGGAAGGGCACCAGACAAAAGACTGCAAACAGGCCAAGTGCTGCAACCTGTGTGGCGAGGCAAGTCACCTCTACAGGACCTGCCCCAAACGCTGCCGTACTTACGCACAGGCAGCCAAAGCCGACCACGGGGAAGCAGAAGAAATGTTCCGTGTCACTCCAACCACCAAGGCCCCCAGGGAGCTCAACGGGACAAAGGAGGACACAGAGAGAGACAAGGTGGAGAAAGAGATTGAGGCAACAGAGAGCCAATCAACAGCACCACCCCCTGAACCTTCCAGTCCTCAGGACAGCGAATCAATGGAGGAGGAGGCAGCAGTGGAAAAGCAGCAGGGGGAGTGGCGGACGGTGAAGAACAAGAAAAGTAAGAGGGAGCGAAGAAGAAGCAAAGGCGTTTCCCAGAGAAGCGGCAAGAGGCGTCTCCCATCCGACACGGATGACAAGGGCAGCAGCTCTTCGGATGAGGAAGTGCCAGAGCGGCACCGACAGAAGAGGCGGCAAAGCTCCAGGGCGTTGGAGGACGAGACACCCGAGCTCCAGAAAATTGGAGACAACAAGGAGACCAACGCACCCCAACTTTGCCTGCAACCTGAGGAGGCCAGTGCACCACAGCCCCTGGAATCTGGGAGCAGTGAGGCAACCATCGCACCCCAGCTCCAGGAAGCCGGGAACAGCAACCCCCCAGAGGGGGTGAGTTTTGGAGAAGCTTCTCCAGCAAAGGTCATCTCAAAATCCGCTCACTACGTGAACCTCCAGATGCCACTGGAGCAGAACACGGCCAAGGAGATCTACCTCAGCCCATCCAAAGTGAAGGAATTTGAGCTCACTACGGGTATGAAGGAGCAGACTAAAGGTCTGGGACTCTCAGAGACAGTGGTTTTGGTAGGAGAATAAATGCTTTAATATGGGTTTAAAGATTGTATCCATAAATGTGCGTAGCATTAAATCTACTACGCGATGTGTTGCGACCTTGGACTACCTTGCCAAGGTCAAAGCTGACCTGTTGTTTCTGCAGGAGTGTGCGATACCGCACCTCAGCTCCTACAGGCAATGGTCACGATGGTGGTCCCACGGGCCATCGATCTGGTCGGGCGGAAACGACTCTCGTTCCTCCGGCCTGGGTATTCTGCTGCGGGGAGGCAACTTCACCGTCTCCGAGGTCAAGGAGGTGGTGGGCGGGCGACTCCTGGTAGCAGACGTAATGTACAAGAACGCTCCACTCCGGTTAATTAACGTGTACGGCCCGGCACAAGGGGCTGAGCGGCTGGAGGTTTTTCAGCAGCTCCCACTGCTGCTGGCGACCTCCAGGCCGGTCATTCTGGGCGGGGACTTCAACTGCATCATCGATGCGGCTGGACGATCCGGCAGGGCCGGAAGCAGATTGGACGCTACGTCCAGATCCCTGATGGAAACAGTTAAGGATGCCAAGCTGCACGACGTCTTCAGCAACCCTGCAGACGGAGCGCAGCGTAGATACACCTGGTCGCGGCCAGACGGGTCCATTCGTTCCAGGATAGACTTCCTGTTTGTGTCCCGTGCATTCACAGTCAGATCCACCGAGGTCAAGCCGGTGTTCTTCTCTGACCACTGCCTCCTACTGGCGGACTGCCACTTGGAGGAAGACCTGAGGGTGGGCAGGGGGGCATGGAAGCTAAATGTGCAACTGCTGACCCCAGAGAACATTGAGGAGCTCAAGAGGGATTACAAAGGTTGGAGAACCGTGAAACCCCTCTTTGAGTCCCTGACACACTGGTGGGAAGTGATCAAGGGAAGCATCAAGAGGTTTTTCATCCTCAAAGGCACCCAGAAAGCTAGAAAGGAACAGAGGGAAATGTCCCGACTCCAGGAAAAGATGCAGAATCTGCTCCGGCTGCGGTCGATGGGGGTCGATGTCAAGGAGGAGCTCCAAGAGGTGAAGGGCCAGCAAGCCTCGCACTTTGCCTCGGAGGCCTCCAAGATCATCTTCCGTTCCAGAGTCCGCTCCGTGGAGCAGGATGAGACGTGCTCACGTTTCTTCTTCCAAAAGGTACACAGAGAGCGCTCTGTGATCAGCAGCCTGAAGGAAGAAGACGGCTCAGTAAAGTCATCACGGTCCGACATTCTGAGGATCAGCAAATCCTTTTATGCCGGACTGTATGACGTGAAGCCCACGGACAGCACGGCCTCCCAGTCCTTCCTGTCCTCTATCACGGAGGTCCTAGACCACAGTACTCGGGAGAGCCTAGACAAACCGCTAACCCCTGACGAACTGACTAAGGCCCTCGAGTCCTTCGAGAAGAGTAAAACCCCCGGAAGCGACGGCCTGCCGGCGGAGTTGTATTCGGCTCTGTGGGACTTGATCGGCCCAGACCTGCTAGAAGTGTACGAGAGTATGCTCCTGGCCGGCAGCATGTCAGAATCCATGAGGAAAGGCATCATCACCCTCATCTACAAGCACAAGGGGGAAAGGGAGGAAATTAGAAATTGGCGACCCATTTCACTGTTGAATATGGACTATAAGATTCTGTCCAAGGTCATCGCCAACCGGGTCAAATCCGCTCTGGAATTGGTGATTCACCCTGACCAGACCTGCTCTGTGCCAGGCAGGAAGATCTCTGACAGCCTGGCGCTGCTCAGGGATACGATTGCCTATGTACAGGACAGGGGTGTGGATACCTGCCTCATCAGCTTGGATCAGGAGAAGGCCTTTGACAGAATATCGCACACCTACATGGGGGATGTGCTCTCCAAAATGGGGTTTGGGGAGGGAATTCGAAATTGGATCCAACTGCTCTACACTAACATCAGTAGCGCAGTCTCAATCAATGGGTGGGAAACAGATAGCTTTCCGATTAAATCTGGAGTCAGGCAGGGCTGCCCTCTCTCGCCTGTCCTTTTTGTGTGCTGCATAGAACCCTTTGCCGAGTCCATCAGGAAGGATCCGGGCATAAGAGGAGTGACGATCCCAGGCAGTGGAGGCACTCAGGTAAAAGCCTCCCTGTACATGGACGACGTCGCCGTCTTCTGCTCGGATCCGCTGTCGGTGCGCAGACTGATGCACGTCTGCGACCAGTTCGAACTGGCCTCGGGAGCCAAGGTAAATCGTGGGAAGAGCGAGGCCATGTTCTTTGGGAAGTGGGCTGACCGATCCTTTGTCCCCTTCACTGTCAGGGCTGACGGCCTGAAGGTGCTGGGGATATGGTTCGGAGGGACCGGGGCATGCGTTAGAAACTGGAAGGAGCGAGTGGCTATGGTGAAAAGGAAACTGGGCATGTGGGAGCGACGCTCCCTCTCCATTGCGGGTAAGAACCTGGTCATCAGGTGTGAGGTACTCTCGCTGTTGCTGTACGTGGCGCAGGTCTGGCCCATTCCACACTCCTGCGCGATGGCGATCACTCGAGCCATCTTCCGCTTTATCTGGAGGTCGAAAATGGATCGTGTCTGCAGGGACGCGATGTACAAGCCTCTAGATAAAGGGGGAAAAAACGTGCCCAACATCGCCCTCATACTGATGGCCACCTTTGTGTGCGGCTGCATCAAGCGGTGCGTAGACCCTCAGTACGCAAACACCAAGTGTCACTACGTGCTGAGGTTCTACCTGTCCCCGGTGTTGCGAAGGATGGGTCTGGCCACGCTGCCGCGGAACGCTCCAAGTAGTTGGACCGTGCCGTACCACCTGTCCCTGGTGGAAAAATTTATGCAGAAAAACACCTTTGACCACAAGTCCATCAGGCAGTGGTCAGCACGTAACGTCCTAGAGGCCCTGAGGGATAAGGAGAGGGTGGACCCTGTGGGATGGTTCCCCGAGCAGACTGTCAAAGTCATTTGGCAGAATGCCTCATCGCCAGAACTTTCCAACAAGCACCAAGACGTAGCTTGGCTGGTGGTGAGAAAGGCCCTCCCCGTCAGATCCTTCCTACACGCCAGGAGTCTCACCCCCTCTGCACGATGCCCTCGAGGTGGCTGTGGTGGGGAAGAGACCGTTGTTCACCTCCTTGTGGATTGTGCCTTTGCAAAGAAAGTCTGGAGAGAGATGCAGTGGTTGCTGTCGAGGTTCATCCCGAGCAGTTCTGTGACACAGGACTCTGTGCTCTACGGGCTGTTCCCAGGGACACACACCGAGACAAACATCAACTGCAGCTGGAGGATCATCAACTCGGTGAAAGACGCGCTTTGGTCTGCCCGAAACTTGTTGGTCTTCCAGCACAAAGAGTTGTCCCCGACCGATTGTTGCGGACTGGCACAATCCAAAGTCCAGGACTACGTGCTGAGGGACGCACTAAAGCTTGGGGCAGCTGCCGCAAAGGCGCAATGGGGAAGGGTCGCTGTCTAAGACCTTTCTACCACAGCGCACCGAGAGACTGGGAACTGTTTAGAGCCCCTCGGGCTGTACAGATCAAAATGAAAGGCTGTAAATGACTGTAATATTGTTTGTACTGATGCACCTGGTGATACATTTTGTAAAAGTTTAACCTGGATTGTACCCTTGTAATGTTGTTTTTGAAATGGTTTTGAATGTGATTGAAGATTTTTATGAATAAAGTATATTTTTACAAAAAAAAAAAAACCAATCCCCCAGGGCTCAGACTCCAAGTTGAAGAGGAGTTCTCCCCGGTGTCCCAGCCAATATTTATCCCTCTACCACCACCACCACAAAAACAGACCATCTGGTCGTTTATCACATTTGTGGGAGCTTGCTGTGCACAAAATTGGCTGCTGCACGTCCAACATGATAACAAAATACTTCAATTTCATTGGCCGTGAAGCATTTTGGGATGTCGTGAGGTCCTGGCAGGCGTGATAGAAATTCTTGTTTTTGCTCCCCCCCTCCCCCCTAGATATAGTCTACCAGCCATCACACTGCGAGTCCCTTCAGGTGGAAAGGAAGGTCGGTGGTGAGGGATCTAACACAGTTGGGGTGAAAGAGGGTCACCGAGCAATGTTAATGTCTCACCTTGAGTGGAGGGCGGGGGTCTCAGGGGTGGGAGGAGGCTCGACAGCACAAACGTGGTGCATTTTCCTTAGGGAGGCACACGGTAAATCTCCTGTGCTTCAGCTTTGCTCTTTGAAATATGAGACAAACCTTGAAGCTCATGTCATTGTGACTACCACAATTTTAGCTCAGCGATTCTTTCTTAAAGTGGCCTTGGCACACTGATGTCGTAAGTGGAAAGGCCCAATTCAGCCGGCAGCCTCTTTTGCTTTTGCGTCAGATGGTCGTGGATCCACAGCCCACTCCAGAGACTTGCGCATGTAATCCAGCCCTGTGTAGTACTAGGGGAATCCTGCACTGTTGAGAGGTGCCTTCTTTTTTGCTGTTTTTGGGAGCTTGCTGTGCACAAACTGGCTACCGCATTTCCTGTTGTGCAACAGCACCTACACTTTCAAAGCACTACGTTGGCTGTAACATACTCTTGGCGTGTTCTAAGGTGCAGAACGGCACTATATAAATGCAAGTTCTTTCTTTTACAAGAGGTATCTCCAGGTGAGGGAATATTCTCAGGCAGATTAAAACCAGGCCTGTTTGGGACACCAACTCCCAAACTGTTTGCCCTCCGTGGTGTCTCTCAGGGTTGCCAACCCTCCAGGAGTTTCCGGGAGTCTCCAGGAATCGAAGACCAACCTCGAGGACACTGCTGTGTGCAGCACTGGAGAAAAACCACCTGGACAATTTTCTGTCATGTTCTTTGAACATTTCTCTTTACCAAAATATTGAAAATGGGGGAAAAAGGCTGTTTGGCTGACAGTCAAGCATCATCCAATGGGGTAATGAGCCTTTTTGTTTTACAATTGGTGTAGGAAGGCAGTGCATCAATAGGATAGATGAGTTGGTCGACTAATGGCTGAAGGATGGGGCAAGTCATGTGACGAGACCTCCAGGAATACATTTAAATCACAGTTGGCAGCACTAATCTCTCTCCTTTCTTCGCTTCCACAATGTATGTTCAGCAAGGCTCCACACTACAGTCTCTTGGTAGGGGGGGTGGGGCGGGGGGAGGTGAGGGACCGTTAATTACTCTTTAAAAGGAAAACAAAACAAAAATGTAGGGGGTGCCTCGCAGTAATCCCACACAAGCACAATTAGACAAATTCCTGGCCAGGGGATTGAGATCCTCACTGCCTTAATTGTAACCACTTTTAACCCAAGCCAAATTGTTGGGATGAAAGAGCTGATTTCAGCCGCCAGTTTAGACGGTCTCCTGTGAACTGGAGTTCCAAGTAACCTCAGACTTGACACAATTCCCAGTGGACCCAATTTCCCCTCATGCTGCACTAATGAGGTACCGTTATTTGGGAACGAGAACAAATTAAAGAATCTGCATCTCCACGGAACCTTTCATGATCTCAGGACATCCCAAAAAGCGTTTTACAGCCAATTGAGTGCTTTTTGAAGTGTTATCACTGTTGTAAGGCAGGAATAAAAACAGAAAATGCTGGAAGAACTCAGCAGGTCTGGCAGCATCTGTGGGGAGGTCCACATACTACCAGACCCGCTGAGTTTTGCCAGCATTTTGTGTTTTTATTTCAGACTTCCAGCATCTGTAGTATTTTGCTTTCATCGTTGTAATGCAGGACATACAGCAGGAAATTTTCACACAGCAAAATCCCACAAACAATGCAATAATGGCCAGATAATCAATTTTTGTCATATCAGTGCTATTGGTTGAGGGATAAATATTGGCTAGTGCACTGGGGATAACTTCCCTGTTCTCCTACTAAATAGTGGCATGGAATCCTTTACATCTGTCAGACAGGACAGATGGGGCCTCTCAATTTACCGTCACATCTGACAGACTGAGGCGATAAAGGGTGGAACATTAAATCACCACAACCCTTCCCACTTGTGACCCACACGGCACAGGAAGATTCACCCGTCTGTGGGAAATCAATGAAAATATGGCAGAAATCGAATACCTCAGGTCCTGCTGGCACGTGTTTAATATCAGGGTTTTTTTTTTATAAACGGAAGCCCTCCTCATTTGCTTAGTAGTTTAAGGTTCCATGTTTCTGCTTAACGAAGAGAGCGGATTGCTCCCTGTGTCCTGGCCAACATTCCTCCCCCATCCAAAATCACCAAGAAAAGCTGTCCAACCATCTTGTTTGTGGGTTCTCGCTATACGTACAAAATGGTCGCTTCAAAACTGCATTGTGGGAAGCGCCTCGAAACTCTTGATAAAACTGTGGGTTAAGTACAAAAGTTACAGAGCGTAAGGAGTTCCCATGGTATGTGATATTCTTGAGGTACATGTGAGTGGAAGGGAGGCAGCGACAAGACAACTTTGGTGCGAGTTCCACCATTAGTAATTTGCACGTGGGCTGGGACAAGGGAGGGGAAGAAAAGCAAATGATTCTGTCATTTGCCAGACTCTGGTGTTGGGCAGACCGCTATGTGACTCCTTTCCGGAGGGGCTTGAACCTAGAACCTTACCATTCAGTAGCGAGGATGTGCCATCGCTGAGCCACTCCTGGCATATCGTACAGTCCTGCGACCCGTACCTTTTGGGCATCTGAACACCACATCACTCTAAACAAGGGCAACAACACCACACCTAGGTTCACACTGGCATAGTGTGGCGGCCCTTGTGAAAGTGACAACACGTTGCTGGGTGGGGGGTCAGGGGTCAAGGTTTCATACTATGGAGAGCCTGGATAGGCAGGAACGTGGAGCTCAGGTCCAGTATCAGCCATGATCTTACTGAAAGGTGGAACAGGCTCAAGGGTCCGGCTGGCTTCCTTCTGTTCCCATTTTTTAATGTTCAAAATGCGAAGAGAGGGAAGAGCAGAGTTGCCGTTTAAATAAAAGAAAAAGAATTAGCTTTTAGTGTTATGGCGCTGACTTCTGGGGATTCTACAGTCATGTTTGAAGTTATTTACTGTGCAACTTTTTAATATAGGCTTCACTGGAAGGGCCAATTTGAGCAGCCTCTAGTGTGTGTTGTGTGTTCTTGTGTTGTGGGATCCCACACACAGACACGCAGGAGAGTGAGAGTGAGGCCACAATAAAACCTAGAGAGTTCCGTCTGTTTGAACGTGGATCTCGTGCTGCCCCGAGGTCTTTTTGTGATTCGATATCAACTGTTCAGCTAATGTGATGAACTGTGAACCCCTCAGTGGGGGTGGGGGCGTGGGTGGAAGCCATTTTCTTTGTGCCTCCAGTTCCTCACAACGAGGCTAAACAACAAAAGGTTACAATAAAAAGACTTTTGCAACCTCAGTCTGCCCCAGCTGCTTCACAGCAAATGATGCACGAGTCACTGCTGTGATGTAGAAAATGCAGCAGCCAATATGCGTACAGCAAGCTCCCAGTGATGTTGGTTGAGGGATAAGTATTTCCCAAGATGCCAGGAATAACTCCCCTGCTCTTCGTCAAATAATGCTATAAAATCTTACACATACACGTTGGAGAGCAGGCCGGGCTCAGAAGACAGCATCTACAACAGTGCAGCACCCCCTCAGCACTGCACTTTGGAGTGTGAGTCTGAATTATGTTGTCACATCTCTTGAATCTTACCCTTCTGACTCAGAGGTGAGAGTGCTATCATATCAAGGAAACTAAAACGAAAATTCCAACTGAATGACTCAAATAGGAGAGTTGACCTATAACTGAAGGAGTGTATTTTTAATCTTGAAAGATGACTAATATTTGTTAGTGTGCCCAGTGGGTAGACAGAGAAGCCATTTTAGTTTGCTGTTAGTGGAGTCTAGGAATTCAGTCAGAGCAGACTGGAGTTTAGTTCAGGGAGGACCTAGTTTATGGTACCCTGCATTGTTAGAAGGTCTACTCATAAAACACCCAGAAAAGTCCCCTCCTTCCATCTCCCTACCTCTGTAATCTCCACAGTGGCATAGCAGTATTGTCACTGGACTGGTAATCCAGGGAACCAGGGTTCAAATCCGGGAATTCAGAATTCAATAAATATTTGGAATTAAAAGTCTAATGATGACCATGAAACCATTGTCGATTCACTAATATCCTTTATGGAAGGAAATCTGCTGTCCTTACCTGGTCTGGCCTACATGTGATTCCAGACCCACGGCAATGTGGTTGACTCTTAAAAATTAGGGAAGGGCAATAAGTGCTGGCCTAGCCAGGGGCACAAAAAAAAAAACCCCTCTGAGATATCTGTGCTTCTCGAACTCTGGCCTCTTGTGCATCCTCAATTATAATTGCTCCACCATTGGTGGCCGTGCTTTCAGTTGCCTAGCAACTAACAAATATTAGTCATCTTTCAAGATTAAAAATACGTTCCTTCAGTTATAGCTCAACTCTCCTTTTTGATTCGCCTCTCTGCTGCCACACTTTGCTCCTTTAAGACACTCCTTCAAACTCATCTCTTTGGTCATCTGACCTTTTCCTTCTGTCATATTTTGTTTTATAATACTCCTGTGAAGTGCCTTGGGACGTTTACATTCCATTAAAAACGCTACACAAGCTGTTTTTGTTAACGCTGTTATCTTCCCTTCATCTCCACCTCCCTCCTCCTTGCTGCAGTCAAGCTTAGCATTGTCAACTCTCCTAGCTTGTCCAGGAGTCTCCTAGAATTAATCTCCCAGACAGAGCCGCGAGCAACCTAGGTGAGAAAGGACGGTTTCCGCACGAACTAGCAACAAACAGAGGTACCACAGGATGTGACCCCCCCATCCCAACTGATGACATCATATCATAGATAGAGCTCTTCCTGGGGCACAGGAGATTGTGGGCATTGCGGCCTCCATTATCGACCAATCGCCATGAGGATTGATAGATCAGACAACCAATGCGGTAACACAGTTTGGGGGGAGATGAGGTACAGCTGGAGCTGAGAGTTCATAAGATGAAACCTCCCGGAATATGGTCCAGCCAGAGTCAACAACCCTCAACTAAGCTCCAAAGCATCTGAATTTCAGGGGCCAATTCCAAATCCTAATGCCTCAGGCAGAATCACTAAAATGAGATCGCAGCTAATATTACAGTTTCTGAGGCTCCTCATCCTGCTCTGGTGAACAGGCATAGGGTTTATAAAGGACACTACAATTAGGGTTACACAACCAAATCACATTCATTTGAATAAAATATGCCTTGACTTGAATAAAAGGGAATGAAATCTGAACTTAGTTGAAGTTTATAGAACAAACAAATGAGAAAAAGGCCTTTCCCTTTGTTAAGACAGTTGACATAAGCACAGGAGCTCCACCTGATATTGCTTCTTTCTGCAGTTGCACATCATTCGACTGCCCTCCATCCTCAAACATTATAAGCCAAGCTTATGTCAAAGGAGTATGTATTTCAAGCCAATTGTCCCTGGTGCTGACCACATCAGTTGATGAGATTGTCTTGTTTGGACACAAGAGTTGGGAGAGAGACTTCAGATACGCAACTCCACAGAGACACATTATGGTGAGAGGATGTAACTACAGCACGACAGTTGACATTGCAAAACCAAACTGGACGGTATTTCCATAGCAGTAGTTACGTCTGACAGTGCAGCACTCCCTCAGCGCTGCACTGAAGTGTCGGACAGGATTTTGTCCTCAAGGCTCCATAGTGGCGTTTGAACCCACAAACTTCTGACTGACAGCAAGAGGGGGGCTACCGAGTGAGCCAGATGTGCTTGCAGGTGAAATATAGGGTGGTCAACTGTGATTAATTGCATTCCATGAGGTTTCATCACATGACTTGCCCCCACACTCTTGCCATTACTCGGCCAACATATCCATCCTTGTGAAGCGCTGCCTTCCTGTGCCAATTGGTAAGCAAAAGGCTCATTACCCAATTGGATGATGCTTGACTGTCAGCCAGTCTTTTTTCACCCGTTTTCAGTATTTTCATATCTGGTATAAATGTTCAAAATAAAAAATAGAAAGAAACAACAAGTTTTTTCTTTAAATGTCTGTTTGATTTTTCTCCAGGGTTGCACACAGCAGTGTGCTGGAGATTGATCTTCAATTCCTGGAGACTCCAGGCCAATCCTGGGGGGTTGGCAACCCCAGTGAGATACCATAAGCATGCAATCAGGAACTGATACTGTTGAAGAGAGAAAGAGAGAGAGACAGAGAAAGAGCGAGAGAGCGAGAGAAGCGAGAGAGCGAAAAAGAGAGAGCGAGAAAGAGAAAGAGAGAGTGAGAAAGAGAAAGAGAGAGAGAGAAAGAAAAAGAGAGACACAGAGAGAGAGAGAGATTCCAGCCAAGGACCATGTAATCTCTCAAGCCCTATAACCTCTGGCAGGATTTACAGGCTCACCTCCAAAGTTTGTCGTCATGCGGTTTTAACTGTCACACACAATTAACACGATGTCAAAACAAAGAGAGGGAGGAAAGGAACTGTGTCCTCTTCAGAGATACATCCAGCAGCTGAACAAACCGCTTCCCATACCTAAACAAGCCAGGTTTGCCTTTGAGTTTCAGTTGCTGTGCTATTTTTCCACATATCACTGGTGCAAAGGGCCAAGCCTCACAATGCAGAGCACAAGGTCGTTGGCAAACGGTAGGATTGAAAGTGAGGAGAATCAGCAAGCAGTGATAATTAGATGGCAAGGCTGGATTGTGAAGGATTATTGGAGGAACACAAGGCATTTGCAATTATTTTAAAACAATACATTTGTACGTTAACCGGAGGCAGCTCAATAACAAAAATATTTAAGTCAAAAACCTTATGCACCAAGCGCCTCACAGTAGAAAGATCCTCCAGCTTTCACAATCCCATAGATTGTATTAAGATGGGAAGACCGAAGGAGTTTAAGGAGGCATCAGAGAGCAGAAGGTGGCGTTATGAGTTTAAAGTGGTGTTTGCCGTGGGTCGCCCTCCCAGTCAGACATTCATGGGTTCAAGCCCCACTCAACCCACCCTAGAGACTTGAGCTAACACTGCAGTGCAGTACTGAGCACCGTCGAGGCAGTTCTCTGTTACATGAAGCATCAAACTGAGCCCCTGCCTGCCCTCTCAGGTGGACGTAAAAGATCCTGTGACACTATTTTGAAGAGGAACAAGAAGTCCTTCCCCAGTGTCCAGGTCAATTTATCCCTCAATCAACATCACCAAAACAGATCATCTGATAACTTATCTCATTGCTGACTGTGGGAGCTTGCTGTGCACAAATTGGTAGCCACGTTTCCTACATTACAACAGTGACAGCACTTCAAAAGTACTTCATTGGCTGTGAAGCAGTTTGTGACTTCCTGAGATTGTGAAAGGCACAATATAAATTCAAGACATTCTTTCTATTGACAGAAGCAGGAAGATATGACAAGGTCCCAATTTTCTCTGTTATCAATACTCACGCCTTCGGTCTCACTCACAACCTCCTTCACCAAACCACGTTGCTGCTTAAGGGTTTACTGATTTGAGCCCAGGCTACTACAACAACACTTCAGTTCCCCCTCCCAGGCTATGGGAGGCAGGGAAAACCCAAGCCCTAGCCAGGGGATGGGAGCCGTCCTTGCTAACTGATCACCACTCGAAGCCCCCTAGTCATGTGGACAAATTGACCCACCAACTGGTTCCAGCGCTGCCCCCTTGGTCGAATGGCCAGCTGACCCTCATGCATAGGTTCATGGTAACCTGCAAGGGGGTGAACCATACTCAGCAAGGAAGTCAGTGCCCTCAAGAAACGAGGGAAGAGAAGAAAAGAGAAGTTAAGCAATACCTTTGTGCAGATGGTTCTCGTTGTTTTGACTGTGCTCGCTGGCACCGAGTGTGCCTCTGGCACCGCCTCCCCAGCTCCGTCACACTGCAGCACAAACAGGTTGTTCTTGCTGGCTGTCGTGAGGCACTGTGAACAGCTGACGGTACCAGGCGGTGACTGACACAAGAGCCCTCCGTCAATACAACATTAACCCTTTCCAGGGCCAGAAAACAGTGACATTCCTTTCACTGCACCTTGTCTCCCACCCACCCCCAGCACCACAACCCCTTCCAATTATTTTTCTCATTGGAAATAATGTCACCCGGTGACTTAGTTGATAGATGCGCACGTGTGTACGTGTACGCGAGTGAGTGAGTGTGTACGTGTACGCGAGCGAGAGAGTGTGTACGTGTACGCGAGCGAGAGAGTGTTTACGTGTGCGTGAGCGAGTGTTTACGTGTACGTGAGCGAGAGTGTTTACGTGTACGTGAGCGAGAGAGTGTTTACGTGTACGTGAGCGAGAGAGTGTTTACGTGTACACGAGCGAGAGAGTGTTTACGTGTACGTGAGCGAGAGAGTGTTTACGTGTGCGTGAGCGAGAGAGTGTTTACGTGTGCGTGAGCGAGAGAGTGTTTACGTGTACAAGAGTGTGTATGTACGTGAGAGTGTGTATGTACGTGAGTGTGTGTGTACGTGAGTGTGTGTGTGTGTACGTGAGTGTGTGTGTGTGTACGTGAGTGTGTGCGTGTGTACGTGAGTGTGTGCGTGTGTACGTGAGTGTGTGCGTGTGTACGTGAGTGTGTGCGTGTGTACGTGAGTGTGTGTGTGTACGTGAGTGTGTGCGTGTACGTGAGTGTGTGCGTGTGTACGTGAGTGTGTGTGTGTGTACGTGAGTGTGTGTGTGTGTACGTGAGTGTGTGCGTGTGTACGTGAGTGTGCGTGTGTGCGTGTGTGCGCGTGTGTGTGTGTGTGTGTGCGTCTGTGTAAAACCAAAGTCTGTTCTCAGTTAACTGAACACAGCCAAAGCTGCATCCTTGGAGATCGTGAGGAGAATATAAAATACTGGACTCTGTTCTTGGCTGTTCCACACTGTTGGAAAGTATATAAGAACATAAGAAATAGGAACAGGAGTAGACCATTCGGCCCCTCGAGCCTGCTCCGCCATTCAATAAGATCATGGCTGATCTTCTTGTGTTTCGATTTCCACATTCCCATCTAACCCCGATAACCTTTGATTCCCTTGCCTAACAAGAATCTATCTACCTCTGCCTTAAAGATAATCAATGACCCCACCTCCACTGCCTTCTGAGGCAGAGAATTCCAAAGTCGCACAACCCTCAGAGAAAAAAATGTCTCCTCATCTCTGTCCTAAAAGGGTGACCCTAATTTTAAAATAGTGCCCCCTAGTTCTGGACTCAGCCACAAAACGAAACATCCTTTCGACATCCACCTTGTCAAGGCCATTCAGGATCTTATACACTTCAATCAAATCACCCCTCACTCTTCTAAACTCCAGTGGAAACAAGCCCAGTCTGTCCAACCTTTCCTCATAAGACAACCCACTCATTCCAGGTATCAATCTAGTAAACTTCCTCTGAACTGCCTCCAATGCATTTACATCCTTCCTTAAATAAAGAGACCAAAACTGCACACAATGTTCGAGGTGCGGTCTCACCACTGCCCTGTATAACTGAAGCACAGCATCCTTACTTTTATGTTCAATCCCTCTCGTAATGCAGGATAGCATTCCATTATCCTTCTTAATTGCTTGCTGTACCTGCATACTAACTTTTTATGTACTAGAACACCTAGATCCTTCTGCACCTCAGAATTATGCAGCCGTTCTCCATTTAAGTAATACTCTGCTTTTTTGTTCTTCCTGCCAAAGTGAACAACTTCACATTTCCCCACATCAATGTCCATTTGCCAGATCTTTGCCCACTCACTCAACCTATCTATATCCATCTGCAACCTCCTCATGTCCTCTTCACAACATACTTTCCTACATATCATTGTGTCATCTGCAAATTTAGCTGCCATGTCTTCACTCCCCTCATCTAAGTCATTGATGTAAATTGTAAAAAGTTGAGGCCATAACACAGACCTCTGCGGGACTCCACTTGTCAACACTCCCCTTGTTGAGCAGAGGATCGAGGTAAACTGTGATGGCTTCTGTGGTCGAATAGCTCATAACTGTTTTGGCTAAACCCATCCACTCAGCCAGGGACCTGCAAAACTGTGGCCTAGTAATACTGATCGGACCAGAACAGAGGAGAAGAGGGGGGGGGGGGGGGGGGGGGGGGGCGTCAGTGGAGGAATCGCTGGAAAAGGGAGAAGATAAACAGGGACAATTGGCTTCCCAAGCTGAAATGGGGAGGTTCCCTGTCATGACAGATCACAGCCTGGAATTACTTATGAGCATATTGAACTATTTTTGAGGAAGACTTGTTTTTTAAAAATAGGACAAACAAGCAAAAGCTGGCTGAGTCTGTAAAGTAACCACTTTTTGGAAAATTCCTACATGGATTATACTTGACCAACTAGCCCAGAAAGGCCCTGGAATGTCACACCTAAAAAGGTGTCAAGGCCCATTTTAGACAGAGACACTTGAAAGGGAGAGATGCAATGCAAAAGACTGAACTTTAACCTCCTGTGGTTGCGAAAACAATGGGGACCGATTACCACATCTCAGCAGAAACCATCTCCAGTTGAGTGATATCTCAGAATATGGAAATGGCCTGAGTTGAAAGGAAGCAGATTCTGGGCAAGACATGTTTGCTTTTCCCTTCCAGGAATACACAAGAAGAGGGGTTAAAAAGCTAACTGCAAACCTGATCTCTGTGATCTAATTCTGGTGTGCTTGTGTGGGCTGTGAAGGTCACAGCAGAAGAATAGCAACTAGGCACTCAGCAGCTTGCAGGTAAAAGTCCCTCTCTCCTCTCTGTTTGTGGAGGCAAGTCACAAGTCAACAACACAGTCAAGAAGGAAACAGGACAACTCTTTCAGCTAACCTGTAGAACCAAGAATCTCCAAACCAACTGCTCAACTGCCAAAGTCAGCTCTACTGGAATCACCCAATTTAACGGCCACAACATTTCGCCATCTACACCTTACAGACAAGCCAAAGACTGATTCATATACTTTTTTAAACTTTTATATTTGAACTCAACTTCTCATTTCTGATCTGTGTGTATGTGTGTTGCATTTTTATTATTTTTTCCTCAGGTTTTAGTCACTAATAAACTTACCCTTTCTTTGAATCAAGAAAGCCTGGTTAAATTGGCTCCTTCTAAAACATAAATACATCTGGACTGAGAAAAGGTATTCACGAGGGAAGGGACCTTTTTTAAATTAACCTCGTTGTGACCAACCAAGGGGGCTGAATAAATAAGGGGAGCCAGTTCATCCCTCAGGAGACCGTTGTAATAGTTGAGTCTGGAGTTAACAAAGGTACAGATGAATGTTTCAATAGCCGATTAGCTGAAAGGCGCTATGTAACTGCAAATCTTTTTGTTTAGTTGACACTTCCCTCCATCTCTCACCAATATCCTCTTCGAAAGACTTTGCCAGGCTTCAGATGCACAAGGCGCCTCTAGGTGACCTGACCCAGGTCTTTGCGCCTGGACAATGAATCTGCTGGCTATTGAGTTGAGGAGGGAGGCTACCCCATCTTCACACACTAGCTAGACAACCCACACACTCAGCGGAAAGCCCAGCCAATTCTCTTTTGATCCCAGGGAGGCACTGAGACCAAGACCAGCCATTTCAACACTCCAGGAGGTATTGAATCCAGGTGGTCAGATCAGGCAGCTAGGTCCTGGATGCTGTGGCTTAGCCATCAGGCGATGAGGGTATACTTGCTAATGTTCATAACATATAATAAATACACACTAATACAGACTGCACATCTGCTCAGCTGACACACAAACAGTAGCCACACAAGGCCTCAGGACAGTTTGATCAATTTGCCACTTTGAAAGAACCATTGTACACAGGCTGAATTTTCATTCCCCCCCTCTACTTTCTCCACTTTTTCTCTAAAGACTCTGACTCTCAGTTGGAATGCCAGCCATGGCTCAGTTGGCAGCACTCTCACCTCTGAGTCAGAAGTTGGAGGGTTCAAGTCCCACTCTAGGATTTGAGCACAAAAATCCAGGCTGACACCCCAGACTGACACTAAGGGAGTGCCGCATTGTTGGAACTGCCGTCTTTTGGTTGAGACATTAAATCAAGGCTTGCCTGCCCTCTCAGTAAAAGATCCCATGACACTATTTCAAAAAAGAGCAGAAGAGTTATCCCAATGTCCTGGTCAATATTTATCCCTCAATCATCACAACAAAAAGAAACAGATGATCAGATTATTATCGCATTGCTACTTGTGTGATCTTGCTGTGCACGCATTGGTTGCCAGGTTTCCAACATTATGTTAGTGTAGTAACTGTAGCTATAAGGAACGTGGTGACTGTAACTTTAAGACTGCTGCTGAAGCCCTGCAAATAAAGCTCACAGTTTCTTATAAGAAACCTGTCTGGAAAATCAAGTCTATAACAACTGGCGACAAGGATAAATTGGTTCCTGCACTGTCCCTCGCCCAGTGAATGTGAGTATTTTGTTTTAACTAGAAGAAAGGAAAACAAACTCACCAGGTATGCCACTTTTTGGCAAGACCGACACCTTCGACTCATCCACAGAGGATTGGGTCAATATATAGAACGCCTCGGTTTCTTTTACCAAGCAAGCGAAATAATGGCGGAGGAAAAAAAGGAAAGCAATTCTTCTAAGTGCTTGTGGGGGTAAAATTTATAATTTAATCCGTAGTTTGGCGACCCCAAATGCTCCCGATTCAAAGACCTTCAGCGAGTTGTTAGACCTCGTAAAGGGTCTTTTTCAACCCAAGCCCTCCGTAATCATGCAGAGGTTCAAATTTAATTCGAGAATAAAAGCACCGGGGGGAGGCCATAGCAACATACGTAACAACGTTGAAACAGCTAACTGAACGTTGTGACTTTGGGGAGACCCTAAACAATATGTTAAAAGATCGCTTGGTCAGTGTTGTGCACGATGATGCCATTTAATGACGGTTATTAGCTGAAGTAAATATTGATTTTAAAAGAGCATTGGAAATAGCGCTTGCGATGGGGAGCGCCAAGCAGGATTCGCAGGCCCTACAGTGTGGACAAAATGGCACCATTTTACAGCTGGAGCGGGAACAGAGTGCCAGGTATGGCGCAGAAACCAAGGAATCAGCCACAAAGCAGGAGACAGTGCCTGCTACCCAAAAATTTTTTAAAATATACAGGAGACAGCTCAGCAGCAAATCTGAAAATGAATTATTACCGATGTGGAAGTAACCATATCCCCGAAACTTGCCGTTTTAAAGAGGCGGAGTGCCATTATTGTCGTAAAAGAGGGCACATACTGAAGCAATGTAAAGGGGGATTGAGACAGGCTCCCAGGCCGCAAACTAAACTGATTGAAGTACATAATGTGGAAGAACTAGAAACCGCTAATTCTGACGTTTATTCTCTATTTAATGTGAAAGTAGGGAAAACAGAGCCAATCACTGTTACTCTGCAGCTCAGTGGAAAACCTTTGATTATGGAAGTGGATACCTGTGCATCAACCACTGTAGTGGGGAAGCACACATTCAAATATTTAAACAAGGATACTCAACAATTGAATATGGAGCAGTCTTCAACCAAATTGAAAACATATACTTATGACGCCGTACAAGTGAAAGGTATCACTACTGTGCCTGTTTATTACAAGCACCAGACAGCATCGCTCCCTGTGATTGTAGTGGAAGGTGAAGAACCAAGTCTTCTAGAACATGATTCGTTAATAGAAATTAAGCTAATTTGGTCTGAAATTTTCCAGCTGAGAGTTAGAGGACTGCTAGAGCTGCTGAAGAAATATGACAAGGTCTTTCAAGAGGAACTGGGGAAAATCAAGGGCCTGTAGGCTAAGATCTGAAGCCACTCCTTGTTTTTTTAAAGCCAGGCCTGTGCCTGGGAGAGAAGGTTGACACTGAGTCAAACCATTTAGAGAAGCTAATTTTCAGAATGGGCAGCACCCATAGCCCCTGTCTTGAAACTGGATCAGACCATCCGTGTATGTGGGGATTACGAGTTAAAAGTAAACAAGGCTGCCAAGTTGGACAAGTATCCTATCCCCAGGATCGAGGATTTGTATGCCAAATTAGCAGGAGGGAGAACTTACACTAAATTAGATATGAGTCATGCGTATCAGCAGCTGGAACTGGATGATACATCCAGAGGATTTGTAATCATAAATGCACACAAAGGATTGTATCAATACGCACGCCTGCCTTTCGGTGTTTCTGCAGCCTGTGCGATTTTCCAGAAGATGATGGAGAATTTGCTGCAAGGACTACCTCAAGTCATGGTCTATCTGGACGATGTCCTAATACCTGGGTTAACAGAAACGGAACGCTTGCCTAACTTGGAAGAAGTTTTAAAATGATTCTTGGAGCAGGGGTGTGATTGAGAAAGGAAAAATGTACCTTTCAGGCAAATTAAGTTATTCACGCGAGCCACCAGGTGGATGCCCAAGGGTTACACCCAATAGAAGAAAAAGTTAAAGCTATTAAGGAGGCACCCTCGTCTACAAATGTTTCAGAGCTCAAGTCATTCTTGGGTATGTTAAATTTTTATGGTTGATTCCTACCCAACTTAACAACAGTCCTAGCGCTTCTACACTCATTATTAAAGAAAAGCCAACATTGGTCTTGGAATTCACCTCAAGAAGAAGCCTTGACGAAAGTTAAACAGCTCTTGCACTCTTCAAACTTGTTAGTACACTACAATGCGACAAAAGAATTGGTGCTAATTTGCGACGCATCCCCCTATGGCGTGGGAGCGGTACTATCTCACATGATGGACGACAGTTCAGAAAGGCCAATAGGCGATGGACCCAGAACCCTCTCTAAGGCTGAGAAGGGTTATTCACAAATCGAGAAAGAAGGATTGTCGATTATTTTTGGAGTTAAAAAAAATTCCATCAGCATAATACGGCCGATACTTTACTATAGTATCTGATCACAAACCGCTCTTGGGTCTGTTTAGCGAAGAAAAAGCTATCCCTCTCATAGTTTCTGCAAGAGTTCAAGGATGGGCATTGATTTTATCAGCATATGAACATGCTTTTATGCAGAGACCAGGGATGCATATAGCCAATGCAGGTGCCCTCAGTCGCCTTCCTTTGCAGGACAGCGTTGAACATGCTCCAATTCCCCAAGAGATTGTAATAGCAATGAATCTCCTGGATCCTTTGCCAGCCTGTGCAAGACAAATAAGAAACTGGACCAACCCTGGTCCAGTCTCGTCTAGAGTATGAGAACAAATATTGAAAAGATGGTCCCAGGAACCAGTCCCCCGAAGAATTGAAGCCATTCTTCACTCAAAGGAATGAATTGAGTAGACAGGATGGTATCCTATTATGGGGTGCATGAGTCGTTGTTCCTTCACAAGGAAGGGAACCACTCTTAACTGAGTTGCATAGCGCACATCCTGGAATTTCCAAAATGAAAATGTTTGCAAGGAGCTATATCTGGTGGCCAGGTGTAGACAATGATGCAGAAAAAATGGTTAAACACTGTCTCCAGTGCCAGCAACTACAGAAGTAGCCTGTTGCAGCCCCACTGCACCCGTGGGAATGGCCTGGTCGACCCTGGGTGAGACTGCATATAGATTATGTAGGTCCATTTCTAGGCACCATGTTTCTACTAATAATTGATGCACGTTCCAAATGGTTAGAGGCATACAAAGTTAGGTTACCAACATCAGGTGCGACTATAGAAAGGTTACACCAAAGTTTTTCTACACATCGATTGTCCAAAGTCACCGTCTCAAACAATGGTACTACATTTACTAGTGTTGAATTTCAAAGATTTGTGAGCCTAAATAGTATCAAACACGTAAAGACAGCACCGTATCATCCATAGTCACGATTCCTGTTTCACTATACAACGACCACCCACACACTACTACAGGCTCAACGCCTTCAGAATTACTTATGAAGTGATGCCTTCATACAAGATTAAGCCTGGTACTTCCCAATTTGAAGAGGAAGGTAGAGAACAGTCAAGGTAGTCAAAAGTGACTCATGATTTGCATTGTCGAGAGCAATAATTTACTGTCGGTGAAACGGTATTTGTAGGAAACTTCAGGTAACCAACTCGATCCACCACCGGTGTAAATAGTTTCTGTGACTGGACCGTTGTTGTACCATGTAGCAGTGAAGGGCCGGATCACCCAAAAACATGTGGAAGATACCCCGATTTCCACCTGTAACCATTGTAGAACCTGTGGTCCCTGTTGTGATTGATCAACCAAGGATAGACATACAGGATGTCTCTGTCAGAGGGGATAACACTGAACTACCTGTGCCTGAGAAGTAACCTGATGTTGCTGTGGTTCCAGAAAATGAAGATTCAGCAGGAGATTCTAAAGTCGTGGAGCTACGATGTTCCACCCGGATCAGGAAACCACCTGAGTGACTGAACTTATAATTTCATAACCCGTGTATATATTTGTAATGTCATGAATGTAGTTGTTTCTGTAAATACAAATTGTAAAAAAAAATGTAAGTGGGAGGAATGCAGTAACTGCAGCTTTAAGACTTATTGTACTGTGTAGTATCACGTGGCAGTGTGAACGAATTAGCCTAAAGCACTGAGAGCCTTAGGGGTGGAGTGTGTGACTGGTTGTGGTTCTTGATGGAGGCATGTAACTGCTGCTGAAGCCCTGTAAATAAAGTTCACTGTTCCTAATGAGAAACCTGCCTGGAAAATCAAGTCCATAACAGATTGTAACTTCAAAATTCTTCACTGGTTGCAAAATATTTTGGGACATCCTGAGGTTGTGAAAGGTGCTTATAAATGCAAGACTTTCTTCAAAACATACTCCTTGACCAACCTTTTGGCCTTCCCTTTTTTTTTCATTTGTTCTTGGGATGTGGGCATCACTGCCTAGGCCAGCATTTATTGTCCATCCCTAATTGCCCTTGTTTAAAGGGCGTTTAAGAGTCAACCACATTGCTGTGGGTCTGGAGTCACATGTAGGCCAGACCAGGAAGGGACAGCAGATTTCTCTTCCCTAAAGGGCATTAGTAAACCAGATGGGTTTTTACGACAATCGGCAGTGGCTTCATGGCCATCATTAGTCTTTTAATTCTGGAATATTTTTTCATTGAATTCAAATTCCACCATCTGCCAGGTTGGGATTTGAACCCGGGTCCCCAGAGCATTACCCTGGGTCGCTGGAGTACCAGTCCAGTGGCAATACCACTGTGCCACCGCCTCCACTAGGTGTCAATTTTTGTCTGAATACATTCCTGTGAAACGCCTTCGGTCGTTTACTACATTAAAGGCACTATAAAAACAGATGTTGTTTAGCATTGAGAGAGCAGTCATGTGATTTATTAACCAACGCATGACCTGTATATTAGCTGGATTGCAGGTTGGGACATCTACGAAAGCTGAGTTTCTCTGGAGAGACACAACACTCACCGAAAGGGGAAAGGCAAGAGATCACCAATAGCAAGTTTTTGCTGTTGATGTTACAGAATACCACCTTTCCCCAAAGGCCTTTGGCGGTATGGGATCCCCTGGTTCAATCCCTGCTCAGTGAGCCGTCTGATCCCTGCCTGGGCTGTGCTGTGGGTGCTACAATTGGCTGGAGGGAGGAACGTGATCAGCCAAAGTTCCAGACCCTGATCATTACAACCAGTCGGTCACTCCCTGCTAATGGGCGTTTAGACATTGGCCGATGCCCACACAGTCACATAGTCCCAATGTACAGAGCCACACCGGAACACTGCCAAATTGGGGGAGGGACCTGCTGGGCTCCTGCCATCGGAAAAGGAGGGGGCCATTCAGCCCCTCGGGCCTGCTTAACCATTCAATTAGATCACGGTTGGTCTGTACCTCAACTCTACCCTACCAGCTTTCCTTATCCAACAAAAATCTATCAATCTCAGTTTCCAACACTCAGACTGGCCCCCAGTGGGTCAGGATTTTAGAGGACGAGTTTAAGATTTCCATTACCCTTAGTGTGAAAAAGTGCTTCCCTCTTCAACACCCCAGCTCTAGTTTTAAGATTAAATCCCCTTGGCTTCATCCACTGGAGGAAATCTTCTAAATTCAAGGAAATACAAGCCCCCATCGCTGGTTTGAACTGTACCCCAGCAAAAGTGGGGAGGGAGATGGGAATGGATTGCTTGTGGTTCAGACTGAAACCTGAGAAGTGCAGTAGTTTAAGAGACAGCGTCCCTGGCTCACAATCAAAGAGCGTGGCTACAGTCTTTAATTACAGTATCAGGAAACCATCGGAGCAACATCAGACTATTATCACAGTCGAACAGTACTCAACATCAAGTGAAGAGTATAGATCGGCCCCAGGGATAGGGACATATTGGCACCAGGGGAGGGAACAAGGAGGAGCACATGCCAGGGGTTGGGGGAGGGTTCAGCACTGCTAACAGGAGAGGGGTGACAAGAAGCTGCATGTTGGAACAAGGGAAGAGGGAGGGAGGGAGGGAGAGGAACAAGTAAAAAATATACACATGTAACGTGAGAGTCAAGCACACGAACTGGAAGATTATAAAACAGGGATTCTTTATTCCATTGGCATCAGATCTTTATAAACATTAACAGAAGAGCTTAGCTCAGAGAAACAAACTATTCACAATGGACATTCACAGACAAAGCTCCAGATCCAGCAAGTTACTGTCGCGATCTTAACCCCTGATCTGTAAACAGCCGCATAGCAGGGCTCAGTTGGTGGAGCTTCGGCTGCTAATTTCCCATGACCACATGAGCTAGGTTACCTTGTCTCCCAGACACAAATGGGATCTTCCTCTCCTCGTGACCTCTTGAACTTAGGGCTGCTGTTCAGGCCATCCGCCCAGGTCTCCAGCAGCTGTTTGTTTGCTCCACTGCTGCTACCCAGTTCTCGAGCCACCTTCAGGGGCTTCAGTCTGCCCTATTCGTGGCCTTGACTCCTTCATGCTCTGACTCACTAGTCTTGAACTTATCCTTGCTCCATCCTTCCCTCTCCTTCTTGAGCCTGCAGTCCAGGCTCAGGCTCCACCCCCTTCCTACAGAGGACATCATCTCTTGTCCTGTGGAGGCCCCCAGCGCCAACCGATTTCCCGACCCAAGGTTCTCCCAGGCAGACGACCTCTGCCGGCAGGAACCTGGTGCCCCGCAATGGGCAGGGCCCAGCATCCGGCCCTACTCCGAAGTCAGAAGTCCAGCAGCTGAGGTCTCAACTCTCTCCTCTGCTGCACACGGGGACTAGAAGGAGGGAAGAGCACAGGCAATGGGGAGTGATAAAGGAAGGAAAGAAAACACATGCACTAGAAAAGGGAAAGAGAAGCATATACCACGATCAAGGCTCAAAGGAACAGGAGTATGCCATTCAGCCCCTCAAGTCTGTCCACCATTCAGTGAGATCATGGCTGATTTGTACTTCAACTCCATTTCCCTATCTTATTGCTCCATACTCCTAATACCCCTACTTAACGAAAACCTAATACTCAGTCTTGATGCCCCCTCCCAGCACTTTTAGCCTTTCGGGAAGAGTGTTCCAGATTTCCACCAACTTGTGTGTATGTCTTAAAGTGTTGCCTGATTTCACTCTTAAATAGTTTAGGTTTCATGTTAGGATTATGCTCCTGTGATCTGGACTTCCCCCGATAGTTTCTTTGTGGTCTAAATTGGAAATGCTGTAGTATGCCTTTAATGGATAGGAGCATGGCATCATTAGAAAGGAAGTGTGTCACCCGATCCAGTTTAGTTTCACTTTTGCTTTTAAGCAGATCACAGCACACACAGCTCTGCTGTTGATATCGTCAAGCTCTATACCCATGTATAACTGTTTCCGTGTGCCTAGTCTAAATGAGCCCCTAATGTGTTTACCCGATCCCTTATGAGTTATTGGCACTTTTATATCATTATAAAAACACAATAAGATTGACACCCCCAAAACAGGGATCATAGTGTACAATTATCCTGTGTCCGCTTGAAGGAATGCAGGCAGGATGGCATTTTACTCTGCCTGCATATTTGAATGATTGCTGCATCCAGCCAGCAGTGTTCACTGGCTGCACACACTAACAGGGGGCTCAAAATCAATACTTGCTAGCACTACTTAAAGCTGCCTGGTGGCTGGGATGGAGTAGGTGCTAGCAGTCCTTTGTGAGCTGAATCTAACCCAGGAAGCAGTGAAGAATGGCACAACATGGGAGAGTGAGAGCTTCGTAGCTTACAGACACTGCCTTGCTGGAGAAGTGCAAAGGAGGAGTTATGTCCTGTATCCCCAGGGGACCGCAGTGTGTCCAGACACACAGACAAAAAGGTACTGGGAGCAGATAGCTCTTAAAATCAATGTCAGGAGTCAAGCCCTGAGGACCTAGATAGAGTGCCACAAGAAGTTTAATGACTTCACATGAGCAATCAAGGGCAGTGAATGCACCTTCAAATGCCATTCCCTATAAACCGGACCATTAACCTCAGTCACTGCTCGTTTTCCACTCCATCCAGCAGTTACCTACCAACAATCGCTATCAGTCAGGATGCATACCTAACATGAACATTCTTCACCTCACCCAGTTGGCATTTTTACAAGCGTCACACCCAAATCTCATCCACACTGCCAGCTAATCAACCATGACAGCCACATTGCCCAAACACATTGCACGATACTCTCTGACACACTTTCCTCTCTCTTACAGGAGAAGGTGGCATGCAACCGCAGGCAGTAGGAATTAACTGGAGGGGGAGAAGCATGCCTGTGTGCTCCAACCTTCTCCTCATTGGTGACAGTGCTGGCCATTATTGGAAGTTCCATTGCTGAGGCCATAGCCATCAGCAAGGTTAAATCCATTGAAGATGAAGACGATGGCATCCTCCTTCCTTATCCTTCCCCTCACATCTCAACTCTCCTGAAATCCCACAATTATCCCTTCTGGTTTATAAGCCTCAAAGCACAAACAACAACCATCCAATGATCAAGTTTTTTTAAGTTCATTGATGAGGTGTGGGTTTGGCTGGCTGGACCAGCATTTATTGCCCATCCCTAATTGCCCTTGAGGTGGTGGTGGTGAGCTGCCTTCTTGAACTGTGGCTGTCCATGTGCTGTAGGTACGCCCACAGTGCTGTTAGGGAGGGAGTTCCAAGATGTTGACCCGGCGACAGTGAAGGAACAGCGATATATTTCCAAGTCAAGATGGTGAGTGACTTAGAGGGGAACTTCCAGGTGATGGTGTTCCCATTTATCTACTGCTCTTGTCCTTCTAAATGCCATTGAACATCAAGGGGCGATAGTTGGATTCTCTCTTGTTGGAGATGTTTATTGCCGAGCACTTGTGTGGTGCGAATGTTACTTGCCACTTGTCAGCCCAAGCCTGGATATTGTCCAGGTCTTGCTGCATTTGGACATGGACTGCTTCAGTATCTGAGAGTTGCAAATGGTGCAGAACATCGTGCAAACATCAGCGAACATCCCCACTCCTGGCCTTATGATGAAAGGAAGGTCATTGATAAAGCAGGTAAAGATGGTTGGACAAAGGACACTACACTCTGAGGAACTCCTGCAGTGATGTCCTGGAGCTGAGCTGACTGACCTCCAACAACCACAACCATCTTCCTTTGTGCTAGGTATGACTCCAACCAGCGGAGAGTTTTCCCCCTCATTCTCATTGGCTCCAGTTTTGCTAGGGATCCTTCATGCCACACACAGTCAAATGCTGCCTTGATGTCAAGGGCAGTCACTCTCACCTCACCTCGAGAGTTCAGCTCTTTTGTCCATGTTTGAACTAAGGCTGTAATGAGGTCAGGAGCTGAGTGGCCCTGGTGGAACACAGACTGGGCGTCAGTGAGCAGGTTATTGCAAAGCAAGTGCCACTTGATAGCGCTGTTGATGGCCCTTTCCATTACTTTACTGATGATTGAGAGTAGGCTGATGGGGTGGTAATTGACTGGGTTGGATTTGTCCTGCTTTTTGTGTACAGGACTAACCTGGGAAATTTTTCACATTGCCGGGTAGATGCCAGTGTTGTAGCTGTACTGGAACAGCTTGGCTAGGGGCGCAGCAAGTCCTGGAGCACAAGCCTTCAGTACTATTGCCGGAATATTGTTAGGGCCCATAGCCTTTGCAGTGCCCAGTGCCTTCAGCCATTTTTTGATATAACATGGAGTAATCGAATTGGCTGAAGACTGGCATCTGTGATGCTGGGGACCTCCGGAGGAGGCCGAGATGGGTCATCCACTCGGCACTTCTGGCTGGATTGTAGCAAATGCTTCAGCCTTATCTTTTACACTGATGTGCTGGGCTCCCCCGTCATTGAGGATGGGGATATTTGTGGAGCCTCCTCCTCCAGTGAGTTGTTTAATTATCCACCACCATTCACGACTGGATGTGGCAGGACTGCAGAGCTTAGATCTGACCCTTCGGTTGTGGGATCGCTTAGCTCTGTCAATCACTTGCTGCTTATGCTGTTTGGCACGCAAGTAGTCCAATATTATAGCTTCACCAGGTTGACACCTCATTTTTAGGTATGCCTGGTGCTGCTCCTGGCATGCCCTCCTGCACTCTTCATTGAACCAGGGTTGATACCCTGGATTGATGGTAATGGTAGAGTGGGGGGATATGCCAGGCCATGAGGTTACAGGTTGTGTTCGAGTACAATTCTGCTGCTGCTGATGGCCCACAGTGCCTCATGGATGCCCAGTCTTGATTTGCTAGATCTGTTCTAAATCTATCCCATTTAACACAGCGGTAGTGCCACACAACACGATGGAGGGTATCCTCAATGTGAAGGCGGGACTTCGTCTCCACAATGACTGTGCCGTGGTCACTCCTACCAATACTGTCATGGACAGATGGATTTGCAGCATGGATATTGGTAAGGATGAGGTCAAGTTTTTCCCTCTTGTTGATTCACTTACCACCTGCCGCAGACCCAGACTAGCAGCTATGTCATTTAGGACTCGGCCAGCTCGGTCAGTAGTGGTGCTACCAAACCACTCTTGGTGATGGGCATTGAAGTCCCCCACCCAGAGTACATTCTGCATCCTTTCCGTTCAAGGTGGAGGAGCACTGATTCATCAGCTGAGGGAGGTTGGTACGTGGTAATCAGCAGGAGGTTTCCTTGCCCATATTTGATACCATAAGACTTCATGGGGTCCGGAGTTGATGCTGAGAACTCCCAGGGCAACTCCCTCCTGACTGTATACCACTGTGCCGCCATCTCTGCTGGGCCTATCCTGCCGGTGATGCAGGACATACCCAGGGATGGTGATAGTGGTGTCTGGGAAATTGTCTATAACATATGGTTCTGTGAGAATCAATATGTCAGGCTGTTGCTTAACTAGTCTGTGAGACAGCTCTCCCAATTTTGGCATTAGCTCCCAGATGTTAGTAGGGAGGACCTCGCAGGGTCGGCAGGGCTGAGGTTGCCGTTGTCGTTTCCGGTGCTTAGGTCGATGCCGGGCGGTCCGTCTGGTTTCATTTCTTTTTTGTGACTTTGTAGCGATTTGTTACAAATAGTGGCTGGTATTTTAAGAATCAACCACATTGCTGTGCATCTGGAGTCACGTGTAGGCCAGACCAGGTAAGGACCAGCAGATTTCCTTCCCTAAAGGACATTAGTCAATCAGATGGGTTTTTACAACAATCAACAATGGTTTCATGGTCATCATCAGACTTTTAATTCCAGATTTTTATTGAATTCAAATTCCACCATCTGCCGTGGTGGGATTTGAACCCGGGTCCCCAGAGCATTAATAGTCTCTGGATTACTAGTCCAGTGACAACACCACTACACCATCGCACTGGAAGCTCGGACTGAGGACATGCATTGTCTGGCTGCTGCCATTGTTGCTGCGCTCAGCACTCTGGCAATCTCTCCTCCAACAAATTACCCTCCCTTAGGGTGATGCATACCCCAGTATCCTTGGCTGCCTATGCTGAGAGGGTGCAGTCTAAAACTGGGCTTAAGCCTAGGTCCAGAGCAGCTTGAGGTCATCCTCCAAGTATAGCTGCAACCTCCTCCACTGAAAGTCATGCTCTAGCCCCTGGTGTAGCACGGTGTAGAAGCAGTAAGCAAACAAAAATACACAGAAGACAGGCACTAAGGGAATCCATAAGTGTGATTGGCTGACTTTTCCTTTGAAATATAACACAGTTTCATTTATAAGTTTGGTTTTGAATGTTTAGTTTGTGGTGGTTTGTAGTTTTGCTCTGTAGCCAGAAGGACGATGCAATGGTCAGTGAGAGAGGGAGGGTTGGTGTGGGAATGAGGTAGTGGAATTGAGGTTAGAATCTTAGAATGGCTACAGTATAGAAGGAGGCCATTTGTGTAGTAGATTGGGTTAGTAGTTATGGCAGTGAGTTGGTGATGTGTATCATGTTGTAACGGTGACATCAGCAATCATGTGCTAGAGACCTTGTAGAGCAGATGGAATAGTCCGGATTCAAGAGAGATGTGCTTACCCAATGGCTCATCAAGTACATTGTGTATATCAAGTAATTTTGAAGTAACCTGCTGAGTTACTCCTGAGTAGAGGGAAACCTTTCCTGTATAGTTTAGGCCACAAGACAACCTACAAAACATGGTAACAGCTGTGGTGATACCAATCTAACAACAGTTTGGTGCCATCGACGCCAAAGTTCATTTGTTCATTCCTCTCCGTCATAGAGCCTATTGCTGACAATATCCCCTTGAGGCAGGGGATAGAAGGGGCTTCTTCAGGCTTTGGGTGGGATTTTCCAGCCCCGCCCACTGTCGGGATCATCTGGTTCCACCAAAAGTCAATGGGCTTTTTGGCTGGCCTGCGGCAGGTCTCGCCACGGTGGGGTTGGAAAACCCCGGCCTTTGAAACTCTCCGAAAAGCGTTCGATATGTATTTCAGTCCGAAACCGAGCCTCGTACCCCAACGAGCACAATGCAATCAGAGGTCCCAAGCACCAGAGGAATCAGTTGAATCGTTTCTTACTGACCCGTACAGGTTAGCTGGTTGTTGTGGGTATGGCCCTGAAAGATGAACTTATTCGCGACTGCATTTGCACTGGCGTCTGTGACGAACAGCCCTGTCAGATTTTTTTTTAAAAACAGACAAAAGGCTGTAGGAAAGTCAACAGATGGTGGCAAGTGCTGTCCCCACCAGGATGACAAAGCTGCATACTCTGCAGCAGATCACCACAAATCTTGTGATCTGCTCAGCTGAGAACTGCAGGTTTCCTCCAAAATGATCCAGGCAGACATTCAGGATGCCAGAGACCTGCTCAGTCACATATCTTGAGGCAGCAGTGCTCCCATTATATGTATCTGTTACACCCAATTTGTGAAACTGCCCATTTCATGAAATGGGCACTGGCTGAACCCATTGCATGAACATAAATATCTAGGAATTGTATTTATACTGTTTTTGAAAACATTGACGTATAAGCTATCCGAATGGTTTGGGTGTGATCCTGAATGAAATATAACAGAACGTAAATCAATGAATTTGAAATGCCTGGATGTCACAATGGATCTGAAATGTACATCGAATAAAGGCACATTATGCATGCCTGAATTGTTTCTTTATTTGTTTTTGCTGTATTGTAATCATTGATAAATTTAAGCTATATCTGAGTGGCTTGGATACAATACTGGATGAAGTATAAGAGGGCAGTAAACAGAATTAAGCAGATTGTACATTTGTGAATGAAACTTTATTTTTCGGTTCATAAAAGTTGGCCATTTTGTGAACTGGGCAAGTTTTCCAATGCTCATTTCATGAACTGGATGGTCAAACTGCCAGTTTCATGAGCTGTGCAGGTAGACTGCCCCTTTCCAGAACTGGGCAATCTGACTGGCCATTTCACAAAATGGGCAGTTTCATAAATTGGGCGGAACATATGCAAACCAGAGTCACGAGCCACGTCATCAGAAGATAACATTTGTTGCTTTAGTTTGCTGATCTGGCTGAAATGCAGCTGGTACAGTGAACTGCCACAGAGTGAAAACTTCACCAGTGCTGCTGAGATACCTGGCCTTGACCTGCACCATGTGCTGCCTATGGTCACGCGCCAGCTGGATGCTGAGGGCATGGAATCCCTTTTGGTTTCAACAGAGTTGATATGGGGCACATGCAAAGCAATGTGTGTGCAGTCAGTGGCACCCTGCACAATAGGGAAGCCTCAGCAGCCTCCCTTATAGAGCAGCGGACTGCAAAGTGTGAGATGTTGCTGATATCTCCAGCGCGTCAGTCTGGAAAGAGCCAGGCCCATAGAAATTCAGAATCACGGGCACCTTCACAGCCGTCGTAGTCCAGTACATGGCTCTGAGGTTAGACTTGTGGCTGCAACAGGTGACAGATTTCAGTGGCAGCCGCCTTATTGAAGTGCAGAGGCCTCAAACATTGGTCGTCATTTAAGTTCAGTTGGGAGGCTTGCTCCCTAAACACTCTGCGAGGATATGGCCTCCTGTTGAAAGCACTCCTCCCCCCATCTTCCAATAGCTTATCCTCCTGTTCTGCGTAGCATCCTCTCATTCTCCCAGTCTTTCTTTATTCCAAGGGGAAGATCCACTCATACACCCACATCTGGTTTTTGCAGTAGCCTTGAAGTCAGGAAAAAGTCCTTCAGCACCTGCCACACCACTTCCTGAAGACTTCTGCAACTTGAAACTATAACAACATGTGGAATTGTAGCAACAAACAGAAGAAATCAACCAGCAACTAAGCTGAAAGTAGTTGTTGATCTCTTTTAAAACAGAGCTCTATTTAATGTGCGCTCAGTGTTGGCTGGATTGTGGAGGTCCAAAATGTCAGAGCTGATGACAAGTCAGTGTTTCACACTGATTGAAGTCATGATCTGTTTGTTCTGTGGTGAGTAACTCACTTCCCGACTCCCCAAAGCCTGTCTACCATCTACAAGACTCAAGTCAGGAGTGTGACAGAATACTCTCCACTTGCCTGGATAAGTGCAGCTCCAACACTCAAGAAGCTCAACACCATCCAGGATGAAGTAGCCCACTTGATTGGCACCCCATCCGCCACCATCAACATTCACTCCCTCCACCATCAACACAGAGTGGCAGCAATGTGTACCATCTACAAGTTGCACTGCAGAAACTCACCAAGGCTCATTAGACAGCACCTTTCAAACCAGCGGCCTCTACCATCTAGAAGGACAAGGGCAGCAGGCACATGGGAATATCACCACCTGGAAATTCCCCTCCAAGCCCCTCATCATCCTGCCTTGGAAATATATCACTGTTCCTCCACTGCCACTGGGTCAAAATCCTGGAACTCCCTCCCTTTTAGCACTGTGGGTGTACCTGCACCACATGGATTGCAGCGGTTCAAGAAGGCAGCTCACCACCACCTTCTGAAGGGCAATTAGGGATGGGCAATAAATGCTGGTCTAGGCCACACCCGATAAAAGAATAAAACCAAGTGAAGGCACCCTGGTTAATGGAATTTGCAGTGAGGCAAGGTCAATTAAAAGGTCAAATTGCTTGAAACAAGAGCTGAATGTGAATTTTACAATCCTTAACTAATGGGACAGGATCTTTTTGTCATACTGCTTTTTTCCCCAAACACAGTTCAGGTTATTTCTACCTTGGATAGAATGAAAGAAAAACTTGCATTTATAACAGTGACAGCACTTCAGAAGCACTTCATTAGCTATAAAGCACTTTGGAACAACTTTTATATAGTACTTTTCATGACTTCAGGATGTCCCAAAGTGCTTACAGCCAATGACTTACTATTGAGGTGCAGTCACTGTTGTAATGGAGGAAACATGGCAGCCAATTTGTGCACAACAAGGTCCCATAAACATCAATGTGAAAATGGCCAGATCTTTTAGTGATGCTGTCTGGGGGCTAAATATTGGCCAAGACAGTGAGGAAAACTCTCTTGTTCTTCGTTGAAGTATCGTAGCAATTTCTTCCACATCCACTACGAGCAGGCCTTGGTTTGGCATTACATTTGGAAGACAGCTCCTGCAACAGTGCAGCACCCACTTAGTGTTGCACTGGGAATGTCAGCCTGGATTATGGGCTCAAGTCTCTGGATGGGGCTTGAACCCAAGCCCTTCAGATTCAAGGTGCAAGCGTGTTACCACTGAGCCACACCTGACCTACAGGCACTGTGCCACCTTCATCTCCTTTAGGGGGAGGACCGAGTGGCAGCACCCTTAGGAGGGGAATTGGGGAATATGACTGTGCACAGACACACCTCCTAGCTAAGCCTTTGTTGATAGGGTTTTAGATTTGACCCTGGAGATATCTGTGCCTTGGAGTGCCAAACGGGAAAAGGGGGCGTGATTGCCAGAGGCAGTGGTCAGCACCTAAAGAGCAGGTATTAGAACATCAAACATAAGAACATAAGAAATAGGAACAGGAGTAGTCCATTCGGCCCCTCGAGCCTGCTCCGCCATTCAATAAGATCATGGCTGATCTTCTTGTGTTTTGATTTCCACATTCCCATCTAACCCCTTGATTCCCTTGCCTAATAAGAATCTATCTACCTCGACTTTAAAAATGTTCAATGACCCCACTTCCAACACCTTCTGAGGCAGAGAGTTCCAAAGTCGCACAACCCTCAGAGAAAAATATTCTCCTAATCTCTGTCCTAAAAGGACGACCCCTAATTTTAAAATAGTGCCCCCCTAGTTCCGGACTCACCCACAAAAGGAAACATCCTTTCAACGTCCTCCTTGTCAAGGTCGTTCAGGATCTTGTATACTTCAATCAAATCACCCCTCACTCTTCTAAACTCCAAGCCCAGCCTGTCCAACCTTTCCTCATAAGACAACCCACTCACTCCAGGTATCAATCTAGTAAACCTCCTTTGAACCACCTCTAATGCACGGAACAACCTAGAGATTTTCAGGCTCTCGATTATTCCTGATGTGCAACCGGAAATCCAGGGACAAAACATAGGAAAAGCTCCATTAGCTGGAAACACTGCCGTCTACTCTCATTAGCTCATGTGCAATCACAACTCCATTCAACTTTAACAGTAACAAACATTCCTACTCTTGAAATGGTCATTTTTTCCTGATATATCTAACACCCATTACAGCGTATTGAGCCAGTTCATAGTTTTTATCCAATACTGAATGAAGTACATTGATCTAAGAAAGACTTCCATTTATATAGCACCATTCTTAACCTCAGGATGTCCCAAAGCACTTTACAGCCAATGAAGCCCTTTCAAAGCGTATTTACTGTTGTAATGTAGGAAACGTGACACCAAATTGCATACAGCAAGATCCCAGAAACGTCAAAAATACCAAATAATCTGTTTTTAGTAATGTTGGTCAGGGGATAATTTTCAGCCAGGACACCTGTTCTTCAATGAAGGGGGCCTTGGGGTATTTTACATCGATTTGAGAGGGTAGACAGGGCCTCAGTTTAATATTGGCACTTCCGACAGCACTCCCTCAGTACTGCACCTGTATGTCAGTCTGGATTAACTGTTCAACTCTCAGAAATGAGGACTTGAACCAATAACCTCTTAAACGTATCCACACACAGCCTTGCAAACCTGCCATTTCCTCACCTCTAGCAGCCTGGGTTACAACTCGCTCCCGACTAGGCCAGACATTGGTTGTGCAAAGGTCAGAGTGTGTTGGTCGAAGGTGACGATCAATCCAATCAGCGGCAGCTGCAGAACGTGAAGAAATGCATCTTGAATTCTCTTGTCCCTCTATTGCTTATTTTTGTCACTTTTTCTTAGTTTCTATTTCTTTCAGGATGCTTTATGAGCAGACCCTCTAACAAAGTAGGGGACAATTAACCAGAGCCTCCCTGCACTAAACTCCACTCTGCTCTGATTGAATTCCTTATCTAGCTAGAGGTCACTAAGAGCAAACTAAAATGGCTTCTCTGTCTGCCTGTTGGTGACACTGGCAAATATTACTTGTCTTTCAGGGCTTAAAATACATTCCTTCAGTTATAGCTCAACTCTCCTTTTTGATTCATTTAGTTGGAATTTTAGCTTTAGTTTCTTTGACATGATAGCACTCTCACCTCTAAAGGTTAAGGCTTCAAGAGATTTGAGCATGTAATTCAGGTCAACACTCCTAATGCAGTACCAAGGGAATACTGCACTGTCAGAGGTACTGTCTTTTGGATGGGCTGTTAACTGTGGCCCTTTCTGCCCTCTCAGGTGAATATTAAAGGTCCTATGGTATTATATAAAGAAGAGCAAGGGAGTTATCCCTGGTGTATGGCCAATATTTATCCCTCAACCAACATCGCTAAAGCAGATTATCTGGTGCTTATCACATTGCTATTTGTGGAAACTTGGTGTCCGTAAATTGGCTCCTGAGTTTCCCAAATTACAACAGTGACCAAACTTGAAAGGTAAACAGTCGCTTGGTAGTACAGAACCTGAATATTGCTGAAAAGAGAGACATGTTGCTGAAGCTTTTCATCTTGCACTCATCAGGACAAACACAAGAATGCCAAATTTCAAACAATCACTGCAGTTTATACTACAGGATAAAAAGGTGATGATTGACTGGCAAGACAACTCTGATTGGCCGAGGAATTGCCATGGAGAAAGCAATGGGGAACTACAGGCTCCCCAGTAATTCAAAAAAGGCACAAGGCTTGAACATGTTCATTTTGTTTGCAGAGAACAGGTCCCCGTGTGTGAATGTATGTCACTTCCGGCAAGCCACACTGTGAGCTCGACTGATGATCTTAAATTGGTCGTTAGTGTAGCAATTAGCACACTCAGGATTGTTCAGCAAGTGCTGCCCAATCACGGAATCAATCTAACAGACATTTTGCTTTGAGTTTTGCAAGTGCGGGCTGATTTGGCATGGTCTGTGCTCTGCATATCACGAACAACCAAAGGCACATGCTGTTTGATTAGATCAGCCAATCTGTGGGACATATGGCCTACGTACCCAGTGTAGCACCAGGGCTGATGTGATTCCACAATTGGGCAACACTTGCTGAACAATCCCAAGTGAGCTAATAGCTACACAATCCACCCATTTAAGGTAATCCAGTCGAGCTCATAACATGGGTCATTTACGCTTGCTAGAAGTGATATACATTCACATGCAGGAACCCGTTCTCTGCAAACAAAGAGAATATGTTCAAGCCTTGCGCATTTTTTGAATTACCCGGGAGCTTGGGGAGCCTATAGTTCCCCATTGCTTCCTCCATGGCAATGCCTTGGCCAAACAGTCAACTTGCCAACCAATTCAGCATCCTTTTCTCCTGTAGTATAAATTGTTGAGATTGTTTAAAATTTGGCATTCTTGCATTTGTCCTGATGAGTGTAAGATGAAAAGCTTCTGCAATATGTGACACTTTTCAGCAATACTTCAAAGGTATTTCATTGGTTGTACAGTGCTGAGGGACATCCCAAGGTCATTGGCATAATTGGCAAAAAGAGCCAGAAGGAAGATATGGAGAATTTCTTTCTTTCACACGGAGTTGTTATAACCTGGAATGCACTGCCTGAAAGGGTGGTGGAAGCAGATTGAACAGTAACCCTCAGGTGGAAATTGGATAAATGCATGAAAAAGGGGGGAAAAAAAAGCAGGCCTATGAGGAAAGAGCGAGGCAGTGAAACCAATTGCATAGCACATTCAAAGAATTAGCAGAGGCACAATGGGCCAAATGCGCTCTCTCTGTGATGCATGATTCTCTGATCCTCCCAAATTAATTAAACCAACAGAGAGGAGTCAGATACTCTGAGGTAGGATCATAGAGTCCTAAGGCACAGGAGGCCATTCGGCCCATCGTGCCCGCAATGGATCTTTTCAGCTTTTCAATTAGTCCCTTTAATTAGGACAGTGGATCTTTTGTCCTTGTTTATTTAGGCGGTAGAGGTTGTGGGTTTGGGAGGTGCTGCAAACGAAGCCTTGACTAGTTGCTGTGTACATTTTGCAGTGTCTGTACTCTCAGAAAGGCTCTTTACTGTAAGGCGCTGTTGCTGCATGGTTTTCCCCATCCCTCTGCTACCACACTCAGTTCCCCGAGCAATACGGTCTGCCATCTAATCTCATGCATTGCTCCTCCATCAGCCCACGTCAAGTCAGGGAGAGGCGCCTTTGTCCTGCTCCACACATATTTCACCCCCTCCCCGCTGCTCCCATTACAGAGCAAGCTTCCTAAATGAGCACTTTGAACTGCATAGCTGCTGCTCACTGAGGTGTAACAGAGTGGGGCCCAGTCCGTCAGCCTGAACTCAAGTGCACGAGGTTGGCAGATTATTAACCCAGGTAGGAGCCCTCTCAGCTGCACTCCACTGAAAAATGAGTCCAAGGAAATAGGAGCTAGAAACTTCCATTCGCTAAACACCAAACGTAGGACCTTGCAAGAGGCAAGTGTTAAAGATCCTCCATGTATATCTCTCTCACTCACCCATAATCTGAGGTAACTTCCCTTTCTTGCTGCACTTTACACTTAGTAGCTTGTCACGTATTCCTGCTCCTCCTGCCCTCATCCACCCAACTCTTTGGCTGCTGCAAAATGTCCTTTAATTGCACAGGTTAGATACAGAATAGCTCTCCCTCTAAACTGTCTCACCCAAACATCTCCAGGGCAGGTACAGCACCAGATTAGATACAGAATAAAGCTTCCTCTGCACTGTCCCATCAAACACCCCAGTACAGGTACAGCACAGGGTTAGGTACAAAGTAAAGCTCCCGCTACACTGTCCCATCAAACATTCCCAGGGTAGGTACAGCACCAGGTTAGATACAGAGTAAAGCTCCCACTATATTGTCCTATTAAACACCCCCAGGACAGGCACAGCATGTGTTAGCCAGTGTAAAACAGGGAAATTTTCACCTGTATCCAGGCAAACATTTATCACTCAACTAACAATTTGCATTTAGATAGTGTCTTGAATGTAGCAAAAACGTCCTGAGACATTTCTTATGCTATAACAGTGACTTGACTTCAAAAATATGTAATTGGCTTTAAAGCACTTTGGGATGTCCCGAGGTCACAAAAGGCACTATAAAAATGCAGGTTTGTTCTGTTTTCGATTGAATTGGGAAAGGTCAGCGAGTTTTCATTCGTCGTTGACAGTGCAGTGCTCAGAGCTGCCACAAGTTGTGGTCTACACATCTGCCAAGTTAAGCATGCATTAGCGCATCAGGACAGGAAGTGTCTGAGAGCTCCGGGAACAGCGCAGTGTCATCTCAGTGAGCTGCATAAAGGACTGCATCCCACTGATCCTCAACTTCTCCATTTTGTACTTGAGTTTATTTTCTTAATACTATGGCAGACACAGATCTCCTGGCTTGGTCATCATTGGTTGCCGAGACCCTGTCAGAAACCACTTCTCAATGGACCCTTGTCACTCCCTGCCCTGCCAACCCTGAACTTTCCTTAACTTTTGAAATTAAATCAAATACTGAGGTAGAGCCAGGAGCACGGATGTTTAAATTAGTTAAAACAACTTTTGAAAAAATTGGAAGGCAAAGCACGCTGGATCGGAATGGCTCATTGAGCAGGCCAGAGCCACCTCCAGTCAGGATTATTACACTTTAACAGATGTTATTTGAGTTCTAATGGCAGGCTTGCTCCACTTGAACATTGGGACTAAGCTTGCAAACTGGCACAGGCTCTCCCGGAGGCCGCCCCTGCACAAAACAGGTAATTCAAGAGGTGGTGTTCACTCAGAGCCTTTGCAGGTGAATTCACTTCCATAAACTGCAGCTCATACAAATCACTGCTGCTCAACATCCTAACTCGAGTCCCGTCTCCCCGACACCTTCTGCTCCTCGGCCATGATTCCAGCAACACCACAATTTAAAAACTCTCAACCTTATGTTCAATTCCCTCCATGTTCTCACCCCTCGCCATTTCTGTAACCTCCCCCAGACCAAACCTCCACGAACTGTGTGTTTTTGATGTCTATTTGCCCACCTCCCCACTTCCTTTGCCCTGCCATTGCCAGCCATGTCTTTAGCCACGTAGGTCCCAAGCTCTGGAAATCCTTCTCTAAACTCTTTGCCTTTCCACCATTAAGACGCTCCTTAAAACCTAGCGTGCCTTGGTTGGCAGCACTCTTGTCTCTGAGTCAGAAGGTTGTGGGTTCAAGTCCCATAGGAACATAGGACTGAGGCCATTTAGCCACACGAGTCTGCTCCACCATTCGATAATATCATGGCTGATCTGACTGTAGTCTCAATTCCACCTTCCTGTCTGCTCCCCATAACCCTCGACTCCCTTGTCTAACAAAACTCTATCTAACTCAGCCTTGAATAAGTTAAATGACCCATCCTCCCCTGCTTTCTGGGGAAGAGAATTCCATAGACTAATGATCCTCTGAGAGAAAAAGGTTGTCCCCATCTCAGTATTAAAAGGGAGACCTCTTATTCTTAAACTGTGTCCCCTAGTTCTAGCCTCCCCCACAAGAGGAAACATCCTCCCGGTATCCACCCTATCAAGTCCCCTCAGGATCTTATATGTTTCAGTAAGATCACCTCTTATTCTTCCAAACTGCAACAGGTATAGGCCCAACCTTTCTTCATAAGATAAGCCCTTCATCCCATGAATGAGTGGAGTGAACCGGCTCTGAACTGTTTCTAATGCAATTATATCCTTTTTCAAATAAGGAGACCAAAACTGGACACACTACTCCAGATGTGATCTCACCAAGGCCCTGTACAGCTGCAGTAAAACTTCCGTACTTTATATTCCATCCTCCTTGCAATAAACATCATTCCATTTGCCTTCCTAATCACTTGCTGTACCTGCATGCGAACTTCTTGTGATTCATGTATCAGGACACCTAGATCCCTCTGAATCACCAAGCTCTGCAATCTCTTTCCATTTAAATAGTAGGCTGCTTTTTCTATTATTCTTGCCAAGTGGACAAGTTCACATCACCCCACAACTCACTCACTCACCCTGTCTATATCCTATTTATCTATCACCTATCTATATCACTCCAAGGCTTCAGTAGAAAAAAACAAGGCTGACACTGCAGTGCAGTACTGAGGGAGTGCTGCACTGTCAGAGGTTCCATCTTTCGATGAGATGTTGAACCAATGCCCTGTCTTCCTTTTCAGATGGACTTAAAAGATCCCAGTACCCTGAAGTAGAGCAGGGGAGTTATCCCCAGTGTCCTGGCCAACATTTATCCCTCAAGCAACATGGCACAAAACAAGATTAACCGGTCACCATCACATTGCTGTTTTTGGGAGCTTGCTGTTACCAAACTGGCTGCCGCATTTCCTACATTACAAGTGGCTACTCTTCGCAAGTACTTCATTGGCTGTAAAGCGCTTTGAGACAACTGGCGGTTGTGAAAGGTGATATATAAATGCAAGCCTGCCTATTTTACATCTGTTGTCAAGGATTTGGTCACATGTCCCAAGGTCTCCTTATATGGCTTATTCGTATCAAATGTTGTCTGATTACACTTCTGCGATGTACCTTTTGAAATTTTACTGTATTAAAGGTGCTTTATAAATGCAAGTTTTTGTGTATAAACTGAGCAATAGAGAGGACAAGCAGAGACACCAACTGCACCCATAGAAACACAAACTGATGTTCACTGGAACTAGCACAGGGAACACGGCTGACGTTGAGGTTGACATATTGCATGAGGACAAATGGCTTCCTCTTACTCAGTTCTATTTCCAAATTTTGCTCTGTGTGTAGATAGGACATCCAGAAGATCCACACACGGGATGATTTTAACTTGATCTTGTGGGCTGTTAAAATTGCACGAGTGACATACCTGGCCCAGGAGCTGACTGGTTCTGATTTTCACCCACTATCCTTTTTGGCCGTAAGGCTACCAGCTCATAGCCAGCTGGGTTCTAAATAAACATACACACACCATGGCCTCATGGCAATATTGAGACCAGGCTTTTAGGCCCGGATGGGGAAGTTGTAGAGAGTTTCCAGTCAGTCAGACCCAACCAGCGAGGAAGAGGATCAGAACTCAGAAGAGACCTGAAATGTTGAAACCTGAAAAATGTTGAAAACTTTTCAATACTTTTCCAACAGATACCACTCACAGACTAAAAATTGTGGTAACATTAAAATCAGGGCTACCCTTGAAGGCCTCTGATCACCAGTCAAACCACATAGCCACTGCATTAGTTACCCAAAGTGTGCCACAGTACCTGTTCATTGTACAAAACGGCACCTGGATTAGTTTGCTATTTGCCTTAGCTCTTTACCTAACCCTGGCTGTGAGACAATTAATGTGATTCGGTGTTTGATGTTAGAGGCTGTTGTTCCTGAGCTTGAGGGAAGGGTCTAATTCCTTGGTGAGGAGGAGGGGTGAACATTTAACAAAACAACCAGCAGCCTTTCGTATAACATTCCCTGCACCCTTAGAACAGCTACAGGCGCCACCCCACACCCAGTCCATGACTTCCACCCCCCAACCCTCCCAATCTTGGAACGTTGATTCCTCAGCATGGATTAAGTTCCAAGCTGAAATGATGTTTCTTAGAAGCTGACTGGAGATATCTTGGGTTGCTGCATGGAAACATCGTATAGAAATTAAAGCCATATAGTGTCTGTCAAAACCACAGGATGTCCCAAAGTGCTTTAGAGCCAATGAAATGCTTTTGAAGTGTAGTTACTGCTGTGATGTAGAAAAGGTAGATGCCAATTTGTGCACAGCAAGCTCCCCAAAAAAGCAACGAGCAGGTCAGCTGTTTTAGTGATGTTAGCTGAGGATAAATATTGGCCACACACGAGGAGAATGCCATCACTCTTCTCCTTTGGAATAGCGCTGTGGGATATTTTATGTTCACGTGAGAGGGCAGACATAAGAGACCTTGATTTAATGTCTCATCTGAAAGATGGCACCTCTGACAGTGCAGCACTTCCTCAGGTACTGCACTGGGGTGGGGGTCAATTAGATTTTTGAGCTCAAGGTCTTTGAGATTTGAACCTATAACCTTCAGGCACAGCTGAGAGTGCTACCCACTGAGCCACAGCTGACACTAGCTCCAAATCGGATCATCAGCCTGCCCTCAGACAGCACTGGGAACATTAGCCTTAATGTCCAACAGCTGACCCACCATCATGTGAATTTTCAGCGTACCGCTCATTTAACCATAGTGCAGTGGAGAGCACTTTCACCTCAGAGTCAGAAGGTCATGGGTTCAAACCCCACTGCAAAGTCATAATCCAGGCTGGTGCCCACTGACGCCCGTCCAGCTAGTAACCTTACTCTACTGGCATATCATTTGCAGAAGCAGCTTCAACAGTGCCCCAAGGCCCTGGCCAGCATGCAAATCGGGCATGACCAATTAACTGCAGCCCTAAGGAGGACCGACTGGAATGTTGGATGGCAAGACTCTTTGTTTTAAACAGTGCCTTCTTGGCTAAACAGTCCTCATAAATTTATCTTCAAATTACAACGCCATTCATTAAATGACAACACGAACACAGGTCAAACACAATCTCAGTCCAGTTTGTGTTCAGAAAGCCTCTGAACTCTGCATCCCCCCAAGAGCTGATTCAGACTTTTCTCACCCTTAGCACAGAATTCCTCCTGATGCCTGCTCCAACTATTGCTTCTTTGCCATGTATTTATGACCTCTGGTTCCTGTTATCCTGCCCAATTGTCAAGTAATACGCAGGATTTCCTTTGAAAGATGTCAGCTTCAGCTCAGTGGCAGCACACTCACAATTTGAGCTCATAATTCAGGTGGACACTCCTGTGCACTACCGAGGGAGTGTTACACTGTCAAAGGTGCCATCGATCCAACAATACATTAAACCGAGGCCCACTCTTCCCCCCACCCCCTCCCCACCCCAGGTAGATGTATGAGACCTCATGATGCATTTTGCAGAGCCGGAGAATTGTGTCCTGGCCCTACCCAAATATCACCCAAAAAAGCAGATTGTCTGGCCATCAAAATATTGATGCTTGTGGGATCTTGCTGTGTGTAAATTGGCTGCCATGTTTTCCACATTACAACAGTGGTCACCCTTCAAAAGCACTTCATTGACTGTGAATTGCTTTGGGACGTGCTGGGGATGTGAAGGGCGCTATTCAAACGCAAGTATTGCAGTCTTTGTAAAGTACAGGCTCCAGGGCGGCACAGTGGTAATGTCACCGAGCTGGCAATCCAAAGGCGAATATGCTGGCGACATGGGTTCAGATGGCAGCTGGTGGAATTTAAATCTAATTAATTATTTTTTTAAAAAAAAAATCTGGAATCAAAAGTTAGTCTCAGTCATGGTGACCATGAAACCAGCGCGAATTGTCGTAAAAACCCATCGGAGGGAAACTTGCCATCTTTACCCAGGCTGGCCTACATGTGATTCCAGAACCACAGCAATGTGGCTGTCTCTTAAACTGCCCTCCGAAATGGCCTCGCAAGCTACGCAGTTCAAGGGCAATTAGGGATGGGCAGCAAATGCTGACCTTGTCAGTGACACCCACATCCTATGAAAGAAAACAACAAAAAAAGCTGCTGCAAGGGTCAAGTTTCTGAGAAAGCTCCTTCCTCCATGTCGGAAAAGATAGGAAACTGGGAGCAGGGTGCATTGTTGTCCTAGGATAGGGAAGGAAAGGCAAGTGTTTCTCAGAGCCCGTGAGCAGCGCAGCATAAGCCCAGAGGCTCCACAGCCTGTGATTTACGCAGCATGGGGTTACATGCCCTGTTAGGCCAGCCCTGACCTGTGGGCCTCTGGAGGAAACAGATGGGCAGGCTCCTCTCACGGACTGGATAAACAAACCTAACCGCGAGACCCTGGTAAGCTTTGTGTTCAAAGGAAAACCAACCCAGTCACTTCTACCCAGTGAATGGGTGACTGAGCATGGGGTGAAAGGTCAAGCAGTTAATAGGGTCAAGCCTGTCGAGTCTGTTTGTTTGGACTGAGGCCCACTGCCTGGATTTGTCAACTCTGGCTTCACACTGAACAAAGCGCAATCAAACTCTGCCACAACTTCATTAAATAGAAATTGATAGCTTGCAAAAAAAAAACTTTCGCCTTTCACAATGTCCCAATAAGCACTCCACAGCCGAGGTAAATTTGAAGTGTAGACAAGTGTTGCAATGTAGCAAACACAGCAGCAAATTTGTGCACAGCAGATCCCACAAACAATAATCTGATAATGACCAGGTAATCTTTTTTTCGTGATATTGGCTGAGGAATAAACAGTTGCCACACTCTGCTCTCAATTAAATACCTGCCACAAAATCTCTCACATCCAAGCGGCCTCAGTTTAACACCACACCAAAAAGGCAGTCCCTCCAGCAGTGCAGCACTGGAATGTCAGCCTATGTTTTGGGCTCAAACCTCTGGAGTGGGGCGTGAACCTTCTGACTGAGAGCAGAGCGTGTTACCCAGTAAGCCATGGCTGACACTACTTTTTTTTTGAGAAAGTAAAATTTCTCTTCAGACACACCCTGCTCCGTTTCTCTGCAATTTCATTGATTGGAGCTGTGGAAAATAATTAACAGGCCAAGGCTGAATGAAAACTTGTTTATACCCAGGGAGATGAGTGACCTTTTGGGAGAGAGAGCGAGCTACATCAGAATAGATGGGGAATTTTCCTTTAAAGGAAATCACTTGGCAGTATTTCTTTAACAAACAAAACATTGAAATTTGAAGGCAACATAGGTTAATAAGTAAATTGGACTCTACTGTAAATATTCATTTACAAAAACAACTTGCATTCATATAGCACTTTTAATGCAGTAAAACATCCGAAGGTGCTTCACAGGGGCATTACCCAACAAAAATTTACCAAGCCAAAAGGGACATTCAGACAAATAACCAATAGCTTGGTCAAAGGGGTAGGTTTTAAGCAGATCATAGCAAGATGCAGAGGTTTAGGGAGGGATTTCAGAGCTGGGAACCTAGACAATTGAAGGTATGACCACGTGTAGTAGGGTAAACAAAATCAGGGATGTACAAGGGTCCAGAATTGGGGGAGTGCAGAGATCTCGGGCAGTTGTAGCGCTGGAGAAGATTACAGTGATAGGGAGGGTCAAGGCCACAGAGAGAGGCACTGCCTTCCATTCCATTCACAGGTAGAAATAGAGGTGTAATATAAATTGGCAGCATACCAACCGTGCTAAAAAATCTAAAATGAACTGCCATTGGTATGAAGTTTGTACTTGTAAATTAATATCAAATTAATCTTGGTTTGCTTACTGATTTGTAACATGCCCACAATGAAAAAAAAAACCCTGACTGACTACAACTATCTCACTCTTGTTAAGAAGTTCAGATACATACCTTGGTTTGAAATTTGGAAGTCGGGAACTCTGGTTCCCGACGAGCATTGGGCTTCTGCGTATACACCAGCCAAGAAATGGCCGCACTTGCTCAGTTCAGTGGTTTTGCGCAGGGCTGATCCTCGGCCTTCATGAGGGAAACAAAGTTTCAGTGAGATTGGTTGGCTCACAATGTGACAAGCATCTGGGTGGGTTGCTGAGAAATCCATGGAATCTATTTTGGTCTCATCTGTCAACTATTGTGTGGTGTGTCCAACCACATTTTGCCTGATAATTCAAATGTACCTCCTACTTACCTTGAACGTTAGAGTATAAGATAGATACTGTAAATTGTTTCATCTTTCTGAACTTTTATAGTAAAATTTATTTTTATTTGTTCAAAACCCATGGAATTTTGTGGCCTTATTCATTTAGTAAGCGTCTTGAGTCTCGAACTTTATTTACCTTAAATAAACATTGTTGGTCCCTAACTGGATCTCCCCCCACACCATGGGGTCTGGCCAAGGATCATAACATAAATTTGGGGCACATCCTAGAGTCTCAAATCCACAGACAAAGTTCTGATACTTGCTGAGGTTAAGGTTTATAAGATTTCCACGGTGAATTTTACAACACTGATTGAAAAGCAGAATGGCTTTGACAATTGCTAAGACTTTTCTGGAAAGGGAAGATTTATCCCGGAGCGATTTACAACAATTAACCAAGGCTAGGTTAAGAGTATTAGCAGAAGAGCTCAAGTTAAGAGTTAAAAAGGGGGTCTAAGAAAGCAGAAATGATTGCAGTCCTTCGTGGGATCTGTACAACAGGTTCTAGATGGAACGGCGCATTGCTCATGTTGGAGGGCAACATGGTTATGCCAAATGCCTCACCAATACACACCCGGGTAGCATAGGCACACATAGGCTACTGGGGCATGGGCTTGGTTCTGAGAGGGTTAAATGTAGATCCACACCATGTGCACACAACTGAGAGGATTAAACATAACAGTGCTACATGGTGTAAACCGAAGAGGACTCCAGCCCTACAACCCTCAAAGATCTCTATGCTTCTCCAATTCTGGCCTCTTCTACATCCCAATTTCCTTTGCTCCACTAATGGTAGCCATGTCTTCAGCTGCCTAGGCCTGAAGTTCTGTTCCCTTCCCTTCCTAAACCTGACCACCTCTCCCTACCTCTCTCATCCTTTAAGACAAGCCTTAAAACTTACCTCTTTGATCAAGACTTTGCTCACCTGTCCTACTCTCATTACACGATTGGCTGTCAAATATTGTTTGATAATGCTCCTGTGAAGTGTCTTGGGATGTTTTGCTATGTTAAAAGGTGCTACATAAATGTAAGTTATTGTTGTTAAATGAATCGCCATAATATGAACTTGGCATTGAGGGGGGTTAACCGTGATGCCAGGGTGCTATCTAAACATTAAGATTAAACATTTTGCAGCTGCTTAGGCCTACTCCTGAGTGTTTTAAAAGGTGGTGCTGAGCATGGAGGGAGTTAAACACACCACCTCATAGAGAGCAGGTACTGAAAGAGTTAAACATGCAACTGGGACATAGGCTTAGCACTGAGGGAGTTAAATGCACTGCTGCCTCTTAGTAATGATAGAGTTAAGCATATTGCTGTAACACAAACTTGGTCCTGAGAGGATTAAACAAGGCGCTGAGCACAAGGAGAGTTAACACACTCAGATGCTTGGTACGGAAAGGGTTAAATTCAATTAACTATTCTTTACTGGTTGTGTGTGGCTTCAGTTGGCCAGTGACAAAAGCACCCAAACCTTAGATCACCCTCGTGCAGGACGATTGTGGATTTCAGACAACAGACAAGTCATCTAGATACTCGGGTGAAAAATGATGGGGATAAGCAAAATATCAACCCTGATTTATCATCTTAATTATAGCAATAGAGCAAACAATAAAACAATCCCCATGAGAAAATGCAATCTTCCCTCTGGTGCTGCTGAGAGTGAATTGTTTACAGGACTGCACACTTAACAGCTGGAATAAGAACCAGGGGTTGCAACATTGCTCATGACTAACATTCAACTTCATAGCCTTTGCCAGAACACAGCACCTCAACATCCCCACATCCCAGCTGCCCCCCAAATCAGCACCCCCTCACGTCTCAGCTACCCTCCTCATATCAGCAACACCCAATGTCCCAGCTAGACCCCCAAATCAGCCCCCATGTCCCAGCTAGCCCCCCATATCCCAGCTAGACCCCCAAATCAGCCCCCCTTGAAGGAGATTCAACGTTCCTCCTTGAACCAACACCACCAAAAAGAGATTGACTGGTCTATCATCTCATTCTCTGTTTGTGAGAGCTCCCTGTGTGCAAATTGGCTGCCTCTTTCCCCAGTTACCTGCACTTCAAAAGCAGTTCATAGCTTGAAGTGTTTTAGGACATGTAGAAAAGGGAAAGGCATTAGGTAACCTTTTATACAAACTTGTATTTTCTACGTAACCCCATGCCAACTGCCGAGTAGCTAAGTCACTGCGTCACTTGTTCATTTTCACCAATATAACCCTAATGCCTGCTGTTCATTATTAATTATGTAACTGTTATTTGCCCATTAATCTCTATAAAATCCCATACCAGTTCCTTCTAATGCTGTACATAACTCCACGTCAACTACTGTTATTTTCTATATAACCCTATTTGCCATTTAGCCTTTATGTATATACCTATGGCACCAGGTAACTCCATCTTATGTCTGTAACAGTAGTGTCCGGATTTGAAGAGGCCAGAGCCCGTAAAGTGCTATTTTAGGGGAAAATTCCTAACCTGGCGAGCATTCAGTACCAGTGAGCAGGGAGCAGCTCTCACCGTGATTTACTGCTAATCAAGAATTATGCATTTAAAGTCATTCTGAAGTGAAGTGATATTAATGAGATGAATTAAGTGGACTAAACAACTCCAACAGCGACACAGGGATTTAGTGTTGCTGAATATATAAGCAGTACTTCACCCCACAGTACTTACTTCTCCCACCGTGTCTGTTATTTTACAGGAGCCCATTTAACACCCTACCCAGAGAGCACAAAATGTGCGACTACACATTAGATTAACTGGCTACAGTCGCACGTAAAATGAAAGTTATTATTGCCTCACATCCCCCATATTAGCTCACTGAGCACTGCACGGCCTTCACACTGAGGCTTCAGTCTACTCTACTCACCGAGTGCTGCATTAAGTCTGGGTTTGCTAGAGAGCCGAGTCCCCATTTATATTGCCCATCGACAGCTAAAGGTCCTGGCACCATGAAGATATTGGAGAGTAGCCTTAGTGGTTGTGCGTGGAACCGATAAACCACCGTTGCTAACCTCATATTGCACTCATACAAACAGAAAAAAGGAGAAACCAGTCTGAGGGCCAGAGAGGGTTAACAGTACTGATAAACCTCCTTGGCACTCTCTACAGTTACAAGAATGGACCAATAGCATGTTTTCCTAGTCACCACAGGGCACGGACTATCCTGAACTGAACTGTCTCCTCCTCAGTCACCATGGCGACTAGATATTTGGGTTCCTTGAGGCCTATCATTTCCTCTCTGTCCTGTACCAAGCTCTGCTGACAGATGAACTCCTACTCCTCGTGCATTAAGTATCAAGAGGAAAAGGAAGGAGGCGTTCCACATACAACTCCTAACAGATGACGCTGTGCGGGAATGCAATCAAGTGGTGCTATTGCTAATTACATTTTCTTGAACTGTCAAGGTGGAAGAAAGCCAAAGATTTTCTCCTCCACCTCAATTCACAACATGGTTCGCTCCAGACCCTATGAAGGCCACAGGATAAGGTCTGGACTCACAAGGAATCGGACGGTGGAGAGAGAGAGAGAGAGAGGGAGGTGTCTTTTCTGCTTAAGACTTCATCAATAGCTGGCTGGTTAACCAAAGTCTTACTAAGCCAGGGTGGTCCTACATTCAATGCCTGGTCTCAGTTCGGGTAGCAGTAAGAGGGTTGCTGCAATCAACCAGAGTGGCCTCAGAGCGAGGGAGAAGGCAAAAGGTTCAGTTAAAATGGGGCCAGGATCAAAGTCCCATCGCCAAGCCTGATGTCGATGCACATGCAGCCCTTTCCAGCAGGGGTCACTGGACCGTGATCAAGAGCAATACCCTGGCTGGTGCTGGGGTCACACTCTTTATTACACTCATTTATAGCACCCAACCTCCCTTCCAACTTCTGCAATGATCGAGAGCAGCTAACCCAGCATAGATCAGGCATAGTACCCAGGAGCTCCTGGCTACTGTGTCTCAGTACCACACCAAGTGGGATGCCAGAGTCATTGGGAAGCTTAAGGAACAGTTATTGCTGTATCTGAGCCCCTGTATTAATATCAACTTGGATCTTTGCTGCATGGAACAATTTGCATTTATATAGCACCTTGAATGTAGAAAAACATCCCGCTGCACTGCAGCAGTGTTAACTGCGGCACGGTTGGTAGTGCTCTCACTCCGAGTCAGAAGGTTGTGGGTTCAAATCCTACTCCAAAGACTTGAGCACACAAAAAAAAATCTAGGCTGCCATTCCAATGCAGTACCTGAGGCAGTCCAAGGTGCTGACTTTCAGATGAGACATTAAACCAAGACCCTGTCGGCCCTCTTGGGTGGATGTTAAAGATCCCAATGCGCTGTTTCGAAGAAGAGCAGATGATTTATCCCTCGTGTCCTGGAGAATATTTATCCCTCCATGAACGCCATTAAAATAGATTATCAGGTCATTATCACATTGCTTTTTGCTTGCTGTGTGAAAATTGGCTGTTGCATTTCCTACATTGAGAGTGACTAAAAAGCACTTTGGAATGCCCTGAAGCCATGAGAAGTGCTACATAAATGCAAGCCGTTTCCTAATTTTTTCATAGAATATCAAAGAAAGATTTCCATTCCCATAGTCTTTCCCAACCTCAACATGTCCTGAAATGCTTCAGAGCCAATCAAGTACTTGTGGAGCGTAGTTACTGTTGTAATGTACCGAAATGCAACAGCCAATCTGTGCACAGCAAGATCCCACAAACATCACTGCGATATTGTAAAAATAACTTTATCCTTTAGTGGTTTGCCAGAGTCTCAAGAGCCTCTTCTCCGGTCTCTGAGCGATCCCTAGTACCTGTCAGCCAGCTGTTTTCCAAAGCCTGGGCGTGTTTTTAAGCTTATTACAATAAATGAAGCTACTGAGAGGGATTACGAGGTCACCTTCCAGCTTTATGGAATACCTATCCCAGTTGACAAGCAGCAATGGATCGGCACTGTTAACGGAGGAGGGCTCTGCCCATCTAATCAGTCCCATCTATTACCAAGGCTCACAAACTCCCTACATTAAGGTCAACAGAGATCCATTTCCACCCAGCCCGCACCCAACCTCTCCAATCTCCTTGAAAGATGGCTCAGGTCCATTTTGGAATTGACCCATTTAGAACAAAATGTCCCAGGCTTCCTTATATTAAAAAAATGTGGCCATCACTGGCAAGGCTGGTCTTTATCAACAATCTCTAGCTGCCTCTGAAAAAATGGTTGTGGAGCATCCTGCTTGAACCCTCGATGGCAGTTTGAGAGTAGCTTGCGCAGCCATTTCAGAGGGCAGTATAAGAATGGAGTGAACTATATAAGCTGATCACAGCTGGGGCCATAGTTGTGTCTTCTTGACCGCAACGTTCTTGGCATAGTATGGGGGCGGCGGGGCGGGGGGTTAACTGAGGACAAATTTGGGGCTCAGTTATGAGGCATCACATGGTTAAGTAGCCTGCCAATAAGTCACCTATGCAACTCCCTCCCTCACAAAGATGAGTCACGTGGGACAGTTATTGCCCTTGGCTAGTGAGATCAATGCCTGGAGGAGAGATGTGGGGAGGGGGAGCGGTGCTGGTGGGCACAAGACTGAGAAAAGCAGATAAACAAAAGTCAACTAACAACATCAATTGAGACAGACAGTGAGTGCTCACTGCAAAGCTCTCAGAGTCAGATTGTAGCCATCACTCAGTCATGTGTCGCGCTGAAGGACACTTCCTTTGGGGGAGGAAGGTCAGGCCCACTGGTCTCATGGGGAGTGAACCTTGGATGGAATGTGTCAGCTTCAGCCAATCACAGTCAGTTTTCTGGGATTATGAAGACATACAGGGTACAATGGTGTGACACTGCTTTCTATCCTGGTCACTTCTGGCGCAAGCACAGTCATTCACCATACAGTCATACAAAGTACAAACCTCATTACTCTCACTCCCTGTCTCACTGAGTTTGACTTATACATTCAGTGTGTGGAAGTTACCAGCAACTGTGTGTTTGTGCATGTGTGAGTGAGACAGAGAGAGAGAGGGAGGCAGAGAGAGAGAGAGAGAGAGAGAGAGGGACACACCAGCAGAGAGAGACCAGCAGAGAGAGAGAGAGAGAGGGAGGGGGAGAGACACAAAGAGAGAGGCGGAGGAGGGAGAGGGAGGAGAAGGAGGAGGGGAGTAGGGGGGAGAGAGAGGGAAGGGGAGAGACACAAAGAGAGAGGCGGAGGAGGGAGAGGGAGGAGAAGGAGGAGGGGAGTAGAGGGGAGAGAGAGAGAAAGAGAAGGGGAGAGAGAGATAGAGGACAGAATTGTTCCAGATCTGCACTAAGTGTGGTAGCGGGCCAGTAAAATGATGTTTTACCTGTCGGACACAATGACAGCTTCTCACGCCATTTCGTCCCAAACCCGCCACATTAATTATGCGTTCTCGAGAAGCATGCCATTTCCATGGCAGGCGGGCTCTCGTTCGCCCAAGTCACCACCTCACCACTTCATCACACCAGACACCACATTTAAAGTGCTGCTGCATACACACCCCTCAGTGCTTCCAGCCCAGGACTGCTACACAGAAGACAAGGATGGCGCCTAACGGCAAAAAGACTGCAGCCCCCCACTTCAGTCCCTCGTGCGCCTTTTGAATGCCATGGAGGCCCACCATGCTGTCCTCTACCCCTGCTCTGGCTGCAGGATGGGCAGCGGCATCACCAATCCAGCATGGGAGGTGGTGGCAGTGGTGGTCAGCGCCAATGCCCTACAAAAGAGGACAGCCACCCAGTGCCAAAAGAGGATGAATGGTCTCATCCGTTCCGTCAGGGTAACTCACTCTTCTCATCTCTCTCATCAACCCATCACACATCCACAGGGATCTCACACCTCAAGGGACAACACCACTAACTCTCACACACACCCTCACATCCCCATCAGGCTCATAACCTCTCGAGTTCACGTTCTCATCCTGTCCATGGCTCCGCTCACCACACAAACATTCCACTCAGTGCCATGTGCCCTCTCACACTCTCTCCATCTGTTTACACACAAGAGAAGCCTGCTGACACCAGCAGGGAGAGGTCTCAGACCAGGGGTGGAGTGGCCCACATTTGGCCCCTCACTCACTTTGAGGAGTGTGCCATCTCACTGACTGGTGAGGACATCGACAGTGCCACCGGTGACAGTGAGGTTGGCGCGAACACTCTCGTGAGGATCCTGCGCCACATTATCCTTCTTTCAACGCAACTGTGAGTGCTCTCTCTCCTGCTTTTGACTCTGCTGCCATGCACTATTTATCTCTACTTTGACTCACAGGGAGCTCTGCCAAGCGACCAACACTCTCAGCCAGCCAGTCCCTCAGTCCATCCAGGTCCCCACCTCTAGCCCGGAGGACACCTCCTCCATTTTAGAGCTGGAAATAAGCAGCCTGGAAGACCCGTCACAGCGCTTACCCACACCCTGCACCAGCGCAGAGACACACACCTCGGTGGGACCTAGATCTAGAGGCGGCTCGGATTCACAATCTGGTGGTCACCACACGGACACGTGTCTGCAGCAGGAGGAGGCAGTTTCAGCCGAGCTCCCTGGCACACAGAGGACTGCTGGGGAAGAGGCATCTGTGGGGTCCGAGTCAGATGACAAGCCTCTGGATTCAGCCTTCCAACTCATCCTGGCTAGACAGCAAAAGGCGTGGGAACATCACGCAGAGCTGTTGGAAGCCCTCAACAGGATGGCACACGAGTCAGAGGAGTGGTGTGCCTGCTCTCTGACGAAGTGGTGCCCATGTACATGTATGAAGGTCTCCATGGGGAGGATGGCAGACGCCATGGAGACCCTGGTCCAGCAGAACGTGGAGATGTGTGCAGACCTGCTCTCCATCATGGGAGCCATGGGCAAGTTCCTGCAGTGGCAACGCGAGGGGGAAACGGGGCACCTCGACGTCCCTCCAGGTGCTCCTTCCCCTGAAGATGTCAGGCTGGTGCCCCCAGGCACCCGAAAGGAGGAGGAGCGGCAGTTGGATGCCCCTGGGTCATCCACTCAGGAATCTCAGAGGCTGCTCTCTCCCTCCAAGTCCCCTTTGCCTGTGAGCCTCACAACCTCGTCCTCTGTCACCGCAGAGGGAACAGTTGGCCAATGAGTGATTCTGGAGGGAGAAGTGCGTGTGTGGTAGGACCTTTTGGAGCCTTGTGCAAACACTCTCCCACACACGCAGATCCTTCATGTATCACTCTCACCTCAATGTCCTGAGCATTTTCAATGCTGCCTGCTGGGGTTCACTTTCAGTTGTCCATCTGAGCTGATCTGCATCTCCGCCCACCCACTGATCACACTCCCATGCAGCACCTGATCTCGCCCACCACGACTCTCGGTTCACTTTATATTTGGACAGCATGGTCTGGATTCAGTTTCTCCTGCGCTCCCCCACCTTTTCCCCTCCCCCAGACACCCATTTCCTCTCCCCCATCACTATTGACCCCGCTGGAATAACCTTTCACCTCCCCTCCGTGACCTCCCACCCACAACCCTTTTCCTTCGGGGATGTCCAGGTGAATGTGTACATTCCCTTCCTTCCCAAAAATCCCACCCCCATCCACATTCACCTCCCCGACCGCCCCTTTCCCACCCCCAGGGTCCGTGTCTGCCTCCGGGTCCCCAGCAACCACCCTCACCGTCAAACCCTCACCCTCCCAACCTACCGCCTCACTCTGCCCTCGGTCATTCTCACTATTCCCTCAGTTTGCTCCCCAGGAGGCAGTCATGGACTCAACAGACCCCTCCCCTACACGTTCACCTGGATATCCCGCCCTCTGAACTCCTTCAACCCTTGGAAACTCTTCCCCCCCCGTCTGGAATCTCCAGCCCTTGGATCTCCCCACCACCCCCGGACTCCTACCCAACTTAGTTCTTGCTCCTTGCTGACTCCTTCAGACACCCTTACTCCTTCCCCCACTCCGTGCTGCTTCCCCTACACCTACCTCCCCAGTTGCTGCCTTCTCCCTTTAGCCCCTGGATTGGGATGCTCCGCCCAGGGAAGGAATCCCAGAGGGGCTGCTCCATGTGAGGAGGGGATCCTGGAGGGGGTGCTCCACGTGGGGAGGGGATCCTTTAGCCCCTCCTCCCTTTAGCCCTTCCTCCCCACCTACCCCTCAACACCTTCATCCCGCCCCTCCCAACTTCACCCCATCCTAACACCTCTTCCTCTCCCAGTCAATCCTAGACCTTCCTCCCCCACCCCCCCGGTACATCTTCCTCTCCCAAACACAGCTGGACCTTCCTTTCCACCCCCTCGATCATCATCTGGTGTGTGCAGACCCTCAACGATGACTTTCCACCTCCCCGCTTCACAGCAGAGCCATGTCCATGAGAAGCCACCCAACAAGCAATGGACATTCCTCCAGTGTGCCATGGCTGTCGGGCTCCAGCATCTTCTGCTCCTCAGATGTCCGCGATGTGAGCCTGGCGCTAAGTCCTGACTTCTGTATGTCACATTTATCAACACGTGTTCTGCGCTGGCATACAACCTTGCCGGCGTGGACGAACGCAGTAATTTTGTTTGCTACGAAATACAAACCAAGGTGCTCTCTGTACCGGCTCCAGTCTTCCATAGTCACATTGCAAGAATCGATTCTGCTAAAGAGCAGCATGACTGGTGAGTATTCTTTTCTTTTTCTTAAGATTCGATGTACTCACATAAGCAAGGCGAGGTGCAGCATCGGAACTATTTTACCCTCATCACCAAACGTAATGACTCGACGTACCGGACAGGTTTCAACAAGAAACAGTTATCTTTATGACAGAGAGCTTTTCAGATGCTACGTGCTTGACAAGAAGCCCCACCTCCCAGATTACCAGCACTTAGGGCTCATTGGTCGGAGCCTCCAAGGCCAAAGGAGGCAATTGGGGTGTTGGGGGAAAGGCTAGGGGTGGGGGTTGAGGGGGAAGGTGTGGAGTACCGCAGCCACTGGACCTTAAGCAGAGGGCGCCCACAGTCAGGATGGCTTCTAATGGGGGTCCCCCCGCACCCCCCCACTTCCTGCCCAAGATCTAAACCTGTTCTTTTTCGGACTTCCCCCACACCAGGTAAACCCTCCCGCCAGCCTAAAAATTGGGATTGGGCAGGAAATGGCCCAGTAATTGGTCACTTAAGGGCCTCAAATAGGGCAGAGTCAAGCTTCCAGTCTGAGGTCTTACCTGTCCCAGCGTAAAGTCGCTGTGTGGTCAGGGCAGGTGGAAACGCGGGGGGTGGGGGTGTGAAATTCCGTTCCTAAAACCCGCTAGCAGAGGAGTGTGAAATTCAGGTCCAAATGTTCAAAGTGCCTTGGTGGGATCTGAACTCTCATTCTCTAGATTATTAATCTAGGTATCCGGATTAGTAACCCAACGCACTACTCTAGCCTCTCATTTAAGCATCCTGCATATCAGGCAGGCCTGACACATTGAAGGGGAAGCTAAATAATTACAGCAGGAGAAGGGAATAGAAGCATAAATTGATAGGATTAGATAAAGTAGGAGCAGAGGTGCGCGGAGCAATGACACCAGTTTGGATCAGTCAGGCTGAATGGCCCTTTACTGTGCTGTAAATTCGATATAATCAATCACTGTAATGGGCTCCGTTCAATTGGTCTGATTGTTAAACAGTCACCATTGGAAGGTTCCTGAACTCGAACCCATTGAGTATGAATGAGGTCAGCTTGGCACTGCACTGCCCGGTGTTATGAAGCATTATGCACAGCATTCCGTCCTCGCTTAAGGCTGAAGTACCCACTGAGTGCCAGAGTGCCAGCTTCCAAAATGGCAGCCACCTAGACAATACCATAACTTTCACAGCAGACAAACTTTATCAAAAGAATTTCAACTGACCTCAAATGCTTGGTTATTACAAAACTACAGCAGACTCAAAGGAGAGATGTTCAATTTTGTCCCATATAGTGTTCATCTTAACAGAGCCCCTTTGCAAGAAGACAAGGTAAAACTTCTGCCAAAAACACACACTTAACAGCCCAATGGAACTCTGAAAATAACTAGCTCGCAATCAGAATTGATGGTCCCTCCCTGCGTGGAGCTCTCCTTCCGGGCTTCCTTCCCTGGGTAGAGCATCCCGCTCTGGGAGCCCCTTCCCAAATGGAGCACCCGATCCAGAAGTCACTCCATGCCAATCATGAGGGAATGGCGATATATTTCTAAGTCATAATGGTGTGTATCTTGCAGGTGGTGGTGTTCCCATGCATCTGCAGTCCTTGTTCTTCTAGGTGGTTGAGGTCCTGTGTTACACACATGTTACCAAAAGAGGCTTGGCGATTTGCCACAGTGCATCTTGTAAAATGTACACACAGCTGCCACTGTGGGAGAGGGAATCTACGTTTGAAATGGTGGATGAGCTGCCAGGCAAGATGGTTGCTTTGTCCTGGATGGTGTCAAGCTTCTCGTGTGTCATTGGAGCTGCACCCATCCAGGCAAGTGGAAAGAATTCCATTCACACCCCTGACTTGTGCCTTGTTAGGTGGTGGACAGGCTTTTGGGAGTCAGGAGGTGAGTTACTCACTGCAGAAGTACCAACCTCTGACCTGCTCCTGTAGCCACAGTATTTATTTGGCTGCTCCAGTTAAGATTCCAATTAATGATAACTCTTAGGATGTTGTTAGTGGGGAATTTGGCAATGGGTAATGTTGTTGAATGTCAAGGGGAGATGATTAGATTTTCTCTTGATGGAGATGGTCATTTCCTGGCATTTGCGTGACACAAATGCTACTTGCCACTTATCAGCCCAAACCTGAATGTTGCCCAGAACCTGCTGCATACGGGCTTCATTATCCAAAAAATTGTGAATAGTACTGAATACTGTGAAATCATCAATGAACATTCCCATTTCTGACCTTATTATGGAAGGAAGGACTTTGATGAAGCAGTTGAAGATGGTTGGGCCTAGGACACAACCCTGAGGAACTCCTGCAGTGATGTCCTGGAGCTGAGATGATTGACCTCCAACAACCACAACCGTCTTCCTTTGTGCTGGGTATGATTCCAACCAGTGGAGAGTTTTCCCCCGATTCCCACTGTCTTCAACTTTGCTAGGCCTTCTTGATGCCACACTCAGTCAAATGCTGCCTCGACATCAAGCGCAGTCACTCTCAAGTCACTTCTGGAATTCAGCTCTTCTGTTGGTGTTTCAGCCAAGGCTTTGGTGAGGTCAGGAGCTGTCTAATCCTGATAGATTCCAAACTGAGCGTCAGTGAGCAGGTTATTGCTGAGTAAGTGCCACTTGATAGCATTGTCGATGACACCTTCCATCACTTTGCTGATTGAGTATAGGCAGAAGGGACAGTAATTGTCCAAATAGGATTTGTCCTGCTTTTTGTGTACAGGACAACTGGGCAATTTTCCACATAGCCGGGTAGATGCCAGTGTTGTAGCTCTACTGGAACAGCTTGGCTAGGGGCGCGGCAAGTTCTGGAGCACAAGTTTTCAGTACTATTGCTGGAATGTTGTCAGGGCCTATAGCCTTTGCAGTATCCAGTTCTTTCAGCCATTTCTTGATATCATGTAGAATTAGTCGAATTGGCTGAAGACTGGCATCTGTGATGCTGGGGACCTTGGCAGGAGGCCGAGATGGATCAGCACTTCTGGCTAAAGGTTGTTGCAAGTACTTCAGCCTGTCTTTTGCAACAATGTGCTGGGCTCCCCCATCATTCAGGTTGGGGATGTTCATGGAGCCTCCTCCTCCAATTAGTTGTTTAACTGTCCACCAGCATACCTGACTAGATGTGACAGGACTACAGAGATCTGATCTGTGGTGTTGGTTGTGGAATCGCTTGGCTGTCTCTGTAGCATGCTGCTACCACCGTTTAGCCTGCACGTAGCTTCACCAGGTTGGCAACTCATTTTAAGTTTCCCTGGTGCTGATCCTGATATGCTCTTCTACAGTCCTCCTTGAACCAGGGTTGGCCCCTTGGCTTGGCTGTAATTGTAGACTGAGGGATATGTCGGACCTTGAGGTTACAGATTGTGGTGAAATACAATTCTGCTGCTGCTCATGGCCCAAAGCGCTTCATGGATGCCCAGTTTTGAGCTGCTAGATCTATTCCGAATCTATCCCTATTTAACACGGTGGTAGTGCCAGACAAATACTGTGCGCTGGTCTTTTTTACCAGTACTACTTTGGACAGATGGATCTGTCTCAGGTAGATGGGTCATGTAGGCTTTTACCTCGTGTTGGTTCTTTCACCGTCTTCTACAAGCCCAGTTAGCCAGCTCGGTCAGTAGTGGTACTACCGAGCTACTCTTGGTGATGGACATTGAAATCCCCTAACCAGAGTACATCCCATGCCCTTGCTACCCTCAGTGCCTCTTCAAAGTGGTGTTAAACATGTAGGAGCACGGACTGATTCATCAGTTGAGGGAGGGCAGAAAGTGGCAATCAGCAGGAGGTTTCCTTGTCCATATTTGACCCAGTCTGTGCTTGGTCAGGGAATTCTGCACTAGATCGAGGGTGGATGGGGGTGGGGGTCTGTGCTTGGTCAGGGAATTCTGCACTGGATTGGGGGTGCGTGGGGGTGGGGGTCTGAGCTGGGCCGGTTTTGAGGCGTTGGTGTTGTACACTGCATGCATCCCACAATTCTGTCCATCCCGATAGTGGGTTGGTACCCGCTGCATGAATATTAGCTGCTGCTTCCCAGAGTGGGCAGCATGATTTTCAGCATTTCCATGGGAGGTTTCTCAGGTCTTGGCAGTAGGAAAGTCAGTGTTCCTCCTGATGTTTTTCCATCTCATGGAATGCAATGACACTGTGGTGGAAAGCGGGGTGGGGGGTGGTGGGTCCCGGGGGTGGTGGGTCCCTGCAATGAGAGATAGTACTGGGAATCAGACAGTTGGAGTGGACTTAAACCTCCCCGACACTGTCCTCATGGAGGCGTTTAATTGCATGACCATGATCTTTGTGTAGTAACTGCAGGACCATGAGGCAGAGCAGTATTCTGTAACAGGCCAGGCTGCTGTTGCAGTGTGAAGTGTTCTACCTGTGCTTCCCCATGACAACCCAGTGAGTTTCTGTCCCGGTCAACCCTGGTTTTTACAATTTGGCCAGCGATGGTGAGATGAGGCTGATAAGTGAGAACCCTGTCCAGTGGTCATTAGTCTAGGCCTCTGGATGACCAGCTCAGTAACACAGGCTGGGGTTTTCCGGTCCACTAAGGGCAGGCATCGTCACGGGCAGGACGGGAAAGAGAAAATTTGGAGAGTGGCCAAAAGTCAATTGACTTTTGACCGTTCTCCAAATTTTCCCTAATGCCCACAGTGATGCCCACCACTGGCAAGGCTGAAAATCCCAGCCATAACCACCATGCTACCATTCCCGATGATATGCTGATAGGACTTTATTTTAATATAATTTATTGAGTTACTATGAGACCCGACATATGGAGGTAATCAGTGCAGCAGAAGCCGTGAGCCTAGAAGCAAATCTGCAACCCAGCCCATTGGTAATCAATTTCCTGCAAACACTTGGTCCGTTCCTCGAGTCTTCCCTCCAATTTGGAGGGGTGATCTAGCCAGTAGGAGACACGTTCCATGTAAGCCCCAGTCTGCGTCGCAACATAACTGCAGACTGCAACACAGAATGCCGATCCTCCCAAAAGGTTAGCATTTCCAACACTTATCACGACAGCCAGAACCAGTTTTGTGGCGAGCTTGTCTTGTTACAATCGCTCTGACCGGACGGGAAAGCAGACTCTTGGTCAAAGGCGCCATCTCCACTGTGCGTCCATTCAGGAAAACAAAATGGCGCCAGGCCCAGCTTGGTGAAGTGACACTGGAGGAAGCTCACACAGAGCACAGGTACTGGCACAGACCTGTTGGGCCCAATGGCATGCTTCCGTGCTGTAACTTCTGCCCTTCTATGTAATAATATTAAAATAAGGCAGGTACTGACCTTCCACAGCAGGTGCTTCTTTAGCAGAACACAACGAACCTTCAGGCATGCCAGCACAGAGTTAACCGAGGCCTCACTATGGAAACAGAGAGAGATTTTAGAATTACACCGTGTAGCCCTCAAGACTTGTCTCGTTCCCACAATGAATACATTTGAAACATCCCATTGTATTCATTCAACTGATTAGGACACTGCCATTCATATGTCTGGTGTTTGGATCAGAAAATTCATTTTCTTTTGTGCTACTTCCCTGTATCAACCTTGGCTCAATTGGTAGCTCTATCACCCCCGAGTCACAGGAAAGACAGACTTGCATTTATATGGCACCTTTCGCCAACACAGGGCCTCCCAAAATGCTTTATACTTTTGAAGTGCAGACTTGATTTATCGTAGGAAACGTGGCAGCCAATTTAAGCACAACAAGCTCCCAAAGGAAAGCAACGAGATAACGAAAAGATCACGGAACATGGTGGGGGAGAGCTCCTCAGTTCTTCTTCAAAATAGCACCGTGGGATGTTTCAAATTCACCGGAGAAGCCAGATGTGGCCTTAATGTTTCATCCAAAGGAGGGCAACTCCGATGGTTCAGCATTCCCTCAGAGCTGCCCCGAAGCGTCAGCCCAGACCTTACGCTCGCATTTCTGGGATTGGGACTTGACCCCACAACCTACTGAACCAAGAGAATTCAACCACAGACCCATGAGGGACACCCAACTGCTCTTCAAATAGTCCCTTTGGGGTTTACAGCACTCGCGTTAACTACCTTAGCTAGTAATGTGGAAAGAAGATCGAAACCCACTAGCAATGCAGCACTCCCCTGGCATGTTTTGAACTCCCAGCTTAAATTTGGTTCTGGTGTGGTGATCAGATGAATTTCTGCCCCAAAACTAGGAGCATTACCCATTGAATCAAGCTGCCAATACAAGTTTGTTGCGATACCATTACTTCACTGTCATCTGCATCAACTTTTAACAACGTAAGGCACTTCACGGGAGCGTAATCAAAAAAATAAATCGACGTGGCTCACAAAAGCTTAGTCAGAGATAGGTTTTAAAAGGAAGATTTTAAAGGAGGAGAGAGAGGTTTAATGGAGGGGTTTCCAGAATATAGGCCCAGATGGCTGTAGGCAGGGCTGCCAATGGTGATGTGAAGGAAGTGGGAATTTCACAAGAGATGCAGAGAGGATTGTAGGGCTGAAGGAGGTCATAAGTAGTGTGGGGGTGGGGGGTGGGGGGATGCGGTGATGAGACATGGGAAGAATTTGAAAATGAGGATGCAAATTTTAAACTCGAGGCATCACGGAGAAGGTCCAGCACCACCTTCTCAAATCACCGAGGGATGGGCAATAAATGTTGGCCTTGTCAGTGGTGAACTAAAAAAAAATCCTGGCTTGCTCCGAGAACTGCTATACCAGTGCTTGTTATCTGTATCATAGAATAATATAGCACAGGAGGAGGCCATTCGATCCATCATGCCTGAGCTAGCTTTTTGAAAGACCTATATATTTAGGGCCATTCTCCTGCTCCTTCCCCACAGCCCTGCGGATGTTTCATTGTTTTGTCATTTTGCATGCTCACAGATCACTAGGTCTGAATTTTTTCTTTTAGATGAAATAGCCAAAATCTAGATCTTTAGTCATTACTTTTATGGCATAGTTTGGACTCCTTCATTAATCCTGTGCCTGGCTGTGTAAAAGAAAACTCCTGAGCACCAAGCCACCTTCACATCCTTCCTGCTGGAGTAGGCTGATCCAAACTTCATTGTATGGAGTCGGGGTTTGACTTGTCATGACCTTTCAACTCCCTATGTCACATTCTATGCGGTGGTCACCCTTGGCAACATCAGAGCTTCATCATGGGAGGGAAAGATGTCAATTGTATGTTTACTAAATGGGGCTGTGGTCAAGAATGTCTGTGACAGGGTAGGGTTATGGCTCTGATTACAAGAAGGTAGGGCCTTACCAACTCAATCTGTAATGTATTGTCCCTCAAGGAACCACTGTGAGCTCTACATAGCAGCCAATTTGTGCACAGCAAGCTCCCACTAAAAGCAATGTGATAATGACCAAAAATCTGTTTTATCGATGTTTTTTGAAGGATAAATATTGTCCAGGACACCAGGGAGAATTTCCCTGCTGTTCTTCAAAACAACGCTCACTATATGGTTCACTGACGTGCCCTGTTTGTTTAATGTCTCATCCAAAAGATAGTGCAGCACATTCTCTGTACTGCACTGGGAGAGGGGAGAGTCAGTCTGGATTGTGTGCTCAAGTCTTTTGAGTGGAACTTGAACCCGCAACCTTCAGGCTCAGAGATAAGGGGGCGCTACCAACTGAGCTGCAGCAAACACCAGGAGCAACACTGCAGGGAAACCCTCCCCATTGCAGCACCATACAATCCTCCATTCCAGCCCTCTTAGCACTTCAGCTCACAACACATGGTGGGCTGCGGAGGAGGTTGGGAGGGGTCGGGGGGGTGGGGGGTGCTAGTGGGTTAGAGAGCAAGTTGGTGCCAACGTGATTCTGTGCACATTCTCTGGTGGTCTCACAGCGGGTGGGGGTGCTGTCTGCAGGTCTCCGATTGATTAACAGACAGGACAGAGCATGACACCCAGGTAGAGCGCAGGGAGGTAGTATGGATCTCTATTACCTGGTGTGTTAGGAACAGTGTCAAGGTGAGGTTGTGACTCCCAAAAGCCTGATAGGCTCAAGGCCTGTCCGTGATGGGAAGGATCTGAGGGGAAGGGCAGGTGGGTATAACTCTCCAAACCCTGATACGTTAATACATAATTAACGCTGGCACGGAGATGTCAAACCGAGGTTGTGTCTGCATTCTCAAGTGGACGTAAAAGATCCCAAGACACTGTTTAAAAGACGACTGGGGGGAGTTGTGACCAATATTTATCCCCCAGTGAGAGTCAGTGCAGAAGCACGTCATGATCTGATCACCATTAGATTGCTGTTTATGGGATCTTACCATGCATTTTTAACAGCCATGTTCCCTGCATTACCACAGTGACCACATTTCAAAAGTACTACATTGGCTGCAAGGCACTTTGGGGCTTCCTGGGGTTGTGAATGAGTCAATAGAAGTACAGGGCCTTCCTTTTAAAGATCAAAGCTAAAAGTATAGCAGGACTCTGTATTCCTGCTTTAGGATCCTCAGTTTTCAGAATTTTCTTTAAATTTTAGTCAAGAACTTCGCCCAGGCATCATCCTCCCTCACGCCTTCTCCTCCCTCCCAGAAACATGATAGGGTCTCCCTTGTCCTCACTTAGCACCCCACCAGCCTCCGTATTCAAAGGATCATCCTCCGCCATTTCCGCCAACTCCAGCATGATGCCATCACCAAACACATCTTCCCTTCACCGCCCCTGGCGGCATTCCATAGGGATCGTTTCCTCCGGGACACCCTGGTCCACTCCTCCATCACCCCCTACTCCTCAACCCCCACCTATGGCACCTCCCCATGCCCACGCAGAAGATGCAACACCTGCCCCTTCACTTCCTCTCTCCTCACCGTCCAAGGGCCCAAACACTCCTTTCAAGTGAAGCAGCATTTCACTTGCATTTCCCCTAACTTAGTCTACTGCATTCGTTGCTCCCAATGCGGTCTCCTCTACATTGGCGAGACCAAACGCAAACTGGGCGACCGCTTTGCAGAACACCTGCGGTCTGTCTGCAAGAAAGACCCAAACCTCCCTGTCGCTTGCCACTTTAACACTCCACCCTGTTCTCTTGCCCACATGTCTGTCCTTGGCTTGCTGCATTGTTCCAGTGAAGCCCAACGCAAACTGGAGGAACAGAACCTCATCTTCCGACTAGGCACTTTACAGCCTTCCGGGCTGAATATTGAATTCAACAACTTTAGATCTTAAACTCCCTCCCCCCATCCCCACCCCGTTTCTTTCCCCTCCCTTTTGTTTTTTTCAATAATTTTATATATATAATTCCATTATTTTAAAATCTACAACTAATACCTTATCAGTCTTTCCACCCCACCCCCACTAGAGCTGTACCTTGAGTGTCCTGCCATCCATTCTTAATTAGCACAATTTCTTAGATAATATCACCACCTTCAACACCTCTTTGGTCCTTTTGTCTGTGACATCTTTTGATTATCTGCTCCTATCACTGCTTGCTTGTCCCTACAACCACCCCACCCTCAACTTCTCTCCCCCCGCCCCCCACCTTAAACCAGCTTATATTTCACCCCTCTCCTAACTATACTCAGTTCTGTTGAAGGGTCATGTGGACTCGAAACGTCGACTCTTTTCTTCTCCACCGATGCTGCCAGACCTGCTGAGTCTTTCCAGGTAATTCTGTTTTTGTGTTAAATATTTGCCTTTGCCTGCTGCTCTGAAGCAGTGCGTCTGAAATCTGAATCCCCAGGAACCTGTTCAAAGGATATCCCTCACCGTCCAGTTTTTCACTATTTATAAAGAATCCATCAATTCAAAATCCAGGATCAACAACAAACAAGGTCTGCCAGAAAACAGCAGCAGAGACCTTTATCTTTTAGCTGCTGATTAATCTGCTCATACATTTCCTGTTTTAATTATAAACCAATGTGTATTGCATTACTGTAATTAATCCAGCAGGGGTCAGTGCTATCCTGCGGGTCATTAACAGACTCTAACTGGTCACTTTAAATAGGGACCCCACGTGCTCACTGACTAACATCAGTAGAGATACAGCCAGTAACAAAGGGTGCCATGAGGAGGGGTCACTGAATGACAGTGTGGGCTAGCTGGATTAACATCAGTTGAACATACGAACAAGGAGCAGGAGTAGGCCATTCGGCCCCTCAAGCATGCTCCGCCATTCAATAAGATCATGGTTGATCTGATAGTAACCTCAGATCCACATCCCGCCTGCCCCCACTGATAACCTATCACCCTTTGCTTACCAGGAGTCTATCCACCTCTGCCTTAAAATATTCAAAGGCTCTTCTTCCACCGCCTTTTCAGAACATTTCATGTCATCTCCATTTCAAATGGGCAACCCCTTATTTTTAAACAATGACCCCTAGTTCTCATCCTCTCCACATCCACCTTGTCAAGTCCCCTCAGGATCTTATATGTTTCAATCAAGTCACCTCTTACTCTTTTTAAACTCCAACGGATACAAGCCTACTCTGTCCAACCTTTCCTCACAAGACAACCTGCCCATTCCAGGTATTAGTCTGGTAAACCTTCTCTGAACTGCTTCCAATGCATTTACATCCTTCCTCAAAAAATGTGACACACTGTACACAGTACTCAAGATGTGGTCTCACTAGTGCTCCATATAAATGAAGCATAACCTCCCTACTTTTGTATTCAATTCCCCTCCTAATAAATGATAACATTCTATTCGCTTTCCTAATTACTTGCTCTACCTGCATACTGGCCTTTTGTGATTCATGCACGAAGACACCTCTACATCTCAGAGCTCTGCAATCTCTCACCATTTGGATAATGCTTCTCTTTTATTCTTCCTGTCAAAATGGACAATTTCATATAAAGTCAGTAACACAGGGTGTTGGGGGTAGAGGGTTGCTGAGTGACGGTGTGGGGGGAGCTGGATTAACATCATTAGAGATACAGTCAGGATTGCTGCTCTAAACTGTAACATACTAATCTGTGCTGCAAACTAAGAGTCAACGGGCATCAGGTAAGGACAGCATCTGTACTGGTTGTGATGCCCTCTGTAGTGAAATAGTCAAATATTGCTGATATCCATTACCCAGGCCTACCCTGCAGTGAAATACTGAAGGGTGACCCAGGTGCTGTGGAAATATTCCAAAGAATCTTTGAAGAGGGAAGGGGACAGAGGAGGAGAGGGAGATAGAAGAGAGAGAGGAAGACAAATAGGGACGAAGATGAAGGAAGGAAAGAGAGGAGGAGGAGATAGTAGAAGAAGGGAGAAGTAGTCAGGAAAAAGAGGGAAGCTGAATAACAGGGAAGATAACGTGAAGAGAATTGACGGATGAGAAAATAAGTCACTGGTTCTGCTGGTAGTGCCGAGATGGTGGGAGTACAGCCATTGCCATTCCTTAGTGAGGGTGGGTAGGTGGGTCGATCGGTCAGTGGGTGGGTCCGTGGGTTGGTTAGTGGATGGGGGCCGGTGGGTCAGGGCTGAAGTCAGTCAGCAAATAGTTGACGGAGTGGCTCTGTTCTTTAAGTTCTTTGGGATGCCCTGAAGTTATGAAAGGTGCCACAAGAATAAAAGTCTTTCCGCAATACATCAACAATGTGTATTTCTATAGCACCTTTAACATAATAAAGCATCACAAGGCTCTTCACAGTAGAGTAATCAGACAAAATTTGACACTGAGACAAATAAGGAGATATTAGATCAGATGAATTAAAGAGTCGGTTTTAAGTCTTGCCTTAAAGGAGGAGAGTGAGGCAGGGAGGCAGAGAGATTCTAGGGAAGGAATTCCAGAGCTGAAGTTGAAGGTACAGCCACAAAGGAATTGGGAGGGGGACTAGATGGCAGACTTGGAGCAGCGCTGTTATCTCAGAGGGTTGCAGAGCCGGAGGAGATTACAGAGATTGGGCAGAGATGTGGACGGACTTGAAAATAAATATTGGAATGCAGCTGCTCGCTCAATTGGAGAACACATAGTCCCGTTTAGTTAGGGATACACGTGCTGTCAGAATCTGTATCTGGTGGAGTGCCGAGAGCTGGTTCCTGTGGGAAGAGACTGACCCCAGGTCACTGGCCTGTTTACTTGCAGAGGGTCCGATTACTAGAGTTTTCCATTTACCACACAACCCAGAAACCTCACAGTAAACATCAGCTTATAGAAAGAAATAACTTGTATTTATATAGAGCCTTTCAGCACTTCAGAACACCCTGAAGGGCTTTACAGCCAATGAAGTATTTTTGAATGTAGCCACAGGTGTAGTGCAGAAAATGAGGCAGCCAATTTGCGCACAGCAAGCTCCCACAATTGCAATAAATGATCAGTGGTGTGGGATGAAGGGTAAAATTGGCTCGGACACTGGGGAGAAATCCCCTGCTCTTTGAATAGAGGCATGGAATCCACCATGAGGACAGACATGGATTTTAAGCTCAAGTACCCGGAATAGAGAACTCAATCTTCCAACACTTCAAAGAGTATTTGATATTCTGTAATACCAAGAGCTCCTGAGAATGTGAAAGGCGCAATGTAAATGCAAGTTCTTTTCATCGTATTTACAACACGCAGGAAACAAATTAGCGAAATACATGTGGAAACCATCCGGCTGATAACATCACTTATGATAATTACCGGCATCTTTCCAGCTCAAGTAGGAGAAACAACTGCATTAGGGTCTGTGTGTCTTTGTGTTTTACAAGCAGGCAGCCCATCAGGTGAGTGACAAACTCCAGCCCTTGCCCCAACTCATCCTCAAAGACACAACACAAAGCTACAGAAACACCATGTGCAGCCATCAAAATACTCACCCAACCCCTGGCTTTCAATGTGACACAAAGACTTCCTCCGGCTCCTCCTCTAAACCTCACTCTTGCAGATAGATAACATCCGCAATAGTCATCTCATCTACATAAAAACACACGGATTCACCACTGGGTACTGACTACAGCATGTATCAGCCATCTGAACCCCTCAATTAGATTCCAGCCTGTAACTCACTCCTGGGTATCCATTATTCTATATATAAACCATCTGAACCGCTCGATTAGATTCCAGTCTGTAACTCACTCCCGGGTATCCATTATTTTATATATAAACCATTTGAACCCCTCAATATTAAGATGAGTGACTAAAAGCTTAATCAAAGAGGTAGGCTTTAATTAATGTTTTGAACCTTGAACCTGCAACCTTAGCAAAGTAAAATGACTCAAGGCACTTCACTGGGCATTTGCTTCAGACGTAGAGAGGTAGAGAGACAGAGAGGTTTAGGGAGGGAATTCCAGAACTCAGGACCCTGGGCAACTGAAGGCACAGTCGCCAAGGGTAGGACAAAGTGAGTCAGGGGTGCACAGGGGCATAGAATTGGAGGAGCAGAGAGATTTCTGAGGGTGGGGGTGGTTACGGAGAAAGGGAGGTGCAAGGCCATGGAGCGATTTGAACATGCGAGTGCGAATTTTAAAAGCGAGATGTTGATTAAGTGTAAAGTCCATTTAGATCATCATGCATAGGATGATGGGTAAGTAAACATTGGTGGGAGTTTGGATAAAGGCAGCAGAGGTACGGATGAGCTCAAGTTTACATTGCCAATAAAAACAGATTTCACGGTTTTTGGATGGTGCTCAACTCTGGTTTCTAAGCACACAATTATATTTAGAACCACCGCTACTAAGGGAGATCTCTGGATTCCCATGATTGACAGCGGAGTGGTCTCATCTGGTGTCTTCTCAATCACCTTCACCCCACACTCCCCAGGTAGCCACAGATGCCCATAGTTCCCCCCCACCCTAGTCTGAGCTACCCTTCACATTCTGGGAGGTAGGGTAGGGGAGAATCCGACATTGGGGGGAAATCTTGTGCCCTCCACCCCCCCACACCCCACCCCCACCGTGGCGGGCTTGGTGGTGGGGGTGGCAGTTGGGAGGGCGCCGGGTGGAGACTGCGCCACCTTCCTGCCTCCACCCTGCTGAAGATGTGGCGGGAAGGACCATGGACAGCCTTCCCGCTCCACCACTGACTGAGACCCTTAAGTGGACAATTAGTGCCGACTTTAGGGCCTCATCCCACTGCAGCTGGTATTAACACAGCAGCAGGCAGAGGACTTGCCACATGGGCAGCACACGACAAGCAAACCTTGTCGGGATTGCTTGTGGGCTCCTGGGGGCGAGGGGTGGCCCTTCGGTCAAAGGCATTCAGTGAGGGGAGGCCCGCCGAGAGTCAACACCCCTGCCCTTGCTGCTGACGTCCCTCCCCCACTACATCAGCCCCCACCTCGCCATCACTCACCTCTGGCATGGGATTCTGCACCAACCTTTGGCCTTGGACAGGTGGCATGCCGACGGCAACCACTTCCCCCCCACCCCACCCCCCACAGTGGCACTGCCGTTCAATAGAGCTGCTAAGCTCTGATTGGCCAGCTGCTCTCAGCGGTTGGGGCTTCTGCCCCATGGCGGGGCAAGGGGGATGTTTCTTGATCCTGAGGGAAGGCCCACTGCTGGCCTGACAAGTGCCCGAGTAGAACAAGATGCAGCAGGCCTTCCCAAAGAGAGGCGATGCGGGGGTCCTGCCATTTCTTCAGGGGGCATCCGAGATCCCTGTTGCCCCCACAAGATTCCACACCAGGTGTTTGTTAAAGAGGACAGCGATTGGGAATTCGTAAATGCAAGGACAACTCATTTTGTTGATGAGGCCCACATACAGCACAGAAAGGGATCATTTGGTTCAATTGGTCTGTACCGGCATTTGTGCCTCACAAGAGCCTCCTCCCAACCTTGCTGTCAGCCGGGGCTCAGTTGACAACACTCTTGCCTTCGAGTCACCAGGTTCCCACTCCAGGACTTGAGCACAAAAATCAAGCTCACACCCCAGTGCAGTACTGAGGGAGTGCTGTAGAGTTGGGAGATGCCATCTTTCAGATGAGACGTTAAACCAAGGCCCATCTGCTGGCTCAGGTGGATGTTAAAGATCACACAGCACTATTGTGAAGAGGAGCAGGAGAATTATCCCCAGTGTCCTGGACAATATTTATCAATGCCACAAAAATGATCTGGTCATTAGCACATTGCTGTTAGTGGGAGTTTGCTGTGCACAAATTAGCTGCTGCATTTCCTACAGTACATCAGTGACCACGCTTCAAAAGTACTTCATTGGCTGGAAAGAGCCAATGGTGATTGTGAAAAGTGCTGTACTGTATAAAATGCACCTTCTTATACTTCACCAATATATCCTCTTTTTCCTTTCTCCTTCATGTGTTTACCTAGCTTCTCCTAAATTTAAACACAATGTGGGCTGTCTAGGTTAGTTCAAGGGGAAACCAAACTTGCAGCAGCCACCAAATGTTTCACAAAGAGCACCATCAGCAATCCCTGGGGCATGAAAAGCTCACACAGGTTTACCAATTAGCACTGTAATAGGAACAAACAACATCAGAGGGGATTCAGGGATTAAGCTCCTCTCCACAGGTGGGAGGGATAGGGGAAGACAGAGACAAATGCATCTTAATGCACAGGAATTTGACACCTTGGCCAATGTTTCAGATAAAACACATTGAGGGAGGGGATTAGGAGAGGGGTGGGAGGGTTAGGGAAAGGAGAGGGGGCAGTGGAGGAGTGGAACAGGGATGATTTAGTTGGCTCCTGAAGGAGGGACTGCCAACATCGGGCACTGTTCCCACTCCTTCTGAAAAATCTCTTGTTCTAATGCAGGAAACACAGTGGCCAATTTGTACACTGCAAGCTCCCACTAACAGCAATGTTTGATAATGACCAGATCATTTCTTGTAGTGAAAACAGAAAATGCTGGAAAAACTCAGCAGGTCGGGCAGCATCTGTTGGGAGAGAAACAGAGTTAACGTTTCAAGTCCGTATGGCTCTTCAACTCAAAACGTTAACTGTTTCTCTCTCCACAGACGCTGTCAGACCTGCTGAGTTTTTCCTGCATTTTCTGTTTTTATTTCAGATTTTCAGCATCCGCAGTGTTTTGCTATCTCTTGTAGTGATATTAGCTGAGGAATAAATATTGGTCAAGACACTGGGGAGAGCTCCCCTGTTCTTCTTTAAATAATACAATGGAATCTTTCACATCCACAGGATACAGAACTTGAGGTAATCCAGATATATCCAGAGTGGGGAAATATAGGTAGAATTCTCCCTGAATCTCTCAGCAAATGGTCCACTGAGAAAAGATAAATATTTGTGTTTACTATTGTTGTTGAATCAAACCCTGCAGGGTTTTGGTTAGCACCAGAAATTATTTGTTGCTTTGATCTTACATTCTAGAATTTACTTTTTAAACGCACCAAAGGTAAACTTTTGCAGAGACTCAGGATAGTTAGCTAACTTTAGTCTCCAAAAGTAAATCCCAATATATCTACATTCAGGATTTTTTAAAGTCTTATTTGTGAAGGTTTAAAATTAATAAGAGTAGAGAATCTTCTTCCTTCAACTTCTCTCATTTTACTCTGGGGTCGTCACAATGGCAGTTGATCGCCCTTCGCCATCTCCTCCCGTCTTCCAATCCCACTGCGTTTATATCTCTCGCTACCGCGTTTTTCCACCTGGTCTTAGGCCCTCCTCTTCTTCTTCCAGAGAGTCCCATCTCCATCACTTGCCTCAGCACATTTCCTCTCTCTCTCTCTGCAATAGATGACCATACCATACCATATTAATATCCTTTCAGCTGCTTTCTTCGATGCTCCCACTATCTTCACTGACCTCTTGATGTGCTGGTTCCTGATTTTGTCCTTTCTCGTGCCTCCAAACATCCATTTCCGTGTCCACATTTCATTAGCATCCAATCGTTGTCCCACTCTCCTTGGTGTTATATTGAGCAGAAACTTGGGTAACAAGGTCAAATAGTATGAATATGAATAGAGAATGTCTTTCTAAAAATAATTTAATATGAATATACATATTAATTGATCACAGGCCAGCAAATTTGTCCCTTTCATTTCCAGTCTCCGCCTCTCCAAAAAATTTTTAAATTGGAGAAAAGTGCTGTTTTAATAGGTTTACAAATTGTGTTTCATTCAGTACAGGTTTACATTGTCCGACTGTGCATTATTAAGTCTTATTGTGTTATTAGCTTTCTGGTATGAGTTACAGGCCTTTGAAAAATTGTAAGTAATGCTGGAAGTAAACCAACTGCATAACTCCATTTATGGCTAAAGCCAATTTATTTAACGTTATTGACACAGGAACAACCCCTCAAACAGTCCTGCCATTCAGTCAGAACATGACTAATCTGTATCCTAATGACTATGTCAGCCATGGTTTAGTGGGTAGCAAACTTGCCTCTGCGTCAAAATGTTGTGGGCTCAAGTCTTGTTCCAGAGTCTTGAGCACCAAAGTCAAGGCAGATATTCCAGTGCAGTACTGAGGGAGTGCGGCATGGGTAAGATGTTGAGATGAGGCCCTGTCTGCTCTCTCATGCAGCTATAACATAGGCACTATATCAAAGAAGAGAGTTATCACAGGTGCCCCGGCCAATATTTATCCCTCAATCAAGATCACTACACAAATTACCTGGCCATTATCACATTGCTGTTTATGGGAGCTTGCTGTGTACAAATTGGCTGCTGTGTTTCCTACTTACAACATTGACAAAAGCAATTCATTGGCAGTAAATCACTCTGGGAAGTTCCAAGGACATGAAAGACACTATATAAATGCAAGTATTTCTTTTTTTGAAAGCAAACATAAAGAACCTTGACGTAATGTCCCTTGGTACCTTTACTGGAGCACTCCCTTAGTACTCCATTCATCCTGAATTATGTGCTCAAGTCCTGGAGTGGGGTTTGAACCTATGACCTTCTGACTCAGGGACAAACGTGTTATTCACTGAGCTCATCCACCACCATGGCATCAGTCTTTGATACAGATCAGGCTTGGTTGTGATGCTCTGCTCTTCATAGTTGAATAAGCTGCTGATAATCACCACCAATGCTCGTGTAAACAACGATGAGCTCAAAGAGCCTCAGTTGCCTGAGAAACCATAACCAAGAAAGGATTTGGCATGATCAATAGAAAATTGGTGGGAAACCAGATAAAAGTCTGCCCTTTTAACACTCCCTCCTGTCAGTTTTTACTCATCTACATGAAACCAGCCTTGGGCACAGATGGCAGATGTGAAAATGGCTATTGAGGTGAGTGTGACCTAAGATGAGGCTTTCGCCACACTTTCCTTGGTCCAGGATTCCAGAGCTCACACCAATCCCCTCACACTCCTCCACTTCACATGGTGCATGGAGTATTGGCAAGGACTCAAATGATGCATAGCAGGCTTGGGATTTGCGTATTTAGAGAGAAGAGGGTTTGAGGACTTGTACATAGAATACTATAGACGATGGCTAGATCGTGGTTCAGATTACGCCAACACTGCGAGTTCAGATCCTGCTCTGCCTGAGGTAAACTTGGGAGCTGCCTCCTCACCCTGGGTCCTGGCAATGGAAGGCAATGGAAAATCACCACTGACAAAAATGGCCAAGGAAACACGAAGCATCAACAGACAAAGAGCGAAGGACCTGCCTTTGGACAGAGAACAAGTCACTGATCACTCATATAGAGTACTGGATACCTGGGGCATGAATTACAGGCTGGAATCTAAACGAGGAGTTCAGATCACAAACTATGAGACCATTGCAACATTACCTCAGCCCTCAATCAATCAGCCATTGTTATTTATAATTAAGGTATCTCACGGCACAATTGGTGGATTCTGCTAGGGTGAGACGGAGTCCTGATCAGACAGGTCCAGGTGGATTCCAAAAGGTCTGTTAGCATTGGCTGAGCTGAGTCAGGTTGTCCGTTCAGTAGCCAGGAGTTGCGTAATGGGCCTCGTGTCCCTGAGGCAGAGTGGCCAGGAATACAATTAGCTGAGGTTCCTGTTTCTGATCACTGTTCAGTGCAATTTGCTGTAATATTCCCCAGTGGAGTGCTAGGGAAAGGCAGGATCAGGCTTAAAAACATCCCTCCCATAATTAAAATGGTTCAATATCCTTGCCTAACAAAAAAATCTGTCAATCTAAGTTTTGAAACGTTCAACTGACACCCCTCCCCCACCCTCCCCCAAGCTTCAACAGCTTTTTTCAGGGCAGCGAGTTCCAGATTTCCATTTGCCTGTGTGTGGAGAAGCAATTCAGCCCTTAGGTCAGCTCTAATTTTAAGGCTATGGAATTTGTTCCAGACGTCCCCACCATTGGAAATAGTGCAGATCGAGAGAAACTTTCAACCTCATCATTTTAAACACTTCAATTATGTTAGGCCAGGTGTCTTTGTGGTGACTCTGCACTGCACCCACTTCAAGACCAATTTGTCTTCCCTGAGGTGGGATGCCCAACCCTAAACACACCAATTTTGGGGTCAGAACGAAGGGGGTGGGGTGAAGAAATGTTGCCATCTTATTTGGACTTTGGACAGCCATTGGCCAACAGTTGACGGCAGAGGTGACAACTATCAGAAATCTCTATGTCCTTGCCTTGCAAAAGAGTGGGTTTGAGCCAAGGGTAGATTGACCCTTTAGGAGATTTCTCGATTGCCCCCAACGAATAGCTCTACAGGGCTGTATGACCTGGGCTCTTTTTCTGAGAGAATCCCAAAGAATCCCACAACCCATTGGTGAGGATGATCCAACACTGTCCATGCCCCACAGCAGGGTTATATTTGTACCTCAAAATAGATCTTTCGGTCATCCATTTCATTGTGGGCTGTTTACGGGGGCTTGCTGTTTGCAAATTGACTGCTGCGTTTCCTACATTCAACAGTGACTACACTTCATTGGTTTTGAAATGCATTGGGACATACTGAGATTGAAAAGGTGCCATATAAGTGCAAGTTATTTTCTTTCTTTACGTTTGTTTAGGAACATGAATACTACAAGGAGGAGGCCAGTCAGCCCCTCCCCAGCCCGCTCCACCACACAATTTTTTTTTCTTTATTCTTACATGGGATGTAGACGTCGCTGGCAAGGCCAGCATTTGTTACCTATCCCTAATTGCCCTAGAACTAAGTGGCTTGCTAGGCCAGCTCAGAGGGTAGTTAAGAGTCAACCACATTGCTGTGGATCTAGAGTCACATGTAGGCCAGTCCAGGATGGTGGATTTCTTTCCCTAAAGGGCATTAGTGAACCAAATGGGGTTTTTACAACAATCGATGATAGTTGTCATGGTCATCATTAAGGAGACTAGCTTTATTTTCCAGATTTATTAATTGAATTTAAATTCCACCTCGCTGCCATGGTGGGATTTGAACCCATATTGCCAGAGTGTTGGCCTGGGCCTCTGGATTACTCATCCAGTGACATTACTACCAAGCCACCATCTCCCCGGAGAATTAGATCGTGGCTGCTCTGTACCTCATGCACCCTTAAACGGTAATTCCTTTGGGAACCAGGATCACAATTCCAACTCTCCAAAATCATAGACCTCAAGAGTACCATCAGGAAACAGCTGGCCTACTTGACCTTTGACCTCCTACCCTCCCTTTCCAGCTCCCCTGTTCAACAGGTTCTGGTTCTTCCCATCCCCAGGCTATTCCCACACCAGTGCACTGCCATGCCAGCGGAAACATTTATATCCATGGCAACCCAGCACTTGACAGGAAATGAGGAGGGGGGAAGCAGGCCAAGAAAAGCAATCGTACTTTGAAACTTCACCATGGCAACCGACGTTTAGCTTTCTCCTAAGCAGCTAGGAAGGGACAAAATACAGTTTTTTTTTTTCTCTGATCTGCTATTGGGAATTGATTACTTGATCCCAATTCAACCCGCAGCTCATTTTAATAGGAAATTCAGCTCTTTCAGCCATTTGCAGCCAGATTCTCAGCAGCACGTACTAACTCAGCCAGTGGAGGAATGATAAAAATGTTGAATGTACATCGGAGACCCAGGTACACATCGCACGCATTGCAGTGAGGGAATCACTGAGTGCACCTGCACAGCACACGCATAAATGCAGGCTAAGCAACAAAATCTCACACGCAATCACCAGTAACCTTACCAACTGTAGCTGGACATATTCCCGGAGGTTGCATCACATGAAGCACCCCCCCCACCCCAAATCCAATTGCCCCACCTAGTTAAACAGCCTTTTCCCTCATCTCCAATATTTTTATAATGAATAAACACAAGAAAATGGGGGGAAAAAAATGTAAACACCCCTCTGATTTTCTTGCTCGCAGCTGTGTTTTGGAGATTAATCTTTAATTACTGAAGACTCCAGGGGCGGGGGGGAGGGGGGAAGAGAGAGAGTGACGCACAAGACACACATACACACACAAGAAAGGTAGAGGGGTGGAGATATTTAGTGAGGAAATTCCAGAGTTGAAGATTTAAACTGCTGAAATTACAGCCACCAATGATTGAGTGATTAACATAAGAAATACAACAGGGGAAGACCATACGGCCCCTCAAACCTGCTCTGTCGTTCAATATGATCGTGGCTGACCTTCTGCCTCAATCCACCTTCCCGCCCACTCCCCATGTCCCTTGATTCCCTAAGAGACAACAAAATGCTAATTGATCTCAGCATTAAATATACTCAACAACGAGTATCCACAGCCCTTTGGGACAGACAATTCCAAAGATTCACAATCCACTAAGTTAAGACATTCCTCCTCATCTCAGTCTAAATGATCGGCCCGTTAAAATCAGGGACGTGCAAGAGGCCAGGCTTGGAGGAGTGGAGCGATCTCGGAGGGCTGTAGGGCTGCACAATAAGGGTTAGGAGACTTTTCAACTCAAAGGCCATCACTGCCATGCCCAATCGATTTGCCAACTGGTTTACACACACAGATCCATGCGCTGTCCTCCATCCTTCCCTACCCCCACCTCCCTCCACACACACACACACACACACACAAACACCCACCACAAGCTAGAGGAGCATGTGAGATAATGAATCCCCACCAAACCACATGCACACCCACCAACTATTCAATAGTGCAGCAGGATGAGGCACTGATTGACTGAACCAGGAAAGTCCCAGCATTAATCCCTGGCCTGTGCTGCAATGACTGATATTAGACAAGGTGGCCCTAGGGTGATAACGTTAGTCTTGACGCCCCTGGGTTAGGTTAGGGAGGATGCCGTGCCTAATCTCTGTCTGTAACCCTGGGAAGGTGCATGTGGGATGGGTGGGAACAGGATGGGACTGGGCAGCAATCACACTGCAGTCGAATAGGTTGCCTTACTACCTAGGAGAAATGGTTACTTGTGTGAGATACTGGAGCTTACCAGTGAAAACTCTGCTGCAGCACAAAGGCAGGGAAAACAGGCAGAGAGACAAGATGAGACATTTCGACACAGTTTGTAGCACTCTCATCTGAGCCAGGTTTCAGTCCCACTCCAGGACTTGAGCACATAATCCAGGCTGACGCTCCAGTGCAGCACCGGCTGCTGTGTCAGAGGTGCTGTGTCTTTTTGGATGAAATGTTAAACCGAGGTCCTATCTGCTGGCTCGGGTGGACATAAAAGATCCCATGACTCTATTTCGAAGAAGAGCAGGGGCGTTATTCCCAGTGTCCTGGCCAATATTTATCTTTCAACCATTATCACAAAAACAGATCATCTGCTGATCATGATATTGCTGTTAGTGAGAGCTTGCCGTGTGCAAATTGGCTGCTGCATTTCCTACATTGGAACAGTGACTACACTTCAAAAGTACCTCATTGGCTGTGAAGTATGTCCTGAATGATGAAAGGCGCTATACAAACGCAAGTTCTTTCTTAACATGGACTTTGTAACATAAGACGCCAGCAGCATGCCTTTCATGAAAGATTGGAATGCAGTTAAGCAGCAGAATAAGGAAAACTAAACTCAGTGGCTAAAAAAGGTAAAACTATGCTGATTGTTTCGTCCACCCCCACCCCCTCCCTTACTCCAATTCTGCAAAAAAACACTTCAAAGTTAAACTGGGAGCAGAAAACGACTGAAAATATTTCCTCTGAGACCAATGTTCTTATGTAATGTGGTCAAGTCCAAGGCCAGGCTCTCGAATTTTCTGAGCTCGATGTTAGGTACCAGCATCCAACGGCTGGCCCTTGTCCTGAGAGAGAGAAACTGAGAGCTCAGCAATGTCTGCCCATAGCAATGAAGGGCATCTTCCACTGTGCCAGGCAAACACAGATGAGCAGACAGGCATCCAATGTATGAGAGAGAGAGAGAGAGAGAGAGAGGGCACATTCAAAAGGGTCAGGAGAGTGAAAGCCAGATAAATAAACAAAGAGGGGGTGGGGAGAAAAAGAATGCAGGAGAAAATATGGAGGCCAGGACAGACCAAGAGGGGTTTGGGGGTTGGGAGGGGGCGGGGGGTAACAGAGAGACAGAGATGGGGAGGGTCAGAAATGGAGACGCTTGAATGAGAGAGTGAGAGTGCAGGATGAAACCAGGCACAAGAGGGAGAGACAGAGAGAGAAACTATGAAGGTTGGGAATGGGGGAGCCAGAGAATGCGAGAGCAAGCGTGAGAGAATGAGAGGACGCAAGAGAGGCAAAAAGAGAACAAGAGAGAAACTGGAAGAGCAAGAGAAAATGAGACAAGAAAGTTAACAAGACAACACAAGTGGTGAGCATGTGAGCACATGCAGGGGAGAAGAAATCCAAAAGTCAAACATCTTTTACATTGCTGCCTGTGTCTTCATTTATTATTTTAATTTTCCTCCGCAGCTGTTCTGAAGTGAGACTCTGTGGGCACTTGGCCACCTTCAAGGTATAAGAGGTTATTTTCCTGTGCAAGTCTCAGTAGTGATGCCTGGACGGGCTGTTTGTCCACGGGGGGCATCGCAGTGGTCCAATCACATCGCCAGCTGACATTGTTAATGCACTTTTCAGCGGGGGTGTGGGTGGGAGGTGCTGAAGGAAAGTGGGAATCACGCCCAGCTTTCCTCCCTCTGGTCCCTATAGTGGCCAACTTGGAGACCATTGGAATAGTCACCTCTGGAGGAAACAAAGGAACGCCTGAGGATTTCAGCAGATGAGCTACGCTGAGTCAGGGGCCAAGACAGGCAATGTTATAGAGCTGCAGTGAAGATTGCGCCAAGAAACACTGGGGAACTCACAGCACTAAAGTAGTTCAAAACCATCCAAAAATATCTGGCACCTCTTCCACACTAAAACACACAAAGCAATGTCTGGTGCCAAATACTGAGCTCACAAAGGATGTTCTCCAGAGGTGCAGCGTAACCATTACAGAAAGCCTTGGACAGCTGGCTGCCCATTTATGGAGAAGGAACATCTGGAGGGAGCATTCAAGCTCTCCTTCAATCTCAGAAAAAAATTTAAATTCCATGTTGTTTTAACCTCTCCCACCCCTGCTTTTTCTGCTCTTCCTCCAGTCAAAGGGCTTAGTGTCAGCTGTGGCTCAGCTTGTAGCACTCTGACCTCTGAGTCACAAGGTTCTGGGTTAGAGTCCCACTCCAGAAACTCGATGACAAAAGTCAAGACTGACCCTGCAGTGCAGTACTGAGGGAGTGCTGTGCTGGCTTTCAGATGACATGTTACATTGAATCTACTGTCTCAGGTGGACGCAAGAGATCCCATTGCACCATCTTGACGAGGAGTAGCGGAGCAGAGAGGTTATCCCCGGTGCCCTAGCCAATATTTATGCTTTACTCATCATCACCAGAACGAATTATCAGGCTGTTTGTTTCACTGACGTTTGTGGGAGCTTGCCATGCACAGGTTGGCTGCCACATCTTCTACATTACAACAGTGACTACACTTAAAACACTTCATTGGCAGGAAAGTGCTGTGGGACATCCCACGGTTGTGAAAGGTGCAGATGCCTACAATTGTTCTCTAGTTACACAGAGGTATCAGAGGGAGGGCCCTGCTCCCGGATGCCAAGCTACCTATATTATGCAGCATGCCCAGCTTGTAGCACAGGTTTCGGTTAGAGCAAGAGACTTGTGGCGGGTGGGGGGGCATGAATTGGGACTTAGGAGGTAGCACAAAACAGCTAGACTGCAAATAGTCAGTCTGTTTTAAACTCGCCAATCTCTATATGGATTGGGAGCTGGGGGAGGGTGGATGTAAACATTTCACTATGGATCTGTATATGTCATGGCACAACCCCAATTTCACCTCCGTTCCTTTCGTTTTGCTGAAGGCTCAGACCACCCAATGCTGGATTCCCAGTCCACCAACACTCGAACCTCACGGCTGAAGAAAGGAGACTGGGACAAGGCACCAGACAGCAGCTCAGCTGGTAAAAACAAAAAGCTAAAAGCTACTGCGGATGCTGGAAATCCAAAACAAAAACAGAATTACCTGGAAAAACTCAGCAGGTCCGGCAGCATCGGTGGAGAAGAAATCAGTTTAACGTTTCGAGTCTTCATGACCCTTCGGCAGAACTGAGTATAGTTAGGAGAAAGGTGAAATATAAGTTGGTCTAAGGTGGGGGGCGGGGGGAGAAAGAAGTTGAGGGTGTGGTGATTGTGGAGATAAGCAAGCAGTGATAGGAGCAGATAATCAAAAGATGTCACAGACAAAAGGATCAAAGAGGTGTTGAAGGTGGTGATATTATCTAAGAAAAGTGCTAATTAAGAATGGAAGACAGGATGCTCAAGGTACAGCTCTAGTGGGGGTGGGGTGGAAAGACTAACAAAGTTTTAGTTTTAGATTTAAAAATAATGGAAATAGGTGGGAAAAGAAAAATCTATATAATTTATTGAAAAAAAAGGGAGGGGGGAGAAACGGGGGTGGGGATGGGGGGAGGGGGAGTTTAAGATCTAAAGTTGTTGAATTCAATATTCAGCCCGGAAGGCTGTAAAGTGCCTAGTCGGAAGATGAGGTGCTGTTCCTCCAGTTTGCGTTGGGCTTCACTGGAACAATGCAGCAAGCCAAGGACAGACATGTGGGCAAGAGAACAGGGTGGAGTGTTAAAATGGCAAGCGACAGGGAGGTTTGGGTCTTTCTTGCGGACAGACCGCAGGTGTTCTGCAAAGCGGTCTGGTGCCTGCTCTGTTCATGACTAGAATAGATTTGTTACAGAATAAAGTTCCGCCTACACTGTCCCATCAAACACTCCCAATGTTATACAGCATGGGTTAGATACAGAGTGAAGCTCCCTCTTCATTGTCCTAGTAAACACTCCTGGGGCAGGTACAGCATATGTCAGACACAGGTTAAAGCTCCCTCTACACTGTCCCATTAAACTCTCCCCGGGCAGATACAGCACCAGTTAGATACAGAGTAAAGCCCCCTCTACACTGTCCCATTAAACATTCCCTGGGAAGATACAGTATGTACCAGATACAGAATAAAGCTCTACCTAAACTGTTCCATCAAACTTTCCCAGGGCAGGTACAGTCTGGGTTAGATACAGAATAAAGCTCCATCTACACTGTCCCATCAAACACTCCCAGGGCAGGTATAGAATGTGCTAGACACAGAACAAAGCTCATTCTACACTGTCCCGTTAAACACCCCCAGGGCAGGGACAGCACAGGCTAGATACAGAGTAAAGCTCCCTCTACAATCTGTCCCATCAAACAGTCTAGATGCAGGTACAGAATAAGATAGGGAGTAAAGTTCCTTCTAATGTTGAAGCAACAAGAAACCTTTACCACCTTTCCCCTCCCACCCACCACCACCACCCAACACCCCCCAATTGTTAAAGGCTAAATCACCCCCCTCACTTCATGGACATAATTTTTGCCTTTCCCACCAGGATCATCACTGTGGAACCACTGAGTAAGAAATTAGGCCCCACTGATGCTGAACTATGGTGGGTTTAATTCTGTGGATGCATGGTTACTGAGTCACAACTTCCTCAGATGTATTTCACATGGTTTCTTACAGCCAGCAGAGGCAGCTTTCATTCCATTCCAGCTAATTGGATTTAAATACTGTTGCCGTGGGGTGGGGGTTGGGGGGGAAGGTCAGCCAACCCAATGCATTGCCCAGCCCCTGAAATGGAACCACCGCCCCAAAACTTGGCAAGTTAAAGATGTTTCCAGAACAAACTTTGTGTTAATTTGGAGAACTGCATTTCCATTACTTGGAAACTTCCTTCACATATCATACAGACATTATCTTCCAGCTGGTGATAGCTGAAGGGAGATAATGAGAATGATAGAATCATTCAATTTACAGCAAGAGACAGGTCATTCAGCCCAACAGGTCTCTGCTGGCATTTATGAACTGCATGAGCCTCTTCTCACCTTACGTCATCTAATCAGATCAACATAGCTTGCTTTTCATTTCTTTCTTATTCAGCTTCCCCATCTATGCTATTCACCTCTGCTACGCTTTGTGGTAGCAGTAGCGATTTTCACATTTTAACTACCTCCAAGTAAAGAAGGTTCTTCCGAGCTCCCTTTTGAATTTATTAGTAACTATCTTATATTTATGACTTCCAGTTTTTTTTGGAGTCCCCTACAACTGGGGACAGCTCATCTACATCTAACCTGCCAAAGCTTTTCAGTGTTAAAGATCTCTATCAGGCTTCCTTCTCGTTCCAAGAGAACTCTAGCTTGTTCAGTCCTTCCTGTTACAACTTCTCATTTCTGCTATCATTTCTGAGAATCTTTTCTGCACTTTCTCCAGCCCCTATACACCTTTTTTTTAAAAAAAGAAACATAATATGGGGACAAAACGGTGTACAGTACTCTAAGTGCGGTCTAGCCAAGGATTTATATATGTCTAATGTAACACCTGTGTTTTTAGATTTGATCCCCCTGGAAATAAAACTCAGTGTTCCTTTTTTAAAAACAAGCATTGTTAATCTGAGTCACTGGTTCTAATGGCTGTGCATTTGATGAACCCCCTAGGCATAAGTAAGTGGGGAGGCTGTGTCACTAATTTCCCTCCCTCTCTCCCACCATAAGGTAACCCTGGACACTCCACTGGCTGCCTGGGACTTCACAAAGGATTCTCTCAGAGTGACCGTTAATCAGATGCAGTCTTCCTGCTTTGTGGCACACTGCCTGGATGCCACCTCCTCTGCCAACATCTCTGTGCTTCCACCCAGTGCTTCATCCTTTGCAAAACAACCAACCCAACTCCTGAAAACTCTACCCACCCTCAAGCACTGCGGTGAAGGAGCCAATCCCTCCTTTCAACACAGGTCCCATTGATTCCAACAGCATCAGCTGTATATATATATATATATATACACGAGCAGCTTCCCTCTTAAACAATGACCTCCTTGTTGCCTTGTGTCAATACAAAGGCAGTAAAAGTTGGCAGCACCAAGCAGCACCATTCCTGATCCACAGAGTGTGCAGTGTACATGGGGCACAAGGAAAGAACAAGAAAGAACTTAAATTTATACAGCGCTTTTCATGTCCTCAGAACAGCCCAAAGTGCTTTACAGCCAATGAAGTATTTGTGAAGTGTTACTGTTGTAATGTAGGAAAGTGGCAGACAATTTGTGCACAGCAAGCCCCCACAAACAGCAATGAGGTACATCAGAACATCTGTTTTCAAGTGTTGGTTGAGGAGTAAATATCGCCAAGGACACCAGAAGAATTTCCTTGTTCTTCCACCTGAGATGGTAGATGTGTCCTTGGTTTAACATCTGAAAGTCAGCACTTCCAACAGTGCAGCACACCCTCAGTACTGCACTGGAGCATCAGCCTTGATTACATACTCAGGTGTCAGGAGTGGGATTTGAACCTACGACATTCTGGCTCAGAGGCCACTGAACCACAGATAGCTCCTCACCAGTTGATCCGTGAACATGCTAATCACGCAGGGCAGTGGGACTGGCAAGGCTGGTAACTCTCAACAGTAATTGGATATTTAATTCTGTTGTGCCACCTAATGTGGAGCTGGCACCAAATTTATTCCTTATGAAAAGCATACAATGCATTGGGTGTTTTGCTTTGTCAAAAGATGTCAGGAGCAACTCGAGCTCTGGGTTTTGGAACTTGAGTGGCAGCTGGGGGCACTACGGTGCATACACAAGGCTGAGAAGTTCGTGGATGGCACGTTTCAGGATGTGGTCACCCCGCAGCTTAAGTAAGTGCAAGCAGAGAGGGAATGGGTGACTGCCAGACAGAAGAAGCGGACCAGACAGGTGGCGAGGGAATCCCCCAAGCGCATCTCGCTCCCAAACCGTTTTTTGGCCTTGGAAAACGGTGAGAGTGACGGTTCCTCTGTGGAGGCCAATCAGAGCAAAGGCCATGGCGCTATGGGTGGTCCAGCTGCTCAGGGTAGGAGGAAGAAGTGTGGAAGGGCAGTAGTGGTAGGGGATTCGTTAGTGAGGGGAGCAGACAGGCGCTTCTGTGGCTATAGACGTGATTCCAGGATGGTATGTTGCCTCTCAGGTCAAGGATGTTACAGAACGACTGCAGGGCATTCTGAAGGGGGAGGGTGAAGAGCCAGAGGTCATGGTCCATGTTGGGACCAATGACATAGGAAGAAAAAGAAATAAGGTCCTGCAAGCAGACTTTAGGGAGTTAGGTAGGAAATTGAAAAGCAGGACTTCAAAGGTAGTATCTCCAGATTACTCCCGGTGCCACACAGGAGTGGGTATAGGAACAGAAGGGTAGAGCAGATGAACGTGTGGCTGGAGAGATGGTGCAGGAGGGAGGGCTTTAGATTCCTAAGGCATTGGGATTGTTTCTAGGGGAGGTGGGACCTGTACAAGTTGGACGGGTTACATCTGAACAGGAATGGGATCAACATCCTCACGGGGAGGTTTGCTAATGCTGTTGGGGCGGATTTAAACTAAATTGGCAGGGGCATGGCATCCTGAAAAGTACTTCAGAGGGAAGAGAAGCTGAGATGGAATTAGAAGTTAAAATGCTAGTGAGTGAGTCTAGAAGGCAGAGGAAAGATAGGCTAGATAAGAAAGAAGTGAGTTTAGCAAGGCTGAATGGAATTATTTTAATGCAAGGTGCCTGAGAAATAAGACAGATGAGCTGAGGGCACAGATAGGCACATGGGAGTATGATATCATAGCTATGACCAAGATTTGGCTTAAAAAAAAAGGGCAGGATTGGCAGCTCAACATTCTTGGTTATGGGGTATTCAGACGAGATAGAGAGGGGGATAGAAGAAGTGGGGGTGGGGGGGGGGGGGGGGGGGTGGGTTGCAATATTGATCAAGGAATCAATTATAGCAGCAAGGAGAGATGATATCTTGGAAGATTCATCAAATGAAGCCATATCGGTAGAAGTAAAAGACACAAAAGGGGAAAAAACACTGCTATAAACTGTTGGGTGTGTATAGGCCCCCAAACAGTCATGGAGAGATAGAAGATCAATTATTTAATCAAATTTCAGAGAAGTATAAGAATAATAGGGCAGTAATAGTAGGGGATTTTTACTACCCAAGTATTAACTGGGATAGTTTTAGTGTGCAAGGTAGGGAGGGAGCAAAATTCTTAAGTTGAATCCAGGAGAACTCTTTTCACCAGTATGTATAAAGCCCAACAAGGGAGAGGGCTGTTCTGGACCTAATCGGTGGGATTTTCCGCACCCGCCCACCGCCACGATCTTCCAGTCCCGCTGCAAGTCAATGGACTTTTGGCTGGGGCGCCGCCTCACCTGTGGCAGGGCCGAAAAATTCCAGCCAATGTTTGGAAATGAGCCCGGGCAGGTGGAAGGCATATCAGTAGGGGAGCATTTTGGAGATAGTGACCATAACTCAGCTAGATTTAGGATAGCTATGGAAAAGGATAAGGTGGGGCCAGGAATAAAAGTTCCAAAGTGGGGAAAAGCTAATTTTACTAAGATGAGATACAATTTGGCCCAAGTGGACTGGGAGCAGCTACTTGCAGATAAAACTATGTCAGAGCAGTGGGAGGCATTAAGGAGGAAATAGCGAGAGTACAGGGCAAATATGTTCCCATAAAGACAAAGCGGGGGACCAAGTCCAGATAACCCTGGATGTCAAGGGACATAAAGGTTAGGATTAAGAAAAAAAGAGGAGCTTATGGCAGATACCGAGGGCTCAATACAGCAGAGTCCTTAGAGGAGTATAAGAAGTGCAGAGGGGAACTTAAAAAGGAAATTAGGAAAGTTAAGAGAGCGCATGAGAAAGCATCGATGGGTAGTATAAAGGAAAACCCAAAGGGCTTTTTTAAAATATTTAAAGAGCGAGAATAACTAGGGAAAGGGTAGATCCAGTTAGGGACCATAGAGGTAATCTGTGTGTGGACCTGGAAGACGTAGCTACATCCTCAATGAATACTTTGCATCGGTCTTCACAATGGAAAGGGATGATGCGAATATAGACATCAGGGTAGAGAACTGTGAAATATTAGAGGAAATTAACAAAGAGAGAGGGGGTACTAGCAGGTTTAGCGGCCTTAAAAGTGAATAAATCCGCAGGCCCGGATAAGATGTATCCCAGACATTTGAGGGAGGCAAGGGAAGAGATGTCAGGGGCCCTGGCAGTAATTTTCAAATCCTCTATGGCCACAGGTGAGGTACCAGAGGGCTGCTAACATTATCCCATTATTAAAAAAGGGAGGAAGGGATGGACCAGGAAATTGCAGGCCAGTCAGCCTAACCTCGGTGGTGGGGAAGTTACTAGAAAGAATTCTGAGGGGCTGGATATATCTGCACTTGAAGAGACACGGATTTATCAGGGATAGTCAGCATGGATTTGTTAAGGGAAGGTCATGTTTGACAAATTTGATCAAATTTTTTGAGAAGGTAACCAGGAATGTTGATGAGGGTAATGCATTTGATGTGGTCTACATGGACTTTAGCAAGGCTTTTGATAAGGTTCCTCATGGCAGACTGGTCAAGAAAGTAGACCCCATGGGATCCAAGGCAAAGTGGCACATTGGATCCAAAATTGACTAAGAGGCAGGAAGCAGAGGGTAATGGTAGAGGGTTGTTTCTGTGACTGGAAGTCTGTTTCCAGTGGGGTTCCACAGGGCTCAGTGCTGGGGCCCTTGCTGTTTCTGGTGTACAAAAATGATTTGGACTTAAATGTAGGGGGTATGATCAAGAAGTTCACGGATGACACAAAAATTGCTAGGGTGGTAAATCGTGAGAAGGATAGCCGTAAACTGCAGGAGGATATCAATGAACTAGTCAGGTGAGCAAAGCAGTGGCAAATGGAATTCAACCCAGAAAAGTGTGAGGTAATGCAGTTGGGGAGGGTTAACAAGGCAAGGGATTACACTATGAATGGTAGGACCCTGGAAAGTACTGAAGATCAAAGGGACCTTGGTGTGCATATCCATAGGTCCATGAAGGTAGCAGAGCAGGTGGAAAATGTGGTTAAGGTGGCAAATGGGATACTTGCCTTTATTAGCTGAGGCGTAGAATACAAGAGCAGGGAGGTTATGCTGGAACTGTAAAAAACGCTGGTTAGGCCACAACTGGAGTGCTGCGTGCAGTTCTGGTCGCCATATTAAAGGAAGGATGTGATTGCACCAGAGAGGGTGCAGAGGAGATTTACCAGGATGCTGCCTGGGCTGGAGAGTCTGAGCTATGAGGGAAGATTGGATAGGCTGGGGTTGTTTTCCTTGGAGCAACAAAGGTTGAGAGGGGACCTGATAGAGGTATATAGTTTATGAGGGGCATAGATAGGGTAGATAGGAAGGCACTTTTTCCATTAGTAGAGGGGACAATAACCAGGGGGCATAGATTTAAGGTAAGAGGTAGAAGGCTAAGAGGGGAGTGGAGGAGAAATTTTTTCACCCAGGGGGTGGTGGGAGTCTGGGACTCACTGCCTAAAAGGGTGGTCGAGTCTGAAACCCTCGTAACATTTAAGAAGTATTTAGATATTCACTTGCATTGCCATAGCTTCCAGGGCTATGGGCCAAGTGCTGAAAAATGGAATTAGTGTAGTCAGATCTTTGTTGACTGGCGCAGACATGATGGGACGAAAAGCCTCCTTCTGTGCTGTAGATGTCTATGAGTCTATCAATGCAAGTTGTTATTAATAGAGAGGCACTGGAGAAAGTGGAAAGGAAAAATGTACAAGGCTAGTACCAGAACTGAGAAAGTTATAACTATTGGGAAAGACTGAACAAATTGGGACTCTTCCCTGGGAAAGAGAAGGCTGAAGGGTGACCTGACAGATGTCTTTAAGATTATGAAGGGCATTGATAGGCTGGAGGACGAGATGATGTTTCCACTGGTGAGAGATTCCAAAACTATGGCTCATAAACATAAGAAACATAGGATTACATAGGATATACAACACAAAAATAGGCCATTCAGCCCAACAGTCCATGCCAGTGATAATGTTCCACTTGAGCCTCCTCCCATCCCTTCACATCTAAATCTACCATTGTCACCATCTGTACCCTTCTCCTTCATATGCTCGTCTAGTTGCTCCTTATATACATCCATTCTATTTTCTTCAACCACACCCTTTGTGTGGCTGAAGAAGAGGAGGCCGGAGTGATCCAGCGCAAACACATCTGCATTAAGTTTCTGCATCTTGAGGAGCTTTGGCTCAGGGATAGTGAGCTGGAAGCTGAGCTGCAGACACTGCAATGCATCAGGAGGGGGAAAGCCACCTGGGCACACCCCTTAGGATAGGCTCTTCTGATTAAATCAGTGGTCAGGGACAGGAGGGTGCGGCTGTGAGTGAGGCAGTATGGGGACCCAGAAGGTAGAAGTGGAGGCGCCTCAGCCCTTGCAATTGTCCAACAGGTTCAAGGTTCTTGCAGCCTGTATGGATGAAAGTGAGAGCTGCAGGATGGATGAGCAAACTGACCATGGCACCATACTACAGGAAGCCATTTAAACAGGGGGAGTTAATAGGAATGTAGTGGTAGTAGGGGACAGTATAGTCAGAAGGTTAGACACAATTCTCTGCAGCTGAGAGCACGAGTCCTGTGTTGCTGTGCTGCCTGCTCGGCACCAGGGTTTGGAGCATCTACTTGGGGTTGGAGAGGAACTTGCAGTGGGAGACTGAGGATCCAGTTGTCCTAGTCCACATTGATACCAATGACATAGATGGGACTAGGAAAGAGGTTCTGCTTAAGGATTATGAGCAGCTAGGGGCCAATTTAAAAGGCAGAAACTCAAAGGTAATAATTTCTGGATTATTACCTGAGCAACAAGCAAATTGGCATAGGGTAAATAAGGTTAAAAAAAATCAAATGTGTGGCTCAATAATTGGTGTGGGAGAATTCAATTCATGGGTTATTGGCACCAGTACTGGGGAAACTGGGAGCTGTATCATTGGGACAGTCTTCATCTGAACTGTGCTGGGATCAGTGTTCTGGTGAGTCTTATAAGGTTTTAAACTAAATAGTGGTGGGAAGGGATCATGTGAGAGGAGATGTAGTAATTCAAAGGGAAACAACAAGGTAATAGAGCAGAGTAACAATTTGGATAATGATAACCAGAGCGTGGTAGGAAGGGACAGGGAGTACAAATTAAGAGTGCACCAGCAGATAAGACCAGAGTGTGCAAAAATGGTAAAAAGAGAGAGTTAAAGACTCTGTATCTGAATGTGTGCAGCATTCTTTTCAAAATGGATGAATTGTTAACACACATATAAATAAATATGTATGACCTGATAGCCATCATAGAGACATAGTTGCAGGGTGACCAAGGCTAGGACCTAAATATTGAAGGGTATTTAACATTTCAAAAAGATAGGAAGCTAGGACAAGGTGGTGGGGCAGCCGTTGTTAATTATGGATGTCATTAGTATAGTAATGAGAGATGACCTTGGCCTAATAGAGCAAGATGTAGAATCAGTTTGCGTAGAGATAAGAAATAGTAAAGGTAAGAGGTCACTTGTGGAAGTAGGCCCCCTATAGTAGTTACATGGTTGGATAGGGTATACAGGAAGAAATAATTGGGGCATGTAAGAAAGGCACTGCAATAATCATGGGTGACTTTAATCTACACTTAGATTGGGTGAACATGGTTGGCAAAGGTAGCCTGGAACATGAGTTCATAGAGTGTATTTGGGACAATTTCTTAGAGCAGTACTTTCTCAAGCCAACCAGGGAGCAGGCTATTCTGGACCTTGTAATGAGTAATGAGACAGGATTAATCAATAACCTCAGATAAAGGAGCCTCTAGGTGACAACGATCATAACATGATAGAATTTCATGTTCAGCCTGATGGTGAGAAGTATGAGTCTAAGACTAGCATTTTAAACCTGAACAAAGGTAATTATAAGGGCATGAAAGCAGAGCTAGCTAGTGAATTGCAAAACTAGGTTAAAAACTAAGACGGTAGAGATACAGTAGCAGACTTTTAAGGAGATATTTAATAATGCTCAGCAAAGATTTATCTCAGTGAGAAAGATTCTTTGAGAAGACTGAATCATCCATGGCTGAATAAGGAAGTTAAGGATGGTGTCACATTGAAATAAACATTGTACAAATCTGCGAGGTCAGAAGATTGGTCAAGCTTTAAGAACCAACAAAGAATTACTTAAAAAAAAGGAGAAAGAAGAGTATGAGAGAAAGCTAGCTAGTAATATAAAAGCAGATAGTAAGAGCTTCTACAAGTATTTAAATAGGAAAAGAATAACTAAAGCATGTGTTGGCCCTCTAGAGAGAGTCTGGGGAATTGATAATAGAAAACAAAGAAATGGCGGAGGTATCTTGTGTCTGTCTTCATAGCAGTAGACTTAGAAAACCCCCCCGGAGATACTTGAAAATCAGGAAGTGAATGAGAGGGAGGAAACTAAAACAATCACCAACACCAGGATGCTGGGAACCTATTAGGCCTAAAGGCTGACAAGTCCCCAGGACCAGATGGCCTGCACCCTAGGGTCTTAAAAGATGGGGTTGCAGAGATAGTAGATGCATTGGTTATAATCTTCCAAAATTCCTTAGATTCTGGAAGGGTCCCAGTGAGTTGGAATGTAACACCTTTATTCAAGAAAGGGCAGAGACAGAAAGAAGGAAACTACAGGCCAGTTGGCCTAACATCTGTCATAGGGAAATTGCTAGAATCCATTATCAAGGAGGTTATAGCAGGATACTTAGAAAATTGTAATTTCATCATGCAGAGTTAACATGGCTTTGCGAAATTGTGTTTAACTAATTTATTAGACTTTTTGAGGAAGTAACAAGCAAGGGGACCCTGTAGATGTGTGTTTGGATTTCCAGAAGGCGTTTGATAAGGTGCCACATCAAAGGTTACTATACAAGATAAGAATACATGCTGTAGGGGGTAACATATTGACATGGATAAAGGATTCCACTCCACCCTGCTCTCATGCCCACATGTCCGTCCTTGGCTTGCTGCATTGTTCCAGTGAAGCTCAACGCAAACTGGAGGAACAGCACCTCATCTTCCGACTAGGCACTTTACAGCCTTCCGGACTAAATATTGAGTTCAACAATTTTAGATCATGAACTCTCTCCTCCATCCCCACCCCCTTTCTGATTTCCCTCCCCCTTTTTTCCAATAATTTACATAGATTTTTCTTTTCCCACCTATTTCCATTATTTTTAAATGTATTTCCATCCATTGTTTTATCTCTACCTTTTAGCCTTTTTTGATTCCTTCACCCCGCCCCCACTAGGGCTATCTGTACCTTGCTTGTCCTGCTTTCTACCCTTAATTAGCACATTCCTTAGATAATATCACAACCTTCAACACCTCTTCGTTCTTTTGTCTGTGACATCTTTTGGTTATCTCCACCTATCACTGGCCCTCTATCCAGCTCTACTTGTCCCACCCCCCCTTAAACCAGCTTATATTTCATCTCTCTTCTATTTTTACTTAGTTCTGTTGAAGGGTCATTCGGACTCGAAATGTTAACTATGTTCCTCTCCACAGATGCTGCCAGACCTGCTGAGTTTTTCCAGGTACTTTTGTTTTTGTTTTGGATAAAGGATTGGTTAGCTCAACTGAAGAAGAAAATAGGGATGAGTGTATCCTTTTCAGGTTGGCAAGCTGTAACAAGTGGAGAGCCACAGGGGTTAGTGCTGGGGCCTCAACTATTTACAATCTACATCAATGATTTGGATGAAGGGATCGAATGTATGGTCGTTAAATTTGCCGATGACACCAAGATCAGTAGAAAAGTGCGTTGTTAAGAGGGGGTAGAGTCTGCAAAGGAACTTAGGACAGGTTAAGTGAATGGCCAAAAATTTGGTAGATGTATTGTAATGTAGGAAAATGTGAACTTGTCCACTTTGGCAGCAAGAATATAAAAGCAGTACAAAGGGATCTGGGTATCCTGTTACATGAATCACAAAAGGTTAATATGCAGGTACAGCAAGTGATTAGGAAGGCAAATGGAGTGTTAGCATTTATTGCAAGGGGAATGGAATATAAAAGCAGAGAAGTTTTACTGCAACTGCAGAGGGCCTTGCTGAGACCACATCTGGAATACCGCATACAGTTTTGGTCTCCTTATTTGAGAAAAGATATAATTGCATTAGAAGCAGTTCAGGAAAGGTTCACGCGACTCATTCCTGGGATGAGGGGCTGAACTTGTAAAGAAATGCTGAACAGGTTGAGCCTATAGCATATGAACATACATACGAACTAGGAGCATGAGTAGACCACTCAGCCCCTCTAGCCGGCTCCACCACTCAATCCTGATTTAATTGTAACCTCAACTTCATATTCCTGCCTACTCCTGATAACCTTTCTCCCCCTTTCATATCAAGAATCTATCTACCTCTACCTTAAAAATATTCAAAGACTGTGCTTCTACTATCTTTTGAGGAAGAGTGTTCCAAAGACTCATGACCCTCAGAAAAGTGTTCTTCTAATCTCTGCCCTAAATGGGCGACCCCTTATTTTTAAACAGTGACCCCCAGTTCTAGGTTCTCTCACAAGGGTAACATCCTTTCTACATCCGCACTGTCAAGACACCTCAGGGTCTTATATGTTTCAATCAAGTCGCCTCTTACTCTTCTAAACTCCAGTGGATACAAGCCTAACCTGTCCAACCTTTCTTCATAAGACAGCCCACCCATTCCAAGTATTAGTCTAGTAAACCTTGTAAATCTACTATACCCATTGGAGTTTAGAAGAATGGGAGGCAACCTTATTGAAATATATAATATCTTGAGGGGATTTGAGAGGGTAGATACCGGGAGGATGTTTGTACTTGTGGGAGAGGCTAGAAGCAGGGGACACACTTTAAGAACAAGAGGTCTACCATTTAAGATGGAGATGAGGAGAATTTCTTTCTCTCAAAGGGTTGTTGCTCTGTGGAATTCACTTCCCCAGGAAGCAGTGGAGGCTGGGTCATTGAATTTATTCAAGAAAGAGTTAGAAAGACTTTTGTTAAGACAAAGGAGTCAGGGTTATGGCAGGGGTAGATGGCAAAGTGGAGTTGACACCACAGCCAGATCAGCCATGGTCTTATATTGAATGGTGAAGCTGGCTCGAAGGGCTGGGTGGCCTACTCCTGTTCATAAGCCCAATGTTGCTATGAGTTCCACATTCTCACCACTCTCTGGATAAAGAAATTCCTTCCCAATTCCCTATTGGGTTTCTTGGTAACTATCTTATATTGACAGCCTCTAGTTCTGCTCTTCCCCTTAAGAGGAAACATTCTCACTGTATCCACTCCATCAAAACCTTTCATAATTTTAAAGACCTTTATTAGGTCACCCCTCAGCCTTTTTTCAAAAGAGACCCAGCCTATCAATCCTTTCCTGATATGCATACCCACTCATTTCTGGCATCATCCTTGTAAATCTCCTTTGCATCCTATCCAGTTTCTCCATATCCTTTTTATAACATGTCGACCAGTACTGCATGCAGTACTCCAAGTGTGGTCTAACCAGGATAAAAGCAAAATACTGCAGATGCTGGAAAACTGAAACAAAAACAGAAAATTCTGGAACAACTCAGAGTTAACATTTTGAGCGCTGAAAAGGGTCATACGGACTCGAAATGTTAACTCTGTTTCTCTCTCCACAGATGCTGCCAGACCTGCTGAGTTTTTCCAGCATTTTCTGTTTCTGTAACCAAGGTTCAATACAGATTTAGCATAACATCCCTACTTTTCAATTCTATCCCTCTAGAAATAAAGTCTAGTGCTTGGTTTGTTTTTTTATGACCTTGCTAAGCTCTGGCACAACTTTTAGTGATTGGTGTATTTGTACTCCAAGATCCCTTTGTTCCTCTATCCTGCCTAGACATACACCTTCCAAGTAATAAGTAACCTCCCTATTCTTCACAACGAATGTACATCATCACATTTACCTGTGTTGAACTTTATTTGCCAATTATTTACCCATTCTGCAAGTTTATTAATGTCCTCTGTAATTTGCTGCAGTCCTCCTCAGTACTGACCATCCCCCACAAATGTCATCCATAAATTTAGAAATTGTGTTTTCGATCCCAAAGTCCAAATTGTAAGGTACATTGCGATCAGCAGCGGTCCCAGCACTGATCCTTGTGGAATGCCACTTCCCACCTTCTGCCACTCTGAAGAACTAACCTTTATTCCCACTCTCCGCTTTCTATTTTGAATTCAACGAGCAATCCAGTCTGCCACTTGTCCCGGCTCCACGTTCTCTAACCTTATTCTCCAACTGATGCCTTAAGCTCTGGAATTCCCTCCTTAAACCTCTCCCTCACTCTACTTGCTCCTCCTTAAAACCTATCTCTTTGACCAAGATTTTGGTCATCCCCTAATATCATCTCATGTGGTTTGGTGACAAATTTTGTCCAATAACGCCCCAGTGAAGTGCCTTGGGACATTTTATTGTGTTAAAGGTGCTATATAGATGCAAGCTTTTTGTTGTTGCATTCAGGAGTTTTTTTTTGCAGAAACAAGCTAAATGGTGCTCATGTGCACTCCCTGTGATCTTTACATTCCTATCGTTAACCTTTAACCCGTGGTATTTGCAGAAAGAACTGGAGATTCAGGCTGCCACTTCCAGAGGCACGAAGTGCAATCACCCTTCAAGCGAACAGTAACTAAAATGAGTCAATTAAGACACTCGCTACCATAGGAACCATGGCAAGTGTCAACAATGGCTCTCCTTCCATAGCCCCACTAAACTAACAAATCATTCCAAGGTGCCTCACCAAAGCGGCTGAGACAGAAGCCTTTGAAATGATGAAGGGCTTTGATAGGATAGAGAACGAGAAGATGTTTCCACTTGTGAGACGGTGGGAGGTATTTAACATAGAGCAGGATTTAAGGGAGATGACAGGGGAGGTTAAAGAGATGGGTTTTGAGGCATGTTTTTCAACTGGGGAGAGATATACATAGTCAATTAAAACAGCACAAGCTAATGTGAACCATTTGCTCGTCTGCCGATTCTTTCAAGTACATTTCATTCAACTCATTAGCCACATGGTTATGCACACCCCCCTTAATCTTAGAGAATCTGTCTGTTTTTGTTCCAGATCAATAAGTATTTTGTCAAATCAATGATCGGTCTCTCTGCCTCTATCTTTGGAAAGAATGAAAGTCAAGCCCTCTGTGCATGAAATCATCCATGGCTTCCCGCTCCCCCCCCATCTTTGTAACCTCGTCCAGGCCTAGAACTGCCCGACATCTCCGCGTTCCTCAACTCCAACCTTGAGCATCCCCAACTCCCTTAACCCCATCATTTGCAGCTGTACCTTCAGCCATCTAGGCTCTGAGCTCTTGAATTCCCTACCCAAATCCCTTTGCCTTGCTCTATCTCTCTCCTCTTTTAAGACAACCCTTGAAACCAACCTCTGACCAAGCTTTTGGTCACCTCTCCTGATATCTGCTCCTTTGGCCCAGTGTCAAATTCTGTCTGATAATGGTCCTGTGAAATGCCTTAAGGGATATCCTACTATGTTAAAGGCACTATATAAATGCAGTTGTTGTTGGATGAATGCTTTGTCACATGACCCCACTGGCTCAGGTTGGCACCAATTTACAGTTGGGAAAAAAGTGATCCCACACTCTCAGCAGGCTTCCCTTATTCTCAGGGGAGCATGGATCAAAGAACCTAGGGACAGCAAAGTGGATTCACCAGTGAGTATGCAAGATGGCAGGAGCACAGTTATAAATTATTTCTTGAGGAACACTCAATTCTTCAGCCTCAATGGTCACCCCTTGCATCTCCACCAAGCAAATACTAGCCCAGTACTTCAACCTGATCTAAAAAATAGAAGGAAAGGCTCAAATGTGCACATGGCCCACAAAGACGCCCAAAATAAAAATGTGAAAAGGTACCTGCCAGACACTCTTCTGGCTCACAAGCCAGCCCCTCCTCCCCCCACCCCCTCAGCAGGTTTGGCCAGGAGAGCAGGCAACCCCTCCAAGGCCAATATATCCACCCTGATTGTCTGGTGCCCAAAGCTAAATGCAGAAAGCAAAATGGGTCTAACCCAAGGCTCTGTACAACTGAAGCATTGTTTCCTGCACTTGGTAATCCAGGCTCATTGGGATAAAGGCCAAAATTACATTAGTTTTTTTGATTACATTTGTACTGTACGGTAACTTTTAAGCTGTGTGTGTACCTAGAATCTCAAATTCCTTTGGATCCTCCAAATTCCTCTACAGCTCCTTGTCTTTCACCATTCAAAAAGTGTTCGTATTTATCTTTATTGGGCCAGTTTATATTGACTGTTGGCTGCTTAAGTCACAAATGTCTGGATCAGGAAGCATTTTCCATATAAAAATACATTGAGATGGACGGCATCATATTAGTGTCAGCTCCTGGAATCTTTGTGATGGGTGTCTACGAGATACCGTAAATGATGAGGCCCTAAGGATGCTCTATCTAGCTGGAAAGAAATATTGTGAATCGACAAGTTAGTTATTTGCCAGCTTTCTCTCCTGAAATTGCGAACATTTCACTAGCGCAGTGACATGGGAGTGCTGCACTGCCAGAAGTGCCACCTTTTGGATGAGACCGGCCCTGTGGACCCAGATCACTATTCAAAAAAGAGCAGGTGAATTCTCCCCAGTATCCTGGCCAACAATTACACCTCAACCAACATCAGTAAACAGGATTAACCCTTCAGTCATCTTATTTGTGAACCATGCTCTGTGAAAATTAGCTGTGGTTTTTGGCTATACAATACAGAGTGTACTTCAAAAGCAGTCACACAGAATCTCACAGTGCAGAAGAGGCCCTTCAGCCCATTGAGTCTGCACTGACATGTAAGAAACACCTGACATACCTACCTAATCCCATTTACCAGCACTTGGCCCATAGCCTTGAATGTTAAGACGTGCCAAGTGTTCATCCAGGTACTTTTTAAAGGATGTGAGGCAACCCTCCTCCACCACCCTCCCAGGCAGTGCATTCCAGACTGTCACCACCCTCTGGGTAAAAAGGTTTTTCCTCACACACCCCCTAAACCTCCTCCCCCTTACCTTGAACTTATGTCCGCTTGTGACTGACCCTTCAACTAAGGGGAACAGCTGCTCCCTATCCACCCTGTCCATGCCCCTCATAATCTTGTACACCTCGATCAGGTTGCCCCTCAGTCTTCTCTGCTCCAACAAAAACAACCCAAGTCTATCCAATCTCTCTTCATAACTTAAATGTTTCATCCCAGGCAACATCCTGGTGAATGTCCTCTGCACTCCCTCCAGTGCAATCACATGCTTCCTATAATGTGGTGACCAGAACTGCACACAGTACTCCAGCTGTGGCCTCACCAAGGTTCTATACACTCCAACATAACCTCAGCAGGTCTGACAACATCTGCGGAGAGGAACACGGTTAACGTTTTGAATCCATGTGACTCTTCAGCAGAACTGCTGAAGAGTTATACGGACTCGAAATCTTAACTGTGTTCCTCTCTGCAGATGGTGTCAGACCTGCTGAGTTTTTCCAGCTATTTTTGTTTTTGTTTCAGATTTCCAGCATCCGCAGTATTTTGCATTTATCCAACATGACCTCCCTACTTTTGTAATCTATGCCTCGATTGATAAAGGCAAGTGTCTCATATGCCTTTTTCACCACCCCGCTAACATGCCCCTCCGCCTTCAGAGATCTATGGACACACACGCCAAGGTCCCTTTGTTCCTCAGAACTTCCAAGTGCCATGCCGTTCATTGAATACTTCCTTGTCAAATTACTCCTTCCAAAGTGTCTCACCTCACACTTTTCAGGGTTAAATTCCATCTGCCACCTATCTGCCCATTTGACCATCCCATCTATATCTTCCCGTAGCCCAAGACACTCAACCTCACTTTTAACCACCCGGCCAATCTTTGTGTCATCCGCAAACTTACTAATCCTACCCCCCACATAGTCATCTATGTCGTTTATATAAATGACAAATAATAGGGGACCGAGCACAGATCCCTGTGGTACGCCACTGGACACTGGCTTCCAGTCACTAAAGCATCCTTCTGTCATCACCCCATGCCTCCTACAACTAAGCCAATTTTGAATCCACCTTATCAAATTACCCCGTATCCCATGTGGATTTCAGCAAAGCTGAAATCCATATAAACTACATCAACTACACTACCCTCATCTACACACCTGGTCACCTCCTCAAAAAATTCAATCAAATTTGTTAGCCATGACCTCCCTCTGTCAAAGCCATGTTGACTATCCCTGATCGAACCTTGCCTCTCCAAGTGGAGATAGATACTCTCCTTCAGAAATTTCTCCAATAGTTTCCCTACCACTGACGTGAGACTCACTGGCCTTAAGTTCCCTGGCTTATCTCTACAACCCTTCTTAAACAGCAGAACCACATTAGCTGTTCTCCAGTCCTCTGGCACCTCCCCCGTGGCCAGAGAGGAATTAAAAATTTGGGTCAGTGCCCCTGCGATCTCCTCCCTTGCCTCCCTCAGCAGTTTGGGACACAAATCATCCAGACCTGGAGATTTGTCCACTTTTAAGCCTGCCAACACCTCCAATACCTTGTCACTCCCGATATCAATTTGCTTAAGAACCTCGCAGTCTCTCTCCCCGAGTTCAATACCTTCATCCTCATTCTCTTGGGTGAAGATGGATGTGAAGTATTCGTTCTACACTCTACTGATGTCCTCTGGCTCCACCCATAGATTGCCCCCTTGGTCCCTTATGGTCCCTACTCTTTCCCTGGTTATCCTCTTCCCATTGATATACTTCTAAAATATTTTGGGATTTTCCCTACTTTTACCAGCCAGAGCTTTCTCATATCCCCTCTTTGCTCTCCTAATTGCTTCCTTAAACTCCACCCTGCACTTTTTGTACTCCAATAGTTTGCTTCCCTTGTATCAGCTAAAAGCCTCTCTTTTCTTTTTCATCGTAACCTGAATATCTCTGTCGCTTGTAAATTGGAACATTAAGATGTATGCGGTGTTATTTTGCTCCTCTTGTTGGGAACTATTCCCAGTCCTGTTACAGCTGCAATCTCTTACTCAAATCGCCCTGCTTCATATGTTTGGACCCAGTTAGTGTTTCAGTTGGCTAACCAATGGGGGTGGGAGTCGGGGGGAGGCGGATTGCAACTGAGTTGAAATGCTGCCCTCAGCCAACGAGTAAAAATCACAACATTAAAAAAGAGCAGGAACCTAGGCTGAATTTTGCCTTCCTTTATCCTGGCCTAGCAACAACAACTTGTATTTATATAACACCTTCAATGTAATAAAACACCCAAGGCACATCACAGGAGCATTGTAAAGCAAAACTGGACACCTAGCCACAAAAGGAGATATTAAGGCAGATGCCATAGGCTTGGTCAAAGAGGTAGGTTTTAAGGAGCGTCTTAAGGGAGGAAAGGGAAGTAGAGAGATGGGGGGAATTCCAGAGCTCTCGGGCTTCACAGCTGAGGACACGACCACCAATGTTGGAGTGATTAAAATCAAGAGGCCAGAATTAGAGGGCCGCAGATATCTGCAAAGGTTGTGGGGCTGAATAAGATTACAGGAGAGTTTGAATGCAAGGAATACAAACATAAAGTGCTGGGAATAGAAAGTAATGGCAGCATCTGCGGAGAGAGAAACAGAGTTAATGTTTCAAGAATGGAGTTTTTATTTCAGATCTCTGACATCCACAATATTTTGCTTTTATTTGAATGCAAGGAAGTTAGACAAGTGGTCTGACAATTTAGAGGCAGTGAAGGGGTTGAGGGAGGTGGTGGTGAGGTAGTGCTGGGTGTCGTTGGTTTACGTGTTGAAGCTGTCACTGCATTTTCAAGTGATGTCGCAGAAAGACAGCATATGGATAAGAAATAAGAGGGGGGCCAAAAAATAGATCCATGGGGGACACCAAAGGTAATGCTTTGGGAGCAGGAAGAAAAGGCTGGCCAGGATTAGGTAGATAAGAATGCAACCAGATGAGATCAGTCCCACCCAGCTGGACAACAGTGGAGAGGTGTTGGAATATGGTGAGTGGTCAACCCTGGAAAAGGCTGCAGACAGGTTGAGAAGGATGGGGAGGTAAAGTTCATCTTTGTCACAGTCACATAGGAGGACACTTGTGACTTTTATTAGAGCCATTTCAATACTGTAGCGGTGGGGGGAGGGAGCGGGGTGGCGGGGTGGGGGCTGGTGAACCTAATTGGAAGGATTTAAACATGGAGTTCCAGGAAAAATGGGCACAGATTTCAGAGGTGGCAACAAGGGTCAGTTTAGCGAGGAGAGGGGTGATTCTGACAGATTTGAAAGAATGACTTTGATATCCCATCTTTCAAGTCATGGTTTGGGGACAGTGATAGGGTTGCTACATCACTCTTTTAGTGCTACCTCTTATGTCAGCCATCTATCAGTGGTAGCCCTCTTGCCTCGGAGTCAGAATACTGTGGTTTCAAGTCCCTCCCCAGCGAATTGAGGATGTAATCTAGGCTGAAACCCCCAGTACAATATTGAGGAAGTGCTGTCAGCAGTGCTGTCTTTCAGGATGAGGTGTTAAAGAGCGTCACCTGAAAACTCAGGTGGATATAAAAGATCCCATGACACTCCTGGCCAATATTTATCCCCCTATTGATTCAATTGTGGGAGCTTGCTGTGCGCAAACTGGTTGTCACCTTTCACCCTTAATTACACTCCAAAAGTATTAATTGGCTATAAGATGCTGTAATGATAGGTGGATTGTAAACGCCAAGCTGCCCAAATCCCAGAGGGAAACTTGAAACAACTGCCATAACTATTTGCAATTTGTACTTATTTCGAGATGTGAGCTTTGAATTCAGTAAAGACGGCCACTAAGTCTTATAGGTTTCTTAAAATACTAACGCAAACCTTTATTAAATAAAAAAAATGATTTTAAGCACATACATAGGTTTAAAAATTACGACAATGATAATTCCTAGCTCCTCTAGTTAATCTAACTTCCAGTTACACCTCCATTAAGGCAACAGTAAAAACACATGTATTTTAAAAGACCGGGGCAAAGTAACACGATACCCTGAACAGTTGAATTCAAAATGAATTTTCTTAACTTCAGTTTCTTTAGGCAGCAGCTTAAGGCTTAGATGCTGGAGGCTATTCACACTCGTTAGATCTTCGAATGCCTTCTTTCCTACGCACAACCTCATCTCCTTTATACATATTTTCCCCTTTGAATGCAAATTCCCATTGTTTCACTATGTCATTAGACTTTACCTCTCTAATAATAATCTCTCATGGTGCCAATTTTACCTGTAGCCTTTGGGAAAAATAAACACACTGTTTCTTAACTTCTCCTGCCTAGGTGAAACATTTCACCCCCTCTTTTGAATTCAAGCTAGTCTGGTTTATTTAAAAATGCAAATGTTCCCTTTACGCCTCACATTCTAAAAAATTCCCCCATGTTTGCCTACTTAGCATTTCAAACCTAGTTTATCTTCTGATACATCAAAGCCTTCAGACCAGCTGCCTTTAATTAAACTAAGACACACACACACACACACACACCCCCATTACTCTACTTTACAATAAATTCCAATGACATTATGAAAATTATTATATCTTCCTAATAGATGCTTTGGGATATCCTGAGATTGAGATAGGCGATATATACATGCAACTCGGTCTTTTTTGTCCTGCAGAATTAAACACAGTGCATAAAGCACAGAGTTAGCACCAGCCCCCCTACCCCACAATTTCACTGGAAGCAATTCCATAATATACACAGGATATATATCTGTCCTGAATAAAACTATTACAGTCAGTGCTTCACCCCAGTGTTAAAACTGCTCTCCCCAGATATTGTACAAGTTTAGGAGGTCAAAACCTGCTCGGTGTTTTTCAATTCGTCATACAGGTAGCGTGAAAATTTCACACACATGCCCACTTTTACTGTGATAACCATAGCAAGTTTCAACTGGTTCTCAGATTCCCCAATGATACGGTCTAAATTCTAAACTAAATCTACTGGTCAAAAGGGATAATCAGTGGTCACTATAACTACACTTGACTGATAAGATCACAGGGCAGAGACACACAGACAGTTTAGTTCTTTACATAACCTGTAAGAGTGCTGTAAGTGCTATTTGGCCCAACAGGTCCATGCTAGTGTTTATGCTCCACTCAACCACCCTCCCCCTCCCCCTCCCCCTCCCCCCTACTCATCAATCCCTATAAACATCTGCTTTATTCCTTCTTTCTCCCTCAAGTATTTAGCTAGCTTTCTCTTGGAATGCATCTATGCTATTCACCTCAACTATTCCTTATGGTAGCGAGTTCCACATTTGCACCTCCCCCTAAATAAGTTTCTCCTGAATTCTTTACTTGATCTATTTGTGCCTAGGTGGATAGATTCTTGGTAAGCAGGAGGGTGATGGGTTATAGGCAGTAGGTGGGATGCGGATTTCAGGTTACTATCAGATCAGCTATGATTTTATTAAATGGCAGAGCAGGCTCGAGAGGCTGAATGCCCTACTCCTGCTCCTTGTTCTTACGTTCATATTTATGGTCCCTAGTTTTGGGTTCCTTCATCAGTGAAAAATCCCTTCACTACGCCTACCCTACCATCATAATTTTAAAGATCTCTATTATGTCATCCCCTCAGCCTTTCCTGTATTTTTTCAAAAGAGCAAAGAGCCCCTTCTCACTGTATCATTGATATGTGGCTTTTCAGGATGATACAAACAGAAAAAAGCCAAGCTTATCACACCTATCTGTCAACATAGCTTCAGTGTGACTTTATCAACCATTCGATTACTGAAGCCAATTAACACCAGAGACAGGACTGAGCAGAATGCTAGTGACAGTGTCATCATTGTGATATTAACCACAGATCAATCAGCAGTTTTACATTGACATCACATCATCAGTTCACATTGTTTGACAAACCCTTTCAGTGAATGTGGATCTCCTTTCAATCTCCAAACCATATCACAGGCATTCCCCTCCCCGTGCCCTCCCCCACCCTCTCCACCCGCCCTCTCCGTGCCCTCTCCGTGCCCTCCCTCGTCGCCCACCCTCTCCGTGCCCTCCCTTGTCACCCACCCTCTCCACCTGCCCTCTCTGTGCCCTCTCCGTGCCCTCCCTCATCGCCCACCCTTTCCGTGCCCTCTCTGTGCCCTCCCTCGTCGCCCACCCTCTCCGTGCCCTCTCCGTGCCCTCCCTCGTCGCCCACCCTCTCCGTGCCCTCCCTCATCGCCCACCCTCTCCGTGCCCTCCCTCATCGCCCACCCTCTCCGTGCCCTCCCCGTCGCCCACCCTCTCCGCCCGCCCTCTCCATGCCCTCTCCATGCCCTCCCCGTTGCCCACCCTCTCCGCCCGCCCTCTCCGTGCCCTATCCATGCCCTCCCCGTCGCCCACCCTCTCTGCCCGCCCTCTCCATGCCCTCTCAGTGCCCTCCTCCGTCGCCCACCCTCTCCGTGCCCTCCCCGTCGCCCACCCTCTCCGCCCCCTCCCCGTCGCCCACCCTCTCCGCCCGCCCTCTCCATGCCCTCCCCATCGCCCACCCTCTGTGCCCTCCCCATCGCCCACCCTCTCCGTGCCCTCTGTGCCCTCCCTGTCACCCACCCTCTCCGTGCCCTCTGTGCCCTCCCTGTCACCCACCCTCTCCGTGCCCTCTGTGCCCTCCCCGTCGCCCACCCTCTCCGCCCGCCCTCTCCATGCCCTCCCCATCGCCCACCCTCTCCGTGCCCTCCCCGTCGCCCACCCTCTCCGTGCCCTCCCCGTCACCCACCCTCTCCGTGCCCTCCCTGTCACCCACCCTCTCCGTGCCCTCCCTGTCACCCACCCTCTCCGTGCCCTCTGTGCCCTCCCTGTCACCCACCCTCTCCGTGCCCTCTGTGCCCTCCCCGTCGCCCACCCTCTCCGCCCGCCCTCTCCATGCCCTCCCCATCGCCCACCCTCTCTGTGCCCTCCCCGTCACCCACCCTCTCCATGCCCTCCCCCCTCGCCCACCTTCTCTGTGCCCTCGCCCACCTTCTCTGTGCCCTCCCCCTCGCCCACCTTCTCTGTGCCCTCGCCCACCTTCTCTGTGCCCTCCCCCCTCGCCCACCTTCTCTGTGCCCTCCCCCCTCGCCCACCCTCTCCATGCCCTCCCCCCTCGCCCACCTTCTCTGTGCCCTCGCCCACCTTCTCTGTGCCCTCCCCCCTCGCCCACCTTCTCTGTGCCCTCGCCCACCTTCTCTGTGCCCTCCCCCCTCGCCCACCTTCTCTGTGCCCTCCCCCCTCGCCCACCTTCTCCGTGCCCTCCCCCTCGCCCACCTTCTCCGTGCCCTCCCCCCTCGCCCACCTTCTCTGTGCCCTCCCCCCTCGCCCACCTTCTCTGTGCCCTCCCCCCTCGCCCACCTTCTCTGTGCCCTCCCCCTCGCCCACCTTCTCTGTGCCCTCCCCCCTCGCCCACCTTCTCTGTGCCCTCCCCCCTCGCCCACCTTCTCTGTGCCCTCCCCCCTCGCCCACCTTCTCTGTGCCCTCCCCCCTCGCCCACCTTCTCTGTGCCCTCCCCCCTCGCCCACCTTCTCTGTGCCCTCCCCCCTCGCCCACCTTCTCTGTGCCCTCCCCCCTCGCCCACCTTCTCTGTGCCCTCCCCCCTCGCCCACCTTCTCTGTTTATCTGCACCGATCCCTCGTTATGTGGCTGCATGTGACCCAGCTCGAATCCTGCACCACACAGTAACGCACCCGCATCCCACACCCTCGACACAAAGCAAGTTCCAGCAGCTCACCAACAAACCCCAACCTCCCAAATCTGAAAGCTGAGACCGGTCAGAATCAGGCGGGGCGGCAGGAGCAGCAACTCACCAGGGGATATGCCCGAGGCTGGGGAGGACAGTGACTCCGGGAGGGACTGTGGGGATGTACAACACTCCTCCGTCCACCCTATTTCCCCCTTTCTCGTCCGCGCTTCTCCCCCTCTCGTGTTTCGGTTGCTGTGAAATTGATGCAGCCTCCACCACCTCCTGCGCTTGTCAGTTTCAGCCGCGCACTGCGCATGCGCCACAAACTTTCCCAAACTTTCAAAAAGTTTTCCCGACCCCGCCCTGCCCTCATTAACCTCTCCCCCAAATCTCCTCCTCTCTCCCGCCCCATCTTTTGATAGGTTATTGCTCCATTTAAAAAAAGAACTTTATAAAGTATACATATTATAAAAAGGCACAAATATGGAAAATAAAGGGAAAAAGTTTCCATTGGCTAATTTGAACTCAAACGATCAACACCATTTATAAAATGTTTCCACGACCTGCAAAATTACATCAGCGTCTTTTTAAAAAAAAACCTTCATTCTTTTTAAAAGAATGTCGAAGGAATGTCATTTGGGGCCACTTAAAATTCTTTAGTCGAGCGTGAGTTTTAAATATGAAATAATGTGCTAGGTTTTATAAACATGTATGTGCAGAGGTTGATATTTTGCAAGAATTGAAGGTGAGGTCATTATATTGGATCGCAGTTGGTTTCTGGGCAATGTTTTAAGCGCTTCCTTTGAGTGCTACACACGTGGCTGGAATGTCAACTGAGAGTTTGGAATTATGAATGAGGTATTTACATCACTGGAAGCTCAAACCCTACATTGTTCAGCTTCTCCCGTTCATTATATCCCTCCGCGCCTGAACGTAAACCTCGGGTCGTTCATAAAATGCTTCTCTTTTCTTGGGATGGCCAAGGTCAGCATTTATTGCTCGTCCCCAACTTGCATTTATGTAGCACCTTGCACAGCCTCGGGGACACCCCAAAGCACTTCACGGCCGATGACGTACTTTCGAAGTGTAGTCACTGTTGTGAGGTCAGAAGTCCGGCAGCCAATTCGTGCACAGCAAGCTCCCACAAACAGCAAGGGAGTAACGACCGGATGACCTGTCTTTAGTGGGCCTTTTTTGAAAAAAAAAGTGTAAAGTACACCTTCGGATTCTGGAGGCAAGAGTTGCCAAGATTTGAAATGAACTTTGTTAAGCAAAAGGGAAACAAAACCCTGAACTTAACTGGACACCAGCCCATTTTTATACCTGATAAAAGGCGTGTCCCTCCTTAAACTTGTTAAACGCAGATCCCACTCTGGGTAAAAACCGAGGCTCACTCAGTACATACAGGCATTGCTTTTTATTTAAGTTAAGTGTGTCCAGGGAGAAGTTCAACTTGCATTTATATAGCACCTTCTCACATTGAAAGCACTTCACACACAATGAATTGATTTGAAGGGAGTAATAAACTTGCATTTGGACAAGACACTCAAGCCCAAACCATGAGGAATCTCTTCATTGAGTTTAAGAGGTTCCTCTACACTGTTACAGGACAAATTTAATACAATAAATGGTAGGATATTGAGAAGTGTAGGGGAACAGAGGGACCTTGGAGTGTGTGTCCACAGATCCCTGAAAGTGGCTGGACAGGTCAATAAGTTGGCTGAAAAAGCATATGGGATACTTGCCTTTATTAGAAGATGAGAGCTGGGAGGTTTTGTTAGAAACGTATAAAAAAACTATTTAGGCCACAGCTGGAGAACTGTGTGCAGTTCTAGTCACTGCATTATAAGAAAAATGTGATTGCACTAGAGAGGGTACACAAGAGATTTATGAGGATGTTGCCTAGACTGGAGGATTTCGGCACTGTTCTCTTCGGAACAGAGGAGGCTGAGGAGAGACCTAATTGAAATGTATAAAATTATGAGTGGTGTGGATGGGGTAGATAGAAAGGCCCTATTCCCCTTGATTGAGAGGTCCAGAACCAGGGGAAAGGGAAAGGGGCATAGATTTAGGGTGCTCTAACTCTCTGTGATTCTATGAAATGCAGTGTCTGTTACGCAGGCAAACATAGCAGACATTCTGCAGCATTTAGAACCGTGGTCAGACACCATCCAGAGTACTGTGGTCAGTTCTGGGAACTGCACCTTAGCGAAGATAGATTGGCCTTGGGGTGCATGCAGTGTTGATTCCCCAGACTGATAATAGGGCCTGCATGGTTAGATCCTGGGGACAGGTTGCATAAACTTGGCTTGTTAAACCTGGAGTTTAAAAGATTGAGGGATGATCAGATTGAAGTGTTAAAATCATTAAGGGTCACAACAGAGTAGGAGCAGTTAAACCATTTCCCCTGGGGGAATCCAGAACAAAGAGGCATAAACTTGAAATTAGAACTGCAACTTGCAGGAGTGAAATCAGGATGCACAATTGCATATAAGATAGTGGAAACCTGAAACTCTCCTCCCATAAAGGTTGTGGACACTGGGGACAATTGGACTTTAAGACAGAGGTTGGTAGAGTTGTGTTAAGTAGTGGTATCAAAATAAATGGAGCAAAGGCTGGTGAAGTTGAGGTGCAAATTAGTCTTGATCTAATAGGATGTTGGAGCTGGCTCAAGGGAATGAATGGTCTGCTCCTGTTTCTAAGTACCATTAGACCAGGCACAGCAGTGATGAAAATGACCAATTGCTCTCATTTGTTAGGGTTGTTCTCGAGGTTAGAATATTATCCAGCCCCTCAGCAGAATTTTCTGCTCTTTTTCGGACAGTGCCATTGAGGATCTTAATGTCCACAGGCACAAAGAATGTGGGACTCTCTTAAAAGTCTCAACCAATAAGACAGCACCTCTGACAATGTTGGCCTGTCACTGTCAATGATGCACTTTAACATCAGACGTTGTAGTAGGACTGATATGCGGCTCTGGACCCCACAAGCTCCTGACCCAGAGAGGAGAGAATTCACCAGACACAAAGTTAATTAAGGTACAGAGGTGTACAGCACTGATCAGAGTTCTGACCTCCAAATTCACCTCGGAAGTAACAAAATATATTGAAACACATATTTCAAAATCCTTTTGTCTTAAAAAAAAAGTTCATTAAACTGTTTCTTAAAAGTAGACACCAGTGGTTAAAGAGTAAGCAGTTCAAAAGGTGGATGCATGCTAATGGCGGTCACTTTACCCATGAGCCTTAGCGAGTGTGAAACCACACTATATATGGGAGCAATGGAGTGGATTCACGCTCGCTCAGGGGTATGGGTATGCGCTGCTACCATTAATTATCAGGCTGACCTGTATCGTTGCAGGTAAGGTCGGGAGCTCTCTGTTTGATTTTGACCAGGATGCGTCTGGATAATCAAAAGTGAAACCCGTTTCTTTAAATACAAATCCAATTACTCTGTTTTTCACGATGTGAAAGCCTAGGATTTGAAACAGCGTGAACAAATCAACCATTTCTTCCACACATAATGGAGGTCAGGGGGCCAGAGATTCTTTAAAAGCTAGCATGGCAACTTTACTTGACCATTTCCCAACAGAGAAATAAATCTCTTCTGGTCGACACTCCACAGGAGGACAACGTACCATCAGCTCCACCTACTGCCAGCAGTGGGGAAATCACTGAACTCTTTAGGTACCAGGACCAGGAAGGGGGCTGGGGAATACTTGAGTTTACAATATAAATATAGATAAGAGAGGCCATAATCTCATCCCACCTTACCCATACGCACGACAATAAAACTTACCAGCGTCCTCATCATGCCGTCCAAACCTTCCTTGAAAGACATCGTTGAAAGAATTCCATTGAAAAGGACTTGCATTTATTTAATACTTCTCTCAACCTCAGGATGATCCAAAGCACTTTACAGCCAATGAAGTACTTTTTGAAGGGTAGTCACTTTTGTAAGGCGATTTACACACAGTAAGAACCCACAAGCAGCAGTGTGATACCGACCAGAAAATCGGTAGCTGTGATGTTGTTGGAGGGATAAATATTGGCCAGGATAATACCCACTGCTCTTCTTCAAAACAGTGCCTTGAGACCTTTCGTCTCCACCTGAGAGGGCAGATGGGGTCTCAGGATAACATCTCACCTGCAAGATGGCACCTCTGAAATTGCAGCATTCCCTCAGTACTGCAATGGAGTGTCAACTGAGATATGCTCAAATCTCTGGACTAGGGCTTGAATGACATTCTGGCTCAGGGGCAAGAGTGTTCTCGATGAACCACAGCTGCCACATTACTATGGGGCCACGTGCATTAAGCTGCTTCGGCTTCAGCTGTGATGCCTTCCACTGTCAGACAGCATACTGTAGAATGATACAGCACAGGAGGTGGCCATATGGTTCATCCTGCCGGTTCCAGCTCTTCAAAAAAAACTATCCAGTTAGCCCCACAGCCTCTCCCCTTTCCCAATCGCCCTGAATATGTCTTCTTTCCAATTCAATAACAACTTTCAAAAGGGAATTGGATCTGCTCCCACTACCCTTTCAGCCAGTACATTCCAGATCACAACAATTTGCTGCATTATTTTCCCCTCATGTCACCTCTGGTTCCTTTGCCAATTGGCTTAACTCTATCGTCTTTTGATTACTCATCATTCTGTCATTAGAAACAGTTTCTCCTTATCAAAATGGTTCATGATTTTGTATACCTTTATCAAACTTCCTCTTCAACTTTGCTTTAAGGAGAATCACCCCAGCCTCACTATTGGTACCATTCTAG